>NC_079970.1:15504821-16135541 GCF_029852145.1 Microplitis mediator
TATTTGTCCGTATGAACCTAAAAAAAAACGAGATTTTATTCTTAATTTTGATTTTTAAGCGTGTTACGATAATCGTTAGAATCTAAGACTTTTTTTTTTATATTCCCCATTCGATTTCCGACGAAATTACGAGCTTGAAGAACTTTTTTTAAGGGAACCACATATCGAAAAAAAATAAAAATCGATTTTTAGCGCAAAAATCGATTTTTTTCATGATTTGCTTCTAAAATGATAAATTACAAAGCTTTTGTGAATATTGTACTGGTAAAAATAATAAAATGGATTCAGAACGCTCATATAAAGGTAATTGTTCTTTATTCAATAACGTCAATATTAATATCTAATTATAAAATGCAAAAATCTATTAATTATATTAATCTGTTAGCAATAAAAATCTTATGAACTCGTGACTAGTTTTCGTCGCTATCTTTATCAATCACAGTAGTGACATTGTCTTTTTTGAATAAAGTATTGAGTATTGCTGCTGCTCTCGGGATTTTATCCAAATATCGGCCGTGTGCCAGATAAAAAATTATTGCAGCTACGTGTGAACCACAACCAATCGTCCTCAGTCCATTAGCACATTCGCAGCTATATCTTGATACTTCACTCCATCCAATTGTATTTGGTTTATAATCAATGATACATCTGTAAACCTTTCTACCAATATGGCGATATTGTACTTGAGCTTTTAATAGATTGGTTTTATCTCTGACAAACTCAATAGTTAAATATTTTAGAATAATATAATGTATAATTTGTTAAATATTTATTTTATATTATAGATTTATTGATGACAACCCTTCATTCCAATACAGTGATATTGTTTTTATGAAAACTATGAAATAATCAACTCGTTCAATACACTGATAACAATAACAAAACAAATGGAAATAAAGAAATAATAATATTCAAAGTTTACAAATAAGTAAAAATATTAAAAAATAATGTTTCATTCTAGTCTTTGATTCTTCTGTCTATTTTTTGTAACGCAAAATAATGTATACGACTATTACTGATTGATATCAAAAAATATTAATCTAAATAAGCATTGTTTATTTTATTAAGATAATAATTTTCAATACAAACATAACTTGAATAATCACAAACATAAGATTGATCATAATAATAATGATATTTTTTAATAATACCAAACAGTCACTACGTGACTGCCCGATTATCATTATCAAATTTATAGAATATGATTCAAATTTAATAGTTTATTGCAGCCTTATCAATTAACTTCGATATTTCTTCCGATATTATCGAATTGATTAACATTAGCTAATTTTTTCATATAAGTATGGTGGGAGTATGATAATAATAATAATAATTCTTAATTTATAATGATATTAATTAATAACAATTCTGTTTTTAATTATTTTCAATGAATTAAATTATATATACGTGATTTCCCATATCACAGTATTCAAATTAATCCATCTACTATACATTTCAAAAACATTTTTACGAAAATTCTACATTACCAACGATAGCACAGTATATCGACGGCCAGTATTATCTTCTGAGTAAAATTACAAAATCAACTACAGCTAATTTATACATGTTTACAACACTATCCCTCCATATTAGATCAGATTTAAATATTCACTTTTTTAAAATACACCGAAAAATATTGCATTTTTGTGGTAAATACAAACACATTACCATTCTATTTTTAGTTGAAACCAATCTTTTCGTTATACTTGACTCATATATTAACTTTTATTTTAATCTCCAACTTTTTGTAAATAAATACACATTCTTTATTCTATATTTTTAATTATATTCTCTTTTTTCATTTCAACTATTTCCAATTTTACTTATACTCAAATTAGACTTCAATTCGAATGAACTTCCATCAAGTTAAGTTGACAATATTTCAGTAACGTATCAACATTCTCTTATTTTAAACTTTTACTAATAGTTAAACGCTCTCAATACAAAATAACGACATTGTTGTTCATTGTATATCTATAAAAACTGTCTAATGTAAAAATCAGAATATCATTGTATCAGTACAGGTGCTAACTCTGAGTTTAGTTATTTTCCTACTGATATTAAAAGAGATTTTAGGGTGACAGCATGGCACTCTACAAAACAACGAAATGACAAAAAAAATTTTTTTTAAATATTCAATTTTTTCTTTGCACGATTATAAAATTTTTGTCAGTAATTATTTTGTTTTGGTTTCTTTTTATTATCATTTTTTGTGTATGTTAGCATCAGTGATTTTAATTCTGGGGTTGATTCGCGCCCTGGAAGTGGGTTGTCCACAGCCACTAAAATTTAGTTTGCTGCTTTCAATTTTTTGTTTGTTGTAATAATAATACTGTCAACCAGAGTCATCGAGAATAAAACTCCGTCGCGACTCTTAGAGGTTAATTCTTTAATAGTGAAAGAATTAGACACAATAAATGTGTAAGTTTTTTTTTATGCTAGAACATTTCGCGAGTCTTAGAGGTGATTTTTTTTATTATTTCATTGATTCGATATAATATATAGTTAAGTTTATTTTTTTGAATACTGGAACATTTCGCGACTCTTAAATTTGACCTCTGTATCATTAAATGATTCAATACCATAAATTTAGTTTTTTTTTGTAATGACAGATAAGTTGCGCGATTCTTAGATTTAAATGAGTAATAATTAAATAATTCAAAACAATAATTATTTAAGTTTGTTTTTTCTTTTGGTGGTTATAACTGCAGTATATTTTGGCAGCTCTTAGTGTAAATTGAGCGAATAAACTGAACGGATCTGGTATAGGCGTGAGGAATTTTGAACAATTAAAAATAACAAAGATTTTAACGATAAATAATTTGGATATTTGTTTACACTTATTTACACTTAATCTAGTAAGAACTCAATAGTTATAGCGAATGCAACTTAATTGATACGCGATAGCGAATGCCAAACTGAAAATGAATCACGTATGAAATCGACACGTGGTCGATAGCGGTTAAATTCACGGACATTAATTTGTAATTAATTACACGTGAATGACTATTAATTTATCCTCAATAAATAGCAGCCTTATTGTACTTATTAAGATTTATATCACAAGAATTAATTATGAGAAAAGAAGCGATTTTAGAACACGAGGTTGTATGTAACAAAGCACGTTGAAGATTGAGATGATGGAACGACGGCGTCCTCCTTCGTTTCCGCTTGGTGGTGACGTGGACAGCACGGCTGTCCAAGCGAATTTTCCTATTGGCTTAAAAGCGCGCCAACCAGAAACAGTTAATAGCCGATTCTTCTTATTGGCAGCCGAGCACGTCGTTATGAGACGAATTTTCTGATTGGCCGGGTAATATAATACGAATTATCTTATTGGCCGGCTAGTAGCGGGTTCTCATGCAGTCTTTACACGGTCATGAGCAAGAAGTTGCAAGTGTCGGGCCCATATAGCGAGTGACCCGGCACTATTCTGGCCTCGAAGTTGGTAGTGAGTTCGGCAGCTCCCGGACTAGCAGAAATGCACAAAGCTTTTGAAAGTAATCAAGCTCGTGATTGAACATTCTCTTCAGCGCTGTCGACGATGTTGTTATTTGGAGAGTGAACTGGTAGCACACACAATATAGCGATTAGTCGGACAAGTTTAGTAGTAGCGGTCTTCAGGGTGACTACTCGAGTCAGGCCACCTCTCCCTGGGTGTAATGCGAGTACTCTTGCAAGCAGCCATTTCGATGGTGGGAATCTCTCATCAGTCAGCAAGACTAATGAGCCCACTTTGATGTCATTAGATGGATTATGCAACTTAGATATAGACTGATGACGTTGTAGGTACTCAGACGACCATCTGCTCCAAAATTTCTGGAACATTTGTTGTAGTTGTTGCCAGCGTGACAGCGTAGCGATATTGTTCTCCAGTAGCGAAGGTCCAGGTACAGCGATTAGCGGTTCACCAATGAGGAAATATCCGGAAGTCAGATAGGTTAAATCTGCAGGATCTTCGGATGGCGGAGCGATCGGTCTTGAATTTAGCACTGCTTTAATCTGTGTTAACACTGTAGCAAGTAGGTCGTAAGTCAATAGCGATTCACCAATAGTTCGAACAAGATGGAACTTGATTGACTTACCGGCTGCTTCCCATTTGCCACCAAAATGAGAAGCGCTTCGCGAGTTGAACTTCCAGTCTGTGCCATCCGTAGCGAGTAAACACTGAAGTTCCTTTAGCTGTCTCGATTCTGCTGCGAATTCTTTCTTTAGCGTGGCGTCTGCTACTCCAACATTTGTACCACAGTCCGAGTATAGGGTATTGCAGGCGCCTCTCCGACTATTAAATCTTTGAAATGCTGCGAAGAAAGCGTCAGTAGAATAATCGGTGACGATTTCAATATGTATAGTGGACGTAGCGAGACATACAAATACAGCGATCCATCCTTTATAGGTTTTTGCACCTTGACCTTGAAATGTCTTCAGTGTTACTTCCCAGCGTAGTCTATTCCAGTATGTAAGAATGCTTTAGATGGTCTTACACGAGAGGATGGCAATTGCCCCATTAGTTGTAGTGCATGAACACCTCTATGTCTCGTGCACACGATGCAGCAAAGAATATGAGACCTGACTAGAACTCACCCACCTTCTATCCAGACAGATCTTCGTAGATAGGCGAGAGTCAATTGAGTTCCCCCGTGGAATGTTCTATGATGCGAATGATCTATTAGTAGCAACCGCCGACTCTAAGTACTCCGTTGTAGTCAACGCAGGGAATCAATTTAGCGAGACGATGGTTTCGTTGTAGAGAATCATCATCTTTCAGTAGTTTCAGCTCTTGCGAATAGTACTGACTTTGTGTATACTTAATCAGCAAAGTCTTTCGGGGTTCCAGGTCAACTATAGATAGTGGTGTGGCCAGTGTGGACTGTGGCACTATTTTAAACTTAGCGATCGCACGTAGACAGATTCCAAGCGTGTGAAGTAATGGTGACAACTTAGAAAATTTATCCAGTAGCGTGTGTAGCGGGTGTGAATTTGCCTTAAAGATGGTAAAAACTAGACCTGGATGTTCTTTAAAATGTGATACCGTCTGCGTAGGGATGTCAAAAGATGGCCAGTTTTTTTTTGATTGGCTGAGCCACTTAGATCCCGTCCACCATAGCGAATGCTGTTCTTGTTTATTTGCTGTAGATGATGATCTTCTTTGTCAACTGCGATCTGACAAAACATTTTAGTAACATCAGTAGCGAATAGATAGCGATGACAGCAGCTGCAAATAAGTACGTCACTGATGTCAACTTGGATCTTGGGGCCCACATAAAGTATCTCGTTGATTGATACGCCATATTTTGTTTTCCAGGACCCATTAAATACCACCCTGAGCTTGGTGGTAGTGCTCTGTTCTTTTAGAACTCCATGATGAGGTAACAAGTAGCTGTTCGGTGGCAGATCCTTTAATTTCACGAGACTCATGTGTCCCAAATCTTCATATTCCTTCAAGAAGTCGAAGTACAACTTCTTGTAGACTGGATCATTATCCAAACGTTTGCGTATACTCAAAATATCTCGATTAATAACAGAAAAAAAAAATGTATGTTTATAAAAAATGATGGAAAATCTAAAAGTGCACACCTCAATCGCTCATTATATTTTTTAATATTATTTTTATTTTATAATATTAATTTATTTATATTATTATAAATTTTTATTTAATAATAAAAAAACATGTTTCTTAAATAATAAAAAAAAAACAAAATATTCTTTCGAATAGACCGCCTTTTCCGTAGATGTTACCCCGTACGAAAAAATATATATCCCGGAAAAATAGCATATATCCGGCTTATACCTTCAGTATTTTTGTATGTATGCTATTTTGCCGGCATATATTCCAGGATATATATTTTTTCCGTGTGGTACCACTATCTTGAATAATCGTTTTCTTTACATTTCGATTGTTGAAATAATTAGTTAAGAAATTATTTTTTCTTTAAAAATCATAATTGGTATTTCTTCATAGGTTAACAAAAAAATTTTTTTTTTTCTATAAATAATTTCATCGCTTGTTAATTTAACAATTTGTTATAAACGAATTCTACAAACTGTTTTAGTTTTTTTCTAGAGCGAAAAAAAACAACAAAAACAGACATATGTATGACAGTAATAAAAAAATGTTTTTTCTATTTTTTAAAACACATTTACATATAACATGAGACCGAAGTTGGATCGACCTCTTGATTTGTCAACTAACAAATTGATATAACTTGATAACAAATTGATGAACTATTAGAGATACGATAATGAACATTCAAGTGGTTTTTATAGAGGTTTAATGAATCTTTTAAATAAGCGAATAAACAAGTTTGTAACTATTGTTTATCAGCTATTATATGCATTTGTTTATAAAAATGCGAGATTTTTTGACTTTTTCGTATCTTTTATGACTTATAACTTGTTAAATAATTAAATTACAGCTATTAACCTCGGAACAATTTTATTGAGTGATAAAATATCTACCAATTAACCTTTACATGGTGTGACGCGTTTTGGTCCCAAAACATTTAATCCCCGACAAATTATCTGCGGAATTAATCATCCTCGGACAATTAATCCTCGACAATATATCTGTGAGATAATCCATCCCTACGACTGTTCACCGTATGACATCTTCCACGACAATCTACCTTATATTGACAATTATTTCTAATAAATTTTTATTTTAATCAATATTTGTACTATCACATGGTGGCCACAGAAATTTGAGATTGAAATTCCCTGATTTTTCTAGGTATTACAGTCAAACAATTCAAAAATTTCCTGACTATGTGTAGTAATATGAAATCATTGGAAATATTTATTTAATTTAAAATAAAATGGTATAAATCAGTTGAATCAATAATTAATCATTGTCGTTAAATGAAGTTTTTTTTTATTACTAGTCAAGGTTCATTGTTTTTTTTTTACTTTATTCTTCTATTACTTTTTCACTTACTCTATAATAAAATATAAATAAATTTTTCATTTTCACTAGGATAAATTTCATAAATAAGAATATTTCATAGAATATTAATAAAGTATTAATCAAGTACGCGAATAATAAATATAGTGAAACTTATTAGTTCATTATTTATGTATGAATTTAATGTGTTTAGTTTTTTAACTTGTCAATATGGATGTTAATAGCTTGAATATCCTGGCGATTGGTTTCTACTAAAACTTTTTTTTCTAACAGCCTTTAGAGTTCTAACTGCTTCATTTTTTCGCTATTGGAATCAATTTCTACTAATTTTGTTCCAAGATGGTTTTACAACCGCATTCCCGCCGCGTCACTTTTTGACCAGATTTGATAGAAAATTAAGTTTGTCGGATTTTTTCAGTCAAAAGATAGAAAGTGTAAATTTGTCCAGCTTTGTGACGGAATTCCCTGACATTTCCCGGACTTTTCCAGTATATTTATGATTCCCTGACATTTCCAGGTTTTCCAGAAATGTGGCTACCATGTATTATCAAGCACATCAAATCCATGAAAAAAATTATCTATACTTTTTTCCATCAACCGAATATTATGTAACTTTGAGTTTAATAATCCGATGATTTAATTTAAACGACAAAAATAATAATAATAAAAATAATCAACTGTTTATAATTAAAAATCTTTATAGTTGGTTTATTGTACACTTATCAAAAAAATTAAAGGAACAAGAAAATTTTATAAATTTTTTAGTGATTTTTGGAAGGCTGTATTTTCGTGAAAAATGATCGCATCGAAAAAAATAAAAAAGCAAATTGAAGCTTGAAATCTCTAGTTTGAAGATCTTCCAGCAAAATATTTTTTTGAGCCACGGTTTTCGCGGAATCATAAGAAAAAGGTCGAGACAAAATTTTTCTAAATTTTTTGGTTTTGTTTGTTAGGTCTACGGGGCCGAGAAAATTTTTTTCAAAAAAAAGAATTCATGGCTCGTTTAGGAAATTTATTCAGCTACAATTTGCTTTTTTTGTTTCTCTGTACGACAATTTGCTGCTGAGATATCAGCCTTCAAATGAAAAAGGATCCTTTTGTCTTTGATTATTGATTTCTCAGCAAGAAATGGTCACACAGTAATTAAAAGAGCAGTTTAATAAACTTGAATGAATCCCCTACAAGCTCCATTTTCGATTTTTTCAAAAAAAAATTTTTTTTTATCCTTGATATCCATTTGAAAAACCTTTAAAAAATGGCCATTTTCTGGTTTTTTAGTCAACTCATCGCTACTCTGCAAATATTGATAAAAAAATAATGTTGCCAGGTAATTTTACAGCTGAATGTACCCTCAAAAAACCTAAAAAATTTCAGATTAATCCATTGAACCGTTTGTCCTGTCCGATTGCTCAAAGTTTTACAAAACAATTAAAGGAACAAGTTTTGTTCCGTAATTTGCGTAATCGTTATCAAAATGAAAAAATCAATGTTTTTCGGATTTTCTTTTATTTATGCGTTAATTATTCAGTAAATGGAAGGTAAAGAAAAGAAAAATTTTTTTTTCCCAAAAATGAAAAAAAATATAAGCCTCCGAATAAAACGTACAAAAATAAAAATGTGAAAAAATTCTTGTTTGGTCTCGTTTTTTGGAAAATTTTTTTTTTTTCCTCTTCACCTTACATTTACTGAATAACTAACGCAAAAATGAACGAAAATCCGAAAAAAATTAATTTTTTCATTTTGGTAATGATTACACAAATTAAGGAACAAAACTTGTTCCTTTAATTGTTTTGTAAAACTTTGAGCAATCGGACCGGACAAACGGTTCAATGGATCAATCTGAAAATTTTTAGGGTTTTTGAGGGTACATTAAGCTGTAAAATTACCTGGCAACATAATTTTTTTCATCAATATTTGCATAGCGATGAGTTGACTAAAAAACCAGAAAATGGCCATTTTTTGTGGGTTTTTCAAATGGATATCAAGGATGAAAAAAAATTTTTTTTTGAAAAAATCGAAAATGGAGCTTGTAGGGAATTTATTCAAGTTTCTCAAACTGCCCTTTAAATTACTGTGTGACCATTACTTGCTGAGATATCAATAATCAAAGACAAAAGGCTCCTTTTTCATTTAAAGGCTGATATCTCAGCAACAAATTGTCGTACAGAGAAACAAAAAAAGCAAATTATAGCTGAATAAATTTCCTAAACGAGCCATGAATTCGTTTTTTTGAAAAAATTTTTCCCGGCCCCGTAGACCTAAAAAACAAAACTGTTATGTCCAAAAAGTAGCTTGTACTGTAATATTTGGACAAATTTAATTATTATTATTTTCGGCCCTAGTCTTTCGACCAATAGACCGGGATCACACTGAATAATTATCTGGAAGGTTTGTTTGAAATGAAAGATGTTGAATATACAAATTAAACTACTATATATTATACAATTTACAATTTTGATGATGTGAATACAATAAATCTGATATTAAAAACATTAGGTGGCTAGTCAGCCGACTCTAATTTACAACAAAATGGTTACGATAAAATTCGTTCTAAATACTAGAGAGAGAGCTATAGAATTCTGAATATAATAAATTCTTTTATAATATTTCCGTGTGTTGGAAATGTTTCTATATGTTTTGGCATACATAAACTTAAAGATTACAGTACCTGAAGTTGTGAAGACTGGAGTATACTTCTGATTTACACTGAGTTTACTGTATTATTCGCGATTACATTTGATTTCGGCGTTAACTTAATATTTCTAACCTGATTGACACAATATTTACTAAACACTAGTAATATAATTAATAAAGTAAAGTGTGAGGACACTTGTACAATTAAATAAAATAAATGAAGTGTGAGAACACTTGTATATAAAAGCAAAACTAGTACGGAACTAGCGTAAAGTGTGAGAACACTTGTAAATGAAAACTAGTACGGAACTAGTGTAAGTGTGAGAACACTTGTACTTGAATTTTCTCATCCTTCCTGATCCAGGACTGAGAACTGTGACTTAACTGAGAGTGAAAAACTTAGTACTGCGAACTTTGAACTGAGAAATTGAGAGTGATTGATGTGTATCAACACTTTTTATAATTTTCCGTCAGGTTCTAATTGGTGTATTGTTTGGGGGAAAACTGTGTCCAATCGGAACACAGTTCCTTGGGTCCTTTCCCTTTCCCTAGGATTTTGCGCTAGGGAAGTGGTAAAGGGCACACCCCGATGCAGGCCTATGTGTGTGCGTTATCCACACATACACCTACATGCACAATATTTTATGTATAACAATACTTTAATTTATTTATAATTTTATATGAATTTTTCCTATTTAAAAATTACAAATTTACTTACTTTATTTACATAAAATTTTATATGTATTCGCGTGAATTTTTATTGGTTTAAGTTTTATTAATTTATTTGTTTAATTGATAGGAATTATTTATTTTAATATTATTTATTCAGCTAATTCTTTTGTTAACTTTCTTCATTAAAAAAAAATTATTTATTCAAATTTCCCTTAGGTAAAATTTATTTTGCGTATTATTTATGTGAATTTTCGTTATTAAAAAGTCTTATATTTAAAATTTAGTTCATTTAATATTATTCTTTTGAATATTCTGGACAACGTGTCATTAAAATTATTTCTTTGCGTATCTATTTTACGTTTACGTGGACGCCGAAAAATTATCTACAAAAGTACACTTACAAATGTAGGGCTTACAAGATTATGTACTTCGTTTATTTTACTTATTAAAAAAATGAGTGACTGTTAAAATTCCTTCTAAAATTTACTTTTTCTTCTAAATATTTTACGTATGTTTCTGTAGATAATTCTTAATTGTTTTCTAAAAAATTATTGGCAGCTGGCCTTTGGGCCTTTTTCTATTATGACCCCGAGGGGTCATTATAAATGCATTTGGTTGTTTGCTTTAGCATTTCAATGTGCGTCAGAGCAAACAAGTTCACTAATCTTAAAAACATTTTTACAATTAAAATGTCTTATCGCTCTAGAGTTATTAAAGATAAATAAAATTTGGTCGCCACGTAATTTAAATAAAAAAAAATAAAATTTAATATAAAAAGTTCAGCGTCTGAGCTGGACGTAACAAAAACCAAAAAATTTAGAAAAATTTTGTCTCGACCTTTTTCTTATGATTCCGCAAAAACCGTGGCTCAAAAAAATATTTTGCTGGAAGATCTTCAAACTAGAGATTTCAAGCTTCAATTTCCTTTTTTATTTTTTTCGATGCGATCATTTTTCACGAAAATACAGCCTTCTAAAAATCACTAAAAAATTTGTAAAATTTTCTTGTTCCTTTAATTTTTTGGATAAGTGTATTTAATATTTTCATTGATCAATTGTCCAACAGATAAAATATCGGGTATTATTTGTCTTAGTGGGGATGAAATGTTTTGGGACCAAAACGCAGTGAACTCATTCCGAATCGAATGAAATATCGTTCATATTTTTAAGAGCTTTATCTCTATTTCTCGTCTTTTTATACTTGTTCACTAGAGTATAATATTCATAACGTTACTACCATTATTAGGGCGACCACACAGAAATGCGTATTGTCACTATTAAATATTGTTAATATTTTCGAAGAGCAGGTTTTTTTGGGTCTAGATTCGATAATGGTTGCTAATGCAGATCTTAAGCCATCAACAACAAAAGTAAGCAATGTCACTCCCAAACCATGAGTGATTGCCATCATAGAGCCTTCATTGTAGTCCAGTTGGCCTGAAAAAAGGGGGTTTGTAGAAAAATTCCCACATAATGGTCCGATTTTGGATTTTTTTCTTTTTAAACACTCGGAAAAAATTTCTAAACATTTGTGTGTTTGTGGGAAGTGTTGCTTTTTTTTGTTTAAAAAATAACGTTTTAGCGTTGAGCTTTAAATTAAAATATCTCAGAAACTACGCAAAATGAGTCGAGATATGCTGCGTATGAAATTTAGAAAATTGAATAACGAACAATATGAGCCCAACCCAATGTCTCTACGACCAATAGTTTACGAGATATTGATTATATAATGAAAAAAAAACGCGGTTTCGCTCTAGCGCTTATAAACAAATAGCTGTAACTCCTCGAAAAATCATTCAATTCACTTCTTTAAGGTAGATTTTTGTAAAATCTAACTATTGTATTTGTCTTCATGATCGATTTTTCAAGGAATTTTGTCACAACCTATCATAATTAGTTGAGTAGGGTTCGAAAATACCATCCGTTAAAAAATTTATATATGCATGTGTATATATATATATATATGTCGGAGATGAAAAAATAAAACGGGGTTTTCCAATAGGACGGGAAATTTCCAACAGTCGAGACTAGTTTTTATAGTAACAATTAAATAATAAAATTTAAGTTCTAGTTGTTTACAACTTAAGCAGATTATGTTTATTACGGGAGGCTTAGGCTCGCTGTGACATCTGTTCACCAAACGTAGCCACGGTCACAGGATGGGTATAGTAAGACACAGAGGACAAGATAGTAAGATAATATGAGACGGTTGTCCTTCTTTGAATATTTTGACAAAAAGGTTTTTAACGAAAAGTACAAAGTTTGGTACTAGTTGAGTTAGTTAGTTCTGATTGAGCATTCGTTGTGCGAGTACAAGTTTTCCTGTTGACCGTGGATTCGTTCTCGAGCCTAGTTTACCGTAGTACTCGTATATTATTTAATTATAGTTTATTATTAATATTATCGGGCAATTGTATACTACGATTAATATCATTTATTATTATTAATTTATTGTTATCATTTTATGTGTAACAAATATTGTGTTAGTTGTAATTCTGTATGTATTAACAATTGTGAGATATTATATTCGTAATACCGTTTGTTTAGTTACTACTATTTGTGAATAATACTTTAATAATAAATTACTGTTCTGTGTAATTATTATTCGTTTATATTTGTAATAAAATGCCAGACAAAAATAATAAACCCGATGGTCAGGGTGATGCCCATCATATTACTGGTCTTCCGACATATATATATATATATATGTATATATATATATATATATATATATATATATATATATATATATATATATATATATATATATATATATTGTGACCGGTTATTTAGTTCGCCTGGAATCCGTCAGGCGAACTAGTTCGCTCACAACTATTCGGCTTACCTGTTTCGGGTTCTGTGGTTGTTGAGCGCCAGGTGAGTTCTACTCACCGAAGTTCTTGCTGATCGTTGACTCAGGGCGGTGGATCGGGGTAGGATAGGCACTAGGTTCCGAAAAAAAAAATTACGTACGCCAAATTCTACGACAGTGATATTTCGTATTTTAATAAAAAAAATCAAATAATCAATCGGCGATACAGTAAGAAGCAAACTAAAACTTTTCTTTTTAATACTCCAACTTAATACTAATGCCGTTGTCGGCGTGCCTCGATATAAACAATACCCAAGGAGCGCGGGATATGATACGCAGTAACTAAAATTAATACAGCACCGCAACTTGACGGCAAGGGAATGTCAATTTACTTGACCTCCGACACAGTCGGTAACATAACGGCCGTGATCGAATTACCGTCGGAATGTTATCTGTATCGTAAATTACACACAATTATTACAATTAATAATCCGGGTTCGGAAGAACGGAACAATAGAGAAAACCGAATAACGAGACCCGAATACGCAGTACAAGTAATATAACAAAAAAACAAAATTAAAATAATATAATATACAGTGTAAACTCTATATAACGTCACTTAAGGGACCGTGCATTTTTCGACGTTATAGAGAGTGGTCGTTATATGGAAAGAAAGAAAAAAATGCATTATTTTAACGTTCTAACATGTACGAGTGTATTATACAAATAATATTATACAAATAACAACAATACAATACGAATAGCAACGCTTATTGCGTATAGTGGGTTATTTTAGTCTGATATTTTTTGTTGCACCAATATTCTAACTGTAATTTATTATAAATTTTACTCATATCATAAGATACTGTCACATCAACTTCATTGAATAAAAAATATTTTTCCAACAATTTTGCTGCATTAAGTGCTTCGTTGATGCTTGGTGGAGGCTCAGGGTCGTCTTTCTCATCTTCATCTTCATCCACCTGCTGTTCCTCGGTGTTTTTCACAGAATTTAAAATTTCTTCATCTTTCAATGAAACTGTTGTAACCAGACTGTCGTCAACTTCTATGTAGGTTTGTAAATTTTCAGATAAATTTTTAATGCTTTGAAAGCACTTAATCCTAGTTCTTCAGCAAAATGTTCTGCTTTAACTTTCATGATTGGTCCCGAGATAGGAATATTATTTTGACGTTGCCTATAAAACCATGTTATCATTGCTTGATCAAGGTCTTCATATTGAGGTTTCTTCAATTTTTTGGCAGATCGTCCATCTTCTTCGGCATGCAGAATTTTTTCTTTATTTTTCCATATGGTAGACACGGTGGAGCGACTAAATCCAAACCGTCTCCCAACATCACTAATTTTTTCACCAGCTTCTATAGCACGTATTAATGAAACTTTTTCGTCAACACACAAAGATTTTCTTTTACTCGCCATTCTTGTAGTTTGAGGGTTTTTAGGCAACTGAGAGATTATGATAACGTGTAACTAACGAAAGCCGAGTAGTTGAGGTAAACATGTGTAAGTTCATTCACACAACAAACATACGACTGCATTTCTTAGAATTTTCGGTATGTCAGTAAAAGAAAACATACACAACTACATTTCCATTGATTTTGGCAACTTAGTCAGTACTTCCTAGTTATTAGTAATGCCTTATTGTGGTCGTTAATTAGAGTGAGCGTGATGCTATATGGAGTGTATTATTGTATAGACAACAATGTAAACCAACCAAAGTCGAGAAATTTTGACGTTATACGGAGTTTGACGTTAAATGGAGTGTCGTTATATAGAGTTTACACTGTAAGTAAAAAAAATTATAAAATGAAATAACAAACAAAAAAAAATAGTCGATAGACGACCACCGTGACACAAAAGAAAGTATAACGAATCACCTTACAATTCTAAAGTCTACGTGTACCAGTGGAGATACCTCGAATCGACAGAGCACCACAAACACCTGTTCCGGTGTAGAATATAATTATTGACAGTAATGTGAGTCAATTCGAGTTATCTCTCGAAATGAATAAGTGGGACCCGCTCACCGGTCGATGGTCTCGAAGGTTGATCTGTCTCCACGTGGTCGATGATCCAAGTCAGTGCTGGTCGGGGTCGGCGTGAATTTTCCAGCACGTGTGTCGTGCCCACCAAAGGTTAAACAAACGCAATCGGCCTGTCCGATCACGGTTCTGCGTCCCTGACCTCAATTAATTGACGTGAGGTCAGTTAAATATCTCCGCACGCGGAAAATGAAACGCCGGTATTACTGGCTTACGGGAATCTCCCCGTCTCAAAATCTAGCGGCAATTATTTCCGAATCACAAGTAATTACGTCCCTCACGGACGACTATGTAACAAAATATAACCCGAATCTCGGTACAATTCTTCCTTATCGGATTTGAATTACTTTTTATTAAAGATAAGCACAAAACGCAATTTAATTTTTTATTCAGTAAACACGTGTACGTGACAACAAGGTACGATCCAGAATGGCGTTGGTCGTTCCTTTTCCCTCCTCGTCAATCGTAGTTCAGGGCTTCCCCAGTTGGCGGCGCTTCGATCGCTACTAATGCAGAGCTCGGTCATGCATGGCGCGGGCAATTGCTCCCCGAATCCCTCGATGTCGGCTCAGTTCCCATAATAAATCAGTTGTGTATGTATACCATATGTCGTATAAACCTTTGTTACGACTGTTCGTGGACATTGGCCAGTTCATTCGACTGTGTTAGTCGTCATACAGGCTAATTCATTAGACGATGTCAACTTCCAAAAACTTTCCGCTGGCGGAATTATATACTCTCCGTACTTCGGGTATTGTCGGCCATTGTCGTCGAGTCGGGCATGTGGATCGTAGCCGAATCCTCTTGGGCTCTGGTGACCAGCAAACGAGTACCTTAATTTCTAAAAGTGCCCCGATACCAACTTAAGCTAACTTAATTACTAAAGACTTATTACTATTATTATTATTATTAAATAACTCGACTCTCGGATCCTTCTCGTACCAAGCTGCCAACTAAACGAAACAAATTATCATACGCGGGAAAAGTTGCTCAAAGAGTTATTCAAACTCGTGATCGGCCAAGTCAATATACGGCAGCTGTCAAAATATATATAACCTTACATTATTAAATACTAGTAATGCACGGATTAATAACTAAATGACCACGTGTCGGCGTCGAATTAGAAGGTGAAATTTCAAAATGTCACAATACATATATATATATATATATATATATATATATATATATATGGGGCATTCCACGCCAAATCGACCACTTTTGACCCCGACCCCTTTCGATTTGGCTGAAAATTTTTTTTCCTTTTATACCCTATTAAAATTATTTTTCAGAAAATTTTCAAATTTTTTTACCCAACCCAAAAAAAAATATGAGTTTTTCAAAAATAAGGCTTTTATTTTATCAAATAGCTATAACTTCTTCAACAATTGACTAATCGGGACGTCTTTTTTTTCAAAATTTTTGTCATTAAATGTACTTTCCAAAAAAAAATACAAAAAAATTTTATGATGATAAAATCCATGAAATTTTCATTTTTTTTTAAAAAAACCGTGATTTTCTTAATGTTCGCCATTTTTTATTTTTTTTTTATTTTCTCAAAAAAAACTTCATTTAATTCTGCAATTTTTCCCGCCAATCCTAGAGTGGGCCGACTATTCCTTCTATTTTTTTTATCAATTGAAAAAAAAATTTTTGCCTAGTTGGGCTAATTTTGCTAAACATCAGTCTCGAAATTTTTGAGGATTTATAGATGATGTCCGACATTGAAAAATTGAGACAAAAAAATTCATTGATAGTGGTAATCCTTAAAAAAATTTGGATTTTTTTCAAAAAAGTTGAAAAAAAAAGTGGAGATACAGAAATAATTTTATTATAACTTTTTTTAAAAACTAGACGTGAAAACAAAGAAAATGGAAAAAAAATTGCCGTTTGGTTTATTTTTGACCATGTCACAGGTTGTCGAAAAAAAATCTAACGTCCATCGCTATTTCAAAAGCCTGTGACTTGTTCCAAAATAAAACACATGACAATTTTTGTTTTCATTTTCTTTGTTTTCACGTCTAGTTTTTAAAAAAAGTTATAATAAAATTATTTCTGTATCTACAATTTTTTTTTCACTTTTTTGAAAAAAATCCAAATTTTTTTAAGGATTACACTATCAATGAATTTTTTCGTCTCAATTCTTCAAAGTCGGACGTCATCTATTGAGACAATGTGAATTGTCATCTTCTCCCTTAGCCTTGCGGTTCCCATTTTTCCCCGTCTCGTTGCCGTCTGAAACCACCTAAAGCTAGTCATAGTGCCATGGTCACATGGCTAGTTATCACCTCAACGCATGACCGTGAGGGGAAGTGGGGAGCGAGCCCAAAAACTCAGCCCTAAGACCCTACGGTGATTGAACTTCACTTCGATCCTGGATCAATTAGTGATAAGACGTATAAATTAGTTTTACTGTCATATACGAGCAATTTATTTGCGACCTTGTTAATACTCTAGGATTGGCGGGAAAAATTGCAGAATCAAATGAAGTTTTTTTTTGAGAAAATAAAAAAAAATAAAAAATGGCGAACATTAAGAAAATCACGGTTTTTTTCAAAAAAACTGAAAATTTCATAGAGTTTATCATCATAAAATTTTTTTGTATTTTTTTTTTTGGAAAGTACATTCAATGATAAAAATTTTGAAAAAAAAGACGTCCCGATTAGTCAATTGTTGAAGAAGTTATAGCTATTTGATAAAATAAAAGCCTTATTTTTGAAAAACTCATATTTTTTTTTTGGGTTGGGTAAAAAAATTTGAAAATTTTCTGAAAAATGATTTTAATAGGGTATAAAAGGAAAAAAAATTTTCAGCCAAATCGAAAGGGGTCGGGGTCAAAAGTGGTCGATTTGGCGTGGAATGTCCCATATATATATTAGACTGGGCCAAAAAAATCGACTATTTTATTTCTTCGATACTGTGAAAATATTATTCCTGATGACCAAAAAAAATTATAGTGCAGGTTAGAGCCCTTAATATTGATATCAAGCGGTATGTCGTTACGACTATTAGTTTTTTGACAGAAATTTCATTTTTTATCCAAAACTCATAAATTATAAATCTGAAAATTTGAGCAATGTATATTTTTGAAGAAAATTGAATTCCCTACAAAAAATCTCTCTTAGTAAATTGACGTAACAAGAGCCGTTTCCTTGTAACCGTGCCTTAAACATTGATTTGTTTTTTAAATTTTTTGTTTCTATTTTGGATTTTTGTATCTACTGGAAATATTAAAATTTTTTTAAATCAAAGTACATATTCGTAAAGGAAATCCAATGCTCTACACAAAAAATTTCTAAACATTTTTTGCTAAATTCACTCCTTCGAAAGTTATTCAGGTTATTATCGTCGTTTTGACTCAACTTCAACCTTCAATCATGGTTGAATAGTGATTATATTATAAGTACATCGTCTGGGTTCGTTAGAACAAGACAAACAGATATACTGATCATACGAGGGCAAGGAACGTGTAGTGGCATACGCGAGCCGCGTAATGAATAGAGTCGAAAGGAATTATTCAGTAACAGAACGTGAATGTTTAGCAGTACTGTGGGCATGTGAACATTTCAGGCGGTATTTCGAGGGGTACAAGGTGATCACGGATCATAGCAGCCTGAAGTGGCTCCGCAATGTTAAGAATAAGTCGGGGTGGCTAAGCCGATGGGCAATCCGTCTCGTGGAGTACCAATGTCCTATTGAGTATCAAAAAGGATCGCTGAACGTCGTTCCCGACGCACTATCGCGGATGTATGACGCGGGAGAAGACGCAGAAAAGTAGTCATCAGCCCCAGGGGCAGAGATTACAGCTCTGGAGGCTGCAGATGACGAAGACGCGCCAGCGGCAGAAATCGTCGATAACTGGTGTACGCGAAGGAAACGCGACGTGCTCGCGAAACCAAAACAATGGCGGGATTGGCAAGTCGAGGACGATCGGTTGTATCGATACTAACGCAACCCGTTGGTTGCGAAAATCGTCGAGGACCTGGACGCGTGGAAGTTGGTGTCCCCGAAAACGGCTCACCAAGGTATTATTGAGGAAAATCATTGCCCACCGCATGCAGATCATTTAGGCATTGACAAGATGGCTGACAAAGTGTCAGTGGATTATTATTGGCCTGGGATGCATGAAGACGTACGTAAATTTGTGTCAGAGTGCGAAAGTATCGCAGCAGCCAGCGGTGGGACTAATGGGCAGAAGCGTAGTAACTAAGCCATGGACTGTCGTAGCCGCGGATTGTACGGAGTTCCCACTCAGCAAATCGAACTACAAATACATGGTGGTGTTCCCAGATTTGTTTACCAAATGGATCGAATTGGCCCCGATTGAAAGAGCTGATGGGCCCACTAACGGACAATGGCACGGAATTTGCGAACAAGCTGATAAAAGAAATCGCAAACGCGTATGGAATATACCACACGCGTATTCCACCATACCACGCGCAAGCAAACCCGGTAGAACGAGTAAATCGCGTCTTGAAGACCATGATAATATCGTTCGTGGAATTAGACCATCGACTCTGGGACGAGCATGTACACGAGTTTCGTCATGCTTACAACACTGCGGTTCATAGTTCCCTACATGTATCCCCGGCCATGTTAAATTACGGTTGGCAACCCCGAGCACCGAAATATTATCGCAAGTTGGTGGAAGGGGCCGCAGAAATACCAGTCCCCGACACAAATGCCTGGGTAACGTGCGTGAATTGATAAGGGCAGTTACATGATCTAATCGCGAACAATTTAGGTCACTGTTTCGAGCGTCAGGCTTGATATTACCACCGCAGACGTCGCGATTTACGGTTTGTCGAGGGTAATAAGGTTCGCTTACGCCAACATGCGTTGTCTAGAGGTGCGGTTCGGTTTCCGTCGAAGTTAGCCCGCAAATTCTCCCAAGAAGTCTATACGGTAGCCAAAGTTATATCGCCGGTGGTATACGAGCTAGTAGATATTCAAGGTAGGAATGTAGGTAGGCAGCACGTGAAAGAGCTGAGGCTCTATCGTGATAACGCGGAGATCGTGGAGGATCTCGAGGACGCGTAACTTTGTCTCTGAGCTGGCAAAAATAGATGATTGCATGGTAGATGTTAAATGTTATGTGTAGTGGTTTGTTTTTATACAGGTTCAGTATGGAGCAGTGGATGGAGGCGATCGTGCAGGAGGCGCTGCATAGAGACTTCGCATTGATTATGCAGATCATCGGAGAGCTCGCGGCCGAGCGGTTGGCGTTCAACGACGTAGAGGAGCCGGTGAGGAACCGCAGAGTGGTCTTGCACTCGGTGCAGCTCCGTGAAGAGCGGAGACGGAGAATCGCGATGCGACTAGAAGCTGAGCTGGAGCCCGCGTTTCACCACGCAATTCCACTACAGTGGGTCAGACCGTGGCACATTCGCCATCCCATTGCGTTGCAGTACCACTCGATCTGCAAGGAGTGTGGACGTCCGTTTTGGAGTCCCGAACAACAACGGGAATGGGCGCAGATGCTTTTGCGGCAGATACCCGCCGGTGGTAACGTGCGTCTGTTACCAAAGCTGACTTGCGAGGAACCAGAGAGCCGGGGTAGACGCGTTGCGAGACAACCCGGCAAAGCCACGTTGTAGGTACGCGCAGTGCAGGGAGCAGAGGATGCTATTCCAGAGTTGCCCTAGGTGCCATCCGGAGACCTACGGGCTTTTTCGCAAGTGAGGAGACCAAGAGCCGCGCTAATCCAGGGTACCTGATCCCTGACCCGATAGTGGTCCCGTCCTTACATTATCTATTCTTTTTTTTCTCTACTATTGTTTACTTTGTTTATGTGTTCAGTTTTTTTTCTTGTTTGTTCATTAGCTAACATGAACCTTAACGATTATCACTATTACGATTATTAATAATACTTATGGTTTTATTTTCTATCCATTTATGTGTCCGATAGCCTTTAAGTGTACCGCGTTTCACGCGAGATCACACGCAGCAGCGCTGACTGAGCATCAATAAAGGTTAAAAAAGTTGATAAAGGTATTATATGTCTTTAGTACTGCCCTAATTTGTTTCAGCAAGCAGTACGAGTAACCTGGTAGTGGGACGGGTTGTGCGTGAAGGTACATCGGTGGTGGTAAACCCAGTCCTATAAGAGCAGCTCAATTTCCGCTTGCCCGTGTGATTCGCCTGGGGAAGGGCAGTTGTGACATTTGAAATTGTCCGGTCCTCGGACAATGTTATTGTGCCTCGGATTTCATCATCTACTTTATTATTGAGTACACTTTTATTCAACTAAAATATTGCCGCGAAGTCATTAATTCTTATTGGAGGATTCTTAGCAGTTATTACAGTGCCGTGGAAGCACTTAAATTTATTAAAACAACTCAGTATCAAGTGACAGTTTGCCGCGAAGGTCAAACGAGAATTGTTCAACAACAATCTACGGCTCCGCATGTGCCTCGCGTTAAATCCGAGCGATTAAAGATTTTGATTGTCGCAGAATTCGTCCTTTGGTTGGTGCTGATTGAGAGGAAGTCGTCAAGAGCTGGACTACGTCAACATATTCACGTCAGCAAGCAGCAGAGGGTGAGTGGAAAAATTGTATAACGTTTCCTACTATTTGTCACAACCCACGGCGGAGTGTGGTGTGTGCAGAATAGCCGTTATGGCCCACCGATGGTAAAACTGAAAATAAAAACAATAAAACAAAACCAAAAATATCCCCTGGAGATGCCCACGATCCCAATGGATACACAGCTCTTCCCAGGCTGGGTTAGATAACCGAATCAGGCGCCAGTTCGTGTACCCCCACGAACAAAATATAATCAACAATAAATAAGAAATGAAAATGGAAAATGAAATAATAAAAAATACAGAGAGCAGTTTCAGGTGTTGGAAAAGGATAGCAAGAAAGAGATAGTATGTAATAAATAAATAATAAAATTAAATAAATCCCGGGTTGGTAGCCATTTAACAACCCGATATATTTAAATTATAATTTTTCAGCGGGTATATAAACAATAAACAATAATGTAAATAATAAAAATTCACTTCACAATAAATTCTTGACCAATAGTCAAGTAACGCAAACAATAGAATGTTCGACTTGCTATCACTCGCACGTGATAGCAAATAAATATAAATAACTAATAATACTAATTACTATGCGCACAATATAATTTGATGTCAATATTAAGTATGAGTACGCAGAAAATAATAAAACTTTTAGCGCTTGTAACCATTTACCGCCAATAATACTAGCTGATACTAATTGTAAATAGTTACAACAAATAATCACCAGTGTTTACAAATAATAAACGAATAACGGTAAATAATCAACGCAAAATAAATAAATGATGCCCCTAATAATAATTATCGCAACTAATAAGATTTAATTATTTAACGCAAGGTTAATGCGAAACCACTGGTGATATTTAGATAATTGTAAAATATTGTCCAATAATATTCAAAATATGATAAATAAATAACGTAAATGTTCATAATTATTTACCGACAAATATTGTGAACGGTCACCATCAATTAATAAATAATATAATAATAATAAATGTAAATGTTCTTAATTATTTACCGTCAAATCATATGAACGGTCACCAATAATTATTTAATAATATATAATAAACGTGAATATTAATAATTATTTACCGTCAAAAACACACAAACGGTCACCAACAATTATTAAATAATATAATATTAATAGATGTAAATGTTCTTAATTATTTACCGTCAACTCATACAGGCGGACACCAATAATTATTTAATAATATAAAATAATAATTGTAAATATCATTAATTATTTACCGTCAACTCATACAAACGGTCACCAATAATTATTCACTGAGAAAATAATACAGGTGAATATTGTTAATTATTTACCGTCAATCATATAAACGGTCACCAATAATTATTCAACAATACACACTGAATACTACTTCCTCAAGTTTGGGAAATTTCCGCTGAGACAAACAAGTACGCGAGTGTATATATATATATATATATATATATATATATATATATATATATATATATATATATATATATATATATATATGTATATATATTGAAATTCAGAATAATTATTACGCTCTCTCTCACTCATACGTGAGATATGCGAATGGCCACCAATGCGGGACAAATTACACGCCAATGTAGTTAGCACAAAGGTACTTACAGTCGTCGTTGTAGTAAACAATGCTGACCGGTTCCATGGGTGTTGTTATTTTTATAACAATAATTATTTCAAAATCAACACAATTTTTAAATGCCAACAGGCCAATACTCTATAAATCACAACCAATGTAATTGGCGTCTCAACAAAGAAATTATTGTGTGGCAACAGCAACAACAGCACACCTTCCTCTCACAAGAGATTATCCACGTCTGACCATGGCAGCACGTGAGTCTCACGCCGGCACTTCGGCCGACGCCATCTTATAATTTCTCTCACTTTAACCAATGGAGCAATATACCTGTCGCATGTTAATTTACTCATCGACACCAACATGATGCATGACTTGTTTTTGGTGTAATTTGTCCATTCCCGACATTAAATGACCATTCGCATATTTCAGAGCCAATTGTGAATGTATTTTCCAGGTATATCTCATGTTCATTTATTTATAAAAATAGTAAATTTATTTGAAATAAATAAATTTACCGATGCCAACTGTTGCGTTGACGCGCATGCGTCAACCAACCAAAATAATAATAATAATAATAATCAAATAATTCAAATAAATAAATACGCAATTATTTATCCCGGCGGCTATAAAATCCATTTATAAGTTTATAAAATTCAGTAAATTTTACTGAGTTGGACGCAATTTTTTCCTAGGAAATTAAGCAAATAATAGAAACACAGTAAATAAAATAAAATAATACATAAAATAATAATAATAACAGTATGATAATAATAATGATATTAGAGACGTGTTGAGCAGCGTGTGCTGCCATCTGTTGATCTTCTCCGACCTAATGCGAAGATGCCGCGATATTTAAATATCGTGACATCGTGTTGCGCTCATCGGAAAAAAATAATATTTCACACATATTGTTGCGCGGATTATCATTATTTGTTATTGTGTGTCATTGTATTATTATTTTTAACTTTCCGCTAAGAAAATCGACGATTTTCGAAAAATTGGGAAGTTATTGATTTCACCCCGATTTTCGAAAGTCGAGTTTTCATCAGA
The DNA here is from genome assembly GCF_029852145.1 of Microplitis mediator. Taxonomy (NCBI): domain Eukaryota; kingdom Metazoa; phylum Arthropoda; class Insecta; order Hymenoptera; family Braconidae; genus Microplitis; species Microplitis mediator. The sequence goes on from NC_079970.1 coordinate 15,529,062, forward strand.
TGTCGACGTTTTCAGGTCCTAAGAAGATATTCTGACTATTTTCAGAATGATGTCCGAGTGTATGTATGTATGTATGTGTGTGTGTGTGTGTGTGTGTGTGTGTGTGTGTGTGTGTGTGTAAGCTCTTTGTAACTTTTTAACTAATGAATCGATTTGGATGGTTAAGGTAGCAATTGAAAGAGCTTGTTGGCCCTCAACTTTCCTGAAAATTTTACATCATTTGATCGAGTAGACTCGAAAATATTGGCGAATTACGAAAAAAAAAAAATCTTTTTTTTTTAGTTTTTTAGTGATTTCTCAGAAACGACTTGAACGATCGACTTCAAAATCTAATCAGCTCTAGGACTTTATAAGCCGCATCGAATGCCACCTCAACCATCTCAATCGGTTAATTTGTTCGAGAGATATCGTTGGCGAAAGAAATGATGAAAAACGGTTTTTTTTCGATTATCTTTGAAGTGACTCATCCGATCAATTCCAAGATCTAATCAGCTCTAGAACTCAATAAAACACGCCGATTGTCACTTCCCGGGTCAAAAATGAAACTTGATTCAGGCTCGCTTCACCTTATTTTCTTTTGAAGTGATCGATTTGCTGTCGATTTTTCGATAAGATCTCGACTTTTTCGACTTAAATTAAATTTTTTTCAACTTTTTGAACTTTTTTCATCATAGTTTTTACTAATTTCAACTTATTCATATTTTTTTATCTTAGTTTAAACTTATTCGCCGTTGCTTCGAGCACGATAGTCATTCACCTTACTTTTGACTTGCTGAACCAAGTTGAAAAAAAGTTTTTTATTCGCCTTACTTCCGCCTTTACATCTACAAATTATTTCACCTGAGTTCTTAGTTTTTCGTCTTATAATTTAAGTCAAATAAGTCTAAATCAAGTCATTTTCGACTTGATTTAGACTTAACTGCCTTATATTTTAAGTCGAATAAGTCTAAACCAAGTGAATTTCGACTTGATTTTAACTTTTTCGTCTTAAATCGTGACTAAGTAAGCCAGTTAAGTCTAAACCAAGGCGAAAACTCAATGTATTCCATCTTCGTAAAAAAAAGTCGAGTTTGTCTTGTGAAAAATAGCTCCCAATTTCGACTTGGTAAACCAAGTCTAAATCAAGTTTTATTTTTGACCCGGGCTCAAATGTCAAAATCGGTTGATTAGTTCAAAAGATATCAGTGCTGAAAAGTTAAAAAAATACCATTATATGTTATTTTTTCCGGATAAATCAAAATATAATGTGCTAAAATGTGTCTGAAATCATACCAACTCTTTTTCAATATAATCTCTTTCGATCATCAGATAATGTCATGTGACTTGTTCCTTAGTTTTAAACATATTGTCAGCAAAAAATTGAAAAAACCCAGTCTTTAATGTTTTTCTCGGATATTCCATATATTATTGCTCTGACCTAAGTCAAAAATAATTCAAATCTTGATTTTGATCACTGACATTGATTTCTGCCTCAATACATGTACTTCTGAGAACATAATCGAAAATAATAATTTAAAAGCCGCTTCTTCATTAATGATTTTCGATTCTTAACTTTTAAACTCTAGCATAAAACGTTACTTGTTAGATCTTAAAAAGCTTATAAAAAAATAATTGCATGTAATAGCATTTTCGAGCTCGGAGAGCTTGAAAATATATTCACAGTGATGTTTTCAAGCTCCTTGAGCTCGAAAACAGCGGGAAGTTTTGGGGCTGGTCCGCAGGGTTAACCGATAGACCTATTTTTTTGTGTTGTAACTACAGCTAAATTCCGCGATTCGTGGATTCGGGATTAATACTCTTAAATAATTCAATACCTTGAATATTCAAGTCTTTTTTTCGTAACTATAGATAATTTGCGCTGTTCCTAGTTTCAACTCTGTTAGTGCTAAATAACATAACTCCATAATTATACGAGTTTTATTGGTTGTAATTACGGACGAATTTTGCGGGTTTGAGAGTGAGTTTTATAATTGCAATAAATTACGGTTGTTGAACGACCGGAGTACCGCGTGGTATGGTAGGCTGTGTGCTAAATCGAGTGTGAGTCCGCGAATTATTTTGTAGTAATTGTATTGCCGACAGATGCGAACAGTCTTGTTCAATAAGCGTAAAACAGAGTTTGAATATTAACCTTGGCTGTTATTATTACTTTTTGTTGTCTTGTCGCCATATCAATCACCTTATCCAGCCTCAATCCCGACGCCTAGGAATCTCGGTGTCCTTAAATCAACGATTAGAGCAAATTTCCGCGTCGCGAGTCTGGTAATTCTCTTAACAAATTACCTGGCGTTCAACAACTAGCTGCAGGTAAGCCAAAATTTAATTGCACGGAGACTTCCTGCTGGTTAGATCCCCAGTCGAGAATATCCCGTGACGATATATATAGATATACTTATCCAAAAAATTAAAGGAACAAGAAAATTTTATAAATTTTTTAGTGATTTTTGGAAGGCTCTATTTTCGTGAAAAAGGATCGTATCGAAAAAATTAAAAAAAATCGAGTTATAGTTTAAGAATAAAATATGGAGTAACGTTTAGCTACAGAAAATGTATATGAAAATTTATTATGGGATATGGGTTGCGATTAAAGTTTGGGAAAGGATAAAGTTGAGTTTGGATTTACAGTTTTTGGTGTATTGAGTATGTGGAAAAGTCAGAGCAACCGTGAAGTGGGGCTCAAGTAATTGCCACCCGGTTGCATCTGATGTCAGGATGCTTGCCTGACCCTATGACACTCCCGTGTGGAGTGCAAAGGTCTAGCTGAAATGCTAGCGCTCCAAAATAAGGACTATAGATTAGGAATATGAGATCAGCTTTTGTTTTTATGATTGGCAGGACTTAGCGATGGTTTAGTGACCACTATCGCTGTTGAAGCCGCTATTTCTGGTCATTTTTGGGTTTTGTTGGTAGGCCTCAGTGGACAGCTTTGACCAGTGTGCTGCTGAGGGTAACCGTTGGTCACTTAGATTTAAGAATTTAGTCTGCGATCTCACCGAAGCCAAGTCCAGGAGAGCAAACACATTGGAATATCCATACTCAATAGAATGTGACTTAATTATTGGCGTTGAGTCTTTGATGTCGAGTTGGAGTTATGGAGTAAAGTATAGAGAGCCAGTATAAATGGCGATGATGTTTTTAGTTTGGGGAGTACAGTACGGGGATTCGACTCTGGTCGCTCGAAGCGAGCAGACGTGTTCAGGTGTGATGCTTCAGAAAGCTACAGGTTGGAATTATTGCTACAGAAGTATTATTTTAAATAGTGTGAGACGTTACTTGATATTTTATTCATCTGTAATCAGGTATGAAATAATTATTATATATAATTAATCGAGTTCGAGCTAGAGTCTTGAGGTATTATGCTACGGTTTTGGTTAAAGAAAAGATGTTGTAACAGGGTACATTATGCACCTCAGTAAAAACTATCAATTTGAATTTGAATATTATTCCCGCCGTTAACCGGCCAATGACCTCGTAAGTTGCGAGTTAGTGTTGCGACTTGTCACCGGGTGTCGCATGATCGCTAAGACCCGAAAATTTGCCACTCCCCTAATCTAAGTTTTCGGGAGTGAACCAGAATAGAGTGAATGATAATATAAAAAGGACTGCGGAACATGGAATCATCAGTTTTTGTTCAAACAACGACAACCGCCGGACGCTAATTAATTAAGGTAATTATATACGTCTAAGTCTGCTTCACGTGGAACGAAGCGATAGTTAATTAAATATAAAATTATTATCTGGACCTTTGGCCGACAAATTCCAATTTTATAAATCTTGAAATCAATTACTTATACGTACTGTTCATTGACAGGTTAGCCAGTATCAATAATTATTATAAATAAAGAGAGTGAGAGAGAGAGGCCAGAGACAACACGAGACCGGCTAAATTTCCATCAACCAAAGAAAGTTTACACCGACATCCAGGGAGCAGCAGAATTAACATCATCAGTTGCTGCAGTAAAGTTCTGGCGGTAAAATTATAATTTTAATTTGGCCGGAATTTTGTTCCAATGGCCAAATTTAATTCTAATTAAATTACTTGATATCTTTCCGTCGGTTAAATTATAATCATTTCGTATTGGAAGTCCGTTGGCCATTACAATTACGCGTCTCGTGTTTCTCAAAAGTTGTCGTGCCGTTTCGTTTACTATATTGTGTCTGTAACTCAAAATTATTTATTTCAGGTCCTTTGGCTGAGATTGTTACGTCCTCGTCACCCTTCAACACCTTTTTCAAATAAACCCACCAAAATTATTATTATTATTCTGGGAAATGCCCAGCATGAACAACTCATACGGACCATCCCCGTACGATACTTTCACAAAACTTATATCTCAGAGAAAAACGTAAGTTTAAGTTAATAACTATATATATGTATGGATATATATATATATATATATATATATTTATACATAACTTTTATTATTATTAAGAAAATGCATAATAACATTCAAACATAAATAACTACGACATACATAAAAATATATATTAAGAAGATAACCAGGTCTATAGGAATTTCCTACCAATAAATAAATAAGGTTAAAACAAACATTTATATCTGTACATATACTGATGACATATGTACATATGCGTACATATACAATATTATGTATATGTACTTATAGAAATATATGTGTAGGTATAAATGCAACAAAAATATATAAAAATTAGTTCCAAAATTAATTATTGATATGAACATACATATAAAATTTAAGAAAACAATATGTGCATGTACGACATACACTAAAATTTGCATGTATGACAGAAAACATACAAATATTTTCTTTTCTCTTCATTATACAATTAAATTTATAAATATACTTTTTTTTATAATATAGAGATACCGCATGTATGACATACATACACAAAACATTTAAAATGCAGGATGCATAAACATAATTTAATTAATTATAATACTTATAATAACAATTCCTAAATACACCATCTTTGTACGAAAGAGAGCATACGAGAAGGCGAAACAAAACATGAGTGGGCGTTAGGAATACCATACGGTAACCTGAGTACCGGGCGGAGTAAAACAATAAGAGCAAGGCCCAAGAATAATGAAAAGAAACGCCCGCAGCCAGAGTAAGCGACCAACTTACTCTTGCTGCTATCCTAATACTAAAAAACCAAGAAAAGACAGTTCAGAGGGCTGTAAAACCCTCAAATTTGAAAGTAAATTTACCAAGATAGTAAATTTGATTATTACCTAGTATTTATTATATTTTGGGTTGGAAATATTTAAAAATTATCTATAACTTTAAATAATTTATTCATTAATAAATTTATCAGATGACGACAGCATCTCAGATTTGTTTAAATAAATATGATTGCTTATAAAGCATATCGTATTTATTTAAATAAATAAAGATTCCTGGTAACGCCGGAAGAGCCGGATCATTGATAAAGTTTTTGATGATTAAACAATAACTATGGGAGAGCGTTTCTGCGTCTTTTCTCATAGCCCCTACCATGGGGGGGCCATCTAAGATTACAATGTAGAAAGAAAGTCACTGCAGCCGCTAATTTAATTAGTTCGTTTTTACACTTCGTTACTGCCGGGTGCGACCCAGCTTTTGAGTTTTTCTTACAGAGTACAGTTTTCGGGTGTGATCCCGCCTTCATTTCAGTTTTTATCTTACTAATATTTCAAGGATTTCAATCTTTATTTTGCGAATACTATTTCAAGGAGTTCAATTGTTAATTTTTACGAGTATTTCGAGGATTTCAAATTTTCATTGGGAGATTTCAAATTACGGATTTCAAGGTCCCACGGATTGTTTCAAGGATATAGCAAATTGCAGTCAAAATTTTCAATAAGTTCGCTTAACATCAAAATTAAAAATCCTTTCTTTTCCCTTCGTTAAAAGCTAAAAGCATGCAGTGATTTTCTTTTTTTTTTTTACTACTTGTGTTGTGAATATATGGGCAATTAAAACAAATAAATTAAAATATTACTCGAGAGAAATCTATAAAAATTTGGTGATTCTAAAACAAGTGTGTGAAATTTAAAGTTTAGAATTTCTTTTCAGTTTTACCACAATAACAGGTAACGATTTTATTTGGTTTACGAAAGTATGCTCTCTTTCCCTTTTATATAATAACAAAACACAGAATTTGTGAAACATTTGTGAAACAATTATTTTTCTTTTTCTTCTAAAACTTTAAATAATTTTTATGAATAAATTTAATAAACAGACTTTGCATGTCAATTTTTAAAACAGACCTTCCACACGGACAACAACCATTAATTTAATCATTTAGGAATTAACATTAATTTCTAAATAATAAGATCTAATAAAATTTGAGGTTTCGCTAGTTAAATCATCTTAGTTGAGTTATCCGACGGACAAAATCGGAGGTTATTAGATTGAGAGAAAATATCATTATTGTTATTTGTTTAATTCAGAATCGTCGTTGGAGAAATATTGTATTAAAACATAAACATTTCCTATAGAAATTTTGTTTTACATTAAGGAGTTTCATAATCATTATTTTATCTCAACGAAACACTATTTTGTTTTTTTTGATAATTCAGTTAACTTACAAGAAAATTTCAAATATAAAAATTCTCGTTTTACTGAAGTTGTTCATTAAATTCTATCCAATTTAATGCAGTTAAATTTAATTCAAATTTGTTTATAAAACTTTCTTTTTTTTTCTTTTTTTTTCATTTAAATTTATCCAAAATATATTAAATAAAATTTCTTTTAATAATATTATTTTCGAGGTCATTAACATTTTGAGCTTCTCTCAAAGGATTCAATTTAGACAAGAATATATAATTTATTTTAAGTTATTTTCTCTGTTCACAAATTTTATTTGAGAGCTTTCAATTCATTGTAATCAGTTGGTAATATTTAAATTATAATTTTCTTTTCCCTATGATTATTGACATGTTTTCTGAAAGTTTAATAAAAGAAAAGGTTTCTACCCTTTTATTTGATTAAGAAACATATCAATTAGATTATAATTGGAAACCTATTATATTTGAAATCCTACTCGAGACTCAGAGATTTGCTTACTGATTAAAATTTTTATAAAACAAAGTTTGCACTCAAAATCAAGTTTTCTTGTCAGTTCATATTTGTTTTTTTTTGTCTTTCAAGGTAAAATCAATCCCACTCAACCCACCTGTACCCGATACTCAAACCTTGTTTTCCACCCATTCCTATTACCAAAGAAAATAGCTATCCCAAAATTCCCAAAAGGATACACGATGATGATGGATAGCAACAAGAGATCGACCTGGGTTGGTCAATGATCATTTCGTTGATTCGCTGAGTACATCCAAAAATTCCTGTAAATCCATTACCTCCCTCTTACCTATAAGACACTAAACATAAAGGATCACAATCATTCAAATCAAGTAGAACATTTAACTATTTTCCTTTGTTTCGTATTACGAGTCAGTGAGTGAATTCTGCGTCACGAAGTCAGGAGCAGACTGATTACTTTATCTTCTTCTTTTAATTACTTCTGAGAGCGTCTTTCGAGACAAAATATCGTTATAAAATGTTTTCGAACAGAGTCAATGGCGCCAAAATTACGCCGGCCTAAGGGCTCTGATCTAAAACCCAAATATTGTGAGTGTGACTCCTGTTCGGAATATGACAAGTTGTGTTCTGGTGAACGTTACCACCAACCACTAATCAGACCTAACTTGTCCTTCGTAAGGAGTGTCACTTCACTCTCAAAAACCTTTAAGGTCAAGAAACTTCGATATAAACTGTTCCCGATCACTGAGGTCGAGAGGCCCATACCTCTCGTCTACATCGGCGACCCAGATCCAAGGTTCCACTTTTACGCGGATAAATTCCTGACCGGACCTTCCCAGTTGGAGCCGTACAAGGGAGTTCCTGACGACCACGTGGAGCTGATAGTTTTGGAATAACAGCAAGAGGAAAAGGTACCCTTTTTAAAATCGGTCCCCTTTTTCCACCAACGTAAGTAAAAATAAAATTTTTAAATTATTTTCAAGATCAGGGATTATTCCTGGGAATCTGTAGATTCCTAAAATATAAAATCTCTTTCCCCCATTGTCCCAATTACCACCGGGACGTAACATAAAATGGTGACAGCGGTGGGATGGTCTCTGATCTATATGGGGATTTAAAATAGATTTAAGATAGATTAAAAATTTTATTTCAAGCGTTAAATTTAAGGGGTTTTCTCCAGTAATTTACAATTTATTTTTGAATTGGGGGTAATCATTCCAATAATTTAATAACTATCTGACAGATAAATCTGTAATCAATCCAAAAATTAATTAATTAATCTAAAAGTTATTAATTAATTTTGTGTTTTTTTTTTTCTTTATCGATTGCTATTTATTCTCAGCTGTTTGAGTAATATTTTATGAATTATTTTATAAAATACAAAAATTATAACACAATTTAAGAAACTATCATTCTGTTCATTATTATTATAATTCGAGTATACAGTATTTTATCGGGAATACGTATACGTTAGTTCATTTAGAATTTGTAAAGTTTTTTCTTGCGTAACTACTTCCGATCTTGTATTTGGAGTTTCCAATTTTACTGCATTTGTACTAAAGCACGTGAAATAATACAAGTCGTCATAGACAATTGCTTTCTTGATAGCTAATCGAGTCCATCTGTTTTAAAGTTCATTATTTTGTCTGCCAGGTGCGGTACATCCTGCACCCGAGTATAATTTTTTTTTATAAGTACTAATAATTCGGAATAAACCGATATTGACTAAGAGCGTATTTTTCTATTTGCTAATTAATTCCGTTCGTACGTTACGGGAATAACATTTAATGTCTGCCATGAAGGAAGCCGAACTACGTGAGCTGGAAGCACAGCTGGTGGTTCGACAGCAGGAGCTTGAGTCATATGAACTCGAATTAAAACAAAAGGAACAAGAAATCGATGCAGAAAAGATCGCGGAAATAATGGCGAGTCTTAAACAGAGAGAAGAAGACTTAAAAGCTAAACATCGGGAGTACGATCTTAAATTAGATGCACTAGAAAGGGGGTCGGAACCCCAGCAATCGCGATTGAATTCTACTATAGATAATGAAGTTATGTTAACATTAGCTCGTATGCAAGAAGAGATGCAAGGCATGAGGCAGGAGTTAAGAAATGAAACTCCAAATCCGGGTATTCTTCCCAATTCTTCACTCGGACAAATTTCAATCAAAGACGCTCTCGCGTACGTGCCTATATTTAATGGTAAAAATATGACCGTCGCGCAATTTCTTCGTACGTGTCAAAGAGCTTTAAAAATGCTACCGAGGGGAATGGAAAAGACGTTCTTGGAGCTGATGCGACAAAAATTTACCGATCAAGCGCGTGTAGCTGTAGAAAACAGTGAGTACAATACGTTCGCGGAATTAGAACAACTTTTGCGCAGCATTTTTGATCCTCAAAGGACAGCGAGTCAATATAAAGCCGAGCTAGAAAACATAACTATTAAACCGGGCGAACCCATCATTAACTACATAAATCGTGTACAAGTTTTACACGGAGAAATTTTACACGCTGAAAGTAGCGAACGGGCTTTCTTATCGAGAGAAACAAAATTAAAATTGGAGAATGACACAATAGAAGCGTTTCTCAACGGGTTACCACCATTAAAACGTATTGAATGTCAATTAAAACCTCACGATACTTTAGAAAGAACTTATCAAGCTGCTACTTTGGTCTATAGATTGAGTACAAGAGATAAAATGGTGTTTCCAGAAAAGAATGCGAAAATTTCAGTAATCCAAAATACAAATAATGATAATAATGGTGATAGCAATAACAAAAGTAGTAGCGTTAACAATAATAATAATAATAATTCGAATCGGAACAACGCAAATAATACTAGCGTAAATACTAACGGTAACAATAACGCAAACGGTGACAGTAATGGGTATCGTAGCCTGAAATGCAATTATTGTCAAGGAAACGGGCACACCTCATTTCGGTGTTATAGAAAAGAGCGTGATCAATACTATTCAAATCGTTCGAATCAAAATGATAGTAGATATAACACTAATAATAATTATGATAATTTTAATCGATATCGAGGTAACGCAGGGGGGCCGGTGAATACTAGTTCCCGATCTTATTGTGAATTTTGCAGAACGTTTTCTCACGATATCACAGATTGCCGGGAATTCGAAAAATTGTATCAGATCAAACAACGAAAATCTAATCCGGGAAACGAGCAAGGTGCTCGGGAGAAACCGACGGAACCCCGAGTAAACGTAATCATTCCGTCGGCACCAGTAGAACCGGAAGTCCAACTACGACCGAACGGGTCATAGGAACCGCAACGGTAAACATTAAACAGACCAATATTCCTTCAATTTTATTGAATTCGGCAGATTTTAAATTAACTATAACAGTAATGTTGGACACTGGGGCGGAAGTAAATTTAATAAAAAAGGGTGTGCTAATTAATTCGGATAAAATAAATGAAAATTATAAGTTGAGTCTGTTGGGTATCATACCCACTCCTGTTCTTACATTGGGGAGTATAAACATCAATGTAATGGGTTATTCCACTAAATTTCATGTAGTAGACGACGACTTCCCAACCCATTACGCGGGAATTTTGGGATCGGAATTTTTCAGAACACATCGGGCAACGGTTTGTTATGATGACGATACTTTTAAATTTTTGGACGTAAAATTACCATTTTTTATTGCTAAAACAACTACACTACCACCAAATTCGGTAACCTCTTTAATGGTAAATGTAACCAAAGGTTCGTTGCCCGTCGGGGTGATACCACCGATTCATCTTGCACCAGGCAGTGAGGCCGGTGGTACTGTCGAAATGAAGGTCGACAATAAAACTTTCATACGAGCAATAAACCACACCGATCGGGCGATACAAATTCCAGTACCAACTCCTACCATCGTAGAATGCCCGTGGTTATCTGATTCAATAGAGGTTTTCCAAGATACCAATCTTCGCGCCGTCACAAGGAAAACTCCTGACTGTGTAAATTCTAAAAGCATTCGTACAGCGGGTTTAGCTATGTCAATCAGTGATCTGATCATCGTGAGAACTGTAAAGGAAAATACAAACGAGAGCGCAAAAATTCTATCTACTAATTTACAATCATCATCTACGTCTAAAAGCGTAAATGAACGTTTTTCGTTTGCATCTGAAGGTGCAAACGCATTTTTACCGTCTATGTCAAAAGACATAGATGGACGTTTTTCGTTTGCATCTGAAGGTGCAAACGCATTTTTACCGTCTATGTCAAAAGACATAGATGGACGTTTTTCGTTTGCATCTGAAGGTGCAAACGCATTTTTACCGTCTATGTCAAAAGACATAGGTGGACGTTTTTCGTTTGCATCTGAAGGTGCAAACGCATTTTTACCGTCTATGTCAAAAGACATAGATGGACGTTTTTCGTTTGCATCTGAAGGTGCAAACGCATTTTTACCGTCTATGTCAAAAGACATAGATGGACGTTTTTCGTTTGCATCTGAAGGTGCAAACGCATTTTTACCGTCTATGTCAAAAGACATAGATGGACGTTTTTCGTTTGCATCTGAAGGTGCAAACGCATTTTTACCGTCTATGTCAAAAGACATAGATGGACGTTTTTCGTTTGCATCTGAAGATGCAAACGCATTTTTACCGTCTATGTCAAAAGACATAGATGGACGTTTTTCGTTTGCATCTGAAGGTGCAAACGCATTTTTACCGTCTATGTCAAAAGACATAGATGGACGTTTTTCGTTTGCATCTGAAGGTGCAAACGCATTTTTACCGTCTATGCCAAAAGACATAGATGGACGTTTTTCGTTTGCGTCTGAAAATGCAAACGCACAGTTCTCGTCTACGCCTGAGGAAGTAGATGGACATTTTTCGTTTGCACCTGAAAGTGCAAACGGTTTCCCACCTTCTATGTCAAAAGACATAGATGGACGGTTTTTGTCTAAAAACGTAAAGTTAAATACTCCATCCGTGTCTAAGGACACGAGTGGATGCTTTGTGTCTGTCGTTGGGGAGACAGATTTACAATTACCAACTAAATCTGAGAATTTGGGCGGGCCCTTTACATCTGTGTCTGAAAATACAGACTCACATCCTTCACCCGTGTCTGAAAACATGGATAATAATTTAAAAATAATACAACCTTTAGCCAAAAATTTAACAGCAGAACGTGCCAAACGCGTTATTGATGTAGTTCATATAAATGATAGTTTACCAGTAGGTCAGTGTTTTAATCTCAAAAATTTGATAACGGAATATCAAGAATTATTTTATTTGGATGGGGAAGAATTAGGGTGCTCTAATGTTTTAATGCACCGGATAAACACGGTCGACGATATTCCGGTTTTTAAGAAACAATACAGATTTCCACCTATTCATAGGGAGGAAATTATGCGCCAAGTAAAAGAATTAGAAGAAAAGGGAATCATTGTTCCTTCCGAATCGGGATATAGCGCTCCAATTTGGGTGGTGCCGAAGAAAGCGGATTCATCGGGAAAGCCACGTTGGCGAATGGTAATAGATTATCGAGGTCTTAACGAAAAGACCATTAATGACGCGTACCCTCTACCAAACATAGGGGAAATTTTAGATCAATTGGGTAAATCGGGAATATTTTCTATCTTTGATTGCGCTAGTGGGTTTCATCAAATTAAAATACATCCCGATGATCGTCATAAAACTGGGTTTTCCACTCCGTTTCAACATTACGAGTTTGTAAGAATGCCATTTGGGCTTAAAAATGCACCTCCCACTTACCAACGGGCTATGGATAGAGCGTTGATTGGGTTACAGGGGATAATTCTTTTCGTATTTATGGATGATATCGTGGTATATAGCGAAAACGTGGAAGAACACTTGAAAAAATTAAAATTATTATTTGAACGGCTACGGAAAGCTGGATTACAATTACAACCGGATAAATGTAAACTTTTTCAAACAGAAATTAATTATTTGGGTCACATTATAAATAAAGATGGAGTTAAGCCGGATAACGGTAAATTAAAAGCGGTAAAAGAATTTCCCATTCCTAAAAATTTAAAGAAGTTAAGACAGTTTTTGGGTCTAACGGGCTATTACCGACGGTTCATCGATAATTACGCAAAAATTGCTAAACCCCTTACAATACTAATGATGAAGAATGTTCCATTTTTATTTAAAGAAGAACAAATTAAAGCGTTCGAAACTTTGAGGGACAAATTATGTGAGTCACCTCTTTTACAATACCCTGATTTTACCAGGGAATTCATTATAACAACTGATGCATGTGATTATGGGATTGGTGGATGCCTTAGTCAAGGTGAAATAAATAACGATAAACCAATTGCTTACATCTCTAGGGTTCTCAACAGGGCCGAGAGAAACTACTCGACCATTGAGAAGGAAATGTTAGCAATCGTTTATGCAGTCAATCAATTTAGACATTATATTTATGGAAGGTTCTTCACAATAGTTACCGATCATCGCCCTTTAACTTGGATAAATTCAGTAACCTCTCCGAATTCGCGTATAGTGAGGTGGAAATTATGTATGGCTGAATATAAATACAAAGTCGTTTACAAACCGGGACGAGTAAACTCTAATGCAGACGCATTATCTAGAAATCCGATAATAACAGATATCGACGAAAACTTTGTAGAATCGGTAGAAATTTTTATGGCGCGGCGGAAAAAACGGACTAAATTAAAACTTAACGATAGTACAACCTCTGAGGACTCTGAAGTCTCTGATTGGAATCCAAAGAGGAAAACACCTGTCAGACAAACAGGTGATCCTGTAGCTGGACCAAGTCGGATACTTCGGCGATCCGCACGTATCAGAGCTAAAACAAAAACGCAAATACAGGAACCATCAAATATTAATGAATTATTTAACGAAACAGAAATACCGGTTGACAACCGCGTACCAGACAATGAAGGATCTGTAGAAGACATGTCACTGACTGAACCTATTGGAAATCAGAGTTATTGCAAAAATGGTGACAATAATGATGAAAATATGGACATTGACAGTATAAATAATGACAATGACGGAACAGACATATCAGACATAGAAGTAGAAAGTAGTGAAACAGAAGATGAATGGGATTTTCGGGATAACCCGCTAGCAAGGAAAATTGGGGAAAATGTTGTTGAAACGCGTGACAGATTAATCATGGCTAAAGACAATGTCGTAATATTTGTAACGTCAAATAGAGAATCTTGTGATGAAGGAAGTGTCGAGTTAATAGATTCAATTCATATTCCCGAAAATTTAGAACATGGTAAAGTCTATCCCGTAGTATACAAAACAAGCAGAAAATGCTTTATTTGTGTAGTAAAGCTCACCCAATGGTACCCAGCTACCATGGATAACGTTGAACGAGTATTAAACGCTTTGTATGAATCTGTTAAAACACTAGATATAAAATCATTTAGCATTGCTAAAACAAATCAAATAGACGAACTTAATTGGGGATCTATACAGAATTTACTTATAAATAAATTTAGTGATACACGAATTAAAATAACTATTTGCTTACAAATAATAAAAATACCTGACCGAAATGACATTGAAAGAATATTAAATGAATATCATGCAGCCCCTGCTGCTGGGCATAAAGGTATGGGTAAGACATACAGACGTATTAGAACCGACTATTTTTGGAATAACATAAAACAAGACATTGCTAAATTTATACATCGATGCACAAGTTGCCAGTTAAAGAAATTAATTAGAGTCAAAACTAAACAGCCGATGGTACTGACGGAAACACCCGGTTCAGGTTTTGATAAAATTTCAATGGACATAATGTGGGGGTTAGACAAAGCACCGTCGGGTAATCATTACATTTTGACGATACAAGACGTACTTACTAAATATTCAGTAGCTGTACCTCTAGAACAGGCTACAGCAGTTGAAGTTGGCAATGCTTTGGTCACCAGGTGGATCTGCTATTTCGGACCACCTGGGGCATTGTTAACTGATCAAGGTTCAAACTTCTTATCGAGCTTGATGAAACAAGTTGCTAAGAAGTTTGGAATAAAACAATATCATACCACAGCGTACCACCCACAAAGTAATGGGTCAATTGAAAGATCACATCATGTATTTACAGAATATTTAAAACAATACACAGATAAGCATCATGATTGGGATGAGTTGTTGGAGGTAGCCACGTTTGCGTATAATACCAGTCGGCATGAGGGGACTGGTTTCTCTCCATACCAATTGGTATTTGGAAAACTTGCCAGACTCCCATCAAGCGTGCCAGTCAGTGATGAAACTAATATAAGTTACAAAGAATATCTAGAAAAATTATTCAATAAAATACATAGAGCTGAACAAATTGCAGCTGAAAATTTAAATAAATCTAAACAAAAATCTAAAGAGTATTACGATCGAAATATAAAGCCTGAACAATTAAAAATGGGTGATCAAGTTTATTTACTTGTAGAACCGCGTAAGGGGAAGGGAGACCCACACTATAGCGGTCCACATAACGTAGTAGAAATATTACCTGATCAAAACGTAAAAATTAATATCGGTAGCCTCATAAAAAGAGTTCATATTAATAAATTGCGAAAAACTCGTTAATTGTTGCAGATAATAAATTTTACGGAATAATGAGGAAATTTTGGCCAATTTTCATTGCCTTTGTGGCTCTCCTTCCCTCTGCACATGGGTTACTGGGGTATGACTGTGGCGGAGGAAATCTAAATTTAACAACGATATCATTACTGGATGTAGAGGAATGTGATATTCCAGAAACTAAAGTTAAAACAGAAAATATTAAAATACAATTGTTACAAACTATAGATTTTAAGGAAGTAGAGATTATAGAATGTAGAGTCGAGATTGATCGACAAATACATCGCTGTGGAATGCATTCTCATTCCTCAGTCGTCGCTAATTACCGTAGAAACTACTTACTAGATTTAAGCGAATCATTATGTCGCGATATGTATCATACGGGGTCATTCCCCCTTGCGTACAACGTTCCAGTCAATGGTCTCCAGCGGAATGCAACCAATCATCGACATGTCATGCTGGGTGGTTCCCTGGGTAATGATGGCACGTGCGAGGGCACATCGTACAGCGATCCCTTTGGAGATTGGTCCTACGTGGTAGTGGATGCCAACTTATATATCACTGTTAATAAATATATGGGTCGTGTAGACATTAAATCGGGAATGGTTGCTCTGAGGTCAGGGCATAAATGTAATTTAAAAGATTTGAAATGCATAGATGGAGCAGGATATTCAGCGTTTTGGAGAGACATCCCTGCAGACAGTTGTCCACTCACCAAGTTTGGAGTTCTATACGAGGGGATGGCCACTCACATCATTGGAAGCGCACCAAATCCAGATGTATATACAGTCACTACAGAAGATATTACATTCGCATTGGCCAGGAAGGTGGTACATGACCTTTGTGGGTTCAGGGTCATCAGCACAGAGCATCCGAAGCTGTTCATCGTCGAAGGAGGAGGGGCACCTAATGATGGAAAAGTTAAAGTCGACAACATGGACATCTTCACCTACATCAACTCAAAATTTGTATATGTTGAAAGGCACATCCGTTTGCAAATGGAAAATCTATATCATGACATATTGGTCCATCGCTGTGAGTTGGAGAGAAGAATATTAATGAATAGCCTGGCCCTGTCTTCAATTAACCCAGACCAGTTCAGCTACGCATTAATGAAAGTACCCGGGTATTATACAGTCATCGCTGGTGAAGTTGTGCATGTCATCAAGTGCATCGGAGTACCGGTTAAGAAACGTCAAGCAGAGGTATGTTATCAAGAATTACCTGTTACTTACAAAAATGAAAGTTACTTCCTGACTCCAAAATCAAGAACCTTAACTAAAAAGGGTACTATTGTGGAATGTAACGAATTCCTGCCCATTCAATTTGATATTGATGGAAGGTGGTACCAGTTTTTACCAAAGGTATCGACAGCTCCATTACCACAAAGCCTAAAGCCGGAAACAGAACCCAGCTGGAGTTATAACGAACCAATGCATCTAGCTCAAAGCGGAGTCTATTCACAAGAAGATTTGGAGAAATTAAGAGATCGCATCATGTTTCCGGTGGAAAGAGAAGCATTATTGAATTCATTAGCTAGGGGTGTAACGGGAAGATCAACCGGAGACAAACAAATATCGTTGATAGGACTATTGGACGAAAACGCACTAAACAGAATTGCGGAGTCAACTGCACAGAAGATATGGGGTGGTTTTGTGGAATTCGGGTCAGTAAGTGCGGGGATAATGGCAATACTAATGATTATTAAAATTTTCAAATATGTGGCCGATACGATTATCCAGGGTAAAGCGCTGCATGAAACTTATGGTTGCGGAAAAGAGATATTCGGTGCTCTTTGGAACGCACTCACTTCATATCTATTACACAGGCACCATCAAAGAAATTCTCAACAACCGAATAAACCTGAAGATCCACCAACAGAAGTCATCGTCAACCAGCCAATCAGCACCCCACCAGTACCACCACCAAGACAGTATTATAGTGCAGCCAGTAGAAGTCTATACGACTTGAGAGATAGCGGGTCAATCGGGTCAACATCTGATGTCTTGAAGGGTGTCGATCCCGTTTTGCTAAGTAAACTTCGTAGAACACACGATCCATAACCCCGTGTGTTCAACTAAGGGGGAGGGTGTTACGTCCTCGTCACCCTTCAACACCTTTTTCAAATAAACCCACCAAAATTATTATTATTATTCTGGGAAATGCCCAGCATGAACAACTCATACGGACCATCCCCGTACGATACTTTCACAAAACTTATATCTCAGAGAAAAACGTAAGTTTAAGTTAATAACTATATATATGTATGGATATATATATATATATATATATATATTTATACATAACTTTTATTATTATTAAGAAAATGCATAATAACATTCAAACATAAATAACTACGACATACATAAAAATATATATTAAGAAGATAACCAGGTCTATAGGAATTTCCTACCAATAAATAAATAAGGTTAAAACAAACATTTATATCTGTACATATACTGATGACATATGTACATATGCGTACATATACAATATTATGTATATGTACTTATAGAAATATATGTGTAGGTATAAATGCAACAAAAATATATAAAAATTAGTTCCAAAATTAATTATTGATATGAACATACATATAAAATTTAAGAAAACAATATGTGCATGTACGACATACACTAAAATTTGCATGTATGACAGAAAACATACAAATATTTTCTTTTCTCTTCATTATACAATTAAATTTATAAATATACTTTTTTTTATAATATAGAGATACCGCATGTATGACATACATACACAAAACATTTAAAATGCAGGATGCATAAACATAATTTAATTAATTATAATACTTATAATAACAATTCCTAAATACACCATCTTTGTACGAAAGAGAGCATACGAGAAGGCGAAACAAAACATGAGTGGGCGTTAGGAATACCATACGGTAACCTGAGTACCGGGCGGAGTAAAACAATAAGAGCAAGGCCCAAGAATAATGAAAAGAAACGCCCGCAGCCAGAGTAAGCGACCAACTTACTCTTGCTGCTATCCTAATACTAAAAAACCAAGAAAAGACAGTTCAGAGGGCTGTAAAACCCTCAAATTTGAAAGTAAATTTACCAAGATAGTAAATTTGATTATTACCTAGTATTTATTATATTTTGGGTTGGAAATATTTAAAAATTATCTATAACTTTAAATAATTTATTCATTAATAAATTTATCAGATGACGACAGCATCTCAGATTTGTTTAAATAAATATGATTGCTTATAAAGCATATCGTATTTATTTAAATAAATAAAGATTCCTGGTAACGCCGGAAGAGCCGGATCATTGATAAAGTTTTTGATGATTAAACAATAACTATGGGAGAGCGTTTCTGCGTCTTTTCTCATAGCCCCTACCATGGGGGGGCCATCTAAGATTACAATGTAGAAAGAAAGTCACTGCAGCCGCTAATTTAATTAGTTCGTTTTTACACTTCGTTACTGCCGGGTGCGACCCAGCTTTTGAGTTTTTCTTACAGAGTACAGTTTTCGGGTGTGATCCCGCCTTCATTTCAGTTTTTATCTTACTAATATTTCAAGGATTTCAATCTTTATTTTGCGAATACTATTTCAAGGAGTTCAATTGTTAATTTTTACGAGTATTTCGAGGATTTCAAATTTTCATTGGGAGATTTCAAATTACGGATTTCAAGGTCCCACGGATTGTTTCAAGGATATAGCAAATTGCAGTCAAAATTTTCAATAAGTTCGCTTAACATCAAAATTAAAAATCCTTTCTTTTCCCTTCGTTAAAAGCTAAAAGCATGCAGTGATTTTCTTTTTTTTTTTTACTACTTGTGTTGTGAATATATGGGCAATTAAAACAAATAAATTAAAATATTACTCGAGAGAAATCTATAAAAATTTGGTGATTCTAAAACAAGTGTGTGAAATTTAAAGTTTAGAATTTCTTTTCAGTTTTACCACAATAACAGGTAACGATTTTATTTGGTTTACGAAAGTATGCTCTCTTTCCCTTTTATATAATAACAAAACACAGAATTTGTGAAACATTTGTGAAACAATTATTTTTCTTTTTCTTCTAAAACTTTAAATAATTTTTATGAATAAATTTAATAAACAGACTTTGCATGTCAATTTTTAAAACAGACCTTCCACACGGACAACAACCATTAATTTAATCATTTAGGAATTAACATTAATTTCTAAATAATAAGATCTAATAAAATTTGAGGTTTCGCTAGTTAAATCATCTTAGTTGAGTTATCCGACGGACAAAATCGGAGGTTATTAGATTGAGAGAAAATATCATTATTGTTATTTGTTTAATTCAGAATCGTCGTTGGAGAAATATTGTATTAAAACATAAACATTTCCTATAGAAATTTTGTTTTACATTAAGGAGTTTCATAATCATTATTTTATCTCAACGAAACACTATTTTGTTTTTTTTGATAATTCAGTTAACTTACAAGAAAATTTCAAATATAAAAATTCTCGTTTTACTGAAGTTGTTCATTAAATTCTATCCAATTTAATGCAGTTAAATTTAATTCAAATTTGTTTATAAAACTTTCTTTTTTTTTCTTTTTTTTTCATTTAAATTTATCCAAAATATATTAAATAAAATTTCTTTTAATAATATTATTTTCGAGGTCATTAACATTTTGAGCTTCTCTCAAAGGATTCAATTTAGACAAGAATATATAATTTATTTTAAGTTATTTTCTCTGTTCACAAATTTTATTTGAGAGCTTTCAATTCATTGTAATCAGTTGGTAATATTTAAATTATAATTTTCTTTTCCCTATGATTATTGACATGTTTTCTGAAAGTTTAATAAAAGAAAAGGTTTCTACCCTTTTATTTGATTAAGAAACATATCAATTAGATTATAATTGGAAACCTATTATATTTGAAATCCTACTCGAGACTCAGAGATTTGCTTACTGATTAAAATTTTTATAAAACAAAGTTTGCACTCAAAATCAAGTTTTCTTGTCAGTTCATATTTGTTTTTTTTTGTCTTTCAAGGTAAAATCAATCCCACTCAACCCACCTGTACCCGATACTCAAACCTTGTTTTCCACCCATTCCTATTACCAAAGAAAATAGCTATCCCAAAATTCCCAAAAGGATACACGATGATGATGGATAGCAACAAGAGATCGACCTGGGTTGGTCAATGATCATTTCGTTGATTCGCTGAGTACATCCAAAAATTCCTGTAAATCCATTACCTCCCTCTTACCTATAAGACACTAAACATAAAGGATCACAATCATTCAAATCAAGTAGAACATTTAACTATTTTCCTTTGTTTCGTATTACGAGTCAGTGAGTGAATTCTGCGTCACGAAGTCAGGAGCAGACTGATTACTTTATCTTCTTCTTTTAATTACTTCTGAGAGCGTCTTTCGAGACAAAATATCGTTATAAAATGTTTTCGAACAGAGTCAATGGCGCCAAAATTACGCCGGCCTAAGGGCTCTGATCTAAAACCCAAATATTGTGAGTGTGACTCCTGTTCGGAATATGACAAGTTGTGTTCTGGTGAACGTTACCACCAACCACTAATCAGACCTAACTTGTCCTTCGTAAGGAGTGTCACTTCACTCTCAAAAACCTTTAAGGTCAAGAAACTTCGATATAAACTGTTCCCGATCACTGAGGTCGAGAGGCCCATACCTCTCGTCTACATCGGCGACCCAGATCCAAGGTTCCACTTTTACGCGGATAAATTCCTGACCGGACCTTCCCAGTTGGAGCCGTACAAGGGAGTTCCTGACGACCACGTGGAGCTGATAGTTTTGGAATAACAGCAAGAGGAAAAGGTACCCTTTTTAAAATCGGTCCCCTTTTTCCACCAACGTAAGTAAAAATAAAATTTTTAAATTATTTTCAAGATCAGGGATTATTCCTGGGAATCTGTAGATTCCTAAAATATAAAATCTCTTTCCCCCATTGTCCCAATTACCACCGGGACGTAACAAGATAAAATAATTTTCCGCGTGCAATATTAATTAAATAAATTATTCGATAACGTTAATAAATTCATTGAGGCCGGAATTTATTCCAGTGGCTGAATTAATTTATAATCAATTTCAATTTACTCCAATCTGTCGGTAAAATTCGGGACCTGAGTGACGCCAACTCTATGGCCGAATTTCTAGTCAATTTGTAAATAAATTCTAGTCGTTACTTAGTGATAAATTAATTTAAGTAAAAATTAAATAAATAATTAAATAATTCAAAGTTAAAAAAAAGGACGCTAGAATTTAGGGTAAATTAAATCTTGAGTCAAATTGAGAAACGGATTATTTTGTGAGTGGATTAATTTTAGTTGTAGAAATTATAAGTAAGAAAATCATAAATTAAAAGTTATTAATAAATAGTAATTGTGGCGAATAAAATAGTAGAATTCTATGCGTGGAAAATTAAATTAATTGGAAAAGAAAGTGAATGATTAAATGACAAAATTAAACGTGGAAAATTATAAGCATTGAAATTAATTAATTAATAAATTATATTAAGCAAAAAATTAATTAATGAATTGGAAATTTGGAGTTGTAAAATTAAAGTGAAAGTTAATGAGAAATGTTAAAAGTAGAGTCAATTAGTTTGTAGAGTCAAGTTAGAGTAAAGAAACTGTGTCTGTGATGTAAGTCCGGTGGACAAAGATTAAGTTTAAGATATGTCCGGTGGACACTAGAAATGAGAAAATGCGGGTTAACGTCCTGTGGACGGTTTTTTTAAATTAGTAATTAATGAAAATAAGTTTTAACGTCCGGTGGACGGTTTTTTAAAGAGAGTGTGTGTGTGTTACGTCCGGGAGACGCTTAAAATACGTGTGTGTGTGGGTGTGTGAAAAACGTTTAGGGGGCGCATGAGTTTGTCATAAGATTCCGTCCAGGGGACGAGGTAAAAATATTAGTTTGTCATAAGATTATTAATTGTCATTAAGGGAAAATAAATTTAAAAGCAAGTTGCTTAATGAATGGAAATTGAAAACAAAGTTTTAAATAAATTTATTTCAGCCTGTTCATTATTCCTCTCCTCTTTCACAAAATTATAAAAATTACGAACGACCCTAAGCATATAATAAAATTACATTAACATCCGGTTCTGGAAGGCCGAGTCCATCTTCCAGTGGCACCCTAATATTCGTGTATAATACTTAGGTGCGACCAGACTTGGCAAGCTAATGACTCTGTAATAATGTAAGATCTGTGAAAATTATGAGAAAGTAGTTATAGTTTAGAGTCATGTTCGCGATCTATTGTTAATATTATTTTTATAAAATAATCATAAGGAATATGTTAGTCAGTAAGTTAATTATTGCCTAATTAACGTCAAAATGAGATCCAGGTACGTAAGTCGTACGATTTTGATAAAGAAAACATCTAGAGTAATGAATTTAAGATTATTGTTCTAGTTTACCGAGTACTATTTGAGTATCGGTTGGCTCCAGTTTCTTAATTATTTTGAATTAATTTAGTTATAAGGTTTTGACGCGCATCATGTAGATGCCAAGTTGCCGTCCGTCCGGATTTATCAATTTGTTGTATTTTCCGATTCAGTATTTTGTTATAGAGTAAGATTATTTGTATTATGTTCTAGTAATTTGTATATTGCTGAATAAAAATTGCAAATCCGCTAATAATTTGCACGAGTTTGGGATGATTTAACCTGGACCACTCCCTCTCTCCATAAACCTACACACTGAGCGACACCATGGCATACCGTAACTCTGTTTTTAGTTTTCCAGTCTCTGTCTTGTTTTGCTTATAAGTTCTGAGCATTTTAGTTTTAGTTTGAATTTTATTTCTGCGTGGTTTTGGTGATAATTCCACAGATCAAAAATTATCCAGGTTATATTTATGCGTGGTTTATGAGATATTTCCACAGATCAAAAATTATCAAAATTTTCATGATTTACTGGTTTGGTGATTCCAGTGATAAAAATTACCTTGCGCCCTTTTCGTATTGAGACTGGAGGCTAAAGGCAGAGAACGAGGTTGTAGCGCAAAAATTAGCGTATAGTATTTGCGGTATAATATATATGTAGATCTTAACAGGTTAAAAATAAATAAAAAATAAAATCATAAAATGTTAATATGTTTGTGTTCATAATTTATTGATCATGTGTGAACAGGTATATTCATATATAATTATGTGTATGACTTTCATACTCTTTCATATTAATGCATTCATGACCATACCCATTTATGCATAATAATATTTTTTTATGCATGACCATACCTGTCCATAGATAATCATATCTGTTCATATGTGTTCATACATGTTCATATCTGTTCGTACCTGTCCATACCATAATCATATCTGTTCATACATGTTCATTAGGGTGCTTCGTTTGAGATGACTATTTTTTTTTCCAAGCCCCATGTCAAAATATCATTGTACACATTGAAAGAAAAATTCTTACCAAAGATGAGCTCTTAAGTTTAATTTTAAGTACTCGCTAAATGAATTTGAAATTTTCCCATTTGATTAACACGTAAATTTTAATTTTATTTATTCAATCATCTATAGTGTTACATTCTGGCTTATCTATTAATCAGACAGAATATTTTTAATTTTACCAGGTTGACGTCGTTAGGGTGTCGATAGACCCCAGGTGCGTCAGCCGTTGACCTTCTCTTATTTTATGCAAAAAGTTCAATGACTCACCATGGTGGAGATTATGGGCCCCATAAGTTGGCCCAAAGAATAACTTTTTTTCGTAATTTCTTCGCCTCCGCTGGTGCGTACTCGTCTCGGCCGGTGGCCTTAAAATAGGCCTCTGAGTAGTACCCGTAACGAGGGTCGAGGAAATAGATGCTCCCGCTGGGTGGATGGACGGATGGAACGTCCACTGGATCCAACTGCCAACCCTCACTGACACCAGTCCAGAAGACTGGGTTCACCCGTGAATCCTCCTCTGCACAGGAAGAGCTTTGAAGGCTCAGTTCCTCCGTAAAGACGAGCGACTCCAGCTGTTGGACCACACCACAAGAGCTCGTCAGCTCAATAACACAAGAGCTCGAAGGCTCAACGACACAAGAGCTCGACGGCTAAACAACACAAGAGCTCGACAACTCACGAACCTCACTTAACTCGATACCCGAATTTGGAATAACCAACGTCACTGGATCGAGAAGAACTTCCTCGGCAACGATTTCTAGGCGGCGGCGTTGGTGAACTGAACGACCGAGATCCTCGTGGATCGTACGAAGGACTCGACGTAATTGGGCCTTTTTACCTGCCCTTCGGCTTCTCGGCATGAATTTTGGAATTCAGGAAGGAAGTGCTGGGGCTGCCAGTATCGGCGCCCAAAGCAGGTGAGAATATTAGGCTGCCGGAGACGGCGCCCAAAGTTAAAAAGAAAAATGTATTTTGAATGAAATACGGATAGATATATATATTTTGCCTTAATGTCCGAGTGACAGGATCAAGCCAGCGGATTTGTATAGAGTTCTTAGCTCTACTAGATCTTGTGATCGACTGCCTTGATTCTGTCGCTCCTTGGTATAATACATTATCAAAACTGTTAACGTTGCATCTCAGGTTTCCTATGAGAGAATCGTCGTGGCCCGGGTCTCATGTATCGTCATCTGTTTAGACTATCCGCGAGCCACGGCGACTCTCTTATCGCAAGAGATTTCCGTTCCATTGTTGGCGGTGAATAAAAATAATATCGCCAACAAAGTAACGATTAATAATTTATTATTTAATTATGATTCTAAGAAGTGTCGAACCGTTCATTCGCCCACTGCGGCGAATAAATAGTTCGAGACTTCAAAAAAAAAATTTCTCAAAATTTTTATTTAAATTTAATTAAAGCCAGAACGTAACAATAGCTTTACGGCATTTCAAGATATTTGATTGACTATAGGTGGAAATCATAGAGAAAATGTTCCTCTTTGAAAGTGCTCGTAGCTAGTTTATGTTTTGTAACCAAACTCACCGGTAAAAAATTTTAAAGCCAATCTTTCTCAAACTTCATGGTTTCTTTTATTTTACTCACAAACCATCATTTTTACGACAAAATTGTACAGAGCTTTTTTTGTAGGGAATTTGATTTCCTACAAAAGAAGTTAGGTAAGCCATTGCCGTAGAGCTAGTAGTTTTCGAGATAAATCCAATTAAACATCTCAAAATTTGAAAAATCGCTGTTTTATCCAAGATTTTAGTACTCTTTGGTAAAATCATTGCTGAAAACACAAATAATGTATGAGAACAAAATATAAAAATACATATTACACATTCATATGTAAATATAAGAAGTATGAAACAATTATCTTTGTACTGAGAGAGAAAGTAATTGAAAAAGCTTCCGATGGTCAAACAGAGGCGATTGGATTAAATGAAGAAAAGACGGAGGAAATGTAGTAGGAGACAGTTTTGTTTTACATGACATATTTTTGATGATATATTAACCATGATATGTCATATATTTCTTTGGCCACAATTTTATCAACACGTACTAAAATCTTGGTTAAAACAGCAATTTTTCAAATTTTGAGATCTCTACGGTAATGGCTTACATAACTTCTTTTGTAGGAAATCGAATTCCCTACAAAAAAAGCCCTGTACAATTTGGTCGTGAAGTTGATGGTTTGTGAGTAAAATAAAAGAAACCATGAAATTTGAGAAAAAATTGGCTTTAAGATTTTTTACCGGTGAGTTCGGTTCCAAAACATAAATTAGCTACAAACACTTTCAAAAAGGAACGATTTCTCTGTGATTTCCACCTATGGTCAATCAAATATCTTAAAGTGCCGTAAAGCTATAGTTAATTGAATAAATAAAATTAAAATTTACGTGTTAATCAAATGGGAAAATTTCTAATTCATTTAGAGAGTACTTAAAATTAAAATTAAGAGCTCATCTTTGGTGAGAATTTGTTTTTCAATGTGTACAATGATATTTTGACATGGGACTTGGAAAAAAAAAATAGTCATCTCAAACGAAGCACCCTAATGTTCATATATGTTCAGACATGGCCAAAATTCATGTATGATCATGTATGGATGTTCATATGTGATCTTGTATGATTTCTTTTTCTCGGGTGGCCCGCAGGGTCCACCGATTGGCAGATTTTTTTTCAGCATTTTAAAAACTGTTTGCCACAATGTTAAACGCGCGGTAATGATCTGACAATAATATTTTTCGTTAATAATAATAATATATTTTGAAATTTCAAAACGGCAGACGTGGTCGAATGCATTTAAAATTAGCCAAAAATCGATAGCTGTCTTACCTGAGCACCTACCGCGCCCACCACTTTGGGCTTAGTGAGTTCCCGACTCATGTACGGTAGGTATAGAGGCCTCAATTTACAAAAACCCAGGTCTGGTCAAATACATACAGGTAGCCGTTCACTGGCTCTTAGACTATGCGTTAAGTTTTTTTACTTAAAATTAAATATTTATTTTAGCATTGGATAAATCAATTTTCAGAAATCAATATTTGTTGGAACGTCGGCAACCCCTTCCACTCCCCCAATGATATTGACAATTTCAGCTTATTGAAGTAGTAATTACTTTATAAAAATTCGTAGTATTTAAATGAATAAAGGTGATTATTATGTACTTGAGGCCCAAATATTTTGAAGTGATACTCGTTTTCTATAAAAAATTAATTGAACAATGCCGAGAAAATCAGGCTCTCAGCCGCGTAATTGTTAAAAAAATTGAAATTATGAAAATAACATTATTTTATTCAGTGTAGTGTGTATTGCTAATGAGCTGTGTTTGAATTTTACACAGCGTAGCGTTTTGCAAAGTTCGAAATTTTACGTAATATGTAAAGTAAATGTAAAAATTTAGTTGTCCAAATAAAAAAACCCCAAAATTTTCAATGCGCTGGTAGATAGTGAAGCCTAAATTTAGAAATATCTTTTTCTTCATAACTCGGTCGAAAATACGTATCTCCGGCATCAATTTCGCGGCAGAAAGTCTAACATTCGTGCCGTGCTGGAATTACTTGCGTGCCATTTATAACAGCGAGCGGCAAGGAAGTAATAGCGGGACGAAAGAGTTTTTTGTGCACATTGTTACCCGGTTGTACATGCTCGGCTTCGCCTCGGGCATTATGGCGCGCAGTGCAGGAATCTCAACTTTCTGCCCTTGTAGTGTAATATACTATTGTTTTAGCGGAAAGTTTCATCGTCATGACTGGTGTATCGTATGAAGGGTATTTATTCAACTTAGATCAAAGGCATCATAATGAAACTAGCCAGCGCTATGTATGTACCAATCACAGTTCTGCTAGGCGGTGTCAACTCAAGTTATGGCTATTGACTAACGGCCGATTTTTAAAAATTAGGAACTATAATCACCCTTCACTGGAGGTAATACCTACTGAATCACGTACACCAGCTCGAAGTGCACCAGCAGTAAGAAGATTACCCCGAAGAAAGTAAATGTATAATTTTGAATGTAAATTTTATTTTAATTATTAATTCTGGTTTCTTTATTAATTTTTCTTTAATTACTTACAGTAACCCACGTCTTGTAAATATACCACCAAGATTTAAAGATCTTGGTCATAATTTGTTATTGATCCGGTAACCGGTAGAATTTATCAAGGCCAAGTCACTGGCGTTGATAATTCTATTGGTTACCTGTTTGGCGACACAGACTTAATCAACCAACTAGGATAAGTGTCAGAATGGCATATTGACATATCTTTTCAAGTAAATAAAAAATATCAATTAAAAAAAAATTTTAACATTATGAAATTAGAGTTCTCAATTTTTATTCAAATTTATTTCAATTTTAGTGCGTACTCTTACAAATAAATTGTGTCTTATTGCTAACAATCATACTGTGACGGGAAAATACAGTAAGATGAAATATTTGCATTAAAATTCAAAAATTGTATTGTATGATTTATAAATGGGATTTCATTATTTTACAGGGCACCCCGGTGTTGTTTACACTATGGATGAAAAAATCCCAGTTACTATTTTCATCAATTTGGAATTGGATAAGGCATTCAATTTCAGGAGTTGATGAAAATTTAAAAAATATATGTTGTGATTGTGACAAGGAATTATTGACGTCATTAAAAATATGTATGCCTCAAATCCAGCGCAGAGGATCGTGGGTAAAAGTCGCCAAGGTACGATTTGAATTACACAGAATAATTCAAATAATACTATAATCGTTGACCCATACTTATAATAATAATTACTTGTAACAACAATTAATTTACTTATTCTTCAGGGTCTTTTCCGGAAGTGGCAATCTATGAACTCACCTAACCGCAGCCATGACCAAGCTGGAATGTTGAACCTCACATGGAGCCTATCATTTATGCTGCTGCCATTGTGTAATGAAGCAATACGGATTACTACAGAAATGCTTCGGGCCCACAGTGATAGGAATCCGAGTTATTTAAATTTTGAGAAATGTTTAAATGAAGAAGTAAAACCACAAAAAGACAATATTTCGATATAAAGTGCTCCGTGGTGTGTGGTTGAATTGAGCAAAAATTATAATGCAACTTCGATTAGCCACTTTGGTGAATTACATCCATCAATTGAAAATTTTCTGAGTTACAATAACATTCATTGAATATCGATGATTGTAATTATATTGTAACACTCGTAAATTTTGGATTTCAGAAAAACACTCAACATATATTAGTTCTGAAAGAAGTCGTTGGGACCAGAACTACCGAAGACTCAGTCCAAATTAGTATAACGAAACTGCTAGGGTCCTGAAGGATAGATTATGAAGGGGAAGGTAAATTTATAGTATTTAAAAATTTTTCAAAAGTCATTTGTAGAAGTATTAAAAAATTTGATGAAATGAATAATAATTTTTGAATGTTTACAGTTGCCAAACTTTCAATTTTATGACTTTAATAGGCAGGTCAAGATGAGAGATACACTCACGCTTGGATGTCACTGTTGACAGGTAGCAATATAAGTGATAAAAAAAATATTAAAAATATATACATGTACGCAATTATGAAGTGAATAGTGAAATTAATTGTAATCAATTTCTTTTTCCTAGTCCTGTACGATAACTTGAGGTCAGGCAGGGAATATTTTAATTTGTATGCGGTGTCTGAAGAATATGTAGTGCCGGAAAATGTCCCAATACTAGGAGCAGCTCAAGAAAATGCAGAAATCGAAAATCAAGAGGTCATCGAGATTGACCATTTGAAAATCCCTAAGTAATAAACATACAGCAAGATGAGCAAAGTTCTATGGTAAGCCATATATATATATATATATATATATATATATATATATATATATATATATATATATATATATATATATATATATATATATATATATATATATATATATATATATATTAGGGTGCTTCGTTTCCGGCAAAAGTATTTTTTTCGTTGCTCATCAAGCAAAATATTGTTTTTTATGCTGAAACAAAAATTCCTGCCAAGTTTGAGCTCTTAATTCCAATCCTAAGTACATTCCATTTGATTTCAAAGATATCCCATTTAAAATACATGTAAATTTAATTACTTTTTTTTTAACTTTCTAATACTCAGCTGCATTTTATGATATCGGCGCGGTTTTGGTCGCAAATTGTAGGGCATTTGGTGTTCTTCAAAAGTGCCCATAGTTACTTAGCTGTAATTCCAGCTGTTTCACTAGTGTCCGTTGCGAAAGTTATTTTTCCTATGAAATTGACCTTTATTGGCTTGCAGAACGTAAACCAATGAAACTACACTAAAAATGTTAATAGAAATTTTATAGGAAATTTTATTCCCTTCAAAAAAAGTCCTATGAGTCAAGTCGCTAAAGTCCATAGTTTCCAAGTTATAGTAATTTTAATAATTTGAAAAATAAAATATTAAAAAAAACAATTACAATTGATATTTTATTTTTCAAATTATTTTTCAAAAAAATTTTTTCCGTAGTCGAGATCTATTAGTATAACATCATTTCAGAATTTCCTTATCAATAAGAATCATTTATAGTTAGCCATTTTTTTTTTTTTTTTTAAAACAAAAATTTCTTTTTGTTCAATGTTTTAGTGATTACGAGTTTTGTAACGTTTCAACTTACTATTTTATTTAAATTAATTAAAATTATGTTCTTATTTTAACCCTTAATCCTATTGTGGATTGGCTCGCTGGATTGCCAGGATTCTTAAGGATAGGATATCAGGGTGGTGACGTTATTATTACTAAGTTAAAGTTAAATTGACCAGAAGACCTTTTCTTTAGATATATATATATATATATATAATCATTTATTGAAAATGACTTATTAACTAAGTACATGAAAAAAAAGTAATTTATTTGGAAAAGTTATATTTGGTAGTGGATTCCCTCTAGTGGCTGGCCGCTACTCTGCAATAGGTTGCTGTATGAGTGTTGCTGGACTGTTTCTGCTGGACCTGATATACGCCACCGCTGAGGAACTTCTCTGAGATTACAGTCTCGTACGGGTACTCCCACTGTATCTCAACTTGACTATTGATAGGTCTGGCTCTACTGTTTGGCTGTTGTTGGTTCTCGTTGCTCTGCGTCACTGGTTTTGGGGCTGTTCGGTAGTGACTCGTGGACTTGGCTGCTGTTTGCCCGCTTCTATCTCTGGCTCCGTGTCTTCTTCAATTTCTGCCCGAACTCTGTAGCCTCCTCCGCTGAAAAAGTTCCGCTGTACTGTGTTGCATGGGACTGCCTGGCCTTCTGTGGAACCGTCTGTGGACTCCTGTATGTCGCAGTAACCTCCACTAAAGAATATCCTTCGTACGGTGGCCCCAGGAAAGCAGTGAGTGTGTAGAATCGCGACTATCCCACCGCCCTTTGGTTCCTTGGTCGCTGATAGTACCCAGCGCTCTCCACCGCTGTTAAATTGCCTCCGGACTGCTTGTTCGGGTATACAGGTGTTCCTTGAATACTGCATCAATCACCGCTATGGCCACCTTGCCCCGTTTTGGCGTCGTATGCTGTGTACTGCTACTGCTGCCGTCAGTATACCCTTGTATACTGTGGATGATTGCTCTGCTACTGCTGCCAGTATACCCCTGTATACTGTGTAAGATTGCTCTGCTTTGCTGCCAGTATACCCCGTATACTGTGTAATGCTGCTCTGCTACGCTGCCAGTATACCCCGTATACTGTGTAAGACTGCTCTGCTTTGCTGCCAGTATACCTCGTATACTGTGTAATGCTGCTCTGCTACGCTGCCAGTATACCCCGTATACTGTGCAAGATTGCTTGCCTAGCGGCGGCACTCGGAACTACCGCTGCTAAATTGCATGCAATCGCCCATTTTCTCTCTCTCTCTCTCTCTCTCCTAATGCTGTCTCTTTCTTCTTCTTCTCTTCTTTCACCCGATCTTCGCTTCCAAGAATTTAAATTCTCTTCCACGAATTTTATTTCTTTTCTTTTTTTTATCTTCCCTTCTCACTTGCTCTTACGTATTTATTCCTTTTTATATATACATATATATATATATATATAGACGTGTAATTATTTTTTTTTTATTTATTTTTTTCGTAAATTAAAAATTAAAGTTTAAGATTAAAATTAAAAATTAAAATTAACATTAAAAATTAAAATTAAAAATTAAAATTTAGAATTTTTGTGACTCGTCACATTCCCCTCCTACTTCGCAAAAAAAAAACGTAGTTTTTTTTTTTTTTTTTTTTTAATGTATTTTTTTTTTATAAATATATATTTTTTTTTTTTTAAATATATTTTTTTTAAATATATATATATATATATATATATTTTTTTTTTTTTATTATTGTTATTTATTTATTTATTATTATTATGTATATAAATATATATATTTTTCTTTTATTAAAATTAAAATGAACTAATATTATTGTTAGAATAAAAAAAATTTTAAAAAAGTCGTGATTATTATTTTTTTTCTATTTTTATTTTTAGCAAAAAAAATTTTAATTAAGCAATACAAAATAATACATAGTTTTTTTTCTTTTCTTTTATAACTAATAAATTTTATGACGAAAGAACAAAGTATTAAAAATGATTATAATAAAAAAAATGAAATAAATAAAAAAAAAAGATGATATGGAGTTGACCGTGGATTTCATCCGAACAAATCTTCAACCGTCCTCCTTCTTTTCCTCCGTGGCTTCGGTGGCTTCACCTCGCTAGTGCTCTCTGCACTCTGCTCCCCTTTGCCTGGTGTTGGTGGCAAGCGTTGCGGTGTCTGATCATTCAGAAACTCTGAAGAGATGTCTCTTAACGGCTTCTGCTGAGACTCCTGGTCTGTCTGGGTCGCTTGTGTTACCATAATTTTTGTCGTCGTCATTATGTCTACCGCCCGCAATTCCCACTTGATCCCTTTGTTTGGGATCCGCGGGTCTTGCCTCGTCTGCTCTGTCTCCTCCTCCGACGGTGACTCGACCTCAGGGATTTTGGTTATCATTCTTTTTACTGCTATGTGTCGCCTTGGTGTGGTGGCTTTTTTCCGCCATGACATCCGATCTGCCTCAAGACGGTGTCGGCTCGTACTGCTCAAATGCCTCTCCCAGTTATGCCCGAGTCGATGTCTCGACTGGGCCCTCAAGAATCTCCTCCTCTCTGGTGTTGGCATTCTCCGTGCTATCAACCGCCTGTCCCTTGGTGGTGTCCGTGACCTTCCGCGTCTTGGTGCTTTAATGTCTCGCTTATGAGGACTGTCATTTTTTCTGCTTTCCGTGTCATGCCTTGACTTTGCTGGTCTTACTTCGTCCGGCCTTTGTCTGTCAGACCTTGGCCCTGCTGACTCTACCTTGGTTGGATCATGTCCGTTTGGCTTCTTTGGCTTTACTGTCTCCACCTTGGTTGGCTCATGGCTATTCGGTTTTTTCGGTTTGACTGACTCCCCCTTGGCTGGCTCGTTACTGACAGTCTCCCTTGGCTTTGCTGACTCCACCTTGGCTGGCTCGTTACTGTGAGCCTTCCGCGGTTTGACTGGTTCCACCTCGGCTGGTTCATTACCGACAGTCTCCCTTGGCTTTACTGTCTCCACCTTGGTTGGCTCATGGCTATTCGGTTTTCTCGGTTTGACTGACTCCCCCTTGGCTGGCTCGTTACTGACAGTCTCCCTTGACTCGTGATTGTCTGACTCTACTGAAACCACCTTGGCTGGCTCGGGATTGAATGGCTCTACTGGCTCTGCCTTGACTGCTCTTTTTTTTCGTCTTAACCGTGCTGGCTTCCCGCTAGATTGTTGTTTCGTGGTAGATCGTGTTACAATCTTTGTCAGTCCTTGGTCCTCTCCGGTTGTCAAGTCGCCTCCCCCCTTGGCATCCATTTGAGAGTTGGTTGTTGATCTTTTATCGAATGCTTCACTCTGAGCTCGACTCATCTCTGTCAGCTTGACTTGAGGATGTTTTTAAAACTTTGGTCTTGTCACTTTACTGAACGGTAGTTCAATATTGCTCGGCTGCTGTTCACGATTTTGAGCTTTTTTGATGACAATTGCCTCGTGCTTCATTGTTCCGTGGTTTATTGTCAGTTTACGGTCCTCTGCTGCAGGCTCCTTTATTATTAGTGTCATCGTACTTGGTGTTCCTTCTGTTTTTCCCTCCTCCTCGGAAGATGTGCTGATCAACATTATCTCCTCTATGTCGTTTGCTCGGTGGCTGCTCATGCCCTCATCCTCGTCGTCTACACATGGCATGTCCAATGCCGGCTTTGGAGATGGATGGCTCTCCTTGAATCTCCCAGACCGTGGTGAATCGGACGTCGATGTCACCTGCGATTCAGGGCTGGAGCTCGACGATGTTGAGGATGACGATGATGATGATGATGATGACAAACTCCGTTTTGCTCCGTGCTCCTTTACCTTCAGGCTTCTGCTTTCTCGTTCCATTTTTGTTTTCTTGGCTTCTATTAGGTACTGTTTACTACCGATGTTGGCGGTTGACTGATTTGAGCCCTCTCGCATCGCTCTTTTTATAGCCGGAATCCCCACTCTTCGACTACTCCTTTCCTCTCTCCATGGTTCCCTTCCTAGTCCTCTCATTGGATCGCAACTACCGACGACGTTTCTGATTGGATCGCACAAGCCGTTAAGTTCGCAGAAGCCGTTGCTGTAGCTGTGTACTTCAAGGACTTCTCTGATTGGCTCGCAGGTTCCGATTTTGCCGTTCTCGTCGCTGATTGGATCGCACATCCCGATGTCGTCTCTGATTGGCTCGCGCATCCCGACGACATCAATTTGAATGTTTTCTGCCTTCCGGACCAATTTTAAATCCTTTACGTGTATTCTGTATGTATCCCCATCTTCTCCCTCAATTATTACAATGACTGGACTCTCTTTCTCCATGATTGTATAATTTCCAGTGCATTTTGGTGCGAGTGTGGCTGAGATCTGGTTTTCTGCTGATGATAACGTGTACTCCTTTTTCATCACTGTGTCCCCGATGCCTGGTATCCATTTATCTCTTTTCTTGTTGTAGCAGACCGCTTGCTTAGTGAATGCGTGGGCTTGGTTTATCCGCAACAATTCATAGGCCTCTTGTAGTCGATTTACCCGCTCTTTAATATTATCTGACTCCTCTAATGTCATCCTTCCCTCTAGCTGCGACCTTGTACTCTCTGGTGCGTCTAACTCACGTCCGTAGTTCAAGTATGCTGGAGTGAACTGCGTTGTCTCATGTTTTGCTGTATTATATGCAAGTGCCAACTCGCTCAGCTTGTCCGCCCATGTCCGTTGTGTACTTCCGATGAATTGAGCCACCATGGTTTTAATGACTCTGTTCGTTCTCTCCACCGGATTACATTGAGGTGAGTAAGGTGGTGTCCTGATATGCTGGATACTATATCTGCTGCACATGTTTGCAAATATATTGCTGGTAAATTGAGTTCCGTTGTCCGTGATGATGTTATTTGGTCTTCCGAATCTCAGCAACACCTTCTCCTTGATTGCTTCTACTGTTGGCTCTGCTGTGGCTTTCTTCAATGGCTGGAGCTCTACCCACTTCGTGAATTTATCCTGGATCACCAGGATAAAAATAAATCCTTTTATCGATTTGGTTAGTGGTCCCACGATGTCCATTGTTACCACCTGCCATGGCCGTATAGCTTCAATCGTACCCATTTTCCCCGGTGGTTTGAACTGTGGTGTCTTGTACTTCTGGCATGACTCGCAGTTTTTTATGTAATTTATTATCTCCTTCCTCATTCTTGGCCAGTAGTATCGTCGGGAGATCCTGGCAACTATTTTTGTGACTCCTAGGTGTCCCGATGTTGGATCATCATGATTCTCTCTGATGATTTTGTTCCTTAATCCATGGGCAACACATAGCTTCCACGCATCTGCTTTCTCGTTGTAGTTTAGGGTATGGTGGATGTGTCTGTATAGTCTTCCCTCGTGAACTGCGTAATCTTGATACTTCTCCGGGTCATCTTGTACTTTCTTTATCATCTGCTGGTACCAGGGATCTGCTTCATCATCCAGGGTCAATATTGTCTCGTTCGTGATCTCTTCCTCGTCCTCCCCTGATGCCTCTATAGGAGACCGTGATAGTGCATCTGCTACCTTATTCATCGTACCCTTCCTGTAGATGACCGTGTACTGGAACTGCTGCAAGTAAATTGCCCATCTCGCCAGACGTCCTGATGGGTTGCTGATATTTTGGAGTCACTTTAACGATTGGTGATCCGTGATTACTTTGAATTCATATCCCTCCAGGTAGTGCCTCATCTTTTGAATTCCCCAGACCACGGCCAGACACTCCTTCTCTGTAGTTGAGTAGTTGACTTCGTGATTATTCAACGTGCGACTTGCGTATGCTATGACATGTTCCTCTCCGTTGTCCTGTTGAGTCAATACCACTCCCAGACCTTGATCACTTGCATCAGTTTGGAGTGTAAATGGTAGAGAAAAATCCGGTGCTGCCAGTATTGGGGCCGTCGTCAATGCTGCTTTTAATTTCTCAAATGCATCCTGCTGTTCTTCTGTCCATCTCCATTGGTACTTCTTTTGGAGTAACTTCGTTAATGGTTTAGTTAGGTCCGAGCAGTTATTGATGAATCTTCTGTACCATGATATCATCCCCATGAATCTCCTCAGCTTTTGTCGTTGTCGGGGCAGGCAGTTCAACAATTGATTTGACCTTCTCTGGATCCGTGTGAATACCATCCTTGTTGATGATGTGGCCCAAGTACACGATTTTGTCCTGGAAGAAGTGACTTTTCTCGGGGTTGATCTTCAATTTTGCTCTCCTCAGTCTTTCCAGTACCTCCAACACGTTGTGGAAATGTTCAGCCAAATCTCTCCCAAGTATTATTATGTCATCGAAGTAGGCAAAGGCTTGTCCCTCCATCTCTGGTCCAATTATCTGGTCCAAATTCCTCTGGAACGTTGCTGGTGCTGAGTGAAGTCCGAACGGCATCCTCGTGAAGTGGAATAGGCCTCTATTTGGTACGGCAAATGCAGTGATCTCTTTACTGGACTCCTCCAATGGTATTTGCCAATATCCATCCTTTAGATCTATAGTTGAAAAATATTTTGAATCTTTCAACTTGTCTAACGTGGCTTGGACCTGTGGCAGTGGGTAGGCGTCCTTCTCCGTCACTTCATTGATCTTTCTGAAGTCTATACACACTCGATGCTTATTATTCTTCTTTTTCACTATCACCACCGGTGATGTCCATGGGCTTTTGGATGGCTCGATGACTATTTCCTCGATCATCCTGTCCACTTCTTTATTTAAAATGGCTTGCATGGCTGGATTCTTGGGCGTGTACCTGAATTTTATGGGCTCCGTCGTCTTAAATTTGATCCTGTGCGGTGAAAGAAGAGCTGGACCCTTCTGCTTGTTCAGTTCCTCCACTGCTTTCTTAATAACTCCTCACATTTCCTCCTTTTCTTTTTCTTCATCATCCGTCCGCTCATCCACATCATTGAGTATGTGAACCTCCGACCGTTTGCTCGTTTCCCATGGAGGTCTCAGCTGTAGACTGAACTGCATCCTGGTCAATATGTCCATCCCAAGAATCATTGGCTTCGAAATAGATGGTATTATGCTGAAATGGAACTTCCGTACTTCGCCGAATATTTGAGATTTGATTTTTGCCACTCCGATAATTGGTAGATTGCTGCCGTCTGCTTGAGCTGCCACTATGTTGCTTGGCTGGTACTCCATGCTTCTCTATGCACTCTGTATCTTTCCCCATGTCTCTCCATTTATACAGAACCTTGTGGCCCCTGTATCCATTAATGCCTGGATTGAGTTTCTTCCCACGATTACATCAGTGTACAGCCTGTCATCACTCTTCTTATAGTACCACATCCGGCCTCCGTCTGCTCCTCTTACTGATTCTCTGGGTTGTTGACTCTGTATTCTGTTTGGCTGATTGTTGCTGGAGTGAACTGATGCTCTGGAACTTGAATTGCTTCTCTGTTGCCGAAGTTCATTCCCTGCTGTAGTATTTGCCTGTCCAGTTGCTACTGCTGACCACTCTGTCTGTCTTCCGCATACACCGTTTGGCTCTGTTGTTGGGGTCGACTGGCTGGCCCGTTCCGGTCGACCCTTCTGTAGATTCCCGGGTTTGGGCATGTACAGTCACTTGAGAATACGTCTGCTTTTCCACATCTGATGCAAAACTTCTTCCACTCGTTCCTGCAGTCTGGCTTGAAGTGTCCCCGTTGACCACATCTCCAGCATGATTCGCCTCGTACGTATGGCTGGTTGATCGTACTGACTTCCTCGTTCTTT
This sequence comes from Microplitis mediator, assembly GCF_029852145.1. Lineage (NCBI taxonomy): Eukaryota > Metazoa > Arthropoda > Insecta > Hymenoptera > Braconidae > Microplitis > Microplitis mediator. Next base: position 15,567,255 of record NC_079970.1, read on the forward strand.
CTTTTCATTTTGTCCGGCTTGAAGGCTATCACTGGGATTGTGCTGTTTCTTTGAGTCCCCGAAGCTGGTTTATAGTTCCTCTCTTGAACTAGTACTCTCTCGTAGTCGTTCGCTAGTTTGATTAGATCTGCCACTGTCCGTACGTCGCTGCGCCTGATGTAGTGCTGGTAATCTGGTTTGAGATTGTAGTAGAGTCGATCCAGTTGACTTTGCTCGCTCATCTGCCCGTACCGTCTCATCATGGTCTCTGAAGCTGTTATATATTCCCGAGCCTCTTCCTTTGGCCCTTGCATTCGGTGCCTGATCTCCTCCTCTAGTCTCACATTGATATCTACTGGCAAGTAGAACTTCTTTAACTGGTCCACGAACTCCTCCCAGCTTCTCCAGTTAGCCTTGGTGTTGTGGTACCACATCAGTGCGTTGTCCCTGTAAGACTGCTCTGCTTTGCTGCCAGTATACCCCGTATACTGTGTATGATTGCTCTGCTACTGCTGCCAGTATACCCCTATATACTGTGTAAGATTGCTCTGCTTTGCTGCCAGTATACCTCGTATACTGTGTAATGCTGATCTGCTACCCTGCCAGTATACCCCGTATACTGGTAAGACTGCTCTACTTTGCTGCCAGTATACCCCGTATACTGTGTATGATTGCTCTGCTACTGCTGCCAGTATACCCCTGTATACTGTGTAAGATTGCTCTGCTTTGCTGCCAGTATACCTCGTATACTGTGTAATGCTGCTCTGCACGGAAAAAAATAGATAGGAATGGTTACTGTGCTACACAGGAATGATCGTAAAGTATGTAAAAACTAACCTTAGCACATTACTAGTTCTCGTTATAATAGGAATGGGTCGTTTTTACATACGACTGAGTATGATCTAACATAGCAACCATTACTATGTTACACATTATGCCGAAAACATGAGTGGTTATCGTGTTCACAGTCACTGTTCGCTTCCTAGATAATACAGATTCCTTTCGGCAGTCGATGTGTTACTATATAAAATAGGTATATGTCCTGTGTTGAGATGCGAAAGATTCCTCGGACAAATGCGTTCCATTGTCGTTCAGCATAGTAACCATTCCTGTGCTGGACAGGAACTGTTGCTTTCAGTCACATGTCTGAGTGCTGTTTAAAACATAAATTCCCGCTAAACAGTAGTCAGACATGTGGCTGAAAACAACAGTTCCTGTCCAGCACAGGAATGGTTACTATGCTGAACGACAATGGGACGCATTTGACCGGGGAGTCTTTCGCATCTCCACACAGGACCTATACCTATTTTATATAGTAACACATCGACTGCTGAAAGAAACCTGTATTATCTAGGAAGCGAACAGTGACTGTGAACACGATAACCACTCATGTTTTCGGCATAATGTGTAACATAGTAATGGTTGCTATGTTAGATCATACTCAGTCGTATGTAAAAACGACCCATTCCTATTATAACGAGAACTAGTAATGTGCTAAGGTTAGTTTTTACATACTTTACGATCATTCCTGTGTAGCACAGTAACCATTCCTATCTATTTTTTTCCGTGTGCTACGCTGCCAGTATACCCCGTATACTGTGTAAGACTGCTCTGCTTTACTGCCTCGTATACTGTATAATGCTGCTCTGCTCTGCTGCCAGTATACCCCTGTATACTGTGTATGACTGCTCTGCTTTGCTGCCAGTATACCTCGTATACTGTGTAATGCTGCTCTGCTCCGCTGCCAGTATACCCCGTATACTGTGTATGACTGCTCTGCTTTGCTGCCAGTATACCTCGTATACTGTGTAATGCTGCTCTGCTCCGCTGCCAGTATACCCCGTATACTGTGTGAGACTGCTCTGCTTTGCTGCCAGTATACCTCGTATACTGTGGAATGCTGCTCTGCTACTGCTGCCAATATACCCCTGTATACTGTGTAAGATTGCTCTGCTTTGCTGCCAGTATACCTCGTATACTGTGTAATGCTGCTCTGCCACGCTGCCAGTATACCCCGTACACTGTGTAAGACTGCTCTGCTTTACTGCCTCGTATACTGTATAATGCTGCTCTGCTCTGCTGCCAGTATACCCCTGTATACTGTGTATGACTGCTCTGCTTTGCTGCCAGTATACCTCGTATACTGTGTATTGCTGCTCTGCTCCGCTGCCAGTATACCCCGTATACTGTGTATGACTGCTCTGCTACTGCTGCCAGTATACCCCTGTATACTGTGTATGACTGCTCTGCTTTGCTGCCAGTATACCTCGTATACTGTGTAATGCTGCTCTGCTCCGCTGCCAGTATACCCCGTATACTGTGTATGACTGCTCTGCTTTGCTGCCAGTATACCTCGTATACTGTGTAATGCTGCTCTGTTCCGCTGCAAGTATACCCCGTATACTGTGTAAGACTGCTCTGCTTTGCTGCCAGTATACCCTGTATACTGTGTATGATTGCTCTGCTACTGCTGCCAGTATACCCCTGTATACTGTGGAAGATTGCTCTGCTTTGCTGCCAGTATACCTCGTATACTGTGTGATGCTGCTCTGCTACGCTGCCAGTATACCCCGTATACTGTGTATGACTGCTCTGCTTTGCTGCCAGTATACCTCGTATACTGTGTAATGCTGCTCTGCTCCGCTGCCAGTATACCCCGTATACTGTGTATGACTGCTCTGCTTTGCTGCCAGTATACCTCGTATACTGTGTAATGCTGCTCTGCTCCGCTGCCAGTATACCCCGTATACTGTGTATGACTGCTCTGCTTTGCTGCCAGTATACCTCGTATACTGTGTAATGCTGCTCTGCTCCGCTGCCAGTATACCCCGTATACTGTGTGAGACTGCTCTGCTTTGCTGCCAGTATACCTCGTATACTGTGGAATGCTGCTCTGCTACTGCTGCCAATATACCCCTGTATACTGTGTAAGATTGCTCTGCTTTGCTGCCAGTATACCTCGTATACTGTGTAATGCTGCTCTGCCACGCTGCCAGTATACCCCGTACACTGTGTAAGACTGCTCTGCTTTACTACCTTGTATACTGTATAATGCTGCTCTGCTCTGCTGCCAGTATACCCCTGTATACTGTGTATGACTGCTCTGCTTTGCTGCCAGTATACCTCGTATACTGTGTAATGCTGCTCTGCTCCGCTGCCAGTATACCCTGTATACTGTGTAAGACTGCTCTGCTCTGCTGCCAGTATACCCCTGTACACTGTGTATGACTGCTCTGCTTTGCTGCCAGTATACCCCGTATACTGTGTATGATTGCTCTGCTTTGCTGCCAGTATACCTCGTATACTGTGTAATGCTGCTCTGCTCCGCTGCCAGTATACCCCGTATACTGTGTAAGACTGCTCTGCTACGCTGCCAGTATACCTCGTATACTGTGTAATGCTGCTCTGCTCCGCTGCCAGTATACCCCGTATACTGTGTAAGACTGCTCTACTTTGCTGCCAGTATACCTCGTATACTGTGTAATGCTGCTCTGCTCCGCTGCCAGTATACCCCGTATACTGTGTATGACTGCTCTGCTTTGCTGCCAGTATACCCCGTATACTGTGTAAGACTGCTCTGCTACGCTGCCAGTATACCTCGTATACTGTGTAATGCTGCTCTGCTTTGCTGCCAGTATACCCCGTATACTGTGTATGATTGCTCTGTTACTGCTGCCAGTATACCCCTGTATACTCTGTAAGATTACTCTGCTTTGCTGCCAGTATATCTCGTATACTGTGTAATGCTGCTCTGCTCCGCTGCCAGTATAACCCGTATACTCTGTAAGATTACTCTGCTTTAATGCCAGTATAGCTCGTATACTGTGTAATGCTGCTCTGCTACGCTGCCAGTATACCCCGTATACTGTGTAAGACTGCTCTGCTTTACTGCCTCGTATACTGTATAATGCTGCTTTGCTCTGCTGCCAGTATACCCCTGTATACTGTGTATGACTGCTCTGCTTTGCTGCCAGTATACCTCGTATACTGTGTAATGCTGCTCTGCTTTGCTGCCAGTATACCCCGTATACTGTGTATGATTGCTCTGTTACTGCTGCCAGTATACCCCTGTATACTCTGTAAGATTACTCTGCTTTGCTGCCAGTATAGCTCGTATACTGTGTAATGCTGCTCTGCTACGCTGCCAGTATACCCCGTATACTGTGTAAGACTGCTCTGCTTTACTGCCTCGTATACTGTATAATGCTGCTTTGCTCTGCTGCCAGTATACCCCTGTATACTGTGTAATGCTGCTCTGCTCCGCTGCCAGTATACCCCGTATACTGTGTAAGACTGCTCTACTTTGCTGCCAGTATACCTCGTATACTGTGTAATGCTGCTCTGCTCCGCTGCCAGTATACCCCGTATACTGTGTATGACTGCTCTGCTTTGCTGCCAGTATACCCCGTATACTGTGTAAGACTGCTCTGCTACGCTGCCAGTATACCTCGTATACTGTGTAATGCTGCTCTGCTTTGCTGCCAGTATACCCCGTATACTGTGTATGATTGCTCTGTTACTGCTGCCAGTATACCCCTGTATACTCTGTAAGATTACTCTGCTTTGCTGCCAGTATATCTCGTATACTGTGTAATGCTGCTCTGCTCCGCTGCCAGTATAACCCGTATACTCTGTAAGATTACTCTGCTTTAATGCCAGTATAGCTCGTATACTGTGTAATGCTGCTCTGCTACGCTGCCAGTATACCCCGTATACTGTGTAAGACTGCTCTGCTTTACTGCCTCGTATACTGTATAATGCTGCTTTGCTCTGCTGCCAGTATATCCCTGTATACTGTGTATGACTGCTCTGCTTTGCTGCCAGTATACCTCGTATACTGTGTAATGTTGCTCTGCTCCGCTGCCAGTATACCCCGTATACTGTGTAAGACTGCTCTGCTTCGCTGCCAGTATACCTCGTATACTGTGGAATGCTGCTCTGCTACGCTGCCAGTATACCCCGTATACTGTGTAAGACTGCTCTGCTTTGCTGCCAGTATACCCTGTATACTGTGTATGATTGCTCTGCTACTGCTGCCAGTATACCCCTGTATACTGTGGAAGATTGCTCTGCTTTGCTGCCAGTATACCTCGTATACTGTGTGATGCTGCTCTGCTACGCTGCCAGTATACCCCGTATACTGTGTATGACTGCTCTGCTTTGCTGCCAGTATACCTCGTATACTGTGTCATGCTGCTCTGCTACGCTGCCAGTATACCCGGTATACTGTGTAAGACTGCTCTGCTTTGCTGCCAGTATACCCCGTATACTGTGTATGATTGCTCTGCTACTGCTGCCAGTATACCCCTGTATACTGTGTATGATTGCTCTGTTACTGCTGCCAGTATACCCCTGTATACTCTGTAAGATTACTCTGCTTTGCTGCCAGTATACCTCGTATACTGTGTAATGCTGCTCTGCTCCGCTGCCAGTATAACCCGTATACTCTGTAAGATTACTCTGCTTTGCTGCCAGTATACCTCGTATACTGTGTAATGCTGCTCTGCTACGCTGCCAGTATACCCCGTATACTGTGTAAGACTGCTCTGCTTTACTGCCTCGTATACTGTATAATGCTGCTTTGCTCTGCTGCCAGTATACCCCTGTATACTGTGTATGACTGCTCTGCTTTGCTGCCAGTATACCTCGTATACTGTGTAATGTTGCTCTGCTCCGCTGCCAGTATACCCCGTATACTGTGTAAGACTGCTCTGCTTCGCTGCCAGTATACCTCGTATACTGTGGAATGCTGCTCTGCTACGCTGCCAGTATACCCCGTATACTGTGTAAGACTGCTCTGCTTTGCTGCCAGTATACCCTGTATACTGTGTATGATTGCTCTGCTACTGCTGCCAGTATACCCCTGTATACTGTGGAAGATTGCTCTGCTTTGCTGCCAGTATACCTCGTATACTGTGTGATGCTGCTCTGCTACGCTGCCAGTATACCCGGTATACTGTGTAAGACTGCTCTGCTTTGCTGCCAGTATACCCCGTATACTGTGTATGATTGCTCTGCTACTGCTGCCAGTATACCCCTGTATACTCTGTAAGATTACTCTGCTTTGCTGCCAGTATACCTCGTATACTGTGTAATGCTGCTCTGCTTTGCTGCCAGTATACCCCGTATACTGTGTATGATTGCTCTGCTACTGCTGCCAGTATACCCCTGTATACTCTGTAAGATTACTCTGCTTTGCTGCCAGTATACCTCGTATACTGTGTAATGCTGCTCTGCTACGCTGCCAGTATACCCCGTATACTGTGTAAGACTGCTCTGCTTTACTGCCTCGTATACTGTATAATGCTGCTTTGCTCTGCTGCCAGTATACCCCTGTATACTGTGTATGACTGCTCTGCTTTGCTGCCAGTATACCTCGTATACTGTGTAATGCTGCTCTGCTCCGCTGCCAGTATACCCCGTATACTGTGTATGACTGCTCTTCTTTGCTGCCAGTATACCTCGTATACTGTGTAATGCTGCTCAGCTCCGCTGCCAGTATACCCCGTATACTGTGTGAGACTGCTCTGCTTTGCTGCCAGTATACCTCGTATACTGTGGAATGCTGCTCTGTTACTGCTGCCAATATACCCCTGTATACTGTGTAAGATTGCTCTGCTTTGCTGCCAGTATACCTCGTATACTGTGTAATGCTGCTCTGCTACGCTGCCAGTATACCCCGTATACTGTGTAAGACTGCTCTGCTTTACTGCCTCGTATACTGTATAATGCTGCTCTGCTCTGCTGCCAGTATACCCCTGTATACTGTGTATGACTGCTCTGCTTTGCTGCCAGTATACCTCGTATACTGTGTATTGCTGCTCTGCTTCGCTGCCAGTATACCCCGTATACTGTGTAAGACTGCTCTGCTTTACTGCCAGTATACCCCGTATACTGTGTAAGACTGCTCTGCTTTACTGCCTCGTATACTGTATAATGCTGCTCTGCTCCGCTGCCAGTATACCCTGTATACTGTGTAAGACTGCTCTGCTCTGCTGCCAGTATACCCCTGTACACTGTGTATGACTGCTCTGCTTTGCTGCCAGTATACCCCGTATACTGTGTATGATTGCTCTGCTTTGCTGCCAGTATACCTCGTATACTGTGTAATGCTGCTCTCCTCCGCTGCCAGTATACCCCGTATACTGTGTAAGACTGCTCTGCTACGCTGCCAGTATACCTCGTATACTGTGTAATGCTGCTCTGCTTTGCTGCCAGTATACCCCGTATACTGTGTATGATTGCTCTGTTACTGCTGCCAGTATACCCCTGTATACTCTGTAAGATTACTCTGCTTTGCTGCCAGTATATCTCGTATACTGTGTAATGCTGCTCTGCTCCGCTGCCAGTATAACCCGTATACTCTGTAAGATTACTCTGCTTTAATGCCAGTATACCTCGTATACTGTGTAATGCTGCTCTGCTACGCTGCCAGTATACCCCGTATACTGTGTAAGACTGCTCTGCTTTACTGCCTCGTATACTGTATAATGCTGCTTTGCTCTGCTGCCAGTATACCCCTGTATACTGTGTATGACTGCTCTGCTTTGCTGCCAGTATACCTCGTATACTGTGTAATGTTGCTCTGCTCCGCTGCCAGTATACCCCGTATACTGTGTAAGACTGCTCTGCTTCGCTGCCAGTATACCTCGTATACTGTGGAATGCTGCTCTGCTACGCTGCCAGTATACCCCGTATACTGTGTAAGACTGCTCTGCTTTGCTGCCAGTATACCCTGTATACTGTGTATGATTGCTCTGCTACTGCTGCCAGTATACCCCTGTATACTGTGGAAGATTGCTCTGCTTTGCTGCCAGTATACCTCGTATACTGTGTGATGCTGCTCTGCTACGCTGCCAGTATACCCCGTATACTGTGTATGACTGCTCTGCTTTGCTGCCAGTATACCTCGTATACTGTGTCATGCTGCTCTGCTACGCTGCCAGTATACCCGGTATACTGTGTAAGACTGCTCTGCTTTGCTGCCAGTATACCCCGTATACTGTGTATGATTGCTCTGCTACTGCTGCCAGTATACCCCTGTATACTGTGTATGATTGCTCTGTTACTGCTGCCAGTATACCCCTGTATACTCTGTAAGATTACTCTGCTTTGCTGCCAGTATACCTCGTATACTGTGTAATGCTGCTCTGCTCCGCTGCCAGTATAACCCGTAGACTCTGTAAGATTACTCTGCTTTGCTGCCAGTATACCTCGTATACTGTGTAATGCTGCTCTGCTACGCTGCCAGTATACCCCGTATACTGTGTAAGACTGCTCTGCTTTACTGCCTCGTATACTGTATAATGCTGCTTTGCTCTGCTGCCAGTATACCCCTGTATACTGTGTATGACTGCTCTGCTTTGCTGCCAGTATACCTCGTATACTGTGTAATGTTGCTCTGCTCCGCTGCCAGTATACCCCGTATACTGTGTAAGACTGCTCTGCTTCGCTGCCAGTATACCTCGTATACTGTGGAATGCTGCTCTGCTACGCTGCCAGTATACCCCGTATACTGTGTAAGACTGCTCTGCTTTGCTGCCAGTATACCCTGTATACTGTGTATGATTGCTCTGCTACTGCTGCCAGTATACCCCTGTATACTGTGGAAGATTGCTCTGCTTTGCTGCCAGTATACCTCGTATACTGTGTGATGCTGCTCTGCTACGCTGCCAGTATACCCGGTATACTGTGTAAGACTGCTCTGCTTTGCTGCCAGTATACCCCGTATACTGTGTATGATTGCTCTGCTACTGCTGCCAGTATACCCCTGTATACTCTGTAAGATTACTCTGCTTTGCTGCCAGTATACCTCGTATACTGTGTAATGCTGCTCTGCTTTGCTGCCAGTATACCCCGTATACTGTGTATGATTGCTCTGCTACTGCTGCCAGTATACCCCTGTATACTCTGTAAGATTACTCTGCTTTGCTGCCAGTATACCTCGTATACTGTGTAATGCTGCTCTGCTACGCTGCCAGTATACCCCGTATACTGTGTAAGACTGCTCTGCTTTACTGCCTCGTATACTGTATAATGCTGCTTTGCTCTGCTGCCAGTATACCCCTGTATACTGTGTATGACTGCTCTGCTTTGCTGCCAGTATACCTCGTATACTGTGTAATGCTGCTCTGCTCCGCTGCCAGTATACCCCGTATACTGTGTATGACTGCTCTGCTTTGCTGCCAGTATACCTCGTATACTGTGTAATGCTGCTCAGCTCCGCTGCCAGTATACCCCGTATACTGTGTGAGACTGCTCTGCTTTGCTGCCAGTATACCTCGTATACTGTGGAATGCTGCTCTGTTACTGCTGCCAATATACCCCTGTATACTGTGTAAGATTGCTCTGCTTTGCTGCCAGTATACCTCGTATACTGTGTAATGCTGCTCTGCTACGCTGCCAGTATACCCCGTATACTGTGTAAGACTGCTCTTCTTTACTGCCTCGTATACTGTATAATGCTGCTCTGCTCTGCTGCCAGTATGCCCCTGTATACTGTGTATGACTGCTCTGCTTTGCTGCCAGTATACCTCGTATACTGTGTATTGCTGCTCTGCTTCGCTGCCAGTATACCCCGTATACTGTGTAAGACTGCTCTGCTTTACTGCCAGTATACCCCGTATACTGTGTAAGACTGCTCTGCTTTACTGCCTCGTATACTGTATAATGCTGCTCTGCTCTGCTGCCAGTATACCCCTGTACACTGTGTATGACTGCTCTGCTTTGCTGCCAGTATACCTCGTATACTGTGTAATGCTGCTCTGCTCCGCTGCCAGTATACCCCGTATACTGTGTATGACTGCTCTGCTTTGCTGCAGTATACCTCGTATACTGTGTAATGCTGCTCTGCTCCGCTGCCAGTATACCCCGTATATTGTGTAAGACTGCTCTGCTTTGCTGCCAGTATACCCTGTATACTGTGTATGATTGCTCTGCTACTGCTGCCAGTATGCCCCTGTATACTGTGTAATGCTGCTCTGCTCCGCTGCCAGTATACCCCGTATACTGTGGAAGACTGCTCTGCTTTACTGCCTCGTATACTGTATAATGCTGCTCTGCTCTGCTGCCAGTATACCCCTGTACACTGTGTATGACTGCTCTGCTTTGCTGCCAGTATACCTCGTATACTGTATAATGCTGCTCTGCTACGCTGCCAGTATACCCCTGTACACTGTGTATGACTGCTCTGCTTTGCTGCCAGTATACCTCGTATACTGTGTAATGCTGCTCTGCTCCGCTGCCAGTATACCCCGTATACTGTGTAAGACTGCTCTGCTTTGCTGCCAGTATACCTCGTATACTGTGGAATGCTGCTCTGCTCCGCTGCCGGTATACCCCGTATACTGTGTATGACTGCTCTGCTCTGCTGCCAGTATACCTCGTATAGTGTGTAATGCTGCTCTGCTCCGCTGCCAGTATACCCCGTATACTGTGTAAGACTGCTCTGCTTTACTGCCTCGTATACTGTATAATGCTGCTCTGCTCTGCTGCCAGTATACCCCTGTACACTGTGTATGACTGCTCTGCTTTGCTGCCAGTATACCTCGTATACTGTGTAATGCTGCTCTGGGTACTTGTTTACAATCACTCCTCCACCTGTTTGTATCAAGCAAAAAACCAAAATTATGCAAATTGCCAAGAGACTTGTTTCATTTTCTGGCATTTGTCGGCGCATTAAAGATGTGTTTGCTTATTTAGGTGTTATTTAAGCATTAATAAATTGTACGTGTATACCAGAGGTATAAAATTAGCTTGATTTCTAGTTTTTGCTTGAAATTTTTCTGTTCCGTGCTACACTGCACTATTTGACATATTTGTCATTTTATTCTATGTATTGACTCTTAAGTCAACCACCAAAACTTAAGCTATATGCCTATTTGCCATAATTTCTGTAGTTTCGTCCTAAGTACGTTAACGGACTCGTCAGTAAGGCTATGTTAACGCACTCTTGCCTTAGACTACCTCTCTTACTAGTACGGGCCGGCGTAAAACTGTGTTGCGGGCTTCAGTCAGACACTATACTAGCAAAGGAAGGCGGATACCGTCCAAACTACTTGTAACAAAGTGCTAGGTGAGCTGTTGTACACCGTTAGTGTATTGAAATAACAGAAATATGTCAATTTTCCACTATACAAGAGCTCAAAAAATATTTTAACTCTTAGTTAGACCTTTCTATCGCCACCGTCCATCTTACGGTATTAATAAAATTAATTATCAGTATTTATTAGAAATTTATTAAATTTATTTTGGAAAATCAACATGATTTTTGTCATTTTTGATCAATTTTGCACACTTTAGTTACAAGGTTCGGATAGATATCTTGTGTTATAGACATAAATGCATACAGAAAATTCTTTCCGCCGTGTAGCAGAACACGTGGAAAAAGTTCAATTATAGATCTTTAATGTGTAAGCACTTGGAACTTTAGAAAATGTGTGGAGTCGCTATTGCCAACAATTACCCTGCTCTGCTCCGCTGCCAGTATACCCCGTATACTGTGTATGACTGCTCTGCTTTGCTGCCAGTATACCTCGTATACTGTGTAATGCTGCTCTGCTCCGCTGCCAGTATACCCCGTATACTGTGTAAGACTGCTCTGCTTTGCTGCCAGTATACCTCGTATACTGTGGAATGCTGCTCTGCTACGCTGCCAGTATACCCCGTATACTGTGTAAGACTGCTCTGCTTTGCTGCCAGTATACCCTGTATACTGTGTATGATTGCTCTGCTACTGCTGCCAGTATACCCCTGTATACTGTGTAAGATTGCTCTGCTTTGCTGCCAGTATACCTCGTATACTGTGTGATGCTGCTCTGCTACGCTGCCAGTATACCCCGTATACTGTGTAAGACTGCTCTGCTTTGCTGCCAGTATACCTCGTATACTGTGTAATGCTGCTCTGCTACGCTGCCAGTATACCCCGTATACTGTGTAAGACTGCTCTGCTTTGCTGCCAGTATACCCTGTATACTGTGTATGATTGCTCTGCTACTGCTGCCAGTATACCCCTGTATACTCTGTAAGATTACTCTGCTTTGCTGCCAGTATACCTCGTATACTGTGTAATGCTGATCTGTTACGCTGCCAGTATACCTCGTATACTGTGTAATGCTGCTCTGCTACGCTGCCAGTATACCCTGTATACTGTTTGAGATTGCTCTGCTTTACTGCTGCCAGTATACCCCTGTATACTCTGTAAGATTACTCTGCATTGCTGCCAGTATACCTCGTATACTGTGGAATGCTGCTCTGCTACGCTGCCAGTATACCCCGTATACTGTGTAAGACTGCTCTGCTTTACTGCCTCGTATACTGTATAATGCTGCTCTGCTTTGCTGCCAGTATACCTCGTATACTGTGTAATGCTGCTCTGCTACGCTGCCAGTATACCCTGTATACTGTGTAAGACTGCTCTGCTTAACTGCCTCGTATACTGTATAATGCTGCTCTGCTACGCTGCCAGTATACCCCGTATACTGTGTAAGACTCCTCTGCTTTACTGCCTCGTATACTGTATAATGCTGCTCTGCTTTGCTGCCAGTATACCCTGTATACTGTGTATGATTGCTCTGCTACTGCTGCCAGTATACCTCGTATACTGTGTAATGCTGCTCTGCTACGCTGCCAGTATACCCTGTATACTGTGTATGATTGCTCTGCTACTGCTGCCAGTATACCCCTGTATACTCTGTAAGATTACCTTGCTTTGCTGCCAGTATACCTCGTAAACTGTTTGAGATTGCTCTGCTTTACTGCTGCCAGTATACAACTGTATACTCTGTAAGATTACTCTGCATTGCTGCCAGTATACCTCGTATATTGTGGAATGCTGCTCTGCTACGCTGCCAGTATACCCCGTATACTGTGTAATGCTGCTCTGCTACGCTGCCAGTATACCCCGTATACTGTGTATGACTGCTCTGCTTTGCTGCCAGTATACCTCGAATACTATGTAATGCTGCTCTGCTACGCTGCCAGTATACCCCGTATACTGTGTAAGACTGCACTGCTTTGCTGCCAGTATACCTCGTATACTGTGAAATGCTGCTCTGCTCCGCTGCCAGTATACCCCGTATACTGTGTAAGACTGCTCTGCTTTGCTGCGAGTATACCTCGTATACTGTTTGAGATTGCTCTGCTTTACTGCTGCCAGTATACCCCTGTATACTCTGTAAGATTACTCTGCATTGCTGCCAGTATACCTCGTATACTGTGGAATGCTGCTCTGCTACGCTGCCAGTATACCCCGTATACTGTGTAAGACTGCTCTGCTTTACTGCCTCCTATACTGTATAATGCTGCTCTGCTCTGCTGCCAGTATACCTCGAATACTATGTAATGCTGCTCTGCTACGCTGCCAGTATACGCCGTATACTGTGTAAGACTGCTCTGCTTTGCTGCCAGTATACCCCGTATACTGTGTATGATTGCTCTGCTACTGCTGCCAGTATACCCCTGTATACTCTGTAAGATTACTCTGCTTTGCTGCCAGTTTACCTCGTATACTGTGTAATGCTGCTCTGCTCCGCTGCCAGTATACCCCGTATACTGTGTAAGACTGCTCTGCTTTGCTGCGAGTATACCTCGTATACTGTGTGAGATTGCTCTGCTTTACTGCTGCCAGTATACCCCTGTATACTCTGTAAGATTACTCTGCATTGCTGCCAGTATACCTCGTATACTGTGGAATGCTGCTCTGCTACGCTGCCAGTATACCCCGTATACTGTGTAAGACTGCTCTGCTTTACTGCCTCGTATACTGTATAATGCTGCTCTGCTCTGCTGCCAGTATACCCCTGTATACTCTGTAAGATTAGTCTGCTTTGCTGCCAGTATACCTCGTATACTGTTTGAGATTGCTCTGCTTTACTGCTGCCAGTATACCCCTGTATACTCTGTAAGATTACTCTGCATTGCTGCCAGTATACCTCGTATACTGTGGAATGCTGCTCTGCTTCGCTGCCAGTATACCTCGTATACTGTGTAATGCTGCTCTGCTACGCTGCTAGTACACCCCGTATACTGTGTAAGACTGCTCTGCTTTGCTGCCAGTATACCTCGTATACTGTGTAATGCTGCTCTGCTACGCTGCCAGTATACCCTGTATACTGTGTAAGACTGCTCTGCTTTACTGCCTCGTATACTGTATAATGCTGCTCTGCTCTGCTGCCAGTATACCCCTGTTCACTGTGTATGACTGCTCTGCTTTGCTGCCAGTATACCTCGTATACTGTGTAATGCTGCTCTGCTACGCTGCCAGTATAGCCCGTATACTGTGTAAGACTGCTCTGCTTTACTGCCTCGTATACTGTATAATGCTGCTCTGCTCTGCTGCCAGTATACCCCTGTATACTCTGTAAGATTACTCTGCTTTGCTGCCAGTATACCTCGTATACTGTTTGAGATTGCTCTGCTTTACTGCTGCCAGTATACCCCTGTATACTCTGTAAGATTACTCTGCATTGCTGCCAGTATACCTCGTATACTGTGGAATGCTGCTCTGCTACGCTGCCAGTATACCCCGTATACTGTGTAATGCTGCTCTGCTACGCTGCCAGTATACCCCGTATACTGTGTATGACTGCTCTGCTTTGTTGCCAGTATACCTCGAATACTGTGTAATGCTGCTCTGCTACGCTGCCAGTATACCCCTGTATACTCTGTAAGATTACTCTGCTTTGCTGCCTGTATACCTCGTATACTGTTTGAGATTGCTCTGCTTTACTGCTGCCAGTATACCCCTGTATACTGTGGAATGCTGCTCTGCTACTGCTGCCAGTATACCCCTGTATACTCTGTAAGATTACTCTGCATTGCTGCCAGTATACCTCGTATACTGTGGAATGCTGCTCTGCTACTGCTGCCAGTATACCCCTGTATACTCTGTAAGATTACTCTGCTTTGCTGCCAGTTTACCTTGTATACTGTGTAATGCTGCTCTGCTACGCTGCCAGTATACCCCGTATACTGTGTAAGACTGCACTGCTTTGCTGCCAGTATACCCTGTATACTGTGTATGATTGCTCTGCTACTGCTGCCAGTATACCCCGTATACTTTGTAAGACTGCTCTGCTTTGCTGCCAGTATACCCCGTATACTGTGCATGATTGCTCTGCTACTGCCGCCAGTATACCCCTGTATACTCTGTAAGATTACTCTGCTTTGCTGCCAGTATACCTCGTATACTGTGTAATGCTGCTCTGCTACACTGCCAGTATACCCCGTATACTGTGTAAGACTGCACTGCTTTGCTGCCAGTATACCTCGTATACTGTGTAATGCTGCTCTGCTCTGCTGCCAGTATACCCCGTATACTGTGTAAGACTGCTCTGCTTTGCTGCGAGTATACCTCGTATACTGTTTGAGATTGCTCTGCTTTACTGCTGCCAGTATACCCCTGTATACTCTGTAAGATTACTCTGCATTGCTGCCAGTATACCTCGTATACTGTGGAATGCTGCTCTGCTACGCTGCCAGTATACCCCGTATACTGTGTAAGACTGCTCTGCTTTACTGCCTCCTATACTGTATAATGCTGCTCTGCTCTGCTGCCAGTATACCTCGAATACTATGTAATGCTGCTCTGCTACGCTGCCAGTATACGCCGTATACTGTGTAAGACTGCTCTGCTTTGCTGCCAGTATACCCCGTATACTGTGTATGATTGCTCTGCTACTGCTGCCAGTATACCCCTGTATACTCTGTAAGATTACTCTGCTTTGCTGCCAGTTTACCTCGTATACTGTGTAATGCTGCTCTGCTCCGCTGCCAGTATACCCCGTATACTGTGTAAGACTGCTCTGCTTTGCTGCGAGTATACCTCGTATACTGTTTGAGATTGCTCTGCTTTACTGCTGCCAGTATACCCCTGTATACTCTGTAAGATTACTCTGCATTGCTGCCAGTATACCTCGTATACTGTGGAATGCTGCTCTGCTACGCTGCCAGTATACCCCGTATACTGTGTAAGACTGCTCTGCTTTACTGCCTCGTATACTGTATAATGCTGCTCTGCTTTGCTGCCAGTATACCTCGTATACTGTGGAATGCTGCTCTGCTTCGCTGCCAGTATACCTCGTATACTGTGTAATGCTGCTCTGCTACGCTGCTAGTACACCCCGTATACTGTGTAAGACTGCTCTGCTTTGCTGCCAGTATACCTCGTATACTGTGTAATGCTGCTCTGCTACGCTGCCAGTATACCCTGTATACTGTGTAAGACTGCTCTGCTTTACTGCCTCGTATACTGTATAATGCTGCTCTGCTCTGCTGCCAGTATACCCCTGTTCACTGTGTATGACTGCTCTGCTTTGCTGCCAGTATACCTCGTATACTGTGTAATGCTGCTCTGCTACGCTGCCAGTATAGCCCGTATACTGTGTAAGACTGCTCTGCTTTACTGCCTCGTATACTGTATAATGCTGCTCTGCTCTGCTGCCAGTATACCCCTGTATACTCTGTAAGATTACTCTGCTTTGCTGCCAGTATACCTCGTATACTGTTTGAGATTGCTCTGCTTTACTGCTGCCAGTATACCCCTGTATACTCTGTAAGATTACTCTGCATTGCTGCCAGTATACCTCGTATACTGTGGAATGCTGCTCTGCTACGCTGCCAGTATACCCCGTATACTGTGTAATGCTGCTCTGCTACGCTGCCAGTATACCCCGTATACTGTGTATGACTGCTCTGCTTTGTTGCCAGTATACCTCGAATACTGTGTAATGCTGCTCTGCTACGCTGCCAGTATACCCCTGTATACTCTGTAAGATTACTCTGCTTTGCTGCCTGTATACCTCGTATACTGTTTGAGATTGCTCTGCTTTACTGCTGCCAGTATACCCCTGTATACTGTGGAATGCTGCTCTGCTACTGCTGCCAGTATACCCCTGTATACTCTGTAAGATTACTCTGCATTGCTGCCAGTATACCTCGTATACTGTGGAATGCTGCTCTGCTACTGCTGCCAGTATACCCCTGTATACTCTGTAAGATTACTCTGCTTTGCTGCCAGTTTACCTTGTATACTGTGTAATGCTGCTCTGCTACGCTGCCAGTATACCCCGTATACTGTGTAAGACTGCACTGCTTTGCTGCCAGTATACCCTGTATACTGTGTATGATTGCTCTGCTACTGCTGCCAGTATACCCCGTATACTTTGTAAGACTGCTCTGCTTTGCTGCCAGTATACCCCGTATACTGTGCATGATTGCTCTGCTACTGCCGCCAGTATACCCCTGTATACTCTGTAAGATTACTCTGCTTTGCTGCCAGTATACCTCGTATACTGTGTAATGCTGCTCTGCTACACTGCCAGTATACCCCGTATACTGTGTAAGACTGCACTGCTTTGCTGCCAGTATACCTCGTATACTGTGTAATGCTGCTCTGCTCTGCTGCCAGTATACCCCGTATACTGTGTAAGACTGCTCTGCTTTGCTGCGAGTATACCTCGTATACTGTTTGAGATTGCTCTGCTTTACTGCTGCCAGTATACCCCTGTATACTCTGTAAGATTACTCTGCATTGCTGCCAGTATACCTCGTATACTGTGGAATGCTGCTCTGCTACGCTGCCAGTATACCCCGTATACTGTGTAAGACTGCTCTGCTTTACTGCCTCCTATACTGTATAATGCTGCTCTGCTCTGCTGCCAGTATACCTCGAATACTATGTAATGCTGCTCTGCTACGCTGCCAGTATACGCCGTATACTGTGTAAGACTGCTCTGCTTTGCTGCCAGTATACCCCGTATACTGTGTATGATTGCTCTGCTACTGCTGCCAGTATACCCCTGTATACTCTGTAAGATTACTCTGCTTTGCTGCCAGTTTACCTCGTATACTGTGTAATGCTGCTCTGCTCCGCTGCCAGTATACCCCGTATACTGTGTAAGACTGCTCTGCTTTGCTGCGAGTATACCTCGTATACTGTGTGAGATTGCTCTGCTTTACTGCTGCCAGTATACCCCTGTATACTCTGTAAGATTACTCTGCATTGCTGCCAGTATACCTCGTATACTGTGGAATGCTGCTCTGCTACGCTGCCAGTATACCCCGTATACTGTGTAAGACTGCTCTACTTTACTGCCTCGTATACTGTATAATGCTGCTCTGCTCTGCTGCCAGTATACCCCTGTATACTCTGTAAGATTACTCTGCTTTGCTGCCAGTATACCTCGTATACTGTTTGAGATTGCTCTGCTTTACTGCTGCCAGTATACCCCTGTATACTCTGTAAGATTACTCTGCATTGCTGCCAGTATACCTCGTATACTGTGGAATGCTGCTCTGCTTCGCTGCCAGTATACCTCGTATACTGTGTAATGCTGCTCTGCTACGCTGCTAGTACACCCCGTATACTGTGTAAGACTGCTCTGCTTTGCTGCCAGTATACCTCGTATACTGTGTAATGCTGCTCTGCTACGCTGCCAGTATACCCTGTATACTGTGTAAGACTGCTCTGCTTTACTGCCTCGTATACTGTATAATGCTGCTCTGCTCTGCTGCCAGTATACCCCTGTTCACTGTGTATGACTGCTCTGCTTTGCTGCCAGTATACCTCGTATACTGTGTAATGCTGCTCTGCTACGCTGCCAGTATAGCCCGTATACTGTGTAAGACTGCTCTGCTTTACTGCCTCGTATACTGTATAATGCTGCTCTGCTCTGCTGCCAGTATACCCCTGTATACTCTGTAAGATTACTCTGCTTTGCTGCCAGTATACCTCGTATACTGTTTGAGATTGCTCTGCTTTACTGCTGCCAGTATACCCCTGTATACTCTGTAAGATTACTCTGCATTGCTGCCAGTATACCTCGTATACTGTGGAATGCTGCTCTGCTACGCTGCCAGTATACCCCGTATACTGTGTAATGCTGCTCTGCTACGCTGCCAGTATACCCCGTATACTGTGTATGACTGCTCTGCTTTGTTGCCAGTATACCTCGAATACTGTGTAATGCTGCTCTGCTACGCTGCCAGTATACCCCTGTATACTCTGTAAGATTACTCTGCTTTGCTGCCTGTATACCTCGTATACTGTTTGAGATTGCTCTGCTTTACTGCTGCCAGTATACCCCTGTATACTCTGTAAGATTACTCTGCTTTGCTGCCAGTTTACCTCGTATACTGTGTAATGCTGCTCTGCTACGCTGCCAGTATACCCCGTATACTGTGTAAGACTGCACTGCTTTGCTGCCAGTATACCCTGTATACTGTGTATGATTGCTCTGCTACTGCTGCCAGTATACCCCGTATACTTTGTAAGACTGCTCTGCTTTGCTGCCAGTATACCCCGTATACTGTGCATGATTGCTCTGCTACTGCCGCCAGTATACCCCTGTATACTCTGTAAGATTACTCTGCTTTGCTGCCAGTATACCTCGTATACTGTGTAATGCTGCTCTGCTACACTGCCAGTATACTCCGTATACTGTGTAAGATTGCTCTGCTTCGCTGCCAGTATACCCCGTATACTGTGTAAGACTGCTCTGCTTTGCTGCCTCGTATACTGTATAATGCTGCTCTGCTCTGCTGCCAGTATACCTCTGTATACTGTTTATGACTGCTCTGCTTTGCTGCCAGTATACCTCGTATACTGTGTATGACTGCTCTGCTCCGCTGCCAGTATACCCCGTATACTGTGTAAGACTGCTCTGCTTTGCTGCCAGTATACCTTGTATACTGTGTAATGCTGCTCTGCTACACTGCCAGTATACCCCGTATACTGTGCAAGACTGCTCTGCTTTGCTGCCAGTATACCCCGTATACTGTGTATGATTGCTCTGCTACTGCTGCCAGTATACCCCTGTATACTCTGTAAGATTACTCTGCTTTGCTGCCTCGTATACTGTATAATGCTGCTCTGCTATGCTGCCAGTATACCCCTGTATACTGTATATGACTGCTCTGCTTCGCTGCCAGTATACCTCGTATACTGTGTAATGCTGCTCTGTTACGCTGCCAGTATACCCCGTATACTGTGTAAGACTGCTCTGCTTTGCTGCCAGTATACCTCGTATACTGTGCAATGCTGCTCTGCTACGCTGCCAGTATACCCCGTATACTGTGTAAGATTGCTCTGCTTCGCTGCCAGTATACCCTGTATACTGTGTAAGACTGCTCTGCTTTGCTGCCAGTATACCCCGTATACTGTGTATGATTGCTCTGCTACTGCTGCCAGTATACCCCTGTATACTGTGTAAGATTGCTCTGCTTTGCTGCCAGTATACCTCGTATACTGTGTAATGCTGCTCTGCTACGCTGCCAGTATACCCCGTATACTGTGCAAGACTGCTCTGCTTTGCTGCCAGTATACCCCGTATACTGTGTATGATTGCTCTGCTACTGCTGCCAGTATACCACTGTATACTCTGTAAGATTACTCTGCTTTGCTGCCAGTATACCTCGTATACTGTGTAATGCTGCTCTGCTACGCTGCCAGTATACCCCGTATACTGTGTAAGACTGCTCTGATTCGCTGCCGGTATGCTTTGTATACTGTGTAATGCTGCTCTGCTACTGCTGCCAGTATACCCCTGTATACTCTGTAAGATTACTCTGCTTTGCTGCCAGTAAACCTCGTATACTGTGTAATGCTGCTCTGCTACGCTGCCAGTATACCCCGTATACTGTGTAAGACTGCTCTGATTCGCTGCCGGTATGCTTTGTATACTGTGTAATGCTGCTCTGCTACGCTTCCAGTATACCCCGTATACTGTGCAAGACTGCTCTGCTTTGCTGCCAGTATACCTCGTATACTGTGTAATGCTGCTCTGCTACGCTGCCAGTATACCCCGTATACTGTGTAAGATTGCTCTGCTCCGCTGCCAGTATACCCCGTATACTGTGTAAGACTGCTCTGCTTTACTGCCTCGTATACTGTATAATGCTGCTCTGCTCTGCTGCCAGTATACCCCTGTATACTGTGTATGACTGCTCTGCTTTGCTGCTAGTATACCTCGTATACTGTGTAATGCTGCTTTGCTACACTGCCAGTATACTCCGTATACTGTGTAAGATTGCTCTTCTTCGCTGCCAGTATACCCCATATACTGTGTAAGACTGCTCTGCTTTGCTGCCAGTATACCTCGTATACTGTGCAATGCTGCTCTGCTACGCTGCCAGTATACCCCGTATACTGTGTAAGATTGCTCTGCTTCGCTGCCAGTATACCCTGTATACTGTGTAAGACTGCTCTGCTTTGCTGCCAGTATACCCCGTATACTGTGTATCATTGCTCTGCTACTGCTGCCAGTATACCCCTGTATACTCTGTAAGATTACTCTGCTTTGCTGCCAGTATACCTCGTATACTGTGTAATGCTGCTCTGCTACGCTGCCAGTATACCCCGTATACTGTGTAAGACTGCTCTGATTCGCTGCCGGTATGCTTTGTATACTGTGTAATGCGGCTCTGCTACTGCTGCCAGTATACCCCTGTATACTCTGTAAGATTACTCTGCTTTGCTGCCAGTATACCTCGTATACTGTGTAATGCTGCTCTGCTACGCTGCCAGTATACCCCGTATACTGTCTAAGACTGCTCTGATTCGCTGCCGGTATGCTTCGTATACTGTGTAATGCTGCTCTGCTACGCTTCTAGTATACCCCGTATACTGTGCAAGACTGCTCTGCTTTGCTGCCAGTATACCTCGTATACTGTGTAATGCTGCTCTGCTACGCTGCCAGTATACCCCGTATACTGTGTAAGATTGCTCTGCTCCGCTGCCAGTATACCCCGTATACTGTGTAAGACTGCTCTGCTTTGCTGCCAGTATACCCCGTATACTGTGTATGATTGCTCTGCTACTGCTGCCAGTATACCCCTGTATACTGTGTATGACTGCTCTGCTTCACGTCTTCTGCTTCAGCTGGAATTTCCTCCAGCTTTAATGCTTCCAATTGTCAGCTCCCGACTATTTTTCCCTTAAGGTACTTTTACTCTCTACAAGATATTGTCCGGTAGTGAGCTGATCTGATTTCAGTGTGTATTTGAATCGCTTTTAAATATTTTAGGTATCCCGTCCTCGAGCGAACAGCGATCAGCGCCCTTTTCCGCCTAGCGGCGGCTCTCGGAACTACCGCTGCTAAATTGCATGCAATCGCCTATTTTCTCTCTCTCTCTCTCTCTCTCTCCTAATGCTGTCTCTTTCTTCTTCTTCTCTTCTTTCACCCGATCTTCGCTTCCAAGAATTTTAATTCTCTTCCACGAATTTTATTTCTTTTCTTTTTTTTTTATCTTTCCTTCTCACTTGCTCTTACGTATTCATTCCTTTTCATATATATATATATATATATATATATATATATATATATATATATATATATATATATAAACGTGTAATTATTTTTTTCTTTTATTTATTTTTTTCGTGAATTAAAGTTTAAGATTAAAATTAAAAATTAAAATTAACATTAAAAATTAAAATAAAAAATTAAAATTTAGAATTTTTGTGACTCGTCACAGTTTTTAAGTGATTCAAAGAAAAAACAGAGCATTTGAGGTAAAATGACGTACTTTGAAAGTTTCGAATAAAAAAACATTTTTTTTTCGGACAAAATAAAAGTTTTTAAAAGATTATTTTATAATGATATTTCAAAAGGAGACCAGTTGTTTCAAAATATAGATTTTTTTTTGTCATAGACATTGATTAATTATCAATTTATTATTCAATACAGGTCAAATTGAAGGATACTGTTATTTAAAAAAAAAACAATTTTCAAATTGATTTGTTTTTTTTAATCATTTTTTGCACGGAGAAAAACATTCCAGAATTTCTACTGAATTAAAAAAAAAACCGTGTGGTGTCGTGGGACACTAGATAGGAACGAAGTTCCTTATTATAAAAATATTAATTTCAAGTTCTATTCGATGTCTAAAGAAAATAATTATTCGGGTATACATTTTTTATTCCAAAATATCATAAACAAATAAGTTTAAAAATATAAAAACAATATATTTGAATAGTTTAATAATCGAATAACAAAAAGGTCCAGAAGAATATTTGTCATAACATTATTGTTTATGAGATATAAGCATTGTAAGAAATAGAAAATATGCTAATTCTTATACACAAATGCGTGTAGTTAGAGAGCTATAACAGATAACCGTTAGGTTAAAAATTTATAAGAAAGCTCTACCACACAAATTTATAAAAACTCTACCACACAAATAACTCGTATATGTTTTTGAACCATTCGTACCAAAATTATACTAAGGAAAAAAAATTTTTTTAGATATTTAAACTTGATTCAGGCTCGCTTGGCATTATTGTCTTTTGAAGTTACCGATTTGCCGACGATTTTTTGATAAGATCTCGACTTATTCGACTTAAATTTAATTTTTTTCAACTTTTTGAACTCTTTTCATCTTAGTTTCAACTCTTTCGTCTTTACTTTGAGCACGATAGTCATTCACATTACTTTTGACTTGCTAAACCAAGTCGAAAAAAAGTCATTTATTCGCCTTATTTTCGCCTTAATATATAAAAATTATTTCACCTTAGTTCTGACTTTTTCGACTTATAATTTAAGTCAAATAAGTCTACATCAAGTCAGTTTCGACTTGATTTAGACTTTTTCGCCTTACATTTTAAGTTGAATAAGTCTGAACCAAGTCAATTTCGACTTGATTTCAACTTTTTCGTCTGTAATCGTGACTAAGTAAGCCAGTTGTCTAAACCAAGGTGAAAACTTAATATATTTCATACCTCCGTAAAAAAAGTCGAGTTTGTCTTATGAAAAACGGCTCCACATTTCGACTTGGTAAACCAAGTCTAAATCAAGTTTCATTTTTGACCCGGGTGCGCGTATCCCCACGGTCCTTGGGCTTTTTATAAACAAGGACATAAACTTAAAAAAAAAAAGTTCTGTACACGATAAGTCATTTTTCCGATTCAGGAAATTTGCGATCTTTTAATACCTATATACACTCCTCACATAAATTAAGGGAGCAAGAAAAAAATCCAAATTTTTGGGAGATTTTCAACAGGCTGTAACTTGTAGAAAAATGGTCGTACAGCAAATAAAAAAAGCAAATAGTAGCTCTAAGTGTCTAGTTTTTGGATCTGAGTTTGAAAAATTTTTTTTTTTCAATTTTTTGTCAAGTAATCTTAAGAAAACCACCGAAAAAAAATTTTCGAAATTTTTTTGTTTTTTTCTTTTATCCTACGGACTTGGAAAAAATTATTTAGACTCAACCTCTATATGGACCAAATAACATGTTTACTCAGATTTAATTTGTTTTCTCAAAGATCTCGATACGAGCATTTCTCGCTGAGATATCGGTGTTTGAATGGAAAAAGATCATTTTGTCTTTGATTATCAATATCTCAGCAACCAATGTTCGCACAGAAAATTCAAGGTTAGTTTCAAAAACTTGAATAAAGTCTCTATAAAAATTGGCGATTGATTTTTTGGAAAAAAAATTTTTTTCAATCATAATATGAATTTCAAATGCAACCAAAAAAGGGCTTTTCGTAGTTTTTTGGAAAATCAAGCGCCTACTCAAAAATATCGCGGAAACCACTAATGTTAAGTGTGCCTATTACTGTTCAATATATCCACAAAAACCCTACCAAGTTTCAATTTAATCCAGCCAACCGTTTTTATATCCCACTTGATTGAATTTTTGAAATAATTAAAGGAGCAAGAATTTCGCTCCGAAAAGGTCATAATTATTTTTAAAAATAAAAACAAAATGTTTTTTTTTCATTTTCCTCTCAATTCTGTACCAATGACTTGGTAAATGTGAAAAAAAACAAAAAAAAAAGGAAATCGAAAATTAAAAAAAAAAAATCCAAAAACTAAAAAAATTTACCGCTGGCATTAGCGTTACCCAAAGCGTACCACGTGGAGGTTGCACGGCGGATTTACGCTTCTTTTGTGCTTGCGCACGTGTGTGTGTGATTTTTTAGTTTTTGAATTTTTTTTTTTTGAATTTTCGATTTTCTTTGTTTTTTTTTTTTCAAATTTACCAAGTCATTAGTGCAGAATTGAGAGGAAAATAAAAAAAAAACATTTTGTTTTTATTTTCAAAAATAATTATGACCTTTTCGGAGCAAAATTCTTGCTTCTTTAATTTTTTCAAAAATTCAATCAAGTGGGATATAAAAACGGTTGGCTGGATTAAATTGAAACTTGGTAGGGTTTTTGTGGATATATTGAACAGTAACAGGCACACTTAACATCAGTTGTTTTCGCGATATTTTTGAGTAGGCGCTAGATTTTCCAAAAAACTACGAAAAGCCCTTTTTTGGTTGCTTTTTGAAATTCATGTTATGATTGAAAAAAATTTTTTTTTCAAAAAATCAATAGCCAATTTTTGTAGAGAATTTGTTCAAGTTTTTGAAACTAACCTTGAATTTTCTGTGCCATCATTGGTTGCTGAGATATTGATAATCAAAGACAAAATGATCTTTTTCCATTCAAACACCGATATCTCAGCGAGAAATGCTCGTATCGAGATCTTTAAGAAAACAAATTAAATCTGAGTAAACAAGTTATTTGGTCCATATAGAGGTTGAGTCTAAATAATTTTTTCCAAGTCCGTAGGATAAAAGAAAAAAACAAAAAAATTTCAAAATTTTTTTTTCGGTGGTTTTCTTAAGATAACTTGACAAAAAATTGAAAAAAAAATTTTTCAAACTCAGATCCAACAACTAGACACTTAGAGCTACTATTTGCTTTTTTTAAATTTGCTGTACGACCATTTTTCTACAAGTTACAGCCTGTTGAAAATCCCCCAAAAATTTGGATTTTTTTCTTGCTCCCTTAATTTATGTGAGGAGTGTAGTAGAAACGATTTTTTAGAAGTTTTGATGATATTATTTATAACAAAATGAGAAATGAGAAATGATTAAAAAGAGAATTTCAGTAGTTGGAGACGAAAAAAAAAGATCATAATCTTTGTCCGTGGGGATACGTGCAGACGTAATCATTTAGAGAAAGACACTACGTCTTATGCCCACTTTCTCTCTCTAGAAATTCCCGAAGATTTGTAAAGTCCATTTTTTTATAAGTCCCACAGCAATAAATTTTTTAAGTCCTCATACTGAAAACGCGTATATGCTAAAAGTAACAAATTTTCCAAGAATTCTTTTGTGATAGTTGATATTATTTTTTTCGTATTTTGTATGTTGGCTTGACAGTAACATATAAAAAGTGTTACTTTCGTATAAAAAAACATTTTTGTGTGTTAAAAAATCTATCAATTGCGACTGTTTAAACAAGATAAATACTGTGTGTTAAATTAACACACAAAAATGTTGAAAATTCAACACTCAGAATTTTAACATATTCATTTTTTCACACTTTGACAATTTGTTTATTACATTATATACAATATATATACATATTATTAATAGTTATCCTTATGGCTATCTGTTCATCAATTTTCGTTTTTAACTTTAAACATTAATAAATTGAAATGTGTCGAATATTTTGATGGTAAATTCGGTACACATTTCCTATGATTCTTCCTCTACGAAATAAAAGTTATTAGATGACCTGATCCTATAAACAGTTTTTATTCTAGAGCCATTTATTTCCGTGGTCGCATCGTGGAACGCGTTTTCTTTGTTAATAAAAAGTAGTCGCTTAGGGTTTTTTGTCTGGTAAGAAATTTTTTTTCCCGTTGAATTTGTAGTTTCAAATGACCTCACAAAATTTCAGAACGTTTTTGACCTCATGAACATAAAATGTTCGCAAAGTAAAATTTTTTTTCTTGATCCCTGACCCGAAAGTACGGACTTTCTGGCTGCTTCTTGCTCCAGAAAGAACGACTTTTGTGGCTTACACGAATTACAGCGCGCTCTAGTGGACTACGTTAATTTTCTGGCTCAGTCCTGTAACTATATTCATAAGCGCGCTTGTGTCAGTATACTCACACTATGAGTTATACACTATAAAGTGTATAGTATACAGTGCCGGCGTACTGACAGCTCAACATAACCAACACTGATCATTTTAAATCGTGATAATTATTATAATTTTTAAGAGTTAATGGCTTTCAACGATTATAACCGTATAAAAATTTTATTAATTAATTAAAAAAAATTAAAACTTCAATTGAAAAGAGGAGAGCGTAGTTGTAATTTCACCGAGGTATATAATTTAAAAAAAATTACTTGCAATTGATATCAATCAGAAGTTAAACGAAATTTGTTGAATAAATTTTAGCCTTTAAAATTTGAAAATTGGAATTATAAAATTGACATGAAGATTATACTGAAATTTATTTTACAAATTTCGTTCAGGTTCCAATTGAAATCAACTGTAAATAATATTTTTTGATATCTATATCTTAGCGAAATTACGACTACGTATTCCTTTTTTTACTTAAGGTTCTAATTTTTTTTTAATTAATTAATCTAATTTTGATACGGTTATGACAATTGAAAATTTTTAAAAATTGGGGGACACTATCTGAGCTCCAAGATGGCCTGCAGGGTCAACTATTTTTCAGATTTTTTTTTTTTTAGCCCGCCCCGACCAGCAAAACCTCGGCTTCGCCTCGGCTTTGCAAAAGTCGGGCGGGCCACCCCCTCCCCCCACCTTTGTCCAAATTTCCGTACTTTTGGTTGGAGATCAAGAAAAATAGTATACAACCCACGGCCAAAAAGTTGAATGCTCTGACGCAAGGAATATAGATGCCTCGGCATCTATATTCCATGCGCCAGGAAATCCAACTTTCTGGCCTAGGGTAGTAATATACTATTTTTATTAACAATAAATTAATAATTTTTTGAAAAATCATCACGAGAACGTTTTCATAATGAAGTTTTTTTTTTTTCATTACGGTAAGTCAATAATAAACAAAAAATCGTCTTGACAACTTATATATGAATCAAATGAAAATTCCGATTCATTAATACATTGTCGGGTCGATTTTGTTATAAAAGTTTTTTTTTTGATAATAATATTAATAATAGAATAAGTGGTTTAATAAATGAATGATAGAAAAAAAAATTAATTTTAGTTGCATAATCGTTCTTGATACGATAAGTTATTTATCCATTTAACGAAATTCGCAACTTATTGATAACCACATTGTCGGATCGATTTCTTAAAAAATTTTTAAATTATTGTTCATACAATAAAAGAAAAAAAAAACTTTGTGAATATGATGAGAACATGAGAAAGAAGTTGAAATTTATGACGACGACAAGTTTAAGGCGCTAGCATATGGCGTTTCATTATGGTAAAGCGGATACCTCTCTCCGTATAGAGAGCTTCGAGAAGAACAAAAGTGGGGGGAGTTTTTGGTCAAGCGTCTTGTACCGACTCGCTCCTCTCAGGAGTAACTTCATGAGTTCTTGCTCTCACTCAACTCGCGAGTCGAGCATTTCTAAGGAGTCTACGAAAAACTCCTGAGTGGAGCGAAATACCAAAAATGTCTTTCGCTCTTACTCGGAGCTCAACTAGATGGAGAAGTAGTGGGGATCGCTCGCGAGTAAGTTTAGGCTATTCAGGCACAGGAGTACTCGCTAGAGGAGTTTTTCGTAAAAAGAGCCAAACTCCTACTCCCCATCCCTGATATATATATATATATATATATATTAAGGTGTGCCAAAAAAAATCGATAATTTTTTTTTTGACTCTCCCACGAAAAATTTGTTTGTCAGCCCTAAAAAAAATGCAGTTAATATTTCAGCCGTTAATTTCAATTTTTAAAGGTCCATCATCGATCTCAAAGTTTTCCCATTTAAATAACATGGGAAAACTATTTTTTTACATTATTTATGGCTGCAAACTGTGAAGATTTTTTTTTTTGACATTATTGATCAGTGAACCTTCTTAAGCAATAAATTGTCTACAAATAAGTCCGTAGAATCAAATCTGTGCACTCAATATTTCGTCTATTAATGAGGTTAGAACATGCGAATTTTACGAAAATTCGTTATTTTTACATCTGGAAACTAAACTGTTGGTTGTAGAAAAAAAAGTTGAATAGTAATTTTGTAGTACATTTGATTCTCTACAAGATTGCCATTAAGACCTTTTTTGTATGATGAACAGATCAATAGTTATGAGCTCTCGAAGTCTTACTATTTAAATTATTTACTTATAACAATTAAAACATTGACTATAAAAAAAAAAGTTGAATGGTAATTTTGTAGTACATTTGAATTTCTACAAAATTGTCTGTATGACTTCTTCTGTATGATGAACAGTTCAATAGTTACGAACTCTTGAAGTCTCATTATTTGAATTATTTACTTATAACAATTAAAGTATTGAGTATAGAGACAACAGTTATTTGAAAATTCGGTAAAAAATCCCATACACTACAAATATTCGCGGAAATTTTATCTTCCACAGCTCAATAAATTTGAGCTCCAAAAGTCTCAATTATAGATTGATTTAAATTATCAGTTTAACCTATTATCTGTTGAGAATAATTTGAATCAAGATTCTTTAGCACTATTTTAAATATATGAAAAAACTCGTAAAAATTCCGTCATATCATTAATAGCTGATTGTTTATTTACTTTTTCGATTCCTTGATTACAAAAATCTAAACAAATAAATTTTTTTTTGTTTTAATTAAAAAAAATCTGTCTATCGGTTGACCCTGCGGGCCAGCCTTGAAACTTTCTGCTGTTTTCGAGCTCCTTGAATTTTTTTTCAGCTTTTTCAAATTTTTCAGATGTACTACAAAATTACTATTCAACTTTTTTTTTATAGTCGATATTTTAATTGTTATAATTAAATAATTTAAATAATAAGACTTCAAGAGCTCATAACTATTGATCTGTTCATCATACAAAAAAGGTCTTAATGGCAATCTTGTATCACGGAATCGTGAATGGTTGGAATGGTACAGTACCCGTTTATCGAAAACCATGAATTAATTTTTAACTGAAAATATATTTTTCTGAATAAGATTTATCTTTTTGAACTCTTTTCATCTTAGTTTCAACTCTTTCGTCTTTACTTTGAGCACGATAGTCATTCACATTACTTTTGACTTGCTAAACCAAGTCGAAAAAAAGTCATTTATTCGCCTTATTTTCGCCTTAATATATAAAAATTATTTCACCTTAGTTCTGACTTTTTCGACTTATAATTTAAGTCAAATAAGTCTACATCAAGTCAGTTTCGACTTGATTTAGACTTTTTCGCCTTACATTTTAAGTTGAATAAGTCTGAACCAAGTCAATTTCGACTTGATTTCAACTTTTTCGTCTGTAATCGTGACTAAGTAAGCCAGTTGTCTAAACCAAGGTGAAAACTTAATATATTTCATACCTCCGTAAAAAAAGTCGAGTTTGTCTTATGAAAAACGGCTCCACATTTCGACTTGGTAAACCAAGTCTAAATCAAGTTTCATTTTTGACCCGGGTGCGCGTATCCCCACGGTCCTTGGGCTTTTTATAAACAAGGACATAAACTTAAAAAAAAAAAGTTCTGTACACGATAAGTCATTTTTCCGATTCAGGAAATTTGCGATCTTTTAATACCTATATACACTCCTCACATAAATTAAGGGAGCAAGAAAAAAATCCAAATTTTTGGGAGATTTTCAACAGGCTGTAACTTGTAGAAAAATGGTCGTACAGCAAATAAAAAAAGCAAATAGTAGCTCTAAGTGTCTAGTTTTTGGATCTGAGTTTGAAAAATTTTTTTTTTTCAATTTTTTGTCAAGTAATCTTAAGAAAACCACCGAAAAAAAATTTTCGAAATTTTTTTGTTTTTTTCTTTTATCCTACGGACTTGGAAAAAATTATTTAGACTCAACCTCTATATGGACCAAATAACATGTTTACTCAGATTTAATTTGTTTTCTCAAAGATCTCGATACGAGCATTTCTCGCTGAGATATCGGTGTTTGAATGGAAAAAGATCATTTTGTCTTTGATTATCAATATCTCAGCAACCAATGTTCGCACAGAAAATTCAAGGTTAGTTTCAAAAACTTGAATAAAGTCTCTATAAAAATTGGCGATTGATTTTTTGGAAAAAAAATTTTTTTCAATCATAATATGAATTTCAAATGCAACCAAAAAAGGGCTTTTCGTAGTTTTTTGGAAAATCAAGCGCCTACTCAAAAATATCGCGGAAACCACTAATGTTAAGTGTGCCTATTACTGTTCAATATATCCACAAAAACCCTACCAAGTTTCAATTTAATCCAGCCAACCGTTTTTATATCCCACTTGATTGAATTTTTGAAATAATTAAAGGAGCAAGAATTTCGCTCCGAAAAGGTCATAATTATTTTTAAAAATAAAAACAAAATGTTTTTTTTTCATTTTCCTCTCAATTCTGTACCAATGACTTGGTAAATGTGAAAAAAAACAAAAAAAAAAGGAAATCGAAAATTAAAAAAAAAAAATCCAAAAACTAAAAAAATTTACCGCTGGCATTAGCGTTACCCAAAGCGTACCACGTGGAGGTTGCACGGCGGATTTACGCTTCTTTTGTGCTTGCGCACGTGTGTGTGTGATTTTTTAGTTTTTGAATTTTTTTTTTTTGAATTTTCGATTTTCTTTGTTTTTTTTTTTTCAAATTTACCAAGTCATTAGTGCAGAATTGAGAGGAAAATAAAAAAAAAACATTTTGTTTTTATTTTCAAAAATAATTATGACCTTTTCGGAGCAAAATTCTTGCTTCTTTAATTTTTTCAAAAATTCAATCAAGTGGGATATAAAAACGGTTGGCTGGATTAAATTGAAACTTGGTAGGGTTTTTGTGGATATATTGAACAGTAACAGGCACACTTAACATCAGTTGTTTTCGCGATATTTTTGAGTAGGCGCTAGATTTTCCAAAAAACTACGAAAAGCCCTTTTTTGGTTGCTTTTTGAAATTCATGTTATGATTGAAAAAAATTTTTTTTTCAAAAAATCAATAGCCAATTTTTGTAGAGAATTTGTTCAAGTTTTTGAAACTAACCTTGAATTTTCTGTGCCATCATTGGTTGCTGAGATATTGATAATCAAAGACAAAATGATCTTTTTCCATTCAAACACCGATATCTCAGCGAGAAATGCTCGTATCGAGATCTTTAAGAAAACAAATTAAATCTGAGTAAACAAGTTATTTGGTCCATATAGAGGTTGAGTCTAAATAATTTTTTCCAAGTCCGTAGGATAAAAGAAAAAAACAAAAAAATTTCAAAATTTTTTTTTCGGTGGTTTTCTTAAGATAACTTGACAAAAAATTGAAAAAAAAATTTTTCAAACTCAGATCCAACAACTAGACACTTAGAGCTACTATTTGCTTTTTTTAAATTTGCTGTACGACCATTTTTCTACAAGTTACAGCCTGTTGAAAATCCCCCAAAAATTTGGATTTTTTTCTTGCTCCCTTAATTTATGTGAGGAGTGTAGTAGAAACGATTTTTTAGAAGTTTTGATGATATTATTTATAACAAAATGAGAAATGAGAAATGATTAAAAAGAGAATTTCAGTAGTTGGAGACGAAAAAAAAAGATCATAATCTTTGTCCGTGGGGATACGTGCAGACGTAATCATTTAGAGAAAGACACTACGTCTTATGCCCACTTTCTCTCTCTAGAAATTCCCGAAGATTTGTAAAGTCCATTTTTTTATAAGTCCCACAGCAATAAATTTTTTAAGTCCTCATACTGAAAACGCGTATATGCTAAAAGTAACAAATTTTCCAAGAATTCTTTTGTGATAGTTGATATTATTTTTTTCGTATTTTGTATGTTGGCTTGACAGTAACATATAAAAAGTGTTACTTTCGTATAAAAAAACATTTTTGTGTGTTAAAAAATCTATCAATTGCGACTGTTTAAACAAGATAAATACTGTGTGTTAAATTAACACACAAAAATGTTGAAAATTCAACACTCAGAATTTTAACATATTCATTTTTTCACACTTTGACAATTTGTTTATTACATTATATACAATATATATACATATTATTAATAGTTATCCTTATGGCTATCTGTTCATCAATTTTCGTTTTTAACTTTAAACATTAATAAATTGAAATGTGTCGAATATTTTGATGGTAAATTCGGTACACATTTCCTATGATTCTTCCTCTACGAAATAAAAGTTATTAGATGACCTGATCCTATAAACAGTTTTTATTCTAGAGCCATTTATTTCCGTGGTCGCATCGTGGAACGCGTTTTCTTTGTTAATAAAAAGTAGTCGCTTAGGGTTTTTTGTCTGGTAAGAAATTTTTTTTCCCGTTGAATTTGTAGTTTCAAATGACCTCACAAAATTTCAGAACGTTTTTGACCTCATGAACATAAAATGTTCGCAAAGTAAAATTTTTTTTCTTGATCCCTGACCCGAAAGTACGGACTTTCTGGCTGCTTCTTGCTCCAGAAAGAACGACTTTTGTGGCTTACACGAATTACAGCGCGCTCTAGTGGACTACGTTAATTTTCTGGCTCAGTCCTGTAACTATATTCATAAGCGCGCTTGTGTCAGTATACTCACACTATGAGTTATACACTATAAAGTGTATAGTATACAGTGCCGGCGTACTGACAGCTCAACATAACCAACACTGATCATTTTAAATCGTGATAATTATTATAATTTTTAAGAGTTAATGGCTTTCAACGATTATAACCGTATAAAAATTTTATTAATTAATTAAAAAAAATTAAAACTTCAATTGAAAAGAGGAGAGCGTAGTTGTAATTTCACCGAGGTATATAATTTAAAAAAAATTACTTGCAATTGATATCAATCAGAAGTTAAACGAAATTTGTTGAATAAATTTTAGCCTTTAAAATTTGAAAATTGGAATTATAAAATTGACATGAAGATTATACTGAAATTTATTTTACAAATTTCGTTCAGGTTCCAATTGAAATCAACTGTAAATAATATTTTTTGATATCTATATCTTAGCGAAATTACGACTACGTATTCCTTTTTTTACTTAAGGTTCTAATTTTTTTTTAATTAATTAATCTAATTTTGATACGGTTATGACAATTGAAAATTTTTAAAAATTGGGGGACACTATCTGAGCTCCAAGATGGCCTGCAGGGTCAACTATTTTTCAGATTTTTTTTTTTTTAGCCCGCCCCGACCAGCAAAACCTCGGCTTCGCCTCGGCTTTGCAAAAGTCGGGCGGGCCACCCCCTCCCCCCACCTTTGTCCAAATTTCCGTACTTTTGGTTGGAGATCAAGAAAAATAGTATACAACCCACGGCCAAAAAGTTGAATGCTCTGACGCAAGGAATATAGATGCCTCGGCATCTATATTCCATGCGCCAGGAAATCCAACTTTCTGGCCTAGGGTAGTAATATACTATTTTTATTAACAATAAATTAATAATTTTTTGAAAAATCATCACGAGAACGTTTTCATAATGAAGTTTTTTTTTTTTCATTACGGTAAGTCAATAATAAACAAAAAATCGTCTTGACAACTTATATATGAATCAAATGAAAATTCCGATTCATTAATACATTGTCGGGTCGATTTTGTTATAAAAGTTTTTTTTTTGATAATAATATTAATAATAGAATAAGTGGTTTAATAAATGAATGATAGAAAAAAAAATTAATTTTAGTTGCATAATCGTTCTTGATACGATAAGTTATTTATCCATTTAACGAAATTCGCAACTTATTGATAACCACATTGTCGGATCGATTTCTTAAAAAATTTTTAAATTATTGTTCATACAATAAAAGAAAAAAAAAACTTTGTGAATATGATGAGAACATGAGAAAGAAGTTGAAATTTATGACGACGACAAGTTTAAGGCGCTAGCATATGGCGTTTCATTATGGTAAAGCGGATACCTCTCTCCGTATAGAGAGCTTCGAGAAGAACAAAAGTGGGGGGAGTTTTTGGTCAAGCGTCTTGTACCGACTCGCTCCTCTCAGGAGTAACTTCATGAGTTCTTGCTCTCACTCAACTCGCGAGTCGAGCATTTCTAAGGAGTCTACGAAAAACTCCTGAGTGGAGCGAAATACCAAAAATGTCTTTCGCTCTTACTCGGAGCTCAACTAGATGGAGAAGTAGTGGGGATCGCTCGCGAGTAAGTTTAGGCTATTCAGGCACAGGAGTACTCGCTAGAGGAGTTTTTCGTAAAAAGAGCCAAACTCCTACTCCCCATCCCTGATATATATATATATATATATATATTAAGGTGTGCCAAAAAAAATCGATAATTTTTTTTTTGACTCTCCCACGAAAAATTTGTTTGTCAGCCCTAAAAAAAATGCAGTTAATATTTCAGCCGTTAATTTCAATTTTTAAAGGTCCATCATCGATCTCAAAGTTTTCCCATTTAAATAACATGGGAAAACTATTTTTTTACATTATTTATGGCTGCAAACTGTGAAGATTTTTTTTTTTGACATTATTGATCAGTGAACCTTCTTAAGCAATAAATTGTCTACAAATAAGTCCGTAGAATCAAATCTGTGCACTCAATATTTCGTCTATTAATGAGGTTAGAACATGCGAATTTTACGAAAATTCGTTATTTTTACATCTGGAAACTAAACTGTTGG
Organism: Microplitis mediator; assembly: GCF_029852145.1. Taxonomy (NCBI): domain Eukaryota; kingdom Metazoa; phylum Arthropoda; class Insecta; order Hymenoptera; family Braconidae; genus Microplitis; species Microplitis mediator. The sequence goes on from NC_079970.1 coordinate 15,602,711, forward strand.
TTGTAGAAAAAAAAGTTGAATAGTAATTTTGTAGTACATTTGATTCTCTACAAGATTGCCATTAAGACCTTTTTTGTATGATGAACAGATCAATAGTTATGAGCTCTCGAAGTCTTACTATTTAAATTATTTACTTATAACAATTAAAACATTGACTATAAAAAAAAAAGTTGAATGGTAATTTTGTAGTACATTTGAATTTCTACAAAATTGTCTGTATGACTTCTTCTGTATGATGAACAGTTCAATAGTTACGAACTCTTGAAGTCTCATTATTTGAATTATTTACTTATAACAATTAAAGTATTGAGTATAGAGACAACAGTTATTTGAAAATTCGGTAAAAAATCCCATACACTACAAATATTCGCGGAAATTTTATCTTCCACAGCTCAATAAATTTGAGCTCCAAAAGTCTCAATTATAGATTGATTTAAATTATCAGTTTAACCTATTATCTGTTGAGAATAATTTGAATCAAGATTCTTTAGCACTATTTTAAATATATGAAAAAACTCGTAAAAATTCCGTCATATCATTAATAGCTGATTGTTTATTTACTTTTTCGATTCCTTGATTACAAAAATCTAAACAAATAAATTTTTTTTTGTTTTAATTAAAAAAAATCTGTCTATCGGTTGACCCTGCGGGCCAGCCTTGAAACTTTCTGCTGTTTTCGAGCTCCTTGAATTTTTTTTCAGCTTTTTCAAATTTTTCAGATGTACTACAAAATTACTATTCAACTTTTTTTTTATAGTCGATATTTTAATTGTTATAATTAAATAATTTAAATAATAAGACTTCAAGAGCTCATAACTATTGATCTGTTCATCATACAAAAAAGGTCTTAATGGCAATCTTGTATCACGGAATCGTGAATGGTTGGAATGGTACAGTACCCGTTTATCGAAAACCATGAATTAATTTTTAACTGAAAATATATTTTTCTGAATAAGATTTATCGACAGGATATTTTGTCACGGATTTTTTGTCTCTTGAATATTTAGTCCAAGGACGTTTTGTCTATCGGATAAGATATCTTCGGATTTCATGTCGCGGATTTTACGTCGCCGATCTATTGTCCACGGATTACGATTCGTGTCACCGAAACACTTTGGTCTCACTGTTTTTAGTGAACGTATAATGATATGGGGTATCACTATATATAAATTGTCGAGCAAGTGGATCACCTTCGTTTAAAGTAAAATAAGCGGTTAACATTGATTGTTTGTGCAAAGCTTCAATAAGTCCATTCTCATCACAATCATCACTTATAGTTATATTTTGTTGATTAGGTAAATGTACTGGTAGCCGTATAATTGCATGACTTTTATCTTGTAATGATTTGCATAAAATCCGCCATGCACCTTCAACTGGTCCAACATAGCGAGCATCTACAAAATTTTTTACTTCATCGTGATTGATAATTGTATTAGATTCGGCTTGATTTCTTGATTGATCATTTGATTCTGATGTTGAGACTGTAGAAAAGGGTAAATGTCCGTTTATATTAATTCTTGCTTTGTCATGACCTTTGCAAACATATTTATGTAAATATTTAACTGCCCTCACTGTTGATACTACTTCAACGTTAATGTGACAATTAAAAGTTTGAAGTAATGTAGCATTATATGGTACGATATGACGATTATCAAATGTCAATGCATTTCTTGTAAAAGTTATCCCATTATCTCGACGACGATAAGAAGGATATCCATTTGTATCCATAAAAGTTTCATTTTAAAAAGATTTTAGACAGGCCGTGGGACGATAAGTATACCGAATCGGCCCCAGATAGAGATCGGGCTCATTTTTTCAGGAAATGTTTGTACCCAAACGATCCATCTATTCATTTAGATGTTGCCTGTGATGATAAAATAGAAGAATGTATAGAAGTTCAAATGAAGAGAACTGTTGCGACTCATTGATATTGTTGTGTATGTTCTGTCTCAAATCAAAATCTAGTCGTTGTTCCGCAAGATGCCCGTATGCAATGCTTTATAAAGAAAAGAATTTTTATTCCGAATAGGAATCGATGCTGCAGCGATCATCTCATAAAAAACGCTTTTATACGGAGAGTTCGAACCACTTGAAAGTTTATTCTAATTGGAGTAACTTAAGATCTTCAGAATTGTCTAAAATGATGGAAAGTTTGGCTGTAGAATGTGATTCGACACTTCTCGATAATTGAAATTAATAAATAAAAAAAATTATTTTAATAATGTAAGGATATTTTATTTCTTTTATGGTTTTCTCTACCTTAGTAAACGAGTAAGTTCTTGTAAAATATTAATTTAAAAACTACATTAAATATTTATTTGCTGGATCGGGATGGTGAAAGAAATAATAAGTCACTAATTTGGTGTATTGTCCATATTTAATAAAATAAATCACAGATAATAACATAGAGTACAAGAGTCGATCACGAGTTTATATCCGAGCACTTATTAAACATAATTCGATTGCGTTTAGTTTTCGTTGAGCTCAATATAAATTGCATGGCACCGTACACATGAAATATTATATACATATATATATAGAGCGCAGTTGAATTGAAGATTGAGTTTTTCAAGTTAAATAGAATATGAGTTTTCTATAATTTTACACGGCATCATACACGTGAATTAATTTATAGTATAGAGCGCAGTAAAGAATAAACTATTAACAATTAATGATTCATAAATATCACAATTAGTTCGAGTATAATTTTAATTCACAAGTAAATTTAATTACGCGACATGAAGATTACGAGTAAGAACCGAGTAATAATAAATAGATGCGTAGAGAGCCGAGTCTGAACGTATAATAATTACTTTGCAGTCACAAACAAAATTTGATATTGATTTTAGAGATTAAGTATGACTGGATGACTGAATGATGACATCAGTCACACCAGTTGGCATCGAGCACAAAAATAATTAAGTAATGAGTAATGAAGTAATTGTAAATTTGAAATAAATTATTTGTGGCTGCAAAGTCACGTGATGGCGAGTATATATATTAGAGTGTCTCAAAAAATCGATTTTTTTTTTTCTTGAAGAACATTGAAAAATCGACAGAGTATCTCTAGACAAAGACCCTGTTAAAATATGAGACCTTAATATTAATATTTAAAGGTGGCGATTCACGATTTTCTATTTTCCATTTAAATAACATGGGAAAAAAAAAATTTTAATTTTGGAATTTTATACCTCGGCGATGGCTTATCGAACAGATAAGTTCAGGATATATTTTTGTAGGGAATTGAACGCTCTACAAAAAAAGTCTCTTATCATTTTTTGATAAATCCATCTGTTCAAAAGTTATTGGAGCTCGAAGTCAAGTTAGAGTAAATTTCGAGATCTTTTTACTTTTTCGGCGAAACTATCGGATTTATCATAAAATGTCATGAGATCTTTTTTGTAGACAATTTCATTTCCTACAAATTATCATTGATAAATTTTTTTCAAATTCTCCATTTTTTTCTAGTTATTTCCATTTTAATGCCAAGCTCTTAAAATCGATCAGAACACTACTTTTTTTACATGGCAACGATTGGTCTCCCAATGAGAAAGTGACCTGGAGTGAGCGATGAAGGATCGTGAGGATCGTCTGATAGAGCCTCCAGTGGTCTCGAGTTCAAAATCCCCTCCACTTGCGTTAAAAGAGTCGTAAGTTCTTCAAACGTGAAGGCTGATTCTCCGAGTGTGCGAGTCAGGTGATATTTCACCGATTTCACTGCGGCTTCCCATTTACCACCCATATGGGGAGCAGCAGGGGGATTGAAATGCCATGTGATTTGATGCACAGTGGCCCAATCGAGTAGAGCATGAGATTCTTGAGTGCCTTGAGTGAAGAGCCGCTTGAGTTCAGAGTATGCGCCTTGGAATGTCGTTCCACAGTCGCTGTAGAGTGCTGTACATACCCCTCGACGGTGAATGAACCGTCGGAGAGCTGCTATGAATCCTGATGATGAGTAGTCGCTGACAAGGTCGACGTGAACTGCTGATGTGGTCAGACAGACAAACACACAGATCCAGCCCTTGTATATCCTGGATCCTCGACCTTTCCATGATTTGATTGATACTGGACCAGCGTAATCGACTCCAGTGTGAGAAAATGGTGGCGCTGGAGTGACACGTTGAGTTGGGAGTTGTCCCATTAATTGCTGAGCCCGAACACCTCGATGACGAGCACAGACGAGACATTTGAGTATGTGTGAACGTACTGGTTGACATCCACCAATGATCCAGTATCGGAGTCGAGAATGAGCGAGTGTGAGTTGAGTACCACCATGCATGGTACGCTGATGGGCATCAGAGATGACGACTCGAGTTAGAGCAGCATTACGAGGTAGAATTGCAGGATGCTTCTGTTGATCTGAGTATGGAGCATTTTCCAATCTTCCCCCTACTCGGATGATGCCAACGGTGTCTTGATAAGCCACCAACCGAGCAAATGGGTGATCCTTTGGCCATGATGCCTGTTTTGCGAGTAGTTGGAGTTCAGAGTTGAAATGAGTACGTTGAGTTTCCTTGATGCAGAATTGAAGTGCGAGGTTGATTTCAGTTGATGTGAGTGGACGAGCGAGAGTCGAGTGTGGTATGCGCTTGATCATATCGCGTACCCTCCCACAAATTGCTGTAACTCTGAGCATGCGCAACAGTGGGATTGGACGTTCCATTAGCGTCCAAGCCGAGTTGAGTGGTTGAGCCGAAACATAGAGTTATTTGAGTGGACGTTCTTCCAAGTGAGTATCTGCATCTTTATGAATAGGACTGGTTGGCCAGGACGGCAAGTCTTCGAGCAACCATGATGGGCCAGACCACCATAGTTGATGAGTTTTAAGCTGACTGGTTGTCAAGCCTCGAGTTGCACAATCTGCTGGATTGTCAGTGCCAGGGACAAACTTCCAGTGGCCATCTGGAATGAGTTCTTGAATAAATGACACCCTATTCCTGACAAAGTCTTTCCATCGAGACGGGTGCGAGTGTATCCACGTGAGCGTGATTGATGAATCGGTCCAAAGATATGTTGGCACATGCGAGTAGTTGAGTGTAGTCTGGCAGTGTTTGACGAGTTTTGCCAACATGTGAGCCGCGGTGAGTTCCAAGCGTGGAATCGTTAGGGGTTTCAACGGTGCCACCTTGGTTTTAGAGCAAAGCAGCGTAACCTTTGCCCTCTGAGTTTGAGTTGTTGGTAGGACCTTGATAAAAACTACCGCAGCCATCGCCAATTGCGAGGCATCGGAGAATCCATGGATTTCTAGAGCCGAGTTCGTGGACGAGTGGATCCATCTGGGAATCTTGATGATATGAATCATGTCGAGTTGAGTTTTGAATGAAGTCCATTTCTGTCGTAGTTCTGCAGGTAATGGAGTGTCTCAGCCGAGTTTGACAAGCCAAAGTTCCTGCATGAACATTTTGGCTTGAATTATGAGTGGTGATAGGAATCCCAGTGGATCAAAGATCTGAGCAATCTCTGATAAAATTGCACGCTTTATGCACGGTTGAGTTGAGCATGGTGGTGAGTGTTTAAACGAGAATTGATCCTTGTTTGAAGACCAGTACATCCCAAGAATTTTGGAGCTGACTTCTGGATCCTCTATTTTGTATTGTGTAATCGCTTCCGCACGATTGAGCTGAAGTAATTTGCGATGATTGCTTGCCCATCTGGCGAGTGGGAATCCGCCCGCCATGCACAGACCCTCGATATCATCTGCAACTGCTTGCAGTGACTTGAGATCATCTGCGCCTTCAGAAATGTCGTCGACATACCAACCTTTAGTGAGTGGATCGATTGCGAGTGGGAATCCATGTCCTTCATCTTCGACTAATTGGAGCAGGGCTCGAACAGCAAGAAATGGAGCTGATTTCGTCCCGTAGGTGACTGTGGCGAGTTTGAAGGGAATGATGTTTACTTCCTCATCAAACCAGAGTATTTGTTGCAGACCCTGGTCCTTTTCGTGAACCAGAATTTGTCGATAAATTTTGGTGACATCTGTGATGAAGATGAACCGGTGTTTTCGTGAGCTGATGAGTACGTCGAAGATGTTAACGAGTAATTTTGGCCCGGTATGCATGATGTCGTTGAGTGAGAGTCCTGAACTGGTTGGTCTTGAGCCGTTGAAGACCATACGGATCTTGAAGTTGTTGTTGTCTTCCTTCAGTACCCCATGGTGGGGTAGGAAGTATTGAATTGATGATGTAGATGATGCCGCAGGCACCATGTGCTTGAGTTCGAGATACTCTGCCATGAAGTTCATGTAGAGTGTTTTGAGCCGAGCATCATGATCAAGACGTCGCATGAGATGTTGTAAGCAGCGACGAGCTGCTGTGTATGAGTTCCCCAGTTGTTGCGGGTCTGATATCAATGGCTGTCTGACAATGTATCTGCCAGAACTGTCTCGAGTGTGAGTGTCCCGGAAGTGAGCTTCACAAGCCTCTTCTTCGGGAGTTAATGAGCGTAATTGAGTTGAACTGACCTCTTCTTGGAGCCAGAATCGAGTTAGTAAGTCTTGAAGATCTTGATCATGATGATTGGAGAAAGCATGATGAATTCTCAGTGGTTTGTTGAGCCGAGCTTGGACTGGACCAATGATAATCCAGCCAAAAATTGTATTTTGGGCGAGTAATCCAGGAGATTTGCATTTGATGATCTCGCCAGTGATGACCTGGCCGTAGTAATCAGCTCCAAGGATGACATCCGTTGGACCTGGAGTTCCAAAGTCTGGATCTGCGAGCGTGAGATGCGAGTACCGTGCCAAGTCAGTATTTAGGACTTGGTCCGATGGTAATCGAGCAGTTAAACCACTGAGGATGTGAACCTTTAATGTGAGTGATTGATCCGAGTGGTATGAGCGCAGAGTGATGGTTGCACATCCCCTGGTATGGCCAGCTTTAGCTGCACCGATCCCTAGAATAGTAAGGCGCGATCGAGCACGAGAAATATTCAGCATTCTTACCAATGAATCTGAAACAAAGGATGTCTCAGAACCGGTATCTAAGAGAATGCGAATTGGATGAGTACTTAACTTGGTCACTACGTAGACTTGACAAGTCGCGAGTAACGTAGCGTAATGATGAGCTTGAGTACAACCAGTTGTTGAGTTCTGAGTGGGCGAGTGACGAGTTAGAGTGCTGCGATCATGAGTATTGTGAGTTTGAGTGTGGGTAAGAGTGCTGTTTGAGTGCGATGAGCTTGTAGTAGGCGAGTGCGAGTGAGTATCGAGTGCTTGAGTGTCGTGCGGAAGCGCAAATCCTTATTGAGTTTGAGCAGGAGCACTTTGAGTTTGCGTTGCAGGAATTCCTGGGTGAATCATCGAGTGGTGCTGTTCCTGACACACTCTGCAACGAAATGGTGAGTTGCATGACTCGACTCGGTGGTGTCCAAGACAGTTTGGGCACAATCTGGCTTGGATCACCAGCTGAGTTCGTTGTTGTGGAGTCATCTTGCCAAACTGGTCACATCTGACCAGGTAGTGATCACCTTGGCACAGGTCGCACGGATACTGTGCTTTGGCCACCACTTTGGGTTGAGCGCTTGCTGGTGTTGACGTTCCAGCTGGTTCTGTAGCAGAAGATGTCGCTATATGAGCATAAGAGTTCTTATGGGCTTTGGAGCTTGAGTGCGAGTGCGAATGTCTGAATTTCTGCTGATCACCAGCCTTTGTAGTACTTTCCTCGTACCGTTCTTAAGCACGAGCACGATCCGTGAGGAACTGACGTAATTTTTTGAGTCTTGGGAACTCTACTGAAGCTCCCAGAGACAATTCCCAATGTTCACGAGTCGAGCGGTCGAGTTTTGAGATGATGATGTGAGTGAGCAGGTAGCAGTCCCCATCCTGGAGATTGACTTTTTGAGCTAAGAGTGCATTGATCGCCTCGTGGGTCTGATCAATGAGCGAGTAGAGTTGTTTTGACGAGCGTGAGGTGAGTGCTAGAAGGTTGACCAGCTTGTCGAGTTGAGCTCCGATGAGTAGTCGAGGTACCTCGTATCGTTTACAAATGGCACCCCAGGCGAGTGAGAAGCTCTCGTTACACATGGGTGTGTTGGCGATTGCTTGAGCTGCCTGTCCTGTCAGGTACGTCTTCAAATAATGAAGACGTTCGACGTCCTCCAGGCCAGTGCGGTTGATCACTACGAACTTGAACATGTCCCTGAACTCTGGCCACTTGGCATAGTCACCAGAGAATGGCGTGATGTTGAGTGGAGCGAGATTGACGCTACTGTGTGAGCGTTGAGTCGAGTTCTGAGCTTGAGTTGGTTGAGCAGGGGTGTCGAGTGCGTGGATGAGTGTTGATAGGCGAGTGCGAACTCCCAGGTATGACCTGTATGCTACATCAAAGATGCCATCCTTGATGTACGAGTGCTGGAGGAATTCCTCCGTTGCGTTGGCTCCCAGGTAATCGTGGACAACGGAAAATTGCTGCCACTCCTGGGTGAGTACTTCGAGTCGAGCTTTGAGTGCTGCTGCACCTTCAGCAGCAGTGAGTGATGAAGCAAGAGCTTCAGTGTCCGAGATCAGCTTCAACCTGGACAGCTGACTGCTGATCTTGATTTCGAGTTCGAAGCCCTTGGTGGACTTCCTGCGAGTACGCTTCTTGGGATCTTGAGTGTCGAGTGCCTTGCGAGTTTCCACATTGGTGATGTCGGAGTCGCTGGGATTACCGGTGGCTGGTAATATCCCAGTTGGAGTGGTCGAGTGCTCATCAGTCGTGGTAATCACAACTGTAGGAGTGAGTGGGAGAGTGGAAGTTTCTTCCTTGGACACTCCATCTCCTGTCGAGTGTTTATCATCCGCCATTGAATCTGACGAATCGATTGTAAGATTAGAGTTTATAAGAGTATGAGAACACGAGTTTTGTCTGTGATCACTTTTATGCGGTTTTCACCATCCGATCCGGCTCGAAGGACCGTCTTGAAGATCTTGATTAGTTTTGTATTTTATCAGTTCAAGAGTAAAATTATTAGAAAAACCCGATTTTTGAGCAAAAAATGGTTTTTATTTTTTTTCAATATGTAGTACCATTTTTCAAAATTTCGAAAGGCCATAGATTCATAGGAAATTGGATGAGGAATTCAAAAAAAATGTTTTCATAACTGTGTCGTAATGGTAAGATGCTTAAAAATTGAAATTAAAAATGTAAACTCGTTTTTTTTTAGGTTTTTGTGAGCCGAAATAGCTCTTATTTTTTTTCCAGATAGCTACCATCAACCCCTTAAACATATCCAATTTTCAGATCAATCGAATAAGTACGCTCTGAGAACATCAATTTTTTCTAATTTTCAGTATTTTTCGATTTACTCCGAAGTGGTTATAGATAAAGACCTGAAACTCGCAGCATCGAAGTATCTCATGGGTACAAACATTCCCTGAAAAAATGAGCCCGATCCTTATCTGGGGCCGATTCGGTATACTTATCGTCCCACGGCCTTTTTTTGAACATTTTCCATTTACTAAACACCAATCGCCGCAAGGTCCATGAAGCATATTTTTTGTAACAACATCATATAATGCAGGATTTTCAGTTTGATTAGGTATTTCTGCAAATATATATTTATCCAGACGATCAGAAGTTAATATTTTAGACGTATTTTTTGAAGTCACTAACGTATGTGTATGCACTGTTAAAAATTTCTAATGTAATTTTACAAAAAATGTATTGGAAGCTAATAGGCAAAACATTTAGGCATAATTCAAATTAGGTATTGTAATTGTACAGATCATTTCCTACTGCATTTGCTGTGGAATATTATAAAGTAATTATAGTAATATTACAAAACTTTTTTCGAGGGTTAGTCTACTATAGGGATGGGCGATATGCATCGATGTTTCGACTATCGATATTTTTGAGGGGAAACATCGATGTTTTTCGTTGATATTTTTTCGAAGTTGAAACATCGATGGTCGATGGAGTAATTTGAACTATCGACATCGTTGAGTGATTTGCCTACAGAGGGTATACTCTCCAAGAGTATATATTGTTTTTGTTGACACAGTATAGTACCACAGTTAAATTTTAACGGTGACTTTTATATTTTTAACTAGACTTTATTGTCTTGATATTATAAACTAAATTAATAGGTTAGTCACTAAACTTTAGTGGACTATTATTTTGTGAATATAATTACTATAATTGACATGGCTGCCAATAAAATTAACATCGCTCCAGTACCTCGTAAGTACATTTTTTTATCATATCAATTATGATATTACTAAATCTAACCTTAATTTTGATTGCTTACTTAAATTAATGTAATATAATTAATAACTTTTTTGTGATTTGGGTTTATTTAGATAATTCCGGAGCTAGGAGGTATAAATTATACTTCCAAATTGATCAAGAACATCTGTTTTTGATTGAAAATCTTGACTTTCACACCTACTTACAAATTAAGAGTACGTATAACCTATAGACATTATTTGAATAATAATGTTAATAAATAATTAATGATACACTTTTTTGTAGGTAATGATCAAGAGGCTTATGATTACATCCAAAACTTGATTCGCACTGGCCAGTATCCAGTTCAAAACCCAGCGTGGACGTTGCTTTACAGAAGCCTGGACGGAATCGGTTTCTCTCCAGTGAATTAAATTTGTATTCCTCTCTCTTAGAAATAATTGTTTATAATCAATTAAACATCATTAATTAATATAATAATAATAATAATGAAAATAATTATCATCCATTAATTAACACTCGTGTTTATTTATTTTTTACATAAATTTATCATTTGTCAATTCAAATTTTACGGCTAGTTTTGGTTATTCTACCGCACGTTCATTACATCAACCAATAGGATTACTTGGATAAAAAATTTAAACCTCAACGGTTTTTTTCACAGACGCTATGCTATAGTAAGCTATTACGCTATAGTTATTTTATAGTAAGCTAAGTAAAGACTTAAGTGTGAATCTTAATTTTTAATTAATGTGAATAACTATTTATAGTTATTAATTTTAATTATTTATAGTTTATTTTATCTCTAAAAGTTGTCATTAAACTGAAACTTTAAATTCAATATGATGGATGATATTGACGACTGGCAACGTATGTACTGCTGTATAACCTACAATTTTTTGTGTTAATTATTCTTACTTTCGATATGAATTTTATTCCATTTTTATAAAAATATTATTTCTTCTAGAACAAGAAGATACCAGATCGTTTCAAATATGGTTTGAAATTGATGATCAAAATGCAGAACCGTGGATAATCTCTGATATCAAAACATCAGATTATGTCAGATTGAAACGTATGTATATAGCAATTATTACTAACTAATAATAGTTTTTTAATATCTTTCACATTAACAGATAATAATCAGTATGCTTACGAATTTATTATGGATATACTGAATAAAAGCAGTGAAGTAACTAAACATAAATCTCCTGAATACATTTGGAAGTCAATTGACGATGTAGATTAGTAAGTGAATTTCAATACTATTTAAAAAATTTTTCCAACATTTTATGCTTACGTTTCTATTGGGACTTCTCATCATCATTTCTCCTGTTTTCTTTTTTAAGTACCCTCCTCGACTGCTCTGAATTGACTTCTAATGACAAAAATAACAAAAGTAATAAAACAGTGCCAAGCCCTGACAATTTAAACCAACATGTCAATCCTAAACTTACTACCCTACCCAGCAAGCCTGAACTATTAAATAATTCCACGCAAGCTTCCCAAAAAACAGTTTCTGATGACAATGGTAAATGGTTTACTTTATTTTAATATTCATAAATCCATTATTAAGAGTTAATTAAGAAGTCATTTTGTTTATCCTATCCTAGTTAATGGTTCGTTAAATTGTAATCCTGGTAACAGATCCAAGTACGTCATCTTTTTATTTGTATTTCATTCAACACTAATTTTATTCTTATCTATTTTAGAGTACGAAATAAAAAAATGTACACACTACTTAATATATTTTTACTTTTTACAGTGTTAAAAATAAAAGTAAGGTATGGGACTATTTTACGCCAATGGACTCAAATTCAGCAAGATGTAAATTTTGTCAAATCATTATTAAAACTTCAGGAAACACTTCCAATCTCCGAGCTCATCTAAATTCTAAGCATAAAATGTTTATACCGTTAGAATTGCAAGTAAATACGAAAAAACGTTCTTCTGCAGTGATTCCAGAGCATTCTAATAATTCTGTAATTGAATGTAAAAAATCGAAAACTCAGACAAAAATGCAGCAGGTTTGTATCAAATGTTGCATACTAAATTAATTAATAAGGCAAAATAACTTGACATTTATTTTAAATTGTTTTTTTTTCTATTTTTTTTAGAGCAATCCTGTCCTGGATTTGTTTAAGAAAGCAAATTCTTACACAGGTTAGATTTATATTTCTGCTTTTATTACTATATATATTGAAAGTGTTTATTTATACTGATTTTATAATTTTGTTATGCAGAAGAAGGTCTTGAAGTGAAAAGCTAACTAACTCTCTACTGTACATGATAGTAGTTGACCATATGCCACTCCGTACTGTAGAAAAAAAGGCTTGCAACAATTCATAAAGACAGCTAGACCTCAATACTCTTTGCCAAGTCGTAAAACTCTGACCAAAAATTATCCAGGATTTGGATGAATGTCCGTTTTATTCTGTCACTTGCGATATTTGGACGGATGTGTCTCAGAAGAGCTATCTAGGGACAACTGTCCATTATTTATCATCCAATAACTTGGAAATTTCCAGTACTAATCTTTGTGTCAAACCATTAGATGCTGCACATAACGCAAGCTATATATCAACATCTTTATTGGCGATTTACGACACGTTTAGTTTACAAAAAGATAAAATAACAGCTATAATAAGCGATAGCGCTCCAAACATGATCAAGGCAATCGAAAAAGTTTTCGACTCTGACACAAATAACTCAAACAAAGGAAATGTTGAAAAAAACAAAAGGCTGCCCTGCTTCGCACATCGTTTATCTCACATAGTTCCTAAAGCTATTGCTCAAATGCCAAAAATTAAAGATTTGATAGACAAGGTAAAACGTATTGTGATGATGACAAAGAAAAGTGTACCAGCTGCTGACCCTCGCGGATTCGGGGTTACTGTGAAATCACAGTGAAATCACAGTGAAATCAATTTTACCGTAAGCTTACTGTGTACTGATGGTAATTTCATAGTGAATTCACAGTCGTTTTGTGCCATTTCGTCACTCTGGTTATATAGTAATTTTACAGTAATTTTATGATAGTTCCATAGTGATTTCACTTGTGATTCTTTTGTAGGTTTACAATTAAATTACCATACTTTCATGATAATTTTACTGTCGATCAGCTATCGATTTATGGTAACCCAACAATGGTAACACTGAGGCTTTATCATGGGTTCACAGTCAGTTTATCGTGATTTCACTTCGAATTCACTGTGATTCCATAGTAATCTGATAGTGTTAACTCTGTGACTTTACAATAGTTTCACAGTCAGTTCATAGTGGTTTAACCATGAATTTACCGTGATCCCATGACAACCTAGTAGTATTAGCACTGTGACTCTATGATATTGTCACAGCAAATTATTAGCGTTTTCTCCATGATTTAACTCTACTTTGATAGTGATCTGATACGGTACATCTATCATTAATCCAATTTCAAAATCAAAATTTGAATTTTTAATGTCATTAATCGATAGAAATGGAATTAAAAAAAAAAATAATATCAATTATTTCATAAATGCTCTTATAATTATTTGTAAGTTTAGCAAATATTTGGGCACATATGTATTTTATTTATTATAAATTTAGCTATTTCAGGAATTTCCGAGAGAAACTTTATCTGTAATTATCTAATTTAGTTAATTTTATAAAAGCTTAAGACGGTAAAATTCTTCAGAATTATGAAAAAAAATAAATAAATAAAAAAATTGAATAACTTTTTTTTCAAAACTGTATAAATTGAATTTAAACTACTGCAAAAAATAAAGAGAACATCATTTGGATTAATATTTCAATAGTAAATATTTATTATTTATCATAATTTAAAATGAAATATTCTTAAATTAAGAAAACTTGATGATTTACAAATGAAGGCAAAAATTTTTTTTTTATAAATATCGAATTCTTTTAATTTTATAGTATTTCATAAAATAATTTTTCTTATAGCTTAGTCTTGAGTATTTATAGTATAGTATTGAATAGCATAAAGTAACAGATTAAATTTTTAGTTTCGAATGCGTGTGGTGGCCGAGTGGGCTAAAGTACATGACTTAAGCTGCCCCCAATCGAAGGGTCGGCAGTTCGAGTCCCATCATGCGTTAAAAAAAAATAAAATTCCTTCCTTACCGAGGGTAAAAAAATAGCATTTAATCCTCCAGAGGAATTACATGAAGTCGTACAAAAGGGATAATAAATAATTTTTTTAAACAAGAAAAATTATTTATTGAAAAACCAAGATTAGGATTATTGTTGCTATTATAATATTATTATTAATTTTATTATTATTATCTTGGAATCAATAAATATAGGATCTCAATATTGCCCCTAAATCTCGATGAAAACTAAGCAGATCCAGGATTAAATGATTAAGAAATCACAGTAATATTACTGTCAATTCACAGCGATATTATTGTGATTTCACGAAGAATCTATAGTAAGACTGCTGTGAAATCACTGTATGATCACGGTATTATTACTGAGAAAGCATGACTGAAGCACTGCAGATCCAGCATAAACTGATAGTGAAATCACTGTAAATACACAGTAATACTACTGTCAACTTACAGCTATACTACTGTAAATTGACTGTTATGCTATTGTGATTCTACTATGAATCGATGGTGAAATCATCATAAAATTACCATCGGATGATAATTATCACACAGTAAGCAAATGGCACAAAGTTACAGTGATTTCACTGTCATTTCACGATGGGTTCACTATCTTTCTACTATGATTTCACCGAAATTTCACCATGATTTCGGAGTAATCCCGAGTCCGCGAGGGGATGAACTACGTAGTAGACTTCAAGAGCGTGACGGAAAATCAGAGGGAATGGTTCTTAAATTTATTCAAAGTGTTGATACCCGCTGGACTTCTACTTATGATATGCTTCAAAGATTTTTATTATTGGAAGACTATGTTTATCCAGTGACGTCTAAGTGTACAAATCCACCAGCTATGTTAAGTCATGAAGAATTATCAATTTTAAAAGATGTTGTGCATTTGATGAAACCTGTCATGATCATTATCACTGAACTGAGCGGGGATTCTTTTTTAACCTGCAGTATTATAATTCCTGCTGTTGCTGTAATGAAAAATGAAATTGTGCTCTCGAAACCAAAAACCGAGAATGGAATACAGTTTAAACAGCATTTACTAACTTCTCTTGATCTACAATTTCGTGACATTGAGTCTTTTCCAGTATTATCTGTAGCAACTATCTTGGATCCTCGATTCAAAAAATTACACTTCCAAAAGGCAACGCATGCCGCAGATGCTGTTGAGCACATTCGTAAAGACATGAAGTCTAGTGTTGTTCAAACCTCTACATCTCAATCAGTTTCAACTGTAGTTAATTTGGAAGATCAACTAGATAAAAATAATATTTGGCGACACCATGATCAACTTGTGGCAAAAACAAGTGCAATAAGTTATTCCATGGAGGGTATTGCATTTGAGCTCAAGCAATATATTACGCAGCCTGTGATTCCAAAAAACGAGGATCCCTTGAAGTATTGGCAGCTTGTGAAACCTTCGTATCCCAATCTATATCTTATCGCGATGAAATATTTTTGTGTTGTCGGTACATCTGTTCCGTGTGAATGGCTATTTTCTGAAGCTGGAAATATCAAAACTGATGACCGTAATCGCCTTACCGGGGAAAATTTGGATAAATTTGTTTGCTCACGTGACTATAAATGTAGTTTTTTTTATTATTATATTTTATTATATGTATTTTTGTGTCGCTAAAGTCCTTGAGAATTTTCAAATGTTTAAATTTTATTCTCTCGGCAAACTTTGCTTAAATATTTGTGCCTTTGAATAATATTTATCATAAGTCCAATATTTGCTTTCTATATTTAAAATAAAATTTCAATTGTTGTATGTCGAAGTACGGATAGTAACAAAAAACTTAAACAGACTAATAATTTATGACTTAATCCTCAAGGGTTCGGTCCTAAGTCTCCAAAAAATATCCATTTTTACCACTATCTCGCCAGCTGAACTAAATTACTTTATTACTCCTTCGATCCTAAAATACTTTCCCATGCCTTCTTCAAGCCCATGTGTTTCTTGTATTGTTCTACCGTCGTACAGTACTTCGAGAGTTCTATCCTTTTCTTTTCCTTATTGGTCTTTCCTTAGTTTCTCTCGTTCGTTCTACCCTTCTTCCTTCGCCTATCTGCCCCTCCTGTCTATTTTCCGCTTGCCAATCAGATATCCAAATTTTCCGAAGATACCCCCAGCTGACCTTTTTCCCACCCACCCTTGGGGACTCTGACGTCACGATCGGGGACTCAGACTCAAGTTCGTTCTTTAAGAAATAGTTAGTTATCAACCATCAGTTGACCCTATCTGTCGAGATTCTTTTGAATTCTCTCCATTATCCAAATTTACCATTTGTCGAAACTCGCCGAGTTCTCTCCGTACCAATTAAACCGTATTCATACTTCGACTCATAACAACTAAGAATTATTATTTGTTTAACTTTACCATTTTTTACAATTTACGTTTATATCTAAATTTCATTATAGTTACTTTCGTTTGTATTGTAAAATCTAACGGAAGTGCATTAAATTATACAATCATTAATAAGACATTAGTGTTGTTCTTATTAAGTTTATCATGAATTTATTTAAACATTTTTTGTCGATTTAAGTATTTTTTATGATAAAAAACAAAATTACTTTTTTTGAGTAGTTTATCTCCGAAAGACTGGGGATTTTAATAGATACTAAATCATCAGTATTATATTAATGTTATATTTGTCTTTAAATAAATTATTAATCATTAGTCATTATTCTAAGAATGCTATTGTGATAATAGATATAAAAAAATTCGAATTATTAAATTTAATTATAAATTCGAATTCTTCTATAAAAACTTATTATTTTTAAATAGAATGTTTAATTTTAGCTCTGATAAAATTATATATTTTATATTAATAAATGATTTCAATTATTTGAACAAAAATAAATTGAAAATCCGGATTATCATTTTTGCATGTTTATTTTAGAGATAATTATAAGTTTTTTAAATTTTCGCGTTCATTTCTAATATCGATGTCAACAATCGATGTTTCGATGTTTTTCTTAGAACATCGATAGTTCGATGGCGAAAATTTTTAGAAAATCGATAGTTCGATATCGATGTTTTTTACTGACATCGTCCATCCCTAGTCTACTAATTTTACATTATGAGTCTTGTAATTTTACAAAACATATGAAGCTCTGTTAGATTAATGATAGAGTGATACGGTTTTGTAATTTTACAAAACATCTAGATGCTTTCTTCAAAGTAATTTTACAATATCATTTTGTAATTTAACACACATTTTTTAATCAGCCAGGTTTGTAAAATTACAATATCTCTCTTTGATTTTAGAAAACATCTAAATGCTTTCTTTGAAGTAATTTTACAATATAGCATTGTAATTTTACAAACATTGAACATGACCAGATTTTATTTAATTAAAAAATAAAAAGCAGATTGATTTGTTTTTTTTTATTTTTTGTTTAACCATTTTGGCGATGCTGGGATTATTAGGTATGCGAATAATTGAATTTCTAATTGAATTAGAAATTTTTAATTCAGAGAAAAAGCGCTACAATTATTAACGACCGCACACGAATAAGTAGGATTCGAACCCGGGACCCTACGGACGAAGGACCGACGCTTTAACGACTAGGCTACGCAACCGACAGTGACTACCGATTTTAGTGGCACACTACATAAGACTTCTTTTATTTTTTTAGAAGTGTTTATTAACATTTTTGATTTCAAAATGTGGTCTGAGTCAAAAAGAAAAACATTTAAATACGATTCAATGGAACTAATTGTAAAGAAAAGAATTATTATTACTAAATATATTTGAAAAAACGTAAGCGTCACATTTTTATGTTTGTAATTCTTTAATTATAATTAATAATTATCAATATTATTATTTTCGATGTTTTTTTTTATTTACTTACTTATTAACATATTTTTTTTTATTCATCATATAAGAAAGTTTATGTAAAAACTATTCTTACTCATTGATAGTCAGTCTTAAAATTATGTAGCTATCATAAATTTCTTTATTCAACAATAATTTTGATACTAACCAATTTTGCGTCTGTAGCAGAATTTGTTCAGGGTCATTTTTATTTGTAAAATATCGAAGATGAGTTGATTCAATAAAACAAAGCAGACTGGATCATATTGTAATAAAGTAAATGAATGCAGACTATCGGCATCTTATTAACACGTTTGTTCTTAGAGGAACCGATTTGTCCCTACCCTGGTTAAAAAAGAGAATTAAAAAGGATTGAGCCATGTAACGGGGACATTTAAGGTAGGATTGGCAGTATTAAAAAGGATTAAAAATATTAAAAAATTAATTCTTTTTAATGTTTTTCGATTCTCTTTTTTAACCAGGGTACCCTTTTACCCTATTGAAGCGAGGCACAAGAAAAAGTACAAAAGTTTTTGTCACTTATGTACACAGTATGTTTATGAGTGAACTGTTTTATCCCTCGCGGATTCGGGGTTACTGTGAAATCACAGTGAAATCACAGTGAAATCAATTTTACCGTAAGCTTACTGTGTACTGATGGTAATTTCATAGTGAATTCACAGTCGTTTTGTGCCATTTCGTCACTCTGGTTATATAGTAATTTTACAGTAATTTTATGGTAGTTCCATAGTGATTTCACTTGTGATTCTTTTGTAGGTTTAGAATTAAATTACCATACTTTCATGATAATTTTACTGTCGATCAGCTATCGATTTATGGTAACTCAACAATGGTAACACTGAGGCTTTATCATGGGTTCACAGTCAGTTTATCGTGATTTCACTACGAATTCACTGTGATTCCATAGTAATCTGATAGTGTTAACTCTGTGACTTTACAATAGTTTCACAGTCGGTTCATAGTGGTTTAACCATGAATTTACCGTGATCCCATGACAACCTAGTAGTATTAGCACTATGACTCTATGATATTTTCACAGCAAATTATTAGCGTTTTCTCCATGATTTCACTCTACTTTGATAGTGATCTGATACGGTACATCTATCATTAATCCAATTTCAAAATCAAAATATGAATTTTTAATATCATTAATCGATAGAAATGGAATTAAAAAAAAAGATAAAATCAATTATTTCATAAATGCTCCTATAATTATTTGTAAGTTTAGCAAATATTTGGGCACAAATGTATTTTATTTATTATAAATTTAGCTATTTTAGGAATTTCCGAGCGAAACTTTATCTGTAATTATCTAATTTAGTTAATTTTATAAAAGCTTAAGACGGTAAAATTCTTCAGAATTATGAAAAAAAATAAATAAATAAAAAAATTGAATAACTTTTTTTTTAAAACTGTATAAATTGAATTTAAACTACTGCAAAAAATAAAGAGAATATCATTTAGATTAATATTTCAATAGTAAATATTTATTATTTATCATAATTTAAAATGAAATATTCTTAAATTAAGAAAACTTGATGATTTACAAATGAAGGCAAAATTTTTTTTTTGATAAAAATCGAATTCTTTTAATTTTATAGTATTTAATAAAATAATTTTTCTTATAGCTTAGTCTTGAGTATATATAGTATTGAATAGCATGAAGTAACAGATTAAATATTTAGTTCCGAATGCGTGTGGTGGCCGAGCGGGCTAAAGTACATGACTTAAGCTACTCTCAATCGAAGGGTCGGCAGTTCGTGTCCCATCATGCGTTAAAAAAAAATAAAATTCCTTCTATACCGAGGGTAAAAAAATAGCATTTAATCCTCCAGAGGAATTACATGAAGTCGTACAAACGGATGGATACTAAATAATTTTTTTAAACAAGAAAAATTATTTATTGAAAAACCAAGATTAGGATTATTGTTGCTATTATAATATTATTATTAATTTTATTATTATTATCTTTGAATCAATAAATATAGGATCTCAATATTGCCCCTAAATCTCGATGAAAACTAAGCAGATCCAGGATTAAATGATTAAAAAATCACAGTAATATTACTGTCAATTCACAGCGATATTATTGTGATTTCACGAAGAATCTATAGTAAGACTGCTGTGAAATCACTGTATGATCACGGTATTATTACTGAGAAAGCATGACTGAAGCACTGCAGATCCAGCATAAACTGATAGTGAAATCACTGTAAATACACAGTAATACTACTGTCAACTTACAGCTATACTACTGTAAATTGACTGTTATGCTATTGTGATTCTACTATGAATCGATGGTGAAATCACCATAAAATTACCATCGGATGATAATTATCACACAGTGAGCAAATGGCACAAAGTTACAGTGATTTCACTGTCATTTCACTATGATTTCACCGAAATTTCACCATGATTTCGGAGTAATCCCGAGTCCGCGAGGGATTGCTTTGAAAAAAAAAAAAAAAACACGTGGGTCTACTATTTTCTTTTTTTTTTTTTTTTTTTTTTTTTCTGTTAAACTCAATAAACGGAAAATGGTTAGCACTCTTGTTGATGATACAAGGATGAAATTGTAAAAATATTTACCTCAAAATCTGAAATTTGTTTTTTAGTTAAATACATCGCAATGAAGGTGTCATAAGGGTGTATGAAACATTGTATTTTTTTTTTGCCAAATAATATATTTTTTATTCAAAGGATAAAAATACTAATTTTAACCAATTTGAATATTTTTCATAAGCTCATAAGGTTCCCGGAATAGGTACCAGGAGTCATAGGTGCGTATCAAAGTTTGTCTATTTTTTTTCATTAAGTTTTCTATCTATCACCTGAAAGAACGAAAGTGAAGGAAAAAAATTTTTCCTTTTATCATGATTTTTTTCATGTTTTTTGAAAATTCTGAAAAAACAAACTTGGGAAAACTAATTTTAAAAAAAAAAATTTTTTTTTCTAATAATGGATGTTCATCTATAAGTTAAAAATGAATAAGGACAAATTTTTTTCGTTTGTGTACACTTGGAACGCTCTTTTTTTGACTATCCGTATCATATAGTAGCATTACAACTCGATTGTGTTCAATAAATAAAAATGTATGGTAAAATTACAAACCACTGAAATTCTACGATATAATTTGTAAGAAAGAAATTATGGTTTGTAAAATTTTAATGATTCCATTGTAATATTAATTACAACATTTTCTTGTAATTTTAGTAAGAATTGTAGAAAATTGAACTACAAATTATTTTTGTAAATTTCAAACGCTTTTGATTTAAAATCAACGTCCTGTTTTGTAAAATTACAATTCGTGTCTAACAAACAAACATTTATGGTAAAATTACAATAAACTCTGTAATTCTATGATAAAATTTGTAAACAAAGAATTAAGGTTTGTCAAATTTGAATGGTTTCATTGTCATATTAGTTACAATATTTTGTTGTAATTTTACCAAGAATTATATAACATTGAATTACAAATATCTTTTGTAAATTTTAAACGCTTTTAATTTAAAATCAAGGTCCTGTTTTGTAAAATTACAACTCATGTATAATAAATGAAAATTTAAGGCGAAATTACAAGACACTCTGTAATTCTACGATGAAATTTGTAAAAAAAAAATTAAGGTTTGTAAAATTTCAATGATTTCACTGTAATATTAATGACAATATTTTGTTTTTGTTATGTCCAAATAATTTTTTTTTCTTTAATAATTATTTAAAATAATTATTTCTGAACTCCTCTTTGCAAAGCGCGCGAAAACGTAGCGTCAGCTTTTTCACCTTTTTATGCGGCAAAGAACAGTGGGTAGACAACTGCAATAACCCGTGTAAAAAAATTTTATTCATAATTAATTTAGATCTGAATTTCATTCCGAAACTCAGATCGTGACACAAATATGACTTTCATCATGAATTTGTATCAACAACTTTAATCACGACAAAATTATGACTCCGTCGAATTTTTATTTAAGCGATCCGAAGTTTATTCATCAAATTATTTTTACAATCGAAACTAATTTTCGTAAATCAAGTACTTGATAGGAGAAATTTATTAGTGATTTCTAATCGATGGATTTGACAAAAGGTAAAAATTCAGTCAAGTTTCTATCGAAATCATCCCAAGTCTAATTCGAAGACAGAATAAATTAATTTAGAATTGATTCGGGTTTACTAGACGGAAATTTGGAGTAAATTCATGATGAAAGTCATATTTGTGTCATGATCTGAGTTTCGTCATGAAATTCAAATCTAAATTCATTATGAACAAAAATTTTTTTTACACGGGAAATTTAACGAATAAACAATAAACTGTCGTCACTTTCCACCAATGACGATAATTGAAATTTCCCCATCAATCGCCAAAGCAAAGTTTATAAAAAGCCCGAGCACCATGGCTCAGGGCCTCAGTTTTATTTAAACTTCTTGGTCCGCGTAAACGGCGTCGATAGCCCGTAATCTTATTGCAGAAATCTTCCGACGTGGCAATAAGTAATCGTCGCTCATTTAGGTATCCGGCTGATTAATTTCGTGTAGGATATTATTTTATCAGTTGCGGTTTTCCAAAATTCACTTTAAATAAATTGTAAATCGATCTAGGTATCCGGCTGATTAATTTCGTGTAGAATATTAATTCATTCATTTACAAAAATTCAAATCAATTAAACCGTAAATCGATCTAGGTATCCGGCTGATTAAGTTCGTGTAGGATATTAATTTATTCATTTACGGTCATTATTAATAATTTAAATTGCCAATTGAGTTACATACTCGGCTGATAGTCAACTATCGTGTAGAGTATAGTTCTTAGTTACCTTAGTATTCGAAAAGATCCACTATAAATAATAAATTATAGGAATTTAAACTCTTCCTCGTATTCTTTATTGTTGTCCGCTCCCTCCAATCCGCTTACCCAAAATTACTGTCGCTACCAAAGGGAGAAATCCCGGATAAACAAGTAAAATTAAGCGGCGGACATAACATTGTAATTTTACTGCAAATTGTAGAAAATTGAATTACAAATATCTTTTGTAAATTTTAAACGCATTTTATTTAGAGTCAAAGTACTGTTTTGTGAAATTACAACTCGTGTACGATTTATACACAAAGATGGTAAAATCACAACTTATTTTAGTAGTTTTCCTAACGCGTCATGGGAAAATTACTCAAATTGTGTTATAATCTTGTATTGACATACATTGATTTGTATTTCTACTACACCACTGCTTTGTAAAAATATTGTAATCTTACAAAAATTTTTAACAGTGTGAGGTAATGCTTGTTTTTGAAATTCAATTACCCAATTATACGCTATAACTTCTCCGAAAAGATTATCCTTAACAATGTGTTTAATTAGAAGGTCTTTTTTTATACAAAATATTCGTGCTACTAAATCAGGTCTGTCAGAAACTGTTTGTCCTGGTAATAAATTCTCGGAAATTTCACGCCATTATGGATTACATGTCATAGTAATAAATAAATCTGGTTTCTGAAATTTTCTGACAATTGAGATCACATCTTGATAATGCTGTAATATATTTCGAAGTGAACCTGAAAAAGTTGATGGTAGAATAATTATTTTACCAATACTATAATTCGTATTACACCGGCACACAAAAAAAATTAAGTAGAATGTACGTTTTACCGGACCTACCAACGGGTACGTATTTTGGTCTGCTGAATCCGAATTCGAGGTCAGTTTGACCCCTACACCCTCGAAATATCGAAAAAAACTTAAAAAAAACCGTAAAAATGATGAAAATCGGCAGTTTTAATGATAAAAAAATTTTTTGGAACTAAACTAAGCGTGATTTTCATGTATTTCGATCCGCTGAATATGAATCGAAACTTTGTTGAGACCACGAGCCGTTTTAAATGTAAAAAAATCACACAAACCCTCCAAAATTCCGAAAAAAGTAATTTTTTTGGTTTTTTTACTCTCGTTTTTGACTTTTGAAGACTTAATTGCTTGTGCCTGTAACCAGGACACCTCCACGTGGTGACGGTGGGCAACAGAACCATCTGGCAGAGTCCTTGGGTTAACGGCGTGTGTGCCGTCATGGCAGGTACAAGTGATAAGTACTTTACTATGCAGGGAGTCGGAGCCCCAGTATCGGCGTCTGGTCAGGGTGAGAAAGCAGGCTCGCAGGCGTCGTCATCAAGCGACTGCAGCTCTTCAGAAGTGGAAAACTTGACTACTGGAGAGTATACTATTACAAGAAGTAATTCTCATCTGTGTAATAAAAGTCCTGATTCATTTTGTTACATTTGTGGAGAATTCAATTTGAAAAGGAATCGAAAATCGTTATCTGATAAGATCAAGTAGATACCAAGGAAATTGGAGTGTTAACATGATGGCAGATTTTTGTTGGATGTTAAAAAAAGAAGTGTAACAGGGTAAAATAGATTCCAATGACTAATTAATTATTTCTAAAATTGGATTTGTCCACGGTCGATAACAGGTCCTAATTATAACTCGGTTGAGTAAATTAAGTGATTCGACATGTCACCGGGTGTCGCTAATCAGTGAGACCCGAACATCCGTCCCTCTCTTTGATTAATTTAGTAGGGATGAGTTTTCCGGGGGTAAATCAAAGAGACCCGAATCGAAGAGTTATAAGGGAGTAAAGTGCCAGAAATCGAGAGAGTGAGTCGGACGACCGAAGGCGATGGACGCCAAGTGAAGACAAAGTGAACGACTAAAGTGATCAGGCACATTGTAATACAAGGTTATCTAGTACATTGTGAATTAAATAATAAAAATGTGACGGAAGCAAAAATACGAGGACGAAATCCGGACAACGGAAACCTGGAAAAAAACACCACTAAAATCGAGAGATTGCTAGCAGCCGGAGCAGATCATCACTATAAGTTCCAAGGACTGCTGAAATTAAAATTGGAGGTAAATTATAATTAATTCAGGCCTCTGATAAATTTTATTAATCTGGCAAATTAATTATAACATATTACTTAATATCTTTCCGTCGATCTTGCGTAAAGAAACGGATAGTTCAGGCTCTCCAGCCGTTCAATCTCGTGTTCTCAAAAGTTCTATCGCGTCTCGTTTTGTCGCCATTAAGTGTTCGAACTCTATAGTAATTATTCAAGGCTCCACAGCCAGAATAAAATAAAGTTATCGCGTAAATAATTCGGTCATTAAAACTATTAATTTATTAATTTATTCCAGGCTCTCCAACCGTTATAAATTAATTTATCAATTGATCTTAAGATTAATACAGGCTGGAATTTATTCCGTCGGCCGCATTAATTCTAAGATTCATTAATTTAATCGAATTACTCAATTAGCTTCAATAAAAATCGGGAACCGCGTGACGCCAATTCACCGGTCGAAAATTGTAGTCAACCCGAAATCAAATTCTAGTCATTACGTGATTATTAAATTAATTTCAAGTTAATTAAAATATCTAAAAACTATATAAAAGATACTAGAGTTTGGGTAAATTAGATTGTGAGTAAAAAGTTGATAACGGATTATTTTGAGAGTGAAATAAAATTTATTGTGAAAATTGTCAGTGGAAAATTTAGAAATTGAAAGTTATAAATGAATAATAATTGTGGCAAATTAATTAGAGAATTTTATTCAGAGAAAATAATTAGGAAAATTTCTAAGTGGCAAAAATTAATTAATTTATAAATTACATTAAACAAAAATAAATTAATTGATTGGAAATACAGTGAATTATAGTATGAGAAAATTTTGAGTATTGAAAATTAGGAATTGTAAAAATTTAAGTGGGAAAAGTTACTGAGTATTGTTAAAATTAGAGTCAATGAATTTGTAGAGTCAAGTTAGAGTAAAGAAACTGTGTCTGTGATGTAAGTCCGGTGGACAAAGATTAAGTTAGGTTTAGGATATGTCCGGTGGACACTAGAAATAAGAAAATGCGGGTTAACGTCCTGTGGACGGTTTTTTAAAGTAGAATTAAGGAAAATAAGGTTTAACGTCCGGTGGACGGTTTTTGAATCAAGGTTTATTAAGGTTAAAGGTTTAACGTCCGGTGGACGGTTCTTTAATGAGAGTGTGTGTGAGTGTGGAAACGTCCAGGGGACGAAGTTTAGTTTGTCATAAGTTTAGTTTGTCATAAACGTAGTTTGTCATAAGATTATTAATTGTCATTAAGGGAAAATAAATAATAAGCAAGGTGCTAAATTAATAAGAAATTGGAATTAAAGCATTTAATAAATTTATTTCAGCCTGTTCATCATTCCTCTCCTCTCTCACAAAACTAAAAATTTACGAACGACCCTGAGCATATAAAATAATTACATTAACATCCGGTTCTGGAAGGCCGAGTCCATCTTCCAGTGGCGCCCTAATATTCGACTATAATACTTAGGTGCGACCAGACTTGACAAGCTAATCACTCTGTCATAGAAGTACCCGAAGAAAATCGTAAACGAAAGAGGAATCCACTACAAAGATCATTTGAGGATAAAAGAGTGCGATACAAACGAAGGAAAGTTTAGGATTCGTAAAAATCAGTTCTTTCTATCTTTTTATGTCTTGTGTTTTTCACAGATTTCAAGTTATTTAATATATTTACGTGATAGAGTATTTATTTTAGGCATTAAATCATGTTCAATCAATTTTTTTTCTGTTATGAATGGTAATTTTTACAATTGTTTCGAATTTTTCTAGCTTTAGAGGGTGAATAGACTAGAAAAATTAAGATGCGAATTGAAGACATCAAAAGATATAAAATTTTATGTGAATTGGACCAGAACAAGTTTTTTTATCATGAAAACTATATTTTTTCGGAATTTTCGAGAGTTTGGTGTGATTTTTTCACATTTAAAATGGCTCGTGGTCTCAATAAAGTTTCGATTCATATTCAGCGGATCGAAATACATGTAAATCACGCTTAGTTTAGTTCCAAAACATTTTTTTTATCATAAAACTGCCAATTTTCATCATTTTTACGGTTTTTTTAAGTTTTTTCGAAATTTCGAGGGTGTAGGGATCAAACTGACCTCGAATTCGGATTCAGCGGACTAAAATACGTACCCGTAGGTAGGTCCGGTCAAATTCACATTCTACTTAATTTTTTTGGTGTGCCGGTGTTATTATTAGATTGTGATTGTAAGTAATCTAATAAACCTTGATATTATTCTGCACGTAATTTGTTCTGATTAAGTCTGCATTAATTTAATCGATCTTTTTCAATTTTTACATAACTATCAACTATCCATTGCTGTGATAAACGGTTTCCTATAACGAAAACATTAAATTCATCTCGAATATCTAATTTACATTTATAATAATCAGCTTGTGTTACTCTTCGATTAGAATTATTTACTCGTTTTATAGAATCGTGCCATCCTCGATTACCGTGAGGATAAAATAGAGGGTATACCCATGGTTCAGTGTTGGGATCCATTGTACTTAATCTTTGAAAAATTTTGGTTGTTTTATTTTGTATAGTTACATAGGATTCAGGAATATTATCATCAGCTGTCATTGAAAAAACTGCCGCAACTTCATTTGCTCTTTGAAAATTGTAACGCCGAATGTCTAAACCGGGTTTCAATGTCAATACCAAATTTAATTCAGGTTTTATACTATTACCACTTGTATCGATAGTTGATTGTGATTCTAACATATCTTTCATCATTTGATAAGATTTAGCAAAAGTATTATGTTCACGTAACAGTTCATCGATAATTTTTAAAATATCCTTATGGCAGTTCTCATTTTTTTGAGCCCGAAATTCAATTGCTTCTTCAGAATCGACTATAAAAAGTTGTCCGTAACTGGGTGATTCATTAAGAGATCGATGAAACGATGTATTCATTTGATAATAGATTTGTCCCTGTATTTTAAAACTATATGGACCTCTTTTCTGAGCACTCAAATTAACTAAATTAGCATTAAATGACGCAAACCAAAATGAGCTATTAAAATTTCGAATTCGTTCAAAAACTTTTTTGATTTTTTATGTGTACCTTCAAATAATAATCTTAATACTACTGGAAACTCAGGTAAAGGATCTAATTTGACTTCACCATGATGACAACAGTCATTGAAAGATTGTCTTTTGTTAGCAACTAATTCATTTTTAAAATGCTTTGCATTACAATGCGTACATAGAATATCCATTTTCCCAATATAATTTTCTAAAATAGGTTTAGTATGATTTGTATTATCAGGTGACGATTGAATAGTAAAATAATTATGATCAGATAAACTATTGTTATTATATGTATTGTTTTGTTGAAAAGCATTATTGGTATTTGTATCAGACGAAGTTGATTGATTTGGAGCGATTGAATCATTAACAATTCTTGTTATGTTTATAGGTAATGTTTCGCTAACTCTGTTATAATTATGATCAAATAAAATGTTTTGAATATCATTATTCTCAGGTAATATATTAATATGTGTCGGTGAGCATGTATGATGTGTAGTATATGTTGAATCGTATAAAGTCGAACCAGTACAATTTGAATTTGTATGACTGGTGGAAGGTTGGTTTGAAATATATTCAAGTTGCGGTGATATACCGTTTACCGATGAATTATTGATTTTTTCAATTTTATTGGCCTGACGTCGATTACGTTGCTCTTCTTTTCTCTTTTCTAGGCGAACTCTTTTCAATTCTAGTTCTTCTTCTGGTGTTCTAATCAGTTTGTAGATATTTTAGGTGACGAAGAACTCCTGCTTGTAGATATTTTAGATGGTAGTTGAGAATTGCTTATAGAAGCTGCATACAGATGTTGATATTTAAATCCTTCTCGTTTGACTTAAATTTAAAGTGTACATCGATTAAAAATTTTTTGACTCGTTTGAACGCCCGTGATTCGGAGAGATTTACTTGTGCGACAACAGGAATCCCAACTCCGACATCTGTCCTTCGCTCAGAGGGAAACGCACAAAAACCCCTGAGAGTGGTTAGTGGCTGGTCAATGGTAACTGCAATTTTGTATTTACGTCACTGATGATAAAATATTTATCAATAAAATTGATGGTTTATCTTTAGATTTATTTCTCACTCTTAACTTTTCACAGTAAAACTAATTATTTTTCACTCTCCAGTTTCAAGAAATTAATTTTAAAAATTGTTTTTAATATGTACTTGATTTTATTTATTTTATTTGAGCAGTTCACTGATTTTATTGTACGAGTAAATGTTGATAAATAAACTACTTATTTTTAGTATAAGTCCGCAGTAATTTATTTTAAAACACTCAAAGTTTATTGGCTGGCTGTGGGGACGTAGTCGGGACCTCATGACGTCACAGTCACTATTTCCGCCCCTCGAGGTTGAATCTTCTCCTCCGCCACTTGTTCAACTTTTCAACAGCTGCTGCGGTACCCGATGCTTAGACCGCTCAAGTTTTATTGCGGTCTCCAACCGGCTTATCCTTCGTTCTTTAAGGTTAATTTAAAGGTTTCGAGGAATTTCCTTACTAAAATTTATGGCAGGGTACTTGAATTTCTAAAACTACTTAAATACGAAATACAGAATTTTTTATAAATAACTAACAAATGTCAACATAAATTTCTCTTAAGTCTAGCGAACAAGGTTTCAGACATAAGTTTCTTTTATAATTTTTATATTTATAACTTTATTTAGATGAACCTCGAGTGACCAGATGTTTTATTTTTATTTTATTATTTTTAAGTCCCGAAAAACCCAAAATTTTTCCACGATTTATTGAACAAATATAAGTATAATGATATTTGAACAGCCCGCGTAAGGGTTTATATTTCAATGCCGCGAGGGGTCATTTCAACCGGGCAGGTGGATCGCGATGGGACATCACACAAATACATTTTCAATGGATCCCGTTGTAAACTGAATATGAATAATATAAATTTTTTAAAATTTTTTAACTAAAATTCATCAGGTGAGAAATTAGCATTGAAAGTATACCTTTGAGGCCGGTGTTTTCATAGCGTATTAAATTATTGTTTATTATTTTATCCCTAATAGCCACTTTAGCTTGAAACTGACGGTAATTTAATGTTGAAATTACCAGGAATTCACCGTCAATTTGACAGCAAAAGTTAAAAATGATAACGTTCGGTTAATTTTTGGTCAATTTGAAGGTAACTTTTTAGTACAAATAAAAGTCTGTAATGTTCATTCTTACCATTTCATAAGGTAAGCAAATTTGTATATAAAATTGTCTACAATTTGACGTTAAAAAAATACTTCATAATTTGTCAAGTCAAATCAACAACAAATTACCATAAAATTTGCCTGAAAATTAACGACAACTTTTTTCTAGTTAACATTTAAAGTGAATTTTAATTCTAATTCAGGCAGTAAATTTACGTCGGATTTAAAAGCAAGTTCCATAAAAATTGTCGTGAAAAATGGAAAAGTCCGAAGTTGACAGAAATTTGACGAAAAATTCAAGAAAACTTTTTTAAGTAAACTTGTGCTAAGGAAACTGTGCTATTAGGGTAAGTATTTAACATACTCTATGTAGTTAGTAATCATATTTATATTTTACTGTAGATGGCGACTCTAATATTTATTATAATTCTTGTACACACATGTGTGCGTCGAGTCAGAAATCTATATAAAACGCTATGTTGATTATAACTATGCCTAAAATTTTCCCAATTTAGTTATAAAATAAAAGGCGTGTTCAGAAACACACTCTGGAAGAGAAATATTCAACTCCTGAGTTCAGAAATATCCTCTAGTCGAACCAGAGGTGTGATTTAACATTACAAAGGCACTAATCATACCTGGATAGGTAATTTTTCACCTCGAGAGTGTATTTTGAACACGCTCAAAGTTTCAGTTGACTTTTTTAAAAATTTATTGGAAGTTTGAAATGTAAACAAAAACATTTATAAGATATTGTATAAAACACAATAATAAAAACTGATTTATTACTAAAGTAATTAATATTTTATATTTTCTGACAATAAAATCAAATTCATCCAAAATTTTGCATTGGAAGACGAAGTACAGGTAAGGTTACAATAATGAAAAAATTAATTTAAATGTAATCAACAATTTTATTGAACTTATTTGTTGAAATAATAACATTTATTGGAGGAATACGATTTTCAAACTTATTTGTATCATGCATGTAATTTATTTATTTAAAATTTATGTACCCTGTTAAGCTTAAATTATAAATTAAGTAATAAAATTTAGAATAGTTGTTATTGTTAAACAGTCTCTATTAAATTGTGAGCAATCAACTACTTTTCTAAGTTACTTATGAAGTATTAGTAAATGAATTTTTGGTTTTGTTAAACAAAACATAATATATTTAAGAAAGACTTAAGGGCATTATCAGACAGTGCACCCCACTTTTTAAAAATGTGCAATGACTTTCAACTGTCATTACCGTATTAAAATTTTATTAATTAATTAAAAAAAAAATCGGTCTGTCAGTTGACCCTGCGGGCCAGCCCCAAAACTTCTCGCTGTTTTCGAGCTCAAAAACCTTGAAAACATTACTGTGGATACATTTTCGAGCTCATCGAGCTCGAAAATACGTTTGTATGCTGTTGTTTCCGTAAAAATCCGTTTTTCACCATTTTTTCTTCAACGATATTTCTCAAACGAATAAACCGATTGAGACGGTCGAGGTGGCAATCAACGCGTTTTATCAAGTTCTGAAGCTGATTAAATTTTGAATTCGATTTATCGAGTCGTTTCTGAGTGACTTCAGAAAAAATAAAAAAATTTTTTTTTTTAATTCTTTCGACAACGGCTTCTCTTGAACGAGTGAACCGATTTTGATGGTTGCGGTGGCATTCGACGCGGCTTATAAAGTTCTAGAGCCCAGTCCATTTTGGAATCAATCCATCGAACACATTAAAAGTTAAAAAAAAAAAAAATTTTTGAAAAAATTTCATTTTTGGAATATCTCTGAACGAGCCCTACCGATCAAGCTCAATTTTCTTACAGCTTCAAGATCTTGACAAGCCGCGTCGAATGACACCTTAAAGTTCAAAATCGGTTCATCCGTTCAAAAGATACGGGTATTTACATACGTACGTACATACATACATGCATACACTCGGACATCATCGTGAAATTAGTCAGAATAGCTTCCTAGGACCTCAAAACTTCGACATCTGATGAAAATTCGATTTTCGTAAATCGGACCAAAACCAATAACTTCCCGAATTTTGGAAAATTTACAATTTTCTTAGTGGGAAGTTGAAAATTAAAACTTTAATTGAAAAAAGGATAACGTAGTCGTAATTTCGTTGAGATATAGAATTTAAAAAAAATTACTTACAATTGACATCAATTGGGAGTTGAACAAAATTTGTTGAATAAATTTAAGCCAACAAAATTAAAAAATTCGAATTATAAAATTGACATGAGGATTTTACTGACATTTTTTTAACGAACTTTGTTTAACTCCTAATTGATTTCAAGTATAAATAATTTTTTTTAAAATCTATATATCGGCGAAATTACGACTACGTTGTCCTTTTTTCAATTAATGCTTTCATTGTTTTTAATTAATTGATCAAAATTTAATATGCTTATGACAGTTTAAAATCATTGAAAATTTTAAAAATGTGTGGGGGAGGGGCACTATTTGAGAATGGCCTTAATTATTTAAATATTAATTGATATAATTTTTAGTTTAATTCTGAACGTTTTTTTGATAAATATTAAATAAACATTTTTAAATCAACATTCAGAGTAGAATGCTGTTACGATGTTGGCATCGTACGCCTCCGGTTATCATCGTGACAGAACTGTCACATGATCTAGTGCGGCAGTTCTGTCTATAAAAGAGCGCGTTAACGCGTTACCGGTGCTTTTTCGTCGTTAGCTTTGAGTTAGACAGTCAAGTTCTTACTTACTGCTAATTGTCGCTTAGCAATTGACATGTTCGCGTATAGTCATTGCTAATTATTAATTTATTCTTAACTCATATTTGTTGGTAACTTGTCTAGTGTCAGTGGTAATTAGTTAAATAAATTATCCCGCATATATTACATCGGATTTGTTTGTAATATATAATGATTTGTTGTTATACGAAAGACGGTTATTTGAGTAAATTAATAGGAAGCCCTGTACCGTTAAGTACAGTAACCGATATTGATAGACCAGTGTGTGTGTGCGACGTGGCAAAATAGATAATTATTAGTTAAATAAATAATTATTCTATTAACTGAAACCAGTGTTTGAGTGAATTCACCTGTGTTCCCCAAGTTCACATTAGACAATTAAGAGTCTTATTAGCTACAACATTGGGTACCAGTATCACGATCCAAGGAGGCTATTTCCGAGGATCAACCAACCAATTGCCAGTCCAAGGACATCGAGGACAAAATCCATCGCCGAACTGAACCTTAGGCTAAGTACTAGTAGTATGTTAAGATTGTACGGCCAGTTCGGGTAAATTAGAAAAAGTAAAATCATAAAGTCAGAGTCTCATAAGAGCTAGCAGGGCAAACTTTGACCCACAAAACTGCACCCTTCCATCACTAAGTGCAGGATAACGTAACCCCGACGTTACAATGCAAATATCATAACTTTTAGATATTAGAATTTTAATAATGTTAACTCTTTAGTTATTCCAACGTAATTTTATAATTTTAATAATACTTTTTAACTCTATTAAAAAACAAATGAAATGATAATCATAATGTCATGGTTGTCTAATTAATTTTTTCAGGCAAAATATTGAAAAAAGGTAAAATAATAGAGTTTTTTTTTTTTTTTCTTCGTTATCGAAAGTTTTATAAAAAGCACTCTCTAAAAATGAATTAGTGAAATTCTCGCGAATCAGTGGATAGTCACTATTTCTACAGCTATAAGTATACCACTAATTCAACCAGTGGTATACTTATAGCTGGTTCCCAGTGAAAATTCACTAGTTTGAAGTGAATTTCACTGATTCATTTTTAGAGAGCAGTATGAGTATCATACTTAGAATTTTATAGACTAAATATTTAAAAAAAAGCTACAATAAAATAATCAAGATATTATTTACTCTAGTACTTTCATTACATTACCTTTTTTTAAATTTATTACAATAGACAGTTCCGTTTTTTAAAATTTTTCTTAGAAACTAAAACAAAACATAATTGAAAAATTTATATGCTTATTGAATAATGCATAATTGAAAAAAAAAAAAAAAAGTTAATGAAATAAATTTTTTGATACTTTATCCGTATCACAAGCTTTTGTGGATTAAATGTAATTATAAAATTGTATGGTGACTGTTCAGCACAACCAATTGAATTTAAACTATTTATTTGTCTTATTTGTCTAATTTTAATATGGTTGACTGTTTTAAGTACTATTCCTTATCCAAAAATTCCCCTAGAATCCACTCAACTGCGACAAAAACCGCATAGAAACCAATACAGTCTATAGAATTCTATGCGGTTTTGGTCGCAGTTGAGTGGATTCTATGGGAATTTTGGAATAGGTATTGCCAACACTTTAGTTATGTCTTTCTTAAATGTGAATTAATCTAAGTATAAATAGAATAGAATAATGACTAAACCCGTAATATATAGAATTATTGCTTATTTTTAACAGTTAATTCTTTTACGGTCAGAAGTATAGTATAAGTATACATAACTTAATATTATTCCTAGCACCACAATATTAGTCTTATCATTATTATTTACTCACTTAGATAATTCAGTAAGAACTTAGGCTTATTTTTTTACTGGTTCAGAGACCAACTCTTCCTCAACTTTACGCTTTGGTGTCTTCAGGCCCATTTTGCGTACTTTATTTTCCACTAAAACTTTTTCGTCTTCAACAATTACAATGTCATTAATATTGTTGCATAACAATATTGATCCATCTGAAAAAATTTGCAATCATTATTTTTAAAATATATTTATTATAATGTTGTATGTATAAAAAATGTAATAATTATTACCTTTTGAATTATATTCACAATCTACGAACACTTTAGTACCCTTAACTAATTCAGGCCTCTCATGAAAAATAGGTACATGTACGCGCATTCGCCACTCATGATCGACGATTCCACCAGACCCACGACTTCCACCATAACATGTTGCTATCTCAAAAGGGACTTTAATCCAACCGTATACACCTAAATAA
Source organism: Microplitis mediator (assembly GCF_029852145.1). Classification (NCBI taxonomy): domain Eukaryota; kingdom Metazoa; phylum Arthropoda; class Insecta; order Hymenoptera; family Braconidae; genus Microplitis; species Microplitis mediator. The sequence continues at coordinate 15,637,879 of NC_079970.1, forward strand.
AAACATTAACAAATATTATCACACTAAAAATATTAAATTTAACATTTAAAATAATGAAATTTTTATTATAAAGAAATTAAAAATATTTATTATCAAAAAATAGTCAAAATATAAATCAACTCGGGTATTTTTCCATTTGTATCAGTTACTTCTGACAGTAATGTTTCTGGTGGTGGTAAAGATGGTGTTGCGATATTTTCCGTCGTACTGTCAAATTTACCATGAATAAATTCTATTGTTGTATTAGTTTGGATAGACAATTCAGTGGAGCAATTAGTGTCATCTCGAAGTGCTCTGAATTTTTTGTTGTATGCGCTCACTTTAGCACGGCTAATGCAAATGATCTGAACTAATAATTATCAAAAATTATTATAATAAATTGTATTATACACTGGTCACAGAAATTAAGGGATAGAAAAAAAATCCGAAATTTTTAGGTAATTTTCAACATGCTGTAATTCGGTGAAAAATGGTCGTATAAGAAAATTAGAAAAAAATCAAATTGTAGCCTCAAGTTTCTAGTTTTCAGATCTGGATCTCAAAATTTTTTATCATGTACGGTTCCGGAGTAATCATAAGAAAACCAACGAAAAAAAAATTTTCAAAATTTTTGCTGGTCTTTCAATACCTCTATGGGCGACGATAAATTTTTTTGAATAATCCGACTGTCTGACTTTTCTAGAAAATTTTATGCCCTTTAATTTGGTGGCCTGAAAAAGTCTCTACGACGATTTGGCGCCAAGTTATCATTGATCAAAGCAAAAAAGTCCATTTTGGCTTTGATAATCAATAACTCCGGATGTATTGGTCGTACAGAGAATGGAAGCAGGGTTTTGAAAGCTGGAAACCATTCTCTATAAGGCAAAATTAGTGGCATTTCATAGAAAAATTTTTGTTGAAGCGATATTTATTAGTAAAAAACAGGTCAAAATTCACAAATTTAAGGATATTCGGAAATCTTGCTATAACTTTGGATACAACGGATAAACAAAGAATATCTTCGTCTTTTTTTCAACCTCAAAGTGTCCTGAAAAAACCCTGAAAATTTTAAATCGCTGAGATTTTTCTTTCTTAGTGCCCCGAAGCTTTAAATTTATCGATTTTGTCAAAAATCACCATAATTGGTAGTTTCTCGGTTTTTGTTCATTTTTTCGATTTGAAAATGTTTTTTTTTACCGATATTCTTCATTTCTTCGATCAAAAAGATCGATTATCGAAAAAAAAAGAAAAAAAAAAAAATTTTTTCAAAATTTTTGTTTTCAAAAATTTTTTTTAAAAAAATTTTTTTTTTTCGTTGCATCTGCAATGAATTATCATTGTCAAAAAAAATTCCTAAAATTTTGTTTACCGCTGTAACTGGATCTGCTTTGAATGTCAACTTATCAAACATACGCTTTGGGTAACTCTAATGCCGGCGGTAAACAAAATTTTAGAAATTTTTTTTGACAATGATAAATCATTGCAGATACAACGAAAAAAAAATTTTTTTCAAAATTTTTTTTTTTTTCAATTTTTTTCGATAATTGATCTTTTTGATCGAAGAAATGAAGATTATCGGTAAAAAAAAACATTTTCAAATCGAAAAAAAAGGCCATTCGTCAGCCGAAGTGGAAGTAGATTTCTCATTGTTGAATTTTTTCACTGTTCAAATAAAAGTTATTAATGAAATAAAATTTTTTTTTACATTTTCTTAAAAATTCTCGAGATGGTAAAACAAAAAAAAATCAAATAATTATAAGTATAATGCCAAAAATTGAAGCTAACTAAATGAGCTTCAGAAGAATTTTTGATAATGCACCATATGTTTTGATTTGACGTTATTTAAAGATACGTATGCATATATTCAAACTATCGGACCAATGGTATTCCGGACCCTATTCGAAAAATTATGATAGATTATGGTTTTAATGCTCGAGAATTCTACCATAAAGACAAAGGCGATAATTTGCTTTCAATAAAATCTACTAATCAAATATTCTAGGATTAAAAATTGATTGTGATACATCAAAGTGTCTCATTGAAATTAGTATCAATATTTGAAATAAATAGCCTATTAGAATATCAAACGACGAGTAGATATAGAGAATATTTACTCATAACTAATGTTAATCTGGTTATTGATATATCATTTATACACTGTCGATAAAACGAAATTGTATATACCCACTGAATTGAGATGTTTGGATTTTATAAGTGTCACACTGCGATAATATGAATTTAAGTAGCTCCATGAATGTACTAAGAAGTAGGAGAACTAATGCAATAGCAAAATTTCATTAAATGAATGGTAAAATAAGTAATTTCAGTGGTCTAGGCATATATATAGGCATGAAAATTAAAGCTTATTCGAAGAGCTTTCAGATGAATTTTATATAAAGTCGATGAGTTATCACATTCAAAAGATATTGAAGGAAGATTAAGTAAAAATATGAATTTTGGACATTTTGAAAATTTAGAAATGCTATAACTTCTAAACTAATCGACCGATTGAGCTCATTTTCAAACTCGAACAAGATAGTTACCCACAAAATACGTATACTAAGTTTCAAGGTGATCGGTTTGAAATTGTGGCTATAATCAAAGTGAAAACCTGCATATAATTAGTTTTTATAATATTTTGTAAATGTTCTAAACCATTTATCTACTAGAAAAAAAGGTCCAATCAATGAGCTGTATAGCCAAAATTGTAGGCAATCGGACGAGCTTTCACATAGAACAAACGATAATAAGCTATCTCTTTCCGTTTAGAAGTTACATCCAGTTAAAGCGGCAAACAAATTTTTTTTGAAAATTTTACAAAATTTCAAATAACCATAACTTCTAATCTTATTGGCTGAATTGGCTCATCTTCGAACTCATCCAAGGTAATCGTCCATAGAATAAGTATACTAAGTTTCATTAAGATCGGTGTAGAATTGCGGACGCTATCGTTGGAGAACGGCGCGTTATATTATATATATATATATATATATGTCGGAGATGAAAGAATAAAATGGGGTTTTCCAATGGGACGGGAAATTCCTAACAGTCGAGACTAGTTTTTACAGTAACAATTAAATAAAACTTAAGCTCTAGTTGTTTACAACTTAAGTAGATTATGTTTATTACGGGAGGCTTAGGCTCGCTGTGACATCTGTTCACCAAACGTAGCCACGGTCACAGGATTAGATTAGATTAGATAACAGTTTATTGTTCATAGGGTTGAACAAAAATATTACAAAAATTTTGCAACAAATAAGAAATAATCAAAATATAAAGCAGTTAATACAGTGTGTATTTAATGTAAGTTAATAAAGAATTTTTTAAGATATTACTTAGTAATTTAAATTTTCAAATTGAGATTTAACGAGTTTATCATAGGCTATCCACCGACTTCTTGCTGTAAAAGCCAGTTATGTAGGGCAGTCTTGAATGCCGATGTGCTCTGAGTTTGTTTCAGGGAGTCAGGAAGATCGTTCCACAGATAAGGTCCAGCAATAGAAAAGGCAGCTCTGTAGGCATCAGTTCGATGGTTGGGTACAACAAGAGTAGATGCTGAAAGTTGGCTACGTAGTGGTCTAGCAGGAGCATGAGCAAGTAGCAGATCAGTCAGATATGGTGGACGATGGTATAGATAAGCATTCCTAACCGCAATAATTAAGGAACGAGATCTTGCTTGTCCAACTGATAGCCAGCCGAGGTCAACTCTAGCTTGAGTGATAGGAGAGTCCCACGGAAGCCCCAGAACAAATCTAATACTCTTGTTGACTATTCTTTGGAGCTTGGTGTCCAAGACCGACCCAATGCCATGCAGGACTGCTGAACAGTAGTTGACGTGTGGCAGAACTAAGGCATTTACCAGGTTCTTGCGAGTATTCACATCAGTGAAAGTACGCAAGCCATACAAGCCATAGAGCGCTGAGTTAATCTTGGCAGCCACATGCTTCACATGATCTGCAAAGGTAAGTTTGGAATCCAGGATGACTCCCAGGTTGCGCACCGATGAAACGAACTCAACATTGATACCGTCACAGCCAAGTTTGAAAGCAGAGGTGTCAATAGAGTTAATAAAAGGTCTGGACCCGAGGATTATGGCTTTAGTCTTGCCCAGATTTAATTTGAGTTCATTCGAGGTGGCCCACTGCTTGATACGAGCAATGTCCTCATTGATTTTGGCAATACAATCATCCATATCCCGTGGGTAACACGGTAGATAGATCTGGAGATCATCCGCACACAGCAGTCTTTTGCACCAATGAATACAAGAGCCAATATCATTGATGAAGAGTGAAAATAGCAGAGGTCCAAGGATTGAACCCTGTGGAACACCAATATTAGTACGAGTCCAGTCAGTAAGTTTACCACCATCGTGCTTTACAGCTTGCTCTCTTCCAGAGACATAGGACATGATCCAGCAGGCAGCAGACGAAGAAAATCCGATTGTTATCAGCTTGCGTATTAGCAGCGCAGGAACAACTGTGTCAAAGGCCTTGGAAAAATCGAAGAGAACCAGAATGGTGACCATACGCTTATCCATATTGTATCTCACGTCATTAAGCAGCTTAAGCAAGGCTGTTTGAGTGCTATGTCCAGTGCGGAAGCCGCATTGGAGTGGATCAAGTAAATTATATTGACCAAGATACAGCGATATCTGATTAAAGACAACCCTTTCCAATACCTTACCCAAAATAGGTAGCAAAGCAATCGGCCGATAGTCATTAGGTGTTGAAGGTGTCGAGACCTTGTTGACTGGTACTATTATAGCCCTTTTCCAAGCATCAGGAAAGATATTGCTAGTTAAAGACGCATTAAAGATACACGTAATATGATCCAGGACCATAGGTAAGATAGCCAACAGCATCTTTCTGGATATTCCATCGGCTCCAACTGCATCAGTGCTTACAGAGGATAAGATTTTACGAACTTCATCTGCATTGGTCTCTTTAAATAGTAGCTCAGGTTGCAAACCTGATTTGATTGCTGGTTCTGTGAAGTGATATACTGTACATGACTGGGATATGGCCGCGAAAGTCATGTTAAGTTCAGTGGGATCAACGGCAAGGGGCTTAGGACTAGTGTCCTTGAGCAAACCGAGCTTCCGCAGCTCCAGCCACATTGCACTACTAGATAGGCCCTTTAGACGATTGGCATAATAATCAGCTCTTGCACGATTAAGTTGAGAGCGATGGATATCACGAGCAGCACGATAATGCACCAAGTCATCATGTCTTTTGTGTCGTTGAAAGCGTCTATAGATAGCTCGAACACGCCGCTCAGAGTCATCAAGGTCTTTCGAGATCCACGGAGCAGTTTTGAGTGAGTTGAAAGTGATTTTACGAACTGGTGCATACTCATCAACATGTGTCATAAGTTGTTGGGTGAGTCTGGATGCCAATTGATCAGCTGACAGATCCGGTGATGAGACCCATGACCAGTCCCCACTGCGTAGTGACTCAATAGCAGGTTGTGTAGAGAGTAAGTCAAGTTTTCGAGACAAAATTACCTTGGGCGATGGAGCTTTAGCAGTTAGTTGAACAGCAACAGAGACCAAGTGATGACCCGCACCCAGTGGACGATCAGATTTACCCCATGATACAACCGTGTCAAGTTCATCAACCATGCATAGATCAAGCCAGGTTTGTGATCGCGATGTAACATGAGTGAAGCCGTGATCGATGAGCTTCAGAGAATTCATATGTAAGAAAGATCTAACATAATCAGCATCATCACTGGATGACAGTTGGTCAGCATTAAAGTCACCACAAATGATTTTATGGCTAAAACCCTCCATGGCTGAAGCTATAACTGTTGCTAGATCATTGTGCAGCAAAAAAGGAGCGTGCGGTGGTCGGTATATAGCTGCGATGAAGACAGGTTGAGAACCATTGATGTTTAACTTGCACAGCAGAATTTCAGGTAGACCAGGTTGACCAGTCCAGATTATCGGTTGCTTGAGAATGACAGTTAAGTGTAGAGATTTGTGGTAGTATATAGCAATGCCACCCCCATGCGTGTTCCGATCGTTTCTGACAATACAATAATCTGGCAAGCTGACAACCGAATCATCAATTAAGTTGCTGAGCCAAGTTTCAGTAACCACAATGATATGGTACAAAGGTTCATTGGCCAAATACTGCTGCAAGACACATAAGTTAGCACGTAGTGAGTTGATGTTGACACAGCAAGCACGCAGAACAAAGTGGTCAGTGGTATTAGATACACGGGGACCACCTGTAGATAAACTCGCTATTAGTTTTTTGGGTGAAGCTGCAATAGCTTATTAATGTCACTTTGAGATGAAATGATGTGGACAAGTGCATCATCATTGAGGTTGGCAAAGATCGTGTCATTTTTGGCCCAGATGTATTTAAATCCCAGCGGTTTCAGCAATTTTTTCGATTCGCCAAGAAGCTTAAAAGTTCTGCTGGTTAAAAGCTCATTAACATAAATACTGAAATCACTGTGCAGAATAAGTTTCAGATCACTGTTAGCAGGTAGGCCGGTAACTGCCGTCCACTTGAGTTGACCATACTTCTTCTTGGCATTGATGATCCTAGACACAGTAATCACATCAGCGCACTTGATGGCAATAGAAATACGTTTGTTACTCGCAGAGCTAGGTGGCCGTAACAAAGCAGGAGTATCCGAAGATGTTGAGGGTGGTACATTCGAAACTGCTTCGCGTCTTAAGCATCTGACATTAGAGGAGTCAAATCCAGGCACATTGACATTGAGAGTAGCAAGTACTGCTTGCGTGAGCCTATAGTAGTTCTTAAAAAGGTCGTTGTCCGGAAAACCAGATATGACCACTTCAGTGCAGCCTGATAATCTCCCAAGAGCTTTTTGTATACAAGACGTATTAGCATTGGTAGCAGCAGTTAATAAGGTCATTTGTGGATTAGAAGTAGATGATGATGATCCAGCAACAGAGGTTTGCTCGAGCCTATCAAGTCGAGAAATGACATCAGATAGCACAGCTTTGAACTCAGAGTTTTCCGACTTAAGCTCTGAAGTTGATTTTTTAAGTTCAGAAATATCATGATTATAGGCTTCCAGCTTATCATTTATACTAGGCAGTTCTTTTAATAGATTGCTATGAACTTCAAGTACTTCTTTTATTGAATTAATACCTGCTGCAATTGTGGCAATAGAAGGCTGACGACCAGTTGGTTTTTTAGGAGGTGGTATAAGTTCCCGATCATCACGTGGTCTGCCGCGCTTAGATGAACTGGATGACTTATCCGAGGAGTCAGAATCAATATGATCAATACCATCCATATTACAAAGTTAGACTCAAGATGGCGTTGGTTGATTGTACTTATATCGATCTTGAAGAATTACAATCAGTTTGGATCAGAGTACAACCAGCTCACTGCAGATGGCGCTTAGCTACTATTCTCACTTGAATGAGGTGTCACAAGTATGGCAAACCCACTATAGATGGCGCTCCAGTAGCATAAGCAGATGGATAATAAAAAATGAACACCAACCTCAAAATCCAGAAACCCAAAAGAAAATTGATGAAATAAATATAAAACAGGCCTCAAAAAGTAATTAATAATATCTCACAAGCGAGACCTGCTATTTAGGCAAGCAGAGTAACTGAAACAGAAAATGCCCGGGGGCAAATTATGCAGAATCGAGCACCAAAAGATAGAGCACAAAAAAAACACACACTGTAATACTTACAGAGAGAGAGAGAGAGCAAGCAGGATGGATATAGTAAGACACAGAGGACAAGATAGTAAGATAATAAGATTGTTGTCCTTCTTTAAATATTTCTGACTAAAAGGTTTTTTATGAAGAGTACAGAGTTTTTGGACTAGTTGAGTCGGTCAGTTCTGATTGAGCATTCGTTGTACGAGTACAAGTTTTCCTGTTGACCGTGGATTCGTTCTCGAGCCTAGTTTACCGTAGTACTCGTATATTATTTAATCATAGTTTAATTATTAATATTATCGGGCGATTGTATACTACGATTAATATCATTTATTATTATTAATTTATCGTTATCATTTTATGTGTATCAAATATTGTGTTAGTTGTAATTCTGTATATACTAACAATTGTGAGATATTATATTCGTTATACCGTTTGTTTAGTTACTGCTATTTGTGAATAATACTTTAATAATAAATTACTGTTCTGTGTAATTATTATTCGTTTATATTTGTAATAAAATGCCAGACAAAAATAATAAACCCGATGGTCAGGGTGATGCCTATCATGTTACTGGTCTTCCGACATATATATATATATATATATATATATATATATATATATATATATATATATATATATATATAAATACATATATAAACTTTTGAACTGAATGTATTTCCTGACTCAGCTCATCGAGCTGAGTTTAGAGGTAGCAAAATTTTTCGAAAATTCCATCATGAGGACAAATACAATAGTTAGATTTTTATGAAATCTACTAAAGATGAACAAAAACCGAGAAACTACCAATTATGGTGATTTTTGACAAAATCGATAAATTTAAAGCTTCGGGGCACTAAGAAAGTGTAACAATCGTTACATATGGATCGCGATTTAACCATTTAATTAATTTTTCCAACTTTTTCACTTTATAAACAAAAGGTACAAAGCCACACCCAAAATCTTTGCGTTGAGATCATCTCAGGTACCTATGTAAGTGCATGCATGATGAGTAAGAAAACAGAGATCGACCGATATGACAATATACCTTTCTCTTTTCCTCTCCATCAAAAGGGCAGAGCCTATGCTCAAACCCAATTATGTCGTCTAGCCGTATACTCATCTTGCATCCACACTTACCTGCGTACACCTATTCACAACACATTTATAAGAGAGAATGTATGTATGTATGCGTACGGGCGTAGTACCCAAAGTATGTATAGCTGCGACTTAACGGAACACCTGCACGTGTGCACCGGACCTCTAATTGACTCAACGGTCATAAAAATTTTATGACCATCTAATTTACATCTTTCGAAATCACTGCATACGTTCCCATGATATGACTAAACGGATCTACGCACTTAGCCATTCGTTTTTCTATTAGAGCACTTACTCATCCGTTGTTGTTGACAAAACGATATCATCCGATGTCCATATATGGACTTTTCTAAATTTTTAGAAAGTTATTCCCGGAATCATGTACTTACTCATCATGTTAATGAGATGGACCCAATGATTGCACCAAAAATCTATGACTTTCCCTTCAAAACTAGAGTATATAAACTGCCGAAAATCTAACGAAGGCAGTCAATCGCTAATCAGAATTAAACTCTGCCGGATCTCGAGTCGATCAAAAATAATCTCTCCGAAGCTCTCCAGACTTTAACAAAGTACCGATTAGTTCTAACGGCTTAAGTCCGGTTAGTACCGCGAATCAGAGGTAAAATTTTAATCGTTGTCCACGTGACGGTCCACCGCCTAGGCAATCGGACTCCTTGGCCAAATACTTAAATTTTAGAAACTCGCAAAAATCACGGTCGATTCGACTCACCCAAATCAGGATCATCGGTCTCGTAACGGTCTATAGCCTAGGAATCCAGACTCCTAGATCGAAATCCTAAAAACAAATTTCAATATCCGCATTCGTATTCGGTAGATAGGGGAGTGTATCCGCTTGGCACCCCAGTAGCTCCGAGTCCGGATAGTGCAGTAATTCCGCTGAGGTAAAATCACGACGCCACAGTGCAGTGTTCCAGCGAATTAAATAAAACAATTTCGCGATCATAAATTCAAATCGGTGAATTGAGAGAGAGTGTGATCAGCGCAGATTTGTAAACCACCTCCAGCTGAGTGGTAAGTCAAAATATATATATATATACATATTGTTAAACCTATAACATACCCAATGTAAACCTTATTATAATATTATACCAGAATATACAGATTCTTTTCTTTTTTTAATCAAAAACATCTTCTCTTATTTATACCTCTCACTCTAACATTCGTAAGTTAACGGGTACAGTAAGAGACAGACGTAAAGGAACAGGGACTTCTCGAAGGCCCATATTCACCTACCTACTTCCCTCTCGCTTTAAAATCCCTGACCTACCCTAAAGCCACGCAGGTCAACGATCGGGATTGTCTATCGTACTTCCGCTCGGTACGAAATAGACTTATTTAGTATACAAAAACTTGCCAAATATTAAACATTCTCACACTAGCCACGTGACGGTCCTATTAGGCTCCTTGGTTGAGTAATAGAATAAATATTTTGGGTAGTTTTACTAAATAATTAATTAAATAAAACCCTTCGCCCGTCGCCTTCACTCTCTCCGATCGTGACAAAAGAAAAATCTCAGCGATTTAAAATTTTCAGGGTTTTTTCAGGACACTTTGAGGTTGAAAAAAAGACGAAGATATTCTTTGTTTATCCGTTATATCCAAAGTTATAGCAAGATTTCCGAATATCCTTAAATTTGTGAATTTTGACCTGTTTTTTACTAATAAATATCGCTTCAACAAAAATTTTTCTATGAAATGCCACTAATTTTGCCTTATAGAGAATGTTTTCCAGCTTTCAAAACCCTGCTTCCATTCTCTGTACGACCAATACATCCGGAGTTATTGATTATCAAAGCCAAAATGGACTTTTTTGCTTTGATCAATGATAACTTGGCGCCAAATCGTCGTAGAGACTTTTTCAGGCCACCAAATTAAAGGGCATAAAATTTTCTAGAAAAGTCAGACAGTCGGATTATTCAAAAAAATTTATCGTCGCCCATAGAGGTATTGAAAGACCAGCAAAAATTTTGAAAATTTTTTTTTCGTTGGTTTTCTTATGATTACTCCGGAACCGTACATGATAAAAAATTTTGAGATCCAGATCTGAAAACTAGAAACTTGAGGCTACAATTTGATTTTTTTCTAATTTTCTTATACGACCATTTTTCACCGAATTACAGCATGTTGAAAATCACCTAAAAATTTCGGATTTTTTTTCTATCCCTTAATTTCTGTGACCAGTGTATAATACAATTTATTATAATAATTTTTGATAATTATTAGTTTAGATCATTCGCATTAGACGTGCTAAAGTGAGCGCATACAACAAAAAATTCAATATATATACATATATATAATACAGATTCTAAATTTTATACATACTGATTTTTCGCTTATCTTCGGTGCCCACTTGAGAGCATTTTTGCCCCACATCACGACTTCTACTTTCTTTTTTTGACCATTACTAACGTACATCTTAAAAAGCTCAGTTGGTGTAGGAGAGAATGGTGTTTTAAGCATTTGCGTACCTTCTACACAATCAATATAGCCACATAATTCACTATAATAAATAAAAATAAATTATTCAACACTAATTAAAATTATAAAAATAATAAATATAACATGAAACCATAAAATAAAGGAAGAATACTCACACTGTGTCATCGCCGACATGGTAAGCGTCAATTTCTTCATCCGTCGAAAAAAATTCAATCAACTCTTTTTGCGACAAGGCCATTATAAATTAATGATAAACGTAATTTACAGTAATTGAATATTTTACTATTTTTAATCGGTTTTACTTTTTTAATTAAAATAATAAATATCAAAGAAACGTGGTACGTGACTGAACCTGTTTTTTGTAGGCATGCGTGCTCTTTCTAAGACGCCGAGATTTCAAAAAAAAAAGAGAATATTTCAGCTTACACTATATACCAACTTATCAAAGAGTATAATATATTTTGCTTTGAAATCTAAGAATTTTTCAATAGCTCCACCTAACTGGAATTATACAAACTAAAATTACAGAACTCTATACTTACCCTAATAGTCACTTTATCTTGAAATTGACGGTTATTTGATGTTGAAATTACCTGGAATTTGCTGCCCGAATTTGCCGTCAATTTGACAGCAAAAGTTTCCAATAAAAATGTGCGGTTAATTTTTGCTTAATTTGAAGGTAACTTTGTACTACAAATAAAAGTCTGTAATGTTAATTCTTACCATATTATAAGGTAAGCAAATTTATACAAAAAATTGTCTACAATTTGACGCTAAAAAATACTTAATAATTTTTCAAGTCACATTAACAACAAATTGACATAAAATTTGCCTGAAAATTAATGACAACTTTTGAAGTGAATTTGCATTCTAATTCGGGCAGCAAATTTACGTCAAATTCAACAGCAAGTTCCATACAAATTGTCGTAAAAAAGAGAAAAGTCCGAAGTTGACGGAAATTTGACGGAAAAAGATTCAAGGAAACTTTTGCAAGTAAACTTTTGCTAAAGGAAACTGTGCTATTAGGGTTTATTATGATGATATATGTTATTTATTTATATATATATGTCGAATTACTAGTTGAGGTATTAATGAGACTCGGGTCTACGTTGTTATCTTTGCCACTCATCTTATTTATTAAACAAATTAACGAACACGCACAGGTAATTACTACTCACAAATATCGTATACACTATACAATAAGATTACAAGCAATAATATCAGTATCGGACAGCTACATAATATCAAAGTATCCAAGAAAATATCAAAGATTCTTATTATATATTGTAAAATATTAATTTAAAAACTACATTAAATATTTAGTTTGCTGGATCGGGATGGTGAAAGAAATAAGAAGTCACTGATTTGGTGTATTGTCCATATTTAATAAAAATAAATCACAGATAATAGCGTAGAGTACAAGAGTCGATCACGAGTTTATATTAGAGCACTTATTGAACATTATTCGATTGCATTTGAGTTTAATTGAGTTTTACATAAATTGCATGGCACCGTACACATGAAATATTATAATTATACATAGAGCGCAGTTGAATTAAAGATTGAGTTTTTGAGTTTAATAGATTATGAGTTTTATATAATTTACACGGCACCATACACGTGAATTAATTTATAATATAGAGCGCAGTAAAGAGTAAATTATTAACAATTAATGATTTACAAATATCATCAATAGTTCGAGTATACATTTTGTCACAATTAATTTTGATACGCGACATTGAGAACGAGTAAGAGCCGAGTATGAACTTAATAGATGCTTAGCGAGCCGAGTCTGGACGTATAATAATTACATTGCAGTCACAAATAAAATTTTGAGTATGTGAATGAATATAGCCCGCACGTTAGTTAAACACGCGGTCACCACAGCAATGAGCACAGAGTTTATATATGAAAAACCGGATATAATTGAAGAATATAGATGATAACAAATACATGGTGTATCAGCGAGTTACAATTAGAATGATGTACTTGATAGTGTAGAGTAATTAACACGATGTAATTGAATTACAATAAAAACTAGTAGCACGTGGTGTTCTATCACAAGTGTTGTAGAATAATGCCAGTTGCCGCGTAGCTGGCTATCGAGTTGAAATTCCGAGTATCAGAGGGCGCGTCGATAGCAGCACCTCTGGTATAGTAGAGCGTCGAGTTATCAAATGTTCTGGCGCGAACATTTGAAGTTTACGCAACATATATATATATATATATATATATATATATATATATATATATATATATATATATATATATAGATATTTCTGATGAGGAGATCATCATATTATTCTTATTATGATATTTATTATAATGTATGTAAGTAATAAGTATATTATATTAACTCTTACTCTTAACCAATCAAATCACAAACACGTTTTTATTCTCACAACCAATCGGATAACGAATAAATTGGCTTCAACATATACTATACCTTAATTCTCATCTCAATTTTATTATGGGATTAATATTATTGATACTATTATTTTGCGGTGAAGAAGTCATCATATATAATTATTATTTATAATTTACGAGAAATTATTGTTGCGAGTTGACATTATATCACAACACATGATATAATTTATTGTTTTAAACTTAAGTATATTTGGGTAATTATTGATCATCAACCCGGGGGTTTCTAATAACTCATTTGATTTGTTTAATTACTATCTCTTTCTTGCTATTCTTTTCCTTACCTGAAACTGCTCTCTGATTATTTTATTATTATTTCATTTTCCTTTCATTTCTTTTATTTTCATTTCGTTTAAGTAAATTTTGTTCGTGGAGGTGCACGAACTGGCGCCCGACTAGGTTCTCTAACCCAGCCTGATAAGAGCAGTGGAGATTTGGGTTGTCTCCAACGGAATTTGGTGTTGCTTATTATTATCTTATTTTAGCGATTGAAATTGTACGGTTCGATTTTTTTTTAAGTTCAGGTTTAGGTGCGGAGATTTGGACTGCATCGAGAGAATCCGGGTTGTTGTTTTAAACATTTAATTTATTTTGTTCCCGAGTGATAATTCGTGTTCCTATTCAATAAAATATCGTGTAAATTGATAAATTATAATTTAAAATGGAATCTTGGCAAGAGATTTGGGATTAATCGAGCGCATTACTAGACGCGTGCAAGAGATTACTTGGGGGAAATGAGGATGATCCTCCAAGCGGGCAACTGGGGCAGCAAAATGCGAGTCAGCCACCGTCAAACGCACCACTGGCCGATGAATTGCTAGCAGCGGATAATCGCGGGCACAATGATACATTGACGGCAGAGGACGGCGAGGACCAAAACGTTGACGGTACACTTCCACCGTCAGAGCTTACGTGGTTAATGGACCAGCCACCCTCGAAACTCAAAATGCTGTTGGCCAGTTTTGGGTTATCCACATATGGGTCACCACAGGTCCTCCGGAACCGATTAAACCGATACCACCAGAGAGCGCTGGGCGCTATCAGTGCGAGATGGAGCCCAGCATTGGGTGAGATCCCATTAGAAGCCAATACAATCCCAGAATATGTCGACGTTGCAGCTCTTCGTGAGTATCTACGCAGTCTATGGTTAAACCATAATGGGTCAGACGAAGTTGTTTGCGACCGGGTGCGTCGATTTATGGATCGTGACGACGGACTTGACGTGTTATGGGACCCATTGGTGGATGAAGTAATTCGAGAGTCGGCAGTGGGCAGAGAACGCAGCGATTTAGCGATTTTGGATCGATTGCGGGCAGTAGAAAGCCATATTGAACTACCGGTAACGACCGGGGTTCCAACTGCTCCAGCAACTAGTGCACCGGTAGTATCCGCAGATAAAGGAGTCTAACAACATAACCCAATGGATGCATTTGCGACATATCGGGATGTCGTGGAAGTGCTAAGGGTGTTTGAGACCCGGATCACAACCATGCTGTCGAACATGACCACGGAATTGTCGTCAGCGAGTGCGGTACGCCCACTGGATCCTTTTCGATCGTCGTCGCCAATACGCAGTTGTGCTAGTAATACTATACCATCATATCTCAGCACTATTCGGTCAACAGCAGGGCACATGGGCCGTTCGAGGGCCGCCACGCATACAGTAAATGTCTGTGGTCCACAAATGAGTATGATACCACCGGCGTGCACTACATCAGCGTCGAATGTGCACGTCAATTGGCCACCAGAGGCAAATCAAGGCCATGGGCCAACACATCAACAACACCAAAGAAGACCACATGACCATGGTGATGATTCTGACTCCAGTGGGAGTCCATCGTGGTCATTGAATGGTATCAGGAGTCTTGATACTCCGACAAAATATCCCTGACAAAATATCCCGGACAAAATATCCCCAAAATAAATAAAAATGTGCAAAATACGGTTACAAACATACACAAAATCACGTTTGAAAAAACACTTTTTAACTTCCCGCTAAGAAAATCGACGATTTTCGAAAAATTGAAAAGTTATTGTTTTCACCCCGATTTTCGAAAGTCGAGTATTGATCAGATGTCGACGTTTTGAGGTCCTAGGAAGCTATTCTGACTATTTTCAGAATGATGTCCGAGTGTATGTATGTGTGTGTGTGTGTGTGTGCGTGTGTGTGTGTGTGTGTGTGTGTGTGCGTGTGTGTGTGTGTGTGTGTGTGTGTGTGTGTGTGTGTGTGTGTGTGTGTGTGTGTGTGTGTGTGTGTGTGTGTGTGTAAACTCTTGTAACTTTTTAACTAATGAATGGATTTGGATAGTTGGGGTAGCAATCGAAAGAGCTTGTTGGCCCTCAACTTTCCTGAAAATTTCAGATCATTTGATCAAGCAGACTCGAAAACATTGGCGAATTACGGGAAAAATTTTTTTTTTTTTAGTTTTTTATTGATTTCTCAGAAACGACTTAAACGATCGATTTTAAAATCTATTCAGCTTTAGAACTTTATAAGCCGCGTTGAATGCCACCTCAACCATCACAATCGGTTCATTTGTTCGAGAGAAATCGTTGGCGAAAGAAATGATAAAAAACGGTTTTTTCCGATTATCTTTGAAGTGACTCATCCGATCAATTTCAAAATCTAATGAGCTCTAGAACGCAATAAAACGCGCCGAATGCCACCTCGGACGTCACAATCGGTTTATTGGTTCAAAAGATATCGGCGCTGAAAAGTTAAAAAAATAACATAAAATGTTATTTTTTCCGGATAAATCAAAATATAATGTACTAAATGTGTCTGAAATCATACCAACTCTTTCTGTTTATAGTCTCTTTTGATTATCATTTAATGTCATCTAACTTGTTCTTTAGTTCCAAACATATCATCAGCAAAAAATTGAGAAAATCCAGTTTTTAATGTTTTTCTCGGATATTTTATATATTGTTGCTCTGACCTAAGTCAAAACTCACTCAAATCTTGATTTTGATCACTGACATTGATTTCTGCCTCGATACATTTATTTTATTGAACATAATCGAGAATAAAAATTTAAAAACCGCATCTTCATTAACAATTCTCGATTCTTAACTTGTCAAACTTTAGCAAAAAACGCAACTTGGTAGAGCTTGGAAAGCTCATAATAAATAATTGCAAGTAATCGCATTTTCGATCTAGAAGAGCTCGAAAATATATTCAGAGTAATGTTTTCAAGCTCCTTGAGCTCGAAAACAGCGGGAAGTTTTGGGGCTGCTCCGCAGGGTCAACCGACGCTCAGATTTTTTATATATGTGCCATCTGTTGGTAGAATTTTAACTTCTTTTAAATTACCGGTTTTTGCTAATTGTAAATGATTCATGTTGTGCCATCTATTGATTTAATATTAAATTTTATGTGTTTCATCGCCTTTATTTTTAGGTTATTATTTAATGTGTTACTATTTGCGTTGAAGTTACATAAGGGAATTCCTCGTGTTCATTTATTAAAGTGGAGTTCGTTGGCTTTATTTAAATAATACAAAATGCCGCTAACATTCGTTAATTCCCACAAGGGCAACGAATTATTGGCTCACGAGGGCATATTGTATATTAAAAAGCGTGTGAACAAAAATAATATTTTATGGCGTTGTGCAGCCAACTCTAAATGCAACCTGATTATTCACACAGACTCTGATCTTCGAACCGATAAATATTAGTTGATGTTTTTGTATATTAATACTGTGGTATATGTTAAGTTTATTTTATTTTGTTTTGTCATGCAGGGAACATTGTTGGTACCGTGCCCTTAACGATCACCCCGGTGATGCTGCTGGTACCCTGGCTAAAATATTGAAACAAAAAATTTTGAAAAGAGCTCGTAAGACTGATGATAAGCCAGCGACAGTAGTAACTCGCACCTTACGTGGCGTACTGTCTCCTGTGTCTGCTTTATTGCCAAAACCCGAGTCTCTGTCACGTGCAATAAATCGTATCCAAGTGGTTAATAATCTACAAATTGCAAATCCTGTAATACGTGGTGATTTGGAGCTAAATGATGATCTGAAAAGTACTCATGGTGGCGAGCGTTTTTTGTTACATGACAGTGGTGGCGATGAAAAAAGATTTATAATATTTACAACTTCGAGAAATTTAAACTTCTTGTCTACATGTGATCAGTGGCTAGGAAATGGTACTTTCCGTAGCGTTCCTGGAATATTCTTACAATTTTATTGTTTCCACGGTTACAAGAATGGTAAATCATTGCCATTGGTTTATGTTTTGGCTCCACATAAGTCATTGCGTACGTATGAGAAGGTCTTGACAGTTATCCGTGATAGTTTACCAAATTTCAAGCCTGCTAAGATGATGACTGATTTCGAGGAGTAATTTATTTTGGCCTTTAAAAAAATATGCTCCGGTGTGGCATTATGAGGTTGTTATTTTCATTTCAACCAATGTGTATGGCGTCATATACAATCCAGTGGTCTTCAAAAAATTTATGATACCGATATTAACTTTGCGATGAATCTCCGACTGCTATCAGCTTTAGCTCCTGTTTCATCTGCAGATGTCATTCAATGTTATGATTTGATCGTCGCAACTGATTCCTATGAGGCGCACGTTGATGAATTTGATGAGCTGTTTAAATATTTTGAGGCCACGTGGATTAGTCAATTATGTCATAACACAAAGAAACGTCAAAAACCTCGTTTGATGTTTCTATGTGGAATTGTCATGCAGCTATTGTGAATGACGATATGCGAACTAATAATCCAACTGAAGGTTAGCATAATCGATTCAATCGTTGTGTTGGAGTTCATTACGCTAATGAAGGCGTATTTTTTAAAGCTCTTAAAGATGAGCAGGTTAACACTGAGCTTTGTATGACAGATAAATACTGGTGCAACAGTTGTGAATCGCCGAAAAGCGTATCGTAATTACGACGAGCGACTGAAACGCGTAGTTATAGATTATGATCCGTCCTCCAAGATTAGTTTCTTGAGAAATGTGGCAAAAATTATTTCTTTCAATAATTAAGATATTTATTATATTAACTATTTAAATTGTATTGTGTCATTAAGTAAATCCAAATCTATTGTATATTTTGACATAGTTGCAATAATCAACAATATTATAATTTTTAGTATAATTGATAATTACTTTTTATTTAAAAATTAATTCCGTGGTATTCGTTGTTATTTATCTTGATTTCATTTTGTTGTATTTGAGATGAAGAATTCATGAAAATTATTGTGATAGTTGGAAAACGTTACCTGATAAATAATATTCAAAGTTTTTGAAAAGTCGTGCTACGAATATTTGTTAAAATGACACTAATAAGTGTTGAAATAAATTTGATAATTTTTTATAAATTTATTGTTTTGAATTGTTTTATTAAAAAACAGAATTACTTAAGATAATTAGCTGCAAAGTTTATATTCGTGATTTAATTGAACCAGCAGCGTCATCAGAGTGGTTGAGTCAACCGGTAATGGTAAAGTGGCCCAATGGTAAATACAGAATGTGTGTGGACTTCAGAGATGTCAATGCAGTGACGGAACGTGATACGTATCGTTCACCTCCTATACATGAATTATTGGATGGCTGTGGGAAAGCCCATTACATCTCAACAATTGACATGAACTCCGGTATTATCAAATTCTGTTGACTAAACAATGCCGGCCGTTTAAAGCATTTTGGGTACCTGTTAGAGGCCTCTATCAGTATAAACGAATGCCGATGGGTTCATGTAATGCACCGGCAACATTCCAGCGGGAAATTAATCGCATCATTACACCGGATTGAAACCATACGCGGCAGCCTACCTGGACGACATCATTGTGATTACTCCGACGTTCCAGAAGCACTTGGAAATATTGGCGGAAGTTCTGAAGCGGATACGAGAGGCAGGGTTTATACTAAATTTTGAGAAGAGTAAATTCTGTCAATCGCAGGCTTGATTCTTGGGTTTCTTGTTGGACAAGGACGGATTGCGGCCAGACCCTGAGAAATTTGAGCCTATTGTGAATTATCCGACACCGAAGAGTGCAAAACAAGTCCGTTGGTTTAATGGGATGATAAACTGAAATCATCACCATCTCAAAAATGTTGCCTGCGTAGCTGGACCCCTCTTCAGGCTGACCCGAAAAAACATCCAGTGGAAGTGAACCGATGTCAAAGAGGCCACATTTCAGGCTCTGAAACAGGCACTGGTGGAAGCACCAGTACTGAGTACACCTGATTATACACTGCCGTTTGTGCTGTATACTGATGCGAGTTAATCTGATTTGGGTGCAGTACTGGTTCAACGCAAGGATGACAAAGAGTGATTGATCGCGAGTGCTAGCAAATCATTAACTCCTGCTGAAGCCAATTATAGCACTACGGAGAATGAGTGCCTCGCCGTGGTGTGGTCAGTGCGAAAATTTCGTCCGTATCTGGAGGTATACACTTTCACGGTGGTGACTGACCATTCGAGTCTCCGGTGGCTGATGAATACTCGAGACCCCACGGGAAAACTAGCCAGATGGGCCCTGGAGCTGTCCGAGTATGATATGCGAATTGAATACCGTCGTTGGTCGGAAAATATAGCTCCAGACGCGTTATCTCGGCGATTCGAGGATGAGATGGACGTGATTGAGGACTTGAACGTGTTGGACGAGAACATCAGAGATGACTGATACACTGAAAAGTGTCAATTGCTGAAAGCTGATCCGGATGCTGTAGCTGGTTATCGGTATGACAATGGGCGATTGTATAAACGGGTATCTGCGCCGATGGAGAGTCTGATTGCCGATGGTGATGAGAGTTGGAATCTGGTGGTACCTCCTAATGACAAATGGTGGGTATTACAACAGGCTCACAACCATCCTCAATCAGGCCATTTGGGGATCCGTAAGACCCAGGAACGCATAAAGGCACGATACTATTGGCCGGGTATGTCCAAAGACATTCGTCATTATGTGTTGGAGTGCGAAACTTGCATTGAGTCAAAGCCGGTTCAGCAAAAATCTCTGGGATTGATGGAAACCAGAGCACCAATGGAACCGTGGGAAGTGGTGGCTGCAAATAACATGTCCTTTACTCGGTCTAAGTCTGAGTTTGCGTATCTGCTGATTTTTGAAGATTTGCATACACGATGGATTGAGTGTCTGCCGGTACGGGCAGCCAATGGTAAAACATTTGCTGGAAACTTCAAACAAGTAATCCTGAACCAGTGGGGAACTCCAAAGGTATCTAGACAGACAATAGACGAAAATATATCAATAACGATGTACAAGCCGTCATCAGCGAAAGAAGAATACAACACATGACATACCATAGCGCAAGCTAACCCAGTGGAACGCGTTAACCGTAACATCAAGACGATACTAATGAGTTATCTGGAAGACGACTACTGGGAATGGGACAAGTACATTTACGAGTTTCAGTTTGCGTACAACAACGCTAACCATGAAAGCTTGGGAGTGAGTCCAGCATTTCTCAACTTTGGTCGAAAGCCGTGTCCAATGAAATGTTATGGATATGACAATAAGGCAGTACAACTTGAAGCTGATGTGGACCGGTCGTCTTGGAGAGCTCGCATGGACTGGATGGTTCAACTGAGAGACATAGTCAACCAAAATATACGTCGGGCATCGAACTGGTACGCGAAGTATTACAATAAAACTCGCCGAGTGGGGGTCTTCGAGGTTGGGGACCAAGTGTATCGACCAAATAAAGTGCTGTCGAAAAAGAGTGACCAATTGGTCGAAAAGTTGGTTCCGAGGTTCATTGGTCCATTGGTGGTCGACAAGGTAGTCACAGCGGTGATTGTAGAGTTGAAAACGCTCGATGGTAAACTCGTGGGTCGCAGTCATATCAAATTGTTGAAGTTGTTCAGACGCGCCGAAAATGTAGTGCAAGCGGCCGAGGACTCGATCGAGATGGCGGGTATTAATGCGGTGTTGTTGGTCGCATGATGATTCTCCAATGGTTTATCTCTGTCTATTTATCTACCGTTTCTGGTACTGTCGCTTACTTTCTATTGCTCCTGCTAACTTCACTACTGCTTACGCTTTGATATATATGATTACAATGATATGTGTGGGTAATGTGGAGAATTGTATTTTATTCCAGCATTTGCGGCTGCACGCAATCTGATACATTACGGGATTGCGACCCCAGTGGTCACGGTACCTCAGAAAGCGGTAGCTGAGGCTTTAAACGAGGCTCGCCGACAGCAATTTCAGGAAGACAGCACCACGCTGGGGACATACGCCTGGGAAATTGAGGTCAACCTAATCTTCCATCAGCAGCTGACGGTGTGGAAGAGTCAATGGGCTGCGCGTGTTACTTCCAGCGGCTGTGCGCGATGTTACGCCTGGGGGTATACCGCCCGCAATTGCATAAATTTACCAGCGAAGATCAAACCGTTCTGCGACGAATGCGTGCAGTTCTTCGATTCGGACATTTGTCGTGGACCTCATGGGCGAGCCCGCTGCACAGCTCGTGGACGCTGCATGGTATGCTGCAGTGAGAGGACGCGGGGTGGTCGATGCCAGGGATGTCGGCGTACCGTCTTGGAGCAGTTGTGGGCATTGCCACGTTTTCCAAAGTTCACATGGGACCAGGAGGTAGTCCAGAAATATCAGCTGGACGAGTAGGATGAGCGTTTTCAAGAACTTACTGAAGACCCGCAAGCAGCGGCAGCTACCACGGAGTCCTTCCCAATGCTGTTTCAAGGAGCCGAACTCCATTATTCATTACTATTTATTTCACATCACTTTATTTATTTTATTTTTCGTTTATATTGATATTATTATTGTTTATTATTTATGAAAACTGGTAGCTGTGGGTATATTTGAACATGGTACTAATTTTATAAAGCTATTTCATATTGTATTACAAGGCGGGACCATTTTTCTTTATTTGCTGGTGTCACTTTCCATTGGTTGTAAGATGTTTGATTTGTTGTCGCTGTTGTCGCGGCCGAAGGTCTTGCAGAGGGCTAAGACCGGCCTGGTGGGGGGGGGGTGTCGCGATATTGGAATATCGCGGCAGTCTCACATCACGTCGGTGAGCAACAGAGGGCAGCACACGATGCTCACACGTCTCACCTACCATTATTATTATCATTATTTTGTTTGCATTTACTATTTTCTTTTAATTACTGCGTTGCTTATATGTCACCGATCTTTCAGGTGTAAATTATGTTGGAATCAGCTAAATTTTATAATTAATTTAAGTGCACAGTTTGATTTGTTGAGTACTGGAAAATTTAATTGCGTATTTGATTTATATGCTTATGATTATTTTGGCTGGCTGACGTATGCGCGTCAGCGCAACAGTTGGCAGGAATAAATTTATTTATCATAAATAAGTTTATGCGTTTGTGAATAAACCACGGTTTGATTTAGTGGTAAATCATGGTATTAATTATAAATGAAAGGGACAATTGGTCATTTGTCGTCGGGAGCGGGCCGAATTACACGGTGTAAATCATGTATTATTTTGGTAGTGTTGTTAAGAATAACAGCGACAGGTACATTTTTTTAGTGGGTAAAGTGAGATAGATAATGAAATGGCGCCGGTCGGGGTGCCGGCGTGAATCTCACGTGCTGCTGTGGTCAGACATGGGTAAACGATTGTAAGAGCAGGGTGTGTGTGCCTGTTGTTTTTGCAAATTAATTAATTGATACTCTATTTGGATTCACAATATAAAATAATATATTTTTATTGCCATTGGGCTGTATTAATGTGATTTAATAATAACAATTAGGATTGTTTAATAATTTGTACCCAATGGAGCCTGTACGTGCGTTATACGTCGACGACGACTGTAAGTACCTTTGAGCTATATACATTGGCGTGTAATTAATAATCGATAATCGTAAGATCAAATGCGTAATTGTTAAATTCAGCGGGTATTCATTTAACAATTGCAATTATCATTAATTGTACTTTATGAATAATTGAGTGTCATCTATTAATGAGTGTTATTTGTTGAGAATTACTAATTATTATTTATTATTTTGCGGCAAATACTTGAGTCTTTACAAGTATTATTTAGAACTACACGAGATAATTATTATCTGTAAGTGCTTATTTTCTTTTGCGGTAAATACTTAAGTATTTACAACTATAATTTATATTACACACACTGATTACTATTTACAATTATTTATTATTTTGCGATAAATATTTAAAAATTTTCAATTATTAATTATACTACACAAGATAATTATTATTTACAATCATTTATTACTTTTGCGACAAATACTGGCGTATTGGCAGTTATTATTTATCTTACACGAGATAAGTAGTCTTTACAATTATCTATTATTTGCGAATTTACCCATAATGTTTATAGCACTCGAAGTCATTATTATTTAGATGTATTATTATTGGGATAAATAATCTGGTATTATTTTATTTTTGCGGTAAATAATTTATTATTATTGTTTATACTATTATTGACATTATTAACACTTTTATTTTTGCGGTAAATAATTTAGTACTATTATTTATACTATTATTGATATTATTAACACTATTATTTTGCGGCAAATGATTTATTGTTATTATTCATACTATTATTGACATTATTGATACTAATATTTTGCGGTGAAGAAGTCATCATATACAATTATTATTTATATTTCACGAGAAATTATTATTGCGAGTTAACATTATATCACAACACATGATATAATTTATTGTTAAAAATTTAAATATATTTGAGTAATCGTTTGAGTAAATTTTGTTCGTAGAGGTGTACGAACTGGCACCCGACTAGGTTTTTCTAACTCAGCCTGATACAAGCTGTGTGACCAGTGGAGATTTGGGTTGTTTCCAACGGAATTTGGTGTTGCTTAATATTTTATTTTCAGTGTTGTTCACCATTTGAGGGCCATAACGGCTATTTTGAACCACACTCTACGGTGGGTCGTTTAAAATAGTAGAGAACGTTATAACTTCAAAAGTTGACTAGAAAAAAGTTGTACTTAATTTTCAGGCAAATTTTATGTCAATTTATCGTTAATTTGACTTGAAAAATTGTTAAGTATATTTTTACCCTCAAATTGTAGACAGTTTTATGTATAAATTTGCTACCTTCTTTTATGGTAAGAATGAACATTACTGACTGTTTTTTTTTCGTAAAAATTTAACTTTTAATGGAAGAAAAATAAACCGCAAATTTTTATTTTCAACTTTTGTTGTGAAATTGTCTGCAAATTCGGGCAGCAGATTGCTAGTAATTTTAACATCAAATTACTGTCAATTTCAAGCTAAAGTGGCTATCAGAGGACAAAGTTATTATTATTGGGCGTGTTTACATGTGAAGTTCTAGGAATGTTGTTACTACATAAGGACTTTTAGATGGCACATGTGACACGTGACATACAGTTTGGTTCTTTCATGAACGATGACGAAATCATTCTTTTCCGCGTCAGCCCCCGTCGTGATCGGTTGTTTTTATTTCAATTATAAGTACCTGTTCAAATCACAAAATGGCACGTGCATTATTATTAGAATCATTTACTTTAGATGATGAAATTAACGCATGGGTAGCTGGTGATGAGAATATGTAAGTATTTTTTTATTTTATTTCATTACTATAATTACTATTATTGTTATAATATTAGTGATAAAATTATTTTATGATATAAATTAGCACGTGGTAGGTTAATCATTGTAATTATTATTTATTTATTACTTATTATGCATTTTAATTTATTATGATTATTTTATTTTCAGTTAACTACGTGGATATGTAGATTTAATCGAAGGGATGAAGACTGGAAATAAGAAACCGTCATCATTATTCAAAGTTGTCATCAACAATGGAAACCGTTCACGAGTACCTTCATAATTTTGGGCGATCTGGCTCTGAAATACTCTCCGCCAATACAAGATCGTACCGTAGGAATGAAATTTTTTAAGTATTTTAATGATTATCTAATTTTAAATACACTTATCCAAAAAATTAAAGGAACATAAAATTTTTATAAATTTTTTAGTGATTTTTGGAAGGCAGTATTTTCGTGAAAAATAATCGAATCAAAAAAACAAAAAAAGCAAATTGAAGCTTGAAATCTCTAGTTTAAAGATATTCCATCAAAACATTTTTTTGAGCCACCGTTTTTGCGGAATCATAAGAAAAAGGTCGAGACAAAATTTTTCTATTTTTTTTTTTTTTATTATAGAAGGTGCTCCTATACTAACAGTTCAATCGACAGAAGACATTACCCTCATCGACAAAACTACACCATTGGCTGAAAAAGATCTCCGCACCATAGGTTTCTAGACACCTCAACGCAAACATGAAGAATCTATAGATGAGTGTTCAAACAAAAAATCACCTTTCGACCCATAAATGATGTATTTCATTTTTAATCTTGGTATGTTATTTTATCTTTTGTTTTCTGATATTATTTTGCTTATGTTTAATTGAGGCCGTTCTCAAATACTGCCGCTCTTCCACTCTTTGAAAATTTTCAATGATCTTCAACTGTCATAAGCGGACCAAAATTTAATTATTCAATTAAAAAAGTAATTAAAGAATGAATTAAAAAAAAAAAACGTAGCTGCGATTTCACCGAGATATTAATTTTTAAAAAAATCACTTTCAGTTGATATCAATTGGGAGTTAAACAAAATTTGTTAAATTCAACTCCTAATTGATACTAACCAAGTAATTTTCTTTGAATTCTATATCTTGGTGAAATTACAACTACGCTATATTTTTTTTAATTTAGGATTTATGTTTTTTTTTAACTAATTACATTTTTAGTACAGTTATGACAGTTGAAGGTCAATACACAATTCCAATAAGTGTGGGGCACTGTCTAAGAATGCCCTTAATAATTCGGAAGTAAGCCTTTTATTATCATGAATTCATGAAGATATTATGATGTTCACTATCGATTCTCTTGATCCAACTGCGATATATATTCATCTGTAACATCATTGATTGCATGAGTCAGTGATTTTATATAAGACTGCGTTTAATAGTAAAATAATACGATGACCTGATTAGATAGTAATTATTTATAAGAATTTAATATAAGTAAATGTCACTTAATGAGTTACAGTTGAATTTATTTATAAGTGGTATAACTTAATTTTATGATTATTTTCATGGATCTTATCAATAGTTTATCATAACGTTTGATATACCGAGAAAAGAACAAATATTGAATTTTATTTTATTTTTTTTGCATCTAAAGTTTGAGTTGAGTATTAAATTTGTTTTTTTCTGTTCATCAACAAAGATAATTTTGTAACGATAGTTTGTATTTGAAAATTTTTGTAAGAGGATTTCTGAAATCTATGTTTTTATGTTTTATATCAACTATTTATATGATGCACATTATTTACGAATTAAGAAGAGAAAAATTGTCAAATACATATTTTCTTGTCATTGTTACTTACGTCCGGTTAAAAGATAATTTCTGTTCTATATAATAAGTTTATATTAAGTTCCGGCCTGCAAATCAAAATTAAGTTTATTTATGTGTACAATACTATTAATTTTTATGACTATAAGATAACTAATGTAACTTGATTGTGAATGGCGGTACCCAGTGTCTAAAAATGTATTAGAGGCAAGAGTTGTGTAAACTATTGTTATTCGTGAAATTATCTCAACCGGAACAGTCGTAAGCAATAATAAAAAATGTTTTTGTATTATTAAATTTTCTTAAAACTTATAAGCTATTTGTTCAATGTGCGTTACCTGCGTTAAACAAAAAATAATAATTAGATATATAACTATTGCTCAATATTATTAAGTTCCTCCATAATTAATAATATTGAAGATGTTTACCTTTTATTTAAAACAAATTATGGCTTGATTAAAAGATAATTTTTAATTTCATAAAATAAGCTTATTTCCGAGTAGAATTAAAACACATAGGTGGCCAGCCCGTAGCTAACAGTTTTGAGTCATATCTCATCACTGCCTAATAGCATTGGCCAGTCATAACCCCACTATGTGACACCATCTTAGCCGGTTGCTGACTGATCAGAACACGCCAGTGGATAGATTCAAACATATTCAATAGCTAGGTTAAAACAATGAGGTAGTGAGTGTGCAATTATAAATATCTAATTGTTCGCTAAAAAAAATGAGCCAATGACAAGATATGAAAAGTAGCCAGTGGCTAGCTAAAAAATATGAGTTCATGATGACTCGAAAATTAAAAAAAAGAAGAAATTTTTTTTTCACACTGGTTTTACATCTCGTATTTAGATTCATTTTTTATAAGTTTATCATCGAATTAACCGTAATATCCAGTTAGGCGAAGACGGGAGTTGAACCCGGATCCTTGGGATGATGAGTCTCGCGTGTTATCCACTAGGCTGCTACTGCTCGTTGGAATCGACTACAATTTGATGATCCATATATGTTTTATGCAGTGCTATCTGTAACGAATAGTGACTAGACAACTGTAAGATACTCGTGAGGTGAAATTAATTTTTTAAGCAACTCCATCTAAACTAATAATTACTAGACACCCAATTGTCACGGATTAATTGTCGCGGATCAATTGTCCTCGGATCATTTGTTGCGTAACCATATTTATAGGCACTTTATTACAAATTTCGTAAACTTTGACATATGTCGTAGTTTATATAATAAACAAAAAATTTTTCTCTCATTAAATATAGATAAATACTGCAAGTTTTCATTTTTACAGAATCCATCGCTAATTGCATAAAAGTATTTAAAGATGAATTATATGTTTCAGCCCCAACATTTAATAACCGTGGCAACGGAAGTGCTCGACGTTTCCACAATCCGCAGCTTAATAATCGTGGCCGAGGGGGCGGGTTCTGCGTTCTTATCATACGCCCAATTCAAACAACCAGAATAGTAGTAACTAATAGTATATTAATAAATCTCAGGGTGGCCACGAGCCGGGAAAACCAGGAATATCAGGAATTATCAGAGAATTTAATGCAACCGGTAAATATCATGAAAATGTCAGGGAATTTCGAAAAGTATCTGGGAATTAAATTGTAACAGTTTAAAATTTAAAAAATTTTAAATTATACACTGGTTATAAAAATTATGGGATATTAAAAAAATTTCAAATTTTAAAGTGATTTTTAACAGTTTGTAACTCAAAGGAAAATGGTTTTACGACAAAAACAAAAAAGGCAAATTGTAGCTTCTAGTTTTCTGATCTTGTCTTTGAATTTTTTTATTATGTGCGGTTCCGGACTAATCCTAAGAAAACTATTGAAAAATCAATTTATTGAATTTTTGCTTGTCTTAAAAACGGTCTTCGAACTTCAATAAATTTTTTCCGAAAATTAAAATTGATTTTTGATTGCTCCGGAACTGTGCATAGTAAAAAAATTAAAACATCCAGATCAGAAAACAAGACACTTGAAGATACAGTTTCATTTTTTGTTTATATTGTACGACCATTTTCCTTCGAGTTACAAACTGTTTAAAATTCCTAAAAAATTTGAAATTTTTTTAATATCCCTTAATTTTTGTAACCAGTGTATTTTGAATTTATTTAAATCATAAAATTTTTTATTAAATATTTCAACTTATACATTATTTAATATCGAATAATCAAAAGTAGGCCATATTAATTCATTTTATTGCCATTGTTACGTCCAGATTATCGGACTTAATTTAAAATTTATTTTAGTCCAAGCCAATGGCTTATAGACTGGGAATCTGCGAGGATGTTGTCTGGGTTGATAATTGATAAAACTTAAATTACAATTAATTATCTATATATTGAGACCAAAAAAATTTAATTTTACAAATACAAAAGTTTACAAAATTCTAACGCTACAACTTAAATTATT
The DNA here is from genome assembly GCF_029852145.1 of Microplitis mediator. Lineage (NCBI taxonomy): Eukaryota > Metazoa > Arthropoda > Insecta > Hymenoptera > Braconidae > Microplitis > Microplitis mediator. The sequence continues at coordinate 15,667,282 of NC_079970.1, forward strand.
CTATGAAAATACTCGGTGGCTACCTGCCGACACTAGGAATTATGAATTTGAATTTGTCTATTGAGTCGTCACCATGAGATTAATTTCAATAACCGATTAATTTGAATATAAAATAATTTAACATATATATATATATATATATATATATATATATATATATTGTAGTGGTTGGTATCTTAAATTAATATCACTTATACACTACAATGATAACACACTTATATTAGAAATAATAACACTACAATTAGCAGCAGTAAAAGAAAGCGAGGGCAATATATAGTTTATTGAGATACAATGTTTGCTGTTTAACTGTCAATATAAGACTGACTGACTTTAATCGCGCATCTATAAAACAAGAGAAGAAGGCATTTGTTTTCTAGCTATTAAAATATTTAAAAGATCAGTTTCACATTCGTTACACTACCCCCTTCTCAATAAATTATCGTCCCGATAAAAATTGTGTTGGAAGAATCGAACTTAATTGAAATTAAAACTATTTACAATCTTCGTTCGATTCCGCTATGGTCCCAACACACCCTATCTATCACCCTACAGGGAAAAAAACACCATAGCCCAAAAACAACCCTGTAGGCTAACTCAAAGATAATAAAAAAATAAAAAAAATAGTCTATAGATTAATTGAGCTAAGAATTGATAATAATAAAAAAATAAAATATTCTGCTAAGAAGTTAATCAGTGTACGTGACTCTATTTTTCTATTTAACGAATCAAAATAAATAAAATTAAAAATGTAACCCTCCTCTTGATTGAATGGACCTTCAATGGGAATGGGATCAGGTACGGGATGGGAACAGGAACTCCTTCCTCTCCTCCTTGAAGGACTAGGAATGGACTCCTTCTCTCCTTCCCCAATGAAATTGGAAAAATTATCTGCACATAATAGAAAAAAAAACAAAACGAGTATCTCTAACATTTTATTAAATTTCATATTTAAACATATTTCATCATTACATTCTATTATTTATCAGTTGTTTATTGTAAACTTTTAGTGTGATCAATTTGTTACTTTTTCGATCTTAAATGCTCAATGTTCTACCGCTCGGTCCATTCAGCTCATATGCCGATATGTTATCTCGAGCTGACACATCAATGATTACTGAATAATACACGTTGCAACGAATTTCAATTTTTCCCCCTAAAAGTTCCTCGGAAACTCTCCAGGGCATCCACCTATCTCTCAGAAGTCGGGCACTACTTAAGAGAAATGTTGACTATGCCAACTCCGGATGGATCCCAAAGCTCCAGTCAGGATACTGTTGACCAATGATAAGTCCTAAGAATTCAAACTTTTGATTTGAGCTGTGCTCACTTAAACCAAAAGAAATATCCAGTCTCTCATCAAAGGCCCAAGAATCCCGGGAACCCCTTACAACGACTAATCGTTCAGGGTCCTCAGACGGACTTCCCTCAAGCTAATAACCAAACTTAGAACATTCCAGTCCTTATAGAATCCCGGGAATCCCTCGAACAACGTTACCACCAAGATCGTTCGGAGCCCTCAGCCAGACTTCTTTCAGAATCTCGGGAACTCTTCAACAACGTCTACAGTGTGGTTATTCAGGGTTCACTGTCAGACTTCTCCTAAGGACTATACCAGTCTTTAGTAGTCGTTCAAACATCTTCAATTCTATCAGTTTGCAAGATATCCTAGACTTACTAATTGACTACAGAATCCCGGGAACCCTTTACAACGTCTACACTGAGATCGTTCAGGGTCCCAGCCGGACTTCTCTTTTATTTTTCTTATTGATCACAGTACGGTGCAAGACGGTTTACATGCACAATTTTATACTTTCCTTTGGGGATTTTTCTAATTCTATAAACTACGTTATTTAGCCTGATTTCAATTTCATAAGGACCCTCCCAATCGCATTGAAGTAAATAAATTTTTTAATTATTTCCGTTAATATCGACTTTTCTTTTTTTTTTTTTTTAAATTTAACTCATGATAGTTATCTCAGCAGTTTCATAAAACTTTTCTATTCATCCGTATAAAACTATATTTATTGACTTGATAAAATACTTGAGGTATTACATAGCCCAGATAAAAATTTCGAATATTACTTTTTATACAAAATCGTTTATCTATCGTTCTACATCATAGAATCATCAAATGTACCCGGTTTATTAATCATGTCAATCGATTACAAAACAAAAGAGCGGTTAGATGTCACGATAATTTTAGCTAATTTGTACTTTTTTTTTTTTTTTTAATTGTATCTAACTATAATTATTATTGAATAATAATACATCACCAAATTTATCCTTTCTGAATTTCGAGTTGTCCATCAATTCAACTTCAACTCCTCAATTGATGCTAATAAAATATTCTTCCGGCTTCACTGTTTTGTTAAAAAAAAATAATGAGACTACCCGGCGTTTAATATTTTGATCACTATTATTTTATATTTTTATCACACACGTAATTACTCATACCCGCACTTTAACACAAATTAATAGAAATATTTTCACAACACTAATTTATTAATCACGAATTTTATTTTTTTTTTTTTTATATATAGTACATCACACAAATAAATTCAAATACGCACTTTGACTCCGATTAAGGAAAATATTTTCACAAAACTTAATTATTTAATCACTGACTTCGTTTAAATTATTACACGCACTTGGAATCTATATGATAAAATATATTCAAAAATTTTAATTAATTCATCACCGTATTTATTAATATTCCTACGCGAACTTTAACACTATAACACATCCACAGAATTTTTTTTTTTTTTTTTAATTCATCACCGAATTTACTTATTTTACTATACGCACTTTAATATAATAACACATATTCACAAAACTTATTTAATTCATCACTAAATTTATTTTAATTCACACGCGCACTTTATCACAAATTTAAAAGAAATATGTTTTCACTAAACTCGTTTAATTGATCACAGAGTTTACGTTTTTTTTTAATATCAAAAACACGATCGTTTCAAATCTTTGCCTTTCCCGTCGCGTTGCAATATTTTGACAGCTATTTTTATTTTATATTTGTAAATACACACGAAGGTTACGCGCACTTCTGACACCAAATTGGAGTGGTTGGTATCTTAAATTAATATCACTTATACACTATAATGATAACACACTTATATTAGAAATAATAACACCACAATTAACAGCAGTAAAAGAAAGCAAGGGCAATATATAGTTTATTGAGATACAATGTTTGCTGTTTAACTGTCAATATAAGACTGACTGACTTTAATCGCGCATCTATAAAACAAGAGAAGAAGGCATTTGTTTTCTAGCTATTCAAATATTTAAAAGATCAGTTTCACATTCGTTACAATATATATATATATATATATATATATATATATATATATATATATATATATATATATATATATTGTGACGTTATTTTTTTGAACGAGGCTTGGATTGAGTTGACGTCACAAGCACCAACTGATTGTGGGGCATAACCGAGCATGGTAACTCAAGATTTAGAGTTTAGCTACAGTAAATTACAATTTTTATACAGTTTTTTTTTGGTGATCAAGTTCTAGTTAAGAATAAAATATGGAGTAACGTTTGGCTACAGAAAATTTATATGGGAAATTTATTGTGGGATATGGGTGGAGATTAGAGTTGGGTAAAAGATAAAGTTTGAGTTTTGGAATTTTCAGTTTTTGGTTTATTGAGTGTGTGGAAAAGTCGGAGCAACCGTGGAATGGGGCTCAAGTAATTGCCACCCGGTTGTATCTGATGTCAGGATGCTTGCCTGACCCTATGAGACTTCCATGTGGAGTGCAGAGGTCTAGCTGAAATGCTAGCGCTCCAAAATAAGGACTATGGACTAGGTGTAAGAGATCAGTTTTTTGTTATTATGATTGGCAGGACTCAGCGATGGTTTAGTGGCCACTATCGCTGTGGAAGCCGCTATTTCTGGTCATTTTTGGAGTTTTGGGTTTTGTTGGTAGGCCTCAGTGGACAGCTTTGACCAGTGTGCTGCTGAGGGTAACCGTTGGTCACTTAAATTTAAGAATTTTAGTCTGCGATCTCACCGAAACCAAGTCCAGGAGAGCGCATACATTGGGATATCCATACTCAATATCGAGTTGGAGTTATGGAGTAAAGTATAGAGAGCCGGTATAAATGGAGATGATGTTTTTAGTTTGGGGAGTACAGTAGGGGATTCGACTCTGGTCGCTCGAAGCGAGCAGACGTGTCGGGAGTGATGCTTCAGAAAGCTACAGGTTGGAGTTATCGTTACAGAAGTATTGCTTTAAACAGTGTGAGACGTTACTTGATATTTTATTCATCAGTAATCAGGTATGAGATAATTATTATAAATAATTAATCGAGTTTGAGTTAGAATCTTGAGGTATTATGCTACGGTTTTAGTTAAAGAAAAGATATAAGATTTGTGAAAAGTATGAGAAAGTAGTTACAGTTTTGAGTCAGGTTCGCGATCTAATGTTAATATTATTTTTATAAAATAATTATAGGGAATATGTTAGTCAGTAAGTTAATTATTGCCTAATGAACGTCAAAAATGAGATCCAGGTACGTTAGTCGTACGATTTTTGCTACAGCAAGTATGCTAGAGTAACAAATTTAAGATTATGGTTCCCGTTCACCGAGTACTATTTGAGCATCGGTTGGCTCCAGTTATTTAATTATTTTAATTAATTATTTTTAATTAATTTAGTTATAAGGTTTTGACGCGCATCATTTAGATGCCAAGTTGCCGTTCGGATTTACTGGATCGTTGTATTTTTCGGATTCAGTATTTTGTTATAGAGAGTAAGATTATTTGTATTATGTTCTAGTATTTGATTTATTTTATTGTTAAATAAAAATTGCAAATCATTTAATAATTTACACGAGTTTGGGATGATTTAACCCGGACCACTCCCTCTCTCCATAAACCTACACACTGAGCGACACCACGGCATACCGTAACTCTGTTTTTAGTGCTCCAGTCTCTGTCTTGTTTTGCTATTAAGTTTGAGCATTTTAGTTTAAGTTTTGAATTTTATTTTATGCGTGGTTTTGGTGATAATTCCACAGATCAAAAATTATCTACCTCATTTATGCGTGGTTTATGAAATAATTCCACAGATCAAAAATTAATAAAATTTTCGTAATTTACTGGTTTGGTGATTCCAGTGATAAAAATTACCTGGCGCCCTATTAGTATTGAGACTGGAGGCTAAGGACAGGGAACGAAGTTGTAGCGCAAAGATTAGCGTATAATTTTTGCGTTATAATATATATATATATATACATATATATATATATATATATATATATATATATATATATATATATATATATATATATATATATATTAGGGTGAGCCAAAAAAACCAACCTATTGAATTTATGTCTTAAAAAGGACCTATATATCGAGAAAAAAATTCTCCCATTGGGCAAAATTTTTAGCTCAATTTTAAAAGGTAGCGGTAGCCATTTGAAATTTCCCATTTAAATAACATGCAGAAAAATTTTTTTTGATTAAAAATATTATAACTTTTAAACCATGTGAGACAAAAATTCGGCTCTAGAATATTCTTGTAGGGCATTAAATTTCTTAAAAGAAACTCCTGGGAGTTGAATTTGTAAATTTGATATTTCGTATACTAACAGGCTACCAAAGTCTAGAGTAAACAGAATCATACAAATTTAAGGCTTTATTTGGATTTTCCAAATACTTTTCTTTTGCTGTGATCGATAACAAAATATTATTTGTTACAACGTGGATATTGTTGGTGATTTCATTGCACTACATGTAGAACAAATTTTCTCGTAGTATTGATATTTTTAATAATAAAGCCTTAAATTTGTATGATTCTGTTTACTCTAGACTTGGATGGCCTGTAAGTATACGAAATATCAAGTTTACAAATTCGACTCCCAGGACTTTTTTCAAAGAAATTTAATGCCATACAAGAATATTCTAGAGCCGAATTTTTATCTCACATGGTTCAAAAGTTATAATATTTTTAATCAAAAAAAATTTTTTTGCATGTTATTTAAATGGGAAATTTCAAATGGCTACCGCCACCTTTTAAGATTGAGCTAAAAATTTTGCCCAATGGGAGAATTTTTTTCTCGATACATAGGTCCTTTTTAAGACGTAAATTCGATAGGTTGGTTTTTTTGGCTCACCCTAATATATATATACAGTAACTTATTTAAGAATTACAGTACCTGAGATCGCAGCTATTAGATTGGTTTATTACACTGAATTTAATATGCGATTAAATTTATTTTTATCGTTGGATTAAATTTCTTGAATAATTATTGACTGAATAGAGATTACAAAAAATACTCGCGAAATGTTGATGAGTTTAAATGAGGAAACACTTGCACAATAATTGAATGGACTTGAGTGTGTGGACACTTGCAAAATATTTGAATTAATTTTCAGTGTGAAGACACTTGAACTAAAATAGTTGAATCAATTTTCAGTGTGAGGACACTTGAAATAAAAATTGAATTAATTTTCAGTGTGAGGACACTCGAAAATAAAAAGGAAACTAGTGCTGAACTAGTACGGAAAAAAGTTTGAGAACACTTGTATTTTCCTTCCCTTATTCAACTGGAACTAAACTGGACTTGAGCCGAACTGTATCGATTTTTGGTTCGACGACACTTTTTATAATCTCTTATCTGGTCTACTCAAAGTACTGTTTTGGGGGAAAACTGTGTCCAATCGAAGCACAGTTCCTATGGGACCTTTCCCTTTCTCTATGATTTTCACCTTAGGAAAGTGGGAAGGGCATGCCCCTATGTGGACCTATGTGCGTGCGCACCCACACATACACCCACATGTAGAATATTATACTTATAAACATATATAAATTTAAATATTTAAATTTATTTATACTTATTGTTTAAATTTATTTATAATAATATTACTTAAATTCATTCATAACAACATTACTTAAATTTATCTATAATAATATTATTTAAATTTATTTATAAATTTATTTAATGTTATAATTTGTTAACTTAAAATATCAATTTTAGTTAACATTGATATTATTTAAATTGGCGTTGAGCCTATATTATTTAGTTATAATTATAGGTTTTATTTAACTTAAAAATTATTAATTTTGTTGGTTAATTAAATCCTAATTTGAATTTAAAATAGATGGCTAGCAGCCGACTCTATTTATCCTCTTCTAAAAAGTTGATGACCGGATGTCGTATCGTTTTACGTCACTTCTGTGACTATTTTATTCGGTTGTCGATTGGTCGACCGAGATAATGGCGGGATTTCTGAAAGAATGAAGGCGAGCGAAGCGAGCGTGTTATGTCTAGTAATATTAAAAAGTAAAAATTATATTTTCTATCTTAAATTTTAAATTACTCGTGACGTTTTTTTGTAAGAATTATTTATTAAATTTTTAATTATTCTTTCAATTGAAGTTTATAAATTGCTCATTGAATTATTCTTTTATTTATTTAAACAGACTACGTTTTAGAAATTATTATTGAATTATTAATTATTCTTGTAGTTGAAGTTGATGAGTTATATATTTGAATGATAGTATTACGTTTAGAGATTATTTATTCGATTATTAATTTTTCTTGTAGTTGAAGTTGATGAGTTATTCATTTAAATGATAGTATTAAAAATTATTTACTGGATTGTTATTTATTATTTGAATATTTTCCTATTTTATTTATTTTTTTAAATCGTTTATTTGAATATTTTTTCATTTGCTTTAAATTATGGAGTTTTATTTAATGACCATTTCGTCATTAAAGTTAAATTTTTCTATTTGTTTTGTGATGCCAAGATGTCTCAACAAAGTGCACTCAAAGAGAAAGTAAGGGATTAAGATTATATTTATTTATAGCTAAAAATTTATGTTCCACGTACACTTTTGTTGATAAATATTTTTGTTTTCTACGAAAAGTGTTTCCAGATGGCCTTTGGGCTTTTACAATTGCCCGAGGGGTCATTAAAATTACGTTTAGGTGTTTGCTCTAGCATTTCAAAAAAATCCCAATGCGAACAAGTCTTAATCCCTTAAAAGCATTTTACAACTACGTCACGCCTTATCACTAAATATTATCGAAAAATAAAAAAAAAATAATAGAAAAAATAAAATCTGGTCGTCGGCTCGATTTTCATTAATAAAACAAAATTAGCAATAAAATATAACGTTTAGCATTTAGCTGGACGTAACACCATTTTTTTATGGTTTCTTCCATGATTCAATTATCAAATTTAATTATTAAAAATGAAAATATAATAAAAACTTTGAATATTTAAATGATACGAATAAAATTTCTAAATCAGGGAAAAATGTGAAGAGCTTTACTGGTAAACCGGGAAATATCAGGGAATTTTTAAATCATTGCTTTGTGGCCACCCTGAATCTGTATTTTTCCATCTAATCTGCTAATTAATTGTTTTAATATCTATACATCCTTAACAGGCATTAAGCGTCGTCGTAGCCGCAACAGCCATAAGCGGGCCCGGATATTTCAAAAGGCTCGTAACAGCCAACAAAATAAAATTTTACAGGGTGTTGCTGAACATATTGAAGAAATTGCAAGTTCGAAAAATAGCCCTAATAATTTTCATAACTGTAATGTCAAATTATATCAGGAAAAAAAATAAATATATGATCATCATCTTAGTATACCGCAAATTGAATTGAAATGATAAACTTTTAATTTTATGCCATGCACTGTACTTTATTAACCATGTTGAATGTAAAAGACCCACTACTCGCTCACTTATTTATTAGAGTGTGATCTCTCAATCTCTCACTGTCAATTGATAGATGAAAAGTAAATTTTTTCTTTCTCTTTATTATGGTTATTTCTCGGAGTTACAAATATTATAATTAAATTCTAATTTGAGGAATGATATTGATAATTAATTTTTACTAATTGTTAAAATAAATTTCTTCAGCGTTTCTATAGCTAGTCCCTCGGCTGAAGAGGGAAGCCCGTATGCACTTTTAGGTCCCCGGATTCTGATTAATGATATTTACGTATTTTTTTCCGAGGATCACGAAAAACTAGGTTATTTTGCTCGCCGATGGTAGGTTCAATTGTTAATAACAATTTAATTGTTTATAACGATATAAATCAAGAAGGACTGATTTGACGGGGAAGTTTATTAAAAAAAAAAAGTTTTTAAATTAAAAAACCAACAAATAATGTCCTTATCATTTTTTTGATAGAATGAATATTTTCGGAGATAGCGCAAAAAACAACAAGTAGCGGTCGAACCTCTCTCTCGCGCGCACGCATCCCACGGACTCTAGCGACGAACGACAGGCACAGAAAAATACAGGGACGAAAAAAAAATTCAATTCTCGGTGTCAACTAAAGATTAAGAAAAGAAACTCATAGATATCATAGAGGAGACTCTATGGAAGATTTCCAGACCCATAATCGATGGATCCACCCCATAGACACCGAGTAACAGCCCTATAAAAGGGGGTTTTTTAATTAAATTGACGGATTTTCGACTTTAGAAATTTCAATCCTCGGTGTACACCTGAGATTAAGGAAGGAAACTCATGGGAATTTTCTAGGACACTATACAGAAGATTCCCAGACCCATAATTAAAAGATTAACCCCATAGACATCGAGTAACAGCCCCATAAATGGGGGTTTTTTAATTAAATTGTCGAATTTTCGACTTTAAAAAATTCAATCCTCGATGTACACCTGAGATTAAGGAAGGAAACTCATGGGAATTTTTTAGGACACTATACAGAAGATTCCCAGACCCATAATTAAAGTATTAACCCCATAGACATCGAGTAACATCCCAATAAATAAAGGTTTTTTAATTAAATTAACGAATTTTCGACTTTAAAAAATTCAATCCTCGATGTACACTTGAGATTAAGGAAGGAAACTCATAGGAATTTTTTAGGACACTATACAGAAGATTCCCAGACCCATAATCGATAGATTAACTCCATGGACATCGAGTAACAGCCCGTAAATGGGAGTTTTTTAATTAAATTGTCGAATTTTCGACTTTAGAAAATTCAATCCTCGATGTACACCTGAGATTAAGGAAAGAAGCTCATGAGAATCTTCTAGGACACTATACAGAAGATTCCCAGACCCATAATTAAAAGATTAACCCCATAGACATCGAGTAACAGCCCCATCAATGGGCGTTTTTTAATTAAATTGTCGAATTTTCGACTTTAGAAAATTCAATCCTCGATGTACACCTGAGATTAAGGAAGGAAACTCATGGGAATCTTTTTGGACACTATATAGAAGATTCCCAGACCCATAATCGATAGATTAACCCCATAGACACCGAGTAACAGGCCCATAGAAGGGGGTTTTTTAATTAAATTTTCGAATTTTCGACTTTAGAAAATTCAATCCTCGATGTACACCTGAGATTAAGGAAGGAAACTCATGGGAGTTTCCTAGGACACTATACAGAAGATTCCCAGACCCATAATTAAAATATTAACCCCATAGACATCAATAAGCTATTAAATGCCGCCCAAGAAGGAATGCATTGATTATCTTTTCTAGTCAATGCGGAGGTCGAAGTTGACGGCAATGAGAGTGAATTTTGTTCAATCTCTCTGATCATTGAAATATCCATTCTATTAATGATCCAAAGCAGATCATTAAAAGTACTACTGTACACTGATGGTTTGATTCTTTCGATCTCCTGCATTTTTAGATCTGGTGACACGATAACTTTTTCAGGCTTATTGAAATCTCTTAACTTCTGACATTCCAGCATGTACTCAAACGTCCTATTTTTTTTCACAACATCCGTTTCCAGAATTTTCGGGTTCAACTTAATATTGTTAGAACGATTTTGAAACAATACAGAAACGGTATCATGTGAGCTGTTCAAACCGGACAATGTGTTTTCATTATGATCGAAATTATCGAATGCAGCTACTGTGAATTCTTTTCGATCAAAATGTGATGGGAATGGTACATTTCCATTACTTTGTTGCATCGTATAAGCTGCTAAACATAAACGAGTCCGTCGAATCTCATCATATGACATAGACATGCCCACTCTATTTAAGCTTGTTATCAATGACGCGCTTTTACAAATAGAGTGAACACTAAACCCAATTAACATGTGTAAAGGTGTTCTTTTGCGGCCACAATGTAGTATGAAGTAAATCATTTGATACAAAGTTTGTATTCTAAGCGTTAATTGCGAACTTTGTAAATCATCTGATTTATCATCTTCTGGTGTTGTTATGTCGGACAGCTTTTGTTTTTGAATTTTTTCTGGTGAATGTTTGAACAATACAGAAAAAAACTTTAAAACGTCATCTGGCATTTCCATTCGATTCCAAGATTCCTGTATGTCCTGTTTATCACAAAATCTGTCATTTCAATCAAAATCTTTCTCTAACAACGACTCTCTTAACTGCAGACCACTATTCTTGATGGTATCAAATGAAGCCAGCTTCCTAATAAGATCTTCACGTGTTAATGAACTTTTAAAAAATAGAGTAGATTCGTTTGATCGGTGATTAGAAGCAAAATCTATGGATCCATGATAAAATTTTTCCATAAACGATTTTACGTCACGATTCTGTACTTGAGTTTGTGAACTTAATTTTTTATTCACTTCTTTCGTTACAAAACTTATTTGAAAAATTTTCCGTCATCTAATGCTGGTTTTATGGATTCAATTACATCTTTTATTTCTTTTCTTCTTAGTTCTAGAATTTCATTTCGTTTTTTAATTGAAATATTACATTCTTTAGTAGATGGAGTCAGAATATTTTCATCGTTTGAAAAATTTTCATTGACATCATCAGAAGTCGAAGTTTCACCGGCATCTAACGAAGTTGATGAAAATAATTTGCTACTATCGTCCGGGTCAACATCTAAAAAATTATTTCGACTATTCGCATCAGTATTACTATCAGGTTCACTACTTTCATCGTATTTTCTTTCAAATTGCCGCATGCAATTTTTATGATAATAAACTTTTTTAGTTAACAATTCTTCAGGCGTCGTGATAGAACGAAGTAATTCATATCGAACTTCAGTACTTTTTTGAAATACATCAAACAATTTCCGAGCTCTCTGAATACTACACAATTGAGATTTTTTTGAATCTTTTTTTATAGTTACATGGTAATAAAACGTTTCACCATTTAAAGCTGTTATTCTTCGATGAACTTCATCTTCTTGATCTAATGCACATTTCTTTATTTGATCACATCCGTTAACAGTTGAGGTTAATTTTTTGTCCGCAGAGAGACAAATAATGCATTTATTCATTGAAGAATTAACTCTTAAATTAGATGTAGACATTATCACATTAGTTAATTACAAATTCACGCACAAAATATTTCAAAATATATTGACAGTTAACACCGAAAATAAAATAAAGTGATATAAAGCACACAAAGTTATTGTCTGAATTGTTTGAATAATCAACTGTTGAGTAAATAATAATTAAATAGGTAATTAAATATAGCTATTGCATCAAAAAAATGTTCATGTGAGAATAACTTTAATTTCTCAATAGAATATGTATTGTTCTATTTCACATTCAATAATTTGATCACACCGTTCAATATTGAAGTTAATTTCTTTGTTCACAGACAGACAAAAAATGCACTTGTTTATTGAAAAATTCACTATCACTTTATTTACAGCTATATTAATATATACATGTTTACACGATCACAATTGTTAATTACAAACTTTTCTACAAAATAAAAACCAACTATATTAAAATATATTACTATAAAACAATCTTTACATTTAGAAACACACTAAATATACTAAAGGGTTAACAATAGCAAAGGATTAACTGAGAGTGAACACTCGATGAAAAATGCAGATCAAATAAATTTTTTAGTTGGAAAAATAATAATGAATATACTTACTCGATTTCTATTGGTTTGATGATAGCTAGTAAATTTTACTTCCAATTTCTTAGCCAATAGTATTCAATAAAACACTTGATGTCGTTCGGTATTTATAAATCAATACATTTTTCTTCGAGACACTAACTTGCATACAAACATATAACAATGAAAAGAGGTGAGTCGCGAAGCCAGCATCGTTCGGGTGTAAACAAACAGCGGCGCCTGAAGGTCAGCTCACGCGTATTGTTCTTACGCGTCTTTCTTACAATACGCTCGGAAACCGAAGATTATGATTGAGGTCTCATTCGATTGGTAATCTCATTTACAAACTTTGAAGAAAAAAAACAATGATGCACTTGTTAAACATGCAATAAATATGGAAAACTGGTTGAATAAAAAAATTTTTTTTCATAAAGATTTATTAGTTAATCAACATCTAAAAAATTAAAAAAAATTTTTATTAAATAAATTATTAAATAAAAAAATGAGAAAAAAAAATTTCGTTTGTGAAAAATACAAGAAACAATTAAAGAAAATTGAAAAAAAAAAAAAAACGTCGGCTAACTTTTATATCATAATTTAATGAAAATTAAGTTAACCGACATCTGAAAACTTTTATAAATTTTTTTATTAAAAAAATATTAACAGAAAAAAATTAAGAGAAGACAAATTTTATTTGTGAAAAATTTAAAAAACATCACGTGCAATTTTTTAAAAATATTTTGTAGTACGAATTAAATGATTAAAAAAAATCAAAAAAAAAAACGTCGGCTCACTTTTGTATCACAACTTTATGGAAATTAAGTAAACCGACTTGTAAACAAATTTATAAAATTTTTTTATTAAAAAAATTATTACAAAAAAAAAAAAAAAAAAAGAAAAATAATTTCATTTGTGAAAAATTTGAAAAAAAACGCGTGAAATTTTTAAAAATATTTTGTAATACTGAATAAATTTTCTCTCTAAGATCTGAAAAAAAATATGTTATATACACTGGTCACAGAAATTAAGGGATAGAAAAAAAATCCGAAATTTTTAGGTAATTTTCAACATGCTGTAACTCAGTGAAAAATGGTCGTATAAAAAACCTAAAAAAAGCAAATTGTAGCCTTAAGTTTCTAGTTTTCAGATCTGGACCTCAAAATTTTTTATCATGTACGGTTCCGGAGTAATCATAAGAAAACCAACGAAAAAAAAATTTTCAAAATTTTTGCTGGTCTTTCAATACCTCTATGGGCGACAATAAATTTTTTTAAATAATCCGACTGTCTGACTTTTCTCGGAAATTTTATGCCCTTTAATTTGGTGGCCTTAAAAAGTCTCTACGACGATTTGGCGCCGAGTTATCATTGATCAAAGCAAAAAAGTCCATTTTGGCTTTGATAATCAATAACTCCGGATGTATTGGTCGTACAGAGAATGGAAGCAGGGTTTTGAAAACTGGAAAACATTCTCTATAAGGCAAAATTAGTGGCATTTGATAGAAAAATTTTTTTTAAAGCGATATTGTTTGGTAAAAAATAGGTCAAAATTCACAAATTTAAGGATATTCGGAAATCTTGCTATAACTTTGGATATAACGGATGAACAAAGGATATCTTCGACTTTTTTTCAACCTCAAAGTGTCCTGAAAAAACCCTGAAAATTTCAAATCGCTGCGATTTTTCTTTCTTAGTGCCCCGAAGCTTTAAATTTATCGATTTTGTCAAAAATCACCATAATTGGTAGTTTCTCGGTTTTTGTTCATTTTTTCGATTTGAAAATGGTTTTCTTACCGATAATCTTCATTTCTTCGATCAAAAAGATCGATTATCGAAAAAAATTGAAAAAAAACAAATTTTGAAAAAAAATTTTTTTTTTTCAAAATTTTTTTTTTCAAAAATTTTTTTTTTTTCAAATTTTTTTTTTCTGTTGTATCTGCAATGATTTATCATTGTCAAAAAAAATTCCTAAAATTTTTTTTACCGCCGGCATTAAAGTTACTCAAAGCGTATGTTTGTTAAGTTGACATTTAAAGCAGATGCAGTTACAGCGGTAAAAAAAATTTTAGGAATTTTTTTTGACAATGATAAATCATTGCAGATACAACAGAAAAAAAAAATTTGAAAAAATAGTATATTACACATCGAGGGAAGTAAAGTAAGAAATGTCTCAGATCACATGTAATTGTTGGCCGAGGCGAAGCCGAGGTCAACAAACATGTGATCTGAGGCTTTCTTATTTACTTCCCGAGGAGTGTATGCTATTTTTCTCCTCGACGGAGGCGGAAAGCGGCAACTTCGTTTTGCACAGCGGGACGAAAGTTGACGCTTTCCGCCCGTCGAGGAGAAAAAAAATTTTTGAAAAAAAAAATTAAAAAAAAAAAAATTTTTTTTCAAAATTTGTTTTTTTTCAATTTTTTTCGATAATCGATCTTTTTGATCAAAGAAATGAAGATTATCGGTAAAAAAACCATTTTCAAATCGAAAAAATGAACAAAAACCGAGAAACTACCAATTATGGTGATTTTTGACAAAATCGATAAATTTAAAGCTTCGGGGCACTAAGAAAGAAAAATCGCAGCGATTTGAAATTTTCAGGGTTTTTTCAGGACACTTTGAGGTTGAAAAAAAGTCGAAGATATCCTTTGTTCATCCGTTATATCCAAAGTTATAGCAAGATTTCCGAATATCCTTAAATTTGTGAATTTTGACCTATTTTTTACCAAACAATATCGCTTTAAAAAAAATTTTTCTATCAAATGCTACTAATTTTGCCTTATAGAGAATGTTTTCCAGTTTTCAAAACCCTGCTTCCATTCTCTGTACGACCAATACATCCGGAGTTATTGATTATCAAAGCCAAAATGGACTTTTTTGCTTTGATCAATGATAACTCGGCGCCAAATCGTCGTAGAGACATTTTAAGGCCACCAAATTAAAGGGCATAAAATTTTCGAGAAAAGTCAGACAGTCAGATTATTTAAAAAAATTTATTGTCGCCCATAGAGGTATTGAAAGACCAGCAAAAATTTTGAAAATTTTTTTTTCGTTGGTTTTCTTATGATTACTCCGGAACCGTACATGATAAAAAATTTTGAGGTCCAGATCTGAAAACTAGAAACTTAAGGCTACAATTTGCTTTTTTTAGGTTTTTTATACGACCATTTTTCACTGAGTTACAGCATGTTGAAAATCACCTAAAAATTTCGGATTTTTTTTCTATCCCTTAATTTCTGTGACCAGTGTATTAAAAATTAAAAAAAAATAAAAATCAATAAAAACACTAAAAATTTTGTGAAAAAAAGTTTTTCCACAAGATACAATTCTGACGGTCCAGTAAAGATATGTAAGCTAAATGAAAAGAAATTTCATTGTTCGAAATAAAATAAACAGCGAGTGGATATTTAGATAAAAAAGAATTTGACGGCAAAAAAATTGAACTGCAATTTTTTGATCAATTATACTATAATCCATGCCGTAAGTTCGATAAAATAAACATTTGTTGCAAACGCTGACTTTTGTAAAAATCAAAATTAAAAAATTTTTCATTTCTTCAAGCTAACAGTAGTCCAGTTTTTAGAGATCCAGAAATTTAGGTAATTGAATAAGGAACAAAATTAGCCAAACCCGATGTCTCTACAACCAATAGTTTACGAAATATTAATTTTTTAATTTAAACAAAACGCGGTTGCGTTCAAGCGCTTATAATCAAATAACTGTAATACCGCACAAAATCATTGGATTTACTTTTTTTTAATTATAGTTTTTTTTTTTAATTATAGTTATTGTTGTCCTTTGTAAGGAAAAAAATCAGCTAAGCTAAAAAAAATTTTTTTGAATTTATTTGAATAATTATCAATTTTCCGAATTTTTGCATTAAAAAATAGTTAAAATTGCCAAAAAATTATTTTTTTCGCTTAAAATTGATTTTACGTCAACAAAGAATCAATAAAAAAAATGTTTTTTTTAAATTTTTTTAATGCAAATAAACAGTTAACAAGTTAAAAAAAAATCTAAGCTCTGCGGGGATTCGATGTCCGGATCCGAGGAAGTGCGCGTGCGCCATTCCCCTCAGACCGTGGTCGGAGAATGATGGGGGATTTCTTTGTCATCTTTTTTTAAATTATGTTTAAGTCTTAATTAACTTTTAAAAAATCGATTCCACAATATCGATATCAAACGATTCAGAATTTTTTGAATCGTTACGATATCTTATCGTGTGGATAACTTTTTTTTTAAATTTTTTTCATTTATTTAAACAAATAATATATAAACAATTAAAAATTCGATAAAAACAAAAAAAACTTCGATAAAAAAAAGTTCTCCACACGACAGAATATATATACGATTCACAAAATTCTAAATCGTTTGATACTTATATTGTGGAATCGATTTTTGAAAAGTTAATTAAGACTTGAATATAATTTAAAAAAAAGATGATAAAAACAAATTGCTCCGAGTATCTCAGTTTATAAGTGCTCGAGCGCAACCGCGTTTTTTTTTTTTTAATTAAAAAATTGGTATCTCGTAAACTATTGGTCGTAGAGACATCGAGTTTGGCTCATTCTGTTCCTTATTCAATTCTCGAAATTTCATAAGCAGCATGTCTCGACTACTTTGTATAGTTTCCGAGATATTTTAATTTAAAGCTCAACGCTAAAACGCTATTTTTTAAACCGAAAAAAAAGCAACACTTCCTACATACGCACAAATGTTTAAAATATTTTTCTGAGTATTTAAAAAAAAAGCCAAAATCGGACCGCCTAATCAAAAAGTGGCCAACAAACCACTTTTTTTCCAGGCCGACTGGACTAGAGTCAAAGCCTTAAAAAAGGTTTCAATCTCAAAAATAAGAACTAAAAGTTGAAAAATATTACAAAAACTAATAAAAAAAACTAACAATTTTTAAAAGTTTCTTTTCTTAATCTCGAGTGGACACCGAGAACTGAATTTTTTAAAGTCTAATTTCAGTCAAATAAGACAAAATTCCCATATTGTGGGGTCGATACTTGGTGTCTATGAGGTTGATCGATTAATTATCGGTTATATTAGGAAATCGTCAGTAGGGTCTACTTAATAAATCCCATGAGTTTGCTTCCTTAGGATACAGTGGACGCCGAGGACTGAATTTTTTATAACTCAAATTCTCGACAAATGTCAAATAACGCCTTTTATGGGGCTGTCACTCGGTGTCTATGGGGTTAATCTATCGATTATGGGTCTGGGAATCTTTTGTATAGTTTCCTAGAAAATTTCCATGAGTTTCCTTCCTTAATCTCAGGTGTACATCGAGGATTGAATTTTCTTAAGTCGAAAATTCGACAATTTAATTAAAAAACCCCCATTTATGGGGCTGTTACTCGGTGTCTATGGGGTTAATCTATCGATTATGGGTCTGGGAATCTTCTGTATAGTGTCCTAGAAAATTCCCATGAGTTTCTTTCCTTAATCTCAGGTGTACATCGAGGATTGAATTTTCTAAAGTCGAAAATTCGACAATTTAATTAAAAAACTCCCATTTATGGGGCTGTTACTCGATGTCCATGGGGTTAATCTATCGATTATGGGTCTGGGAATCTTCTGTATAGTGTCCTAGAAGATTCCCATGAGTTTCCTTCCTTAATCTCAGGTGTACATCGAGGATTGAATTTTCTAACCCTTGCGGACTCGGGATTACTCCGAAATCATGGTGAAATTTCGGGGAAATCATAGTGGAAAGATAGTGAACCCATAGTGAAATGATAGTGAAATCACTGTAACTTTGTGCCATTTGCTTACTGTGTGATAATTATCATCCGATGGTAATTTTATGATGATTTCACCATCGATTCATAGTAGAATCACAATAGCATAACAGTCAATTTACAGTAGTATAGCTGTAAGTTGACAGTGGTATTACTGTGTATTTACAGTGATTTCACTATCAGTTTATGCTGGATCTGCAGTGCTTCAGTCATGCTTTCTCAGTAATAATACCGTGATCATACAGTGATTTCACAGCAGTCTTACTATAGATTCTTCGTGAAATCACAATAATATCGCTGTGAATTGACAGTAATATTACTGTGATTTCTTAATCATTTAATCCTGGATCTGCTTAGTTTTTAACGAGATTTAGGGGCAATATTGAGATCCTATATTTATTGATCCAAAGATAATAATAATAAAATTAATAATAATATTATAATAGCAACAATAATCCTAATCTTGGTTTTTCAATAAATAATTTTTCTTGTTTAAAAAAATTATTTAGTATCCCTTTGTACGTCTTCATGTAATTCCTCTGGAGGATTAACTGCTATTTTTTTACCCTCGGTAAAGAAGGAATTTTATTTTTTTTCAACGCATGATGGGACTCGAACTGCCGACCTTTCGATTGAGAGTAGCTTAAGTCATGTACTTTAGCCCGCTCGGCCACCACACGCATTCGGAACTGAGTTCCGCTCTGACATTCGTAGAGAGCGCACGTATTGCCTCTTTGCTCCTGCGAGTTAGTGATTGATATGTGATTAAAAACAATAATTTTTCGAAACCAGTAACACTAATTTAACTCAAAATTAGCTTTTAAGTGGTAGTGAATAAACTTCTGTTATTAAGTTATTCCAAAATTAATAATACAGAGTGGATAGTGAAAAATAAAACTAGCCTCCCGGCCATGGCCGAGAAGGCTACAAACTCCGAGGCATATTCGGCCGACAATTCTCCAAAAATTGTGCATACTAAAAGAAAATTTCAAAATACTTCCGACGAAAATCTCTACGGTAAAAATTTTCGAAAATCTTTAAAAGAACTGGACCAAATATGCAATACAAACCTATTGCGTCGAAGCTTTCTTTGGAAAAATACTGCGCCGAACTTAACTCGGTCTCGCTCTCTCTCTAGAGAGAGATCAACAACAAACAATGAAGCCATTGATGGTGAGTTTAAACACCCAAAAAAATATAGCAGGCAACCTGCCTCAAACGAAAATGCCGGGACAAGCACTTCAAATAGATTTGATTCTATTTCAAACTCCGAGGATATGACTATAGAGGGCGACTCATTTCCCATCCAAGATAAAGTTATCCGCAGACCTACAGATAAGCCCAACATCACCAAACCCAGAGGCTCACGTAGATCATCGATCGATAACTCTCAGGAGACAACGCCACCTGTTAGCACCAAACGGAACATCAAGCCGCCTCCAATACACACTAAAGGCATACAAATAAAAACACTACTGAAAACATTTTCCGACAATAATGTTGACAAACAAGCCTTCTGGATTAAATACGTAGGAGAAACTTTTACCAACGAACCATTAGTGGACGTTTACGCTAATACCAAAGACACTTTTGTGATAATTAAAGAAGTACTTAAAACAAATGAAATGGAATTCTACACGTTTACGCCAAGAGACGAGAAACCAAAGACATTAGTATTGAAAGGAATACGTGGTGGTTTTGAAGTTGATGATGTGATAGATGCAATTAATGACCTCCAAATACCTGATATTATAATTACTAAAGTAAGTAAATTAGAGTTAAAAAAAACTAATAAAAGTTTTTATCATTTTTTAGTTCAATGCTCAAACGAGAGTAAGACTGCTAACCTCACCAGGCAAAAAAGACTGCTGAACCAACCAATCAAATGGGAAAGACTGAGGAGAAAAAAAATTTTCCAATGTGCTCGATGCCAACAAGTTGGACACGCAAGCAGCAACTGTAATTACGAACCTCGCTGCGTAAGATGTGCTCAAAATCACGAGAAGGACGAAGACTGCCCAGTTGCCAAAGGCAGCAAACCGGAACTTACTAAATGCTCCAACTGTGGTGAACATGGACACCCTGCTTCATATGCTGGATGTCCATACATGAAATTTGCAAATGGGCAAAAGAAATTAGCTACATCAATAAGAAGACAACACAAAGCCAATAAAATTAACAGCATCAGTAGGTTAGTAAATCCTAACATCTCATATGCTAACACTACTAGAAGAGGTACCGATGCTCACCTTCAGCATCACCCAAATACTACAACCCCAGAACAACGAGCACAAGATGGCCCAACCTCACAACCAAATCTCCAAGGTCTTAATGAAATATTAAACAGTTTCAAAAACTTCATCATGTCCCATATTAACAAACAGTTTGAAGAAGTTTTCAAAAGAATTGATTTGAATACACAAAACATTCAAAGCCTCTACAATTTTGAATAATTATGGCAAACACCTATAACAATACTAAAAATATCATCAAAATTTGCGCCATCAACGTGAATTCAATCAAAGCTACAAAAAGAAGAGCAGACTTAGAAATTTTCTTGGAAAACAACAACATTGATATTGCAATAATATCAGAAACTAAATTAAATTCTAAAAATTTCTTTAATTTCAGAAACTATAACATAATCAGAACAGATCGCCCTAATGATAAAAATGGAGGAGGTACAGCAATTGTCATTCACAATCGGATCTCCTACACTGCAATCACATACCCGAACTCGCACCGCAATAAAGCAATAGAATATACTGTGGCAAATTTAACAACACAGTCAAATAAAATATTAACTTTCATCAGCATTTACGCACCAAATAGTAATAAACAAACATTTATTAATGAGCTTAACCAAATTTTTACAGATTTCAAACTCACAAAACCAAACACTTATCATATCTTGGTTGGAGACTTCAATGCCAAACATCCTGATTGGGGAAGTAATATCATCAATTGTCGTGGAAGACAAATGTTTCAATGGTACGAAGATAAGTCTCTATGTTATAGAACTGTCTTATACCCTGCAGCTGAACCAACCTTCCGATCAGCGGGCTCTTATCTTGACTACTGCCTAGCGGATGCTAGAATTGAAATACTCAATAAACAGCAAGGTAAATTGAAAGTTCTACCTTATGATAGTGATCATTCAGCTTTAACCTTTGAGATTAATACAAGCACTATATTCGACGGAATTAATCTCAACGGACCACCAAATCCTACCTACAACTATAAAAAGGCAAATTGGAGAAAATTCCAAAATTCTATCTTAAATAATTACACATTAGATATTCCTTTCAATAGAAACCTGACAATTGACGAAATTGACAAATACATAGAAGATTTAGAAAAAACAATATTGCGGGCTATTGATGAAACCATTCCAAAAAATGATCCTGAAAAGAAACCAGGACAATGGAAATATATTAATAATAGGATCAAAAAACTGCATTCAATCAAAAACCAATTAATCACATTACTTCATAACACTATAAAATTCTATAACTACAGGAACTCACAAATTGTCAGAAAAATTAAAAAACAAATAACTGAGATTAATAATCAACTTCACAAAGAATTTCAGAAGTCCACAACAGCATATTGGGAAGCAAAAGGTAAAAACGTCAACTTCAGGGATTCCAACACATTCTTTCCAACTATCAACAAATTTTTTAGACACAAAGAAGCACCTACAATTTCAAATCTACGATTAAACAAGAATAGTCCACTACTTACTGATGAGCTCAAACAGTCTGAAGAATTAACTGAACTAAATGATGATCAATTCATAATCACAAAAGAAACCTCCAAACTAAACATCATAGGTAAACAATTTGAAACGATAAATTCACCACGATTTACAAATTTACTTACTGAAATCAAGATTAACGCAGACAATTACGCCAACGAGATAAAAAATTCTATTCAAACTAACAGACAGAACAACGTCACAATCACTTCTTTCTCTAATGACATGAGAGCTCACTATCCTTTAATGGAACAAGATTCGCCAAAGATTTTTCATAGCTTCATCACTACTACAGTATTGCTTAAAAAAGCAAAAAATAAAACATCCAGCGGAACCGACAATATACCAATGATCGCCTTAAAAAATCTCCCGGAACAGATAATCAAGGATTACACCATAATCTTCAACAACGCCATCAACCATACATACTATCCAATAAGGTGGAAAGTAGCCAAGGTAATTCCCATTAAGAAAAAAGATAAAAACCTAGCCGACCCAGGTAGTTACAGACCAATCAGCTTAACAAATAACATCAGTAAAATCTTTGAAAAAATTATTAAAATTAACTTAATGGATCACATAGACACTAATAAAATAATTCCAGATAATCAGTTTCGTTTCAGAGCAAGACATTCAACCACTCATGCTATAAACAAATTAGCATCAGACATAAATAATTATATCCTAAACGGTAAGCTAGTTGGAGCAATTTTATTAGATCTGGAAAAAGCCTTTGACTCCGTATGGCTGAATGGACTCACCTACTTATTAATAACACTGGATTTCCCGAGATATCTAATACAACTGATCACCGATATGATACATGGAAAATCATTTTACACCTGGAATGGAAAAGATACTTCTACTTACATCTTCAAAATAATCGAAGGACTTCAACAAGGTACTGTAACATCACCAATTCTCTTCAACATCTTTAATAGAGAAATTCTAAATCTCTTTGGACTCAACACCAAAAAATTTCTGCACTCAATTGCATATGCTGATGATCTTATCTATTATTTTGCAAGTAACAAAGTACCTGAGATACAAAAAACGCTCAAAAACATCCTAGACTCAATTAATAAATATTATCTTGATTGGAATTTAAAAATAAATCCTCATAAAAGTGAAGCTATTCTTTTCAGGAAAACAGTAAATGAAATCACATCCCAAACTGTCCAGAAAATTAAAGATTTCAAGATAACAATGACCGATCAAGAGACAAGAGAAGAAATTGAAATTCCATCCAAGAATACAGTTAAATATCTAGGTGTTAAATTTGATTATCTACTTAGAATGAACGATCATCATAAAATGCAAATAGACAAAGCCAAAACCGCCATCAGAGCAAATGCAAGAATTTTCTTCAATAGGAACATTGAAGCTAAAGCCAAAATCATCTGCTACCAACTTCTTATAAGGCCAATTCTTGCCTACGCAGCTCCAATATGGTGGAACACTGGTGCCTCAGTAATGGAAAAATATAGGAGATTGGAAAGATCCTGCCTAAGAAACTGTCTTGGACTCTATAGAACTGCTGAGTCAAATTACCTAAAACAAGTTGATAATTATACATTGTATAATTTATCGGGCATCCCGCGGTTTGATGTCTTCACATTAAGACTCACCAGAAAATATTTCAGTACCTTGAATCAAATTGATAATAGTTACTTGAAAAACCTTAAATGTACAGATATGTTTCAGGTTCATAGAATGGCCAGAAGTAAATACT
Organism: Microplitis mediator; assembly: GCF_029852145.1. NCBI lineage: Eukaryota > Metazoa > Arthropoda > Insecta > Hymenoptera > Braconidae > Microplitis > Microplitis mediator. Next base: position 15,691,357 of record NC_079970.1, read on the forward strand.
CAACACCTGAAGTATTTACCAACCTGGACAAACTCGGATTAATCCAGGATGAAAACAACATTCTGACCATACATCACATCAAAAGGCATTGCACCAATAAGGCAATACCGCTTGATGAAAACGTACACCGCAACAACCTGGTGTATTCAACAGCCTTATCAGATGCAGATAAATCCAGCCTGGACAGGCTATCGAAACACTATTGGTGGCTCCAAAACGACGCCAAACACATGGACGAGCTCAGGAGACGAGCTAGATTTAAACAACAACAACAAAAACGACAGCAACGGCAACGGCGAGCTAGATAAGTAAACTCACCAACCCCAAGTAGCAAACATAAAAACGGGTTATCATGAACCTTTTAGAAAACCTAAATGTAAATATGTAAATATTAGTTACTAAGCATATAGTATTATATATTAATATATTATTTTTATATAGAGTCTATTAGTTCGTAAGTTAAAATTTATGTTTTTATGGTTTTACTTTTTTCCATATCTTCATTTAAAAATTTATTAAAAATATCAAAAGACACACAAACAAACGATAAGATTATAGACAAAATTAGACATAGTAAAGATAAAAATTATACTGAGATTTATATTATAACTATAACCAACTATAAACCAAAAATATTATATTTTATTTTCAATCTGTTTAAGTTATTTTTAAGATGTTTTTTACTTATACTATGTATCAGAGCCTATATTAAATAAAAACATACTTTATAAATCGAAAAAAAAAAAAAAATCGCATTCGGAACTAAACATAAAAACGGGTTATCATAAACCTTGTAGAAAACCTAAATGTAAATATGTAAATATTAGTTACTAAGCATATAGTATTATATATTAATATATTATTTTTATATAGAGTCTATTAGTTCGTAAGTTAAAATTTATGTTTTTATGGTTTTACTTTTGTCCATATCTTCATTTAAAAATTTATTAAAAATGTCAAAAGACACACAAACAAACGATAAGATTATAGACAAAATTAGACATACTAAAGATAAAAATTATACTGAGATTTATATTATAACTATAACCAAGTATAAACCAAAAATATTATATTTTATTTTCAATCTGTTTAAGTTATTTTTAAGATGTTTTTTACTTATACTATGTATCAGAGCCTATATTAAATAAAAACATACTTTATAAATCGAAAAATCGCATTCGGAACTAAATATTTAATCTGTTACTTCATGCTATTCAATACTATATATACTCAAGATTAAGTTATAAGAAAAATTATTTTATTAAATACTATAAAATTAAAAGAATTCGATATTTATCCAAAAAAATTTTTGCCTTCATTTGTAAATCATCAAGTTTTCTTAATTTAAGAATATTTTATTTTAAATTATGATAAATAATAAATATTTACTATTGAAATGTTAATCTAAATGATGTTCTCTTTATTTTTTGCAGTAGTTTAAATTCAATTTATACAGTTTTAAAAAAAAGTTATTCAATTTTTTTATTTATTTATTTTTTTTCATAATTCTGAAGAATTTTACCGTCTTAAGCTTTTATAAAATTAACTAAATTAGATAATTACAGATAAAGTTTCGCTCGGAAATTCCTAAAATAGCTAAATTTATAATAAATAAAATACATTTGTGCCCAAATATTTGCTAAACTTACAAATAATTATAGGAGCATTTATGAAATAATTGATATTATTTTTTTTTAATTCCATTTCTATCGATTAATGATATTAAAAATTCATATTTTGATTTTGAAATTGGATTAATGATAGATGTACCGTATCAGATCACTATCAAAGTAGAGTGAAATCATGGAGAAAACACTAATAATTTGCTGTGAAAATATCATAGAGTCACAGTGCTAATACTACTAGGTTGTCATGGGATCACGATAAATTCATGGTTAAACCACTATGAACTGACTGTGAAACTATTGTAAAGTCACAGAGTTAACACTATCAGATTACTATGGAATCACAGTGAATTCGTAGTGAAATCACGATGAACTGACTGTGAACCCATGATAAAGCCTCAGTGTTACCATTGTTGGGTTACCATAAATCGATAGCTGATCGACAGTAAAATTATCATGAAAGTATGGTAATTTAATTCTAAACCTACAAAAGAATCACAAGTGAAATCACTATGGAACTACCATAAAATTTCTGTAAAATTACTATATAACCAGAGTGACGAAATGGCACAAACCGAATGTGAATTCACTATGAAATTACCATCAATACACAGTAAACTTACGGTAAAATTGATTTCACTGTGATTTCACAGTAACCCCGAATCCGCGAGGGAAAGTCGAAAATTCGACAATTTAATTAAAAAACCCCCATTTATGGGGCTGTTACTCGATGTCCATGGGGTTAATCTATCGATTATGGGTCTGGGAATCTTCTGTATAGTGTCCTAGAAGATTCCCATGAGTTTCCTTCCTTAATCTCAGGTGTACATCGAGGATTGAATTTTCTAAAGTCGAAAATTCGTTAATTTAATTGAAAAACCCTCATTTATGGGGTTGTTACTCGATGTCTATGGGGTTAATATATTAATTATGGGTCTGGGAATCTTCTGTATAGTGTCCTAGAAAATTCCCATGAGTTTCTTTCCTTAATCTCAGGTGTACATCGAGGATTGAATTTTTTAAAGTCGAAAATTCGTTAATTTAATTGAAAAACCCCCATTTATGGGGCTGTTACTCGATGTCTATGGGGTTAATCTTTAAATTATGGGTCTGGGAATCTTCTGTATAGTGTCCTAGAAGATTCCCATGAGTTTCCTTCCTTAATCTCAGGTGTACATCGAGGATTGAATTTTTTAAAGTCGAAAATTCGTTAATTTAATCAAAAAATTTCAATTTATGGGGCTGTTACTCGATGTCTATGGGGTTAATATTTTAATTATGGGTCTGGGAATCTTCTGTATAGTGTCCTAAAAAATTCCTATGAGTTTCCTTCCTTAATCTCAAGTGTACATCGAGGATTGAATTTTTTAAAGTCGAAAATTCGTTAATTTAATTAAAAAACCTTTATTTATTGGGATGTTACTCGATGTCTATGGGGTTAATACTTTAATTATGGGTCTGGGAATCTTCTGTATAGTGTCCTAAAAAATTCCCATGAGTTTCCTTCCTTAATCTCAGGTGTACATCGAGGATTGAATTTTTTAAAGTCGAAAATTCGACAATTTAATTAAAAAACCCCCATTTATGGGGCTGTTACTCGATGTCTATGGGGTTAATCTTTTAATTATGGGTCTGGGAATCTTCTGTATAGTGTCCTAGAAAATTCCCATGAGTTTCCTTCCTTAATCTCAGGTGTACACCGAGGATTGAAATTTCTAAAGTCGAAAATCCGTCAATTTAATTAAAAAACCCCCTTTTATAGGGCTGTTACTCGGTGTCTATGGGGTGGATCCATCGATTATGGGTCTGGAAATCTTCCATAGAGTCTCCTCTATGATATCTATGAGTTTCTTTTCTTAATCTTTAGTTGACACCGAGAATTGAATTTTTTTTTCGTCCCTGTATTTTTCTGTGCCTGTCGTTCGTCGCTAGAGTCCGTGGGATGCGTGCGCGCGAGAGAGAGGTTCGACCGCTACTTGTTGTTTTTTGCGCTATCTCCGAAAATATTCATTCTATCAAAAAAATGATAAGGACATTATTTGTTGGTTTTTTAATTTAAAAACTTTTTTTTTTTAATAAACTTCCCCGTCAAATCAGTCCTTCTTGATTTATATCGTTATAAACAATTAAATTGTTATTAACAATTAAACCTACCATCGGCGAGCAAAATAACCTAGTTTTTCGTGATCCTCGGAAAAAAATACGTAAATATCATCAATCAGAATCCGGGGACCTAAAAGTGCATACGGGCTTCCCTCTTCAGCCGAGGGACTAAGCCGCTTACTAAAAGTCGTGATGTACCTTTTCCCGATCAACACATGGCCCTATATTTTCATAAAGTAATTGTACACACGAAATTCGTGAAAAAAGGGTGCTATGTTTCACACCGTTTTATGTTTTTTTTCTGGGATTTACATATTACTCGTTAAAATTGGAATTCGAAAATTGCTTTGGTCTTTATTGATTTAAGAGGACTATTAATGGCAATATGTACTTGATTACTGTGAATCCAATTTTTTTTTTGTTTCTCGTATTTTTGATCGTTATGTTACTGACCTTTTCTTTATGAATAGATCATAATGTTGTCTAGACTATTAGATCCTTCATATGTCGAAAGATACTTCTTCTAACACAGTTTTGACTGGAGCAGCTAAACAGAGAATTTACAATGACAACTTATGTGGTGAGTACAATATATATATTTATTTTAGACGATATTAGCCGTTCAAATATATAAGGACTGCGAGGTATGCTAATCAGTTCATTGTTCGCCATACTTATCTGTTCTTATTTATCTGACCGTTGCCCAGGACATGCCACGGAGGCTATCGTCATTTCGAACAAGTCAATTTGTAGTTTTTTCTCTCTAATCGTTGTGTTTCTTTCTATGACGTGTTAAAAGTGTTTAAAAATTACTAATTGATTTGTTCGATCATGTCCCACCCCCTCCCCCCTCACCTTTAGTTACCTTACATTATTGAGCTGACAAGTTTATATTAATTGAATAAAGGACATATTAAATATTTACATACTTACTTGGGTTATGGAAAGTTATTCGCTGTATTATTTCCAAATTTTTTTTTAATATGACTTCTACCACTGTTATCACATTGTGAATATACATATATATTAGTACAACATTTCTTAATCAGGTAAGTAAAGTTATTCTATATTCTTCTATGACTTACGTAATATTAATCATGATCTGTGTGTATCGAATATTATTAAAGATTTCATTTACTTTCTCATACTATCATGATCGAATATTTTCATGATCCAATAGGTTCGAATATGCCTATGCAGCATAGTAATCATTACAGTACTCTATAGTTTGTATAAGCACTCACATAACAGTGGCGTGACACAAACTATAGAGCAATGTAATTATTTCTCATTACTTTAATTCATTTTTCTCTTGAATAAATTCATTTTTTATCTTATTATGAAGTTGTCGTATGCTTTTTGTATAATTCGCAAGAGTACTGTGATTCATCTATTTTGATTTTCTTCTTTGGTGGCATACTTTTTTTTCTGATGGTAGTCGTGCCTATTACCGCTACCTTCACACATTTTTTAGGTACGCGTCTTTCGCAAATCTGACACACTACGTACGAGTTTCTTATCATTGCTTTTCCTGAACAATACAAGCAGATATCTTTCACACTCAGCGATGTAATAAGAAGATGATCTGCTACAGTCATGCGGTATTGCTCGGGGTCAAAATTTACATCCATCTCGATATTTTCTCCTATACATTCAATGTAATAAGTCACAAATATTTCACAGTTCCAGGTATCACTCTGGTAAGGGCGTGTTCTGCCATCAATCATAACCCATTGACAATTTTGTAATTTTGTAAGACTGGACCTGTTGTCCGATAGTTCTATGTATTTTTTAAGCGCGGTAACTATTCGATCGCTATCAACAGTAACTTCCAGTGGATCCAGGAATTCTAAAGTTGTATTTTTTGTATCCACAACTAACTATCTCCAGTGATTTTGATAGTTGTAGGGCATCAAAATTACATCATTGAGCTCATTTTTTATATTGTATGCAGTCATTGATCTGTTAGTTTTTTGATATACATCTTGCTGTAAAACAGTATTAATATCTGTTGAAAAATAGCTAACATTCATCCATTTATCAATGTTGCTACCGGAGTACACGTCAATTATTAGTCCATTTAGCCACTCTTCTGATTCCGTGAGTGAATGAAATTCATAGATCGTAAGATAATATTCTCTAAATCCCACTATTTCCTCACCTACAAACTTATGGTATCCTACATTCAAATTACTCGAGCATCAATCAGAGTAGTAACTTATACTATTTACAAGTCTATTGTTCACTATATTTAATGGCTTTACTGTTTTATCATCATCAGCGATTAGCTCATCATAGCTCCGTGTTTCGTTTTCTTCAACATTTGACGTATCCGACCAGCTGATTTTAGAGTCAGAGGAAATACAAATCGCTCTGTTGTATTTGCTGATTGTTTTCTTCCTTCTCGCTGTTCGCGGCTTTTTATTCGAATTTTCATTTCGATCATACTTGGTCTTTTCATTGTGATTTTGTAAATCAATCAGTTCTCTTTCCGTCTGTAGTCTTATTATAGATTTTTTCACTTCTTGCTCTTTTGCGTCTTTCTCATGTTTTGCCCATTTCTCATTATGAAGCTGATCTAGTGCCGGTTCTGCATAAGGAATCCTTTCCTCTATCGCTACGCCTACGTTCTTCGGTTTATTCAACGAGTGGTGCTTCCTTACTTGAAATGTAGTCTGTGCAATCATAAAGCGGCATGCGTCACCTTTTTTCTAAGTGGTAAGAAATATTCTCAGTGTCTCTTCTTTGTAATTTTTCACATACGTGTCAATAGGTTCACTGTTAAAATGGATTTTTTCCGCCAGAATTGAAGCTTTTAATACATGACTCCATATTGTTAGCCATGATACATAAGTTTTTATGAAAAAAATTGCGAAATCCGGCGCGTAAAATTCATTAGATACATCTTCATAATCTGATTCTTATTCTTTCAAGTACTCTTTTCTCCTGCAGTATTTCATTGTATAATGTTCATAAAATGAACTTTTCTTTAACGATTCGGATGTTGTACTGAATATTGGAAGTTGTTCGCTTTTTACTTTTGTTTCTTGTAGGTCTTCCGTTATCTTGCCGATGTTTACTACTTTATTAATTGAGCATTTATTTTTCTTCATTAGATCCAATAGAATGTTATAACTGGCTGTTCTTGTATCTTTATGCTTAGATACTAATACATCAATAAAATTTGTTAGCACTTCTTCAAAATCTTTCATGCACCCAGTTAAAGACATTAAGACAATACATTGTAAATAAAAATCTATTTTTTCAGTTAAAAGACAGAATTTTTCCCGAATTTCCGGTGCTACATTATCTATAAGAAGATCTGTAGGACATATGATATAGATCATTCTCGTTGGCACAGTTGACTGGAAGACATAATCAAACGTGATATCCAAATATTTCTGAACTGACATGTTATTCCATTCGAATATTAAGCATTCCATTACTGCTGGATGCCATCCCAAAAATATTGCTTTACAAAATGGCCACCCACTATGACCACGAATACTAACAATTAATTTACGGTAATCTTTTAATATTTTAGTAATGGATATGTCTTCAATATTAACTGTTAGTAATTCCCAGAGTGGTATTATTGAACTTGATGTTCAGTACAACACCGCGAAATTGAAGATCGGATCATTTCGTAGAACTTGAGGTGTTCCCACACAAGCATCAGTCACACTAAAAAAAAGGTATGTGGTGGTGTATGGCGTATCTACAATATTAAATTGATATTCAGTGAACATTGAAATCCATAGCGGAAAACTTACTCGTTTTATTGGAGGATCAGTTTGTTTTTTGTGGAGAGTTGTCAGTAAACTTAACAAATCATCGATATCGGAAGATTTTGATGCTAAGCGCCTCGAATTTCTTAGTTCTTATTGAATTTGATGATTCACATCTAAACTTGTCAAATTCTGCGAGTTGCCTTGTCTAAAAGATTCGATGTCACAATCATCAATATCATCTAATTGCTGTTCTCGGGCAAAACGGTTTTTTAATTTTTCTTTCCTCTTCTCCCTCCAGAACGCTCGGCTTTGTTAAAATTTTCTATTTTCTACGGTATTACAGCCAATACTACTTTCTTTATCGCTTGGGCCGTAAATTTTCAGTATCCAAGACGATTCTGTTGTTTTTTCTATAATATTAAATTTAAACTTTGCATTATGATCATCATTTTTACACTCTCCGTATGCAACCCATCCATTTTTATTCTGGTGAATGCTTCCGAAAAAAGCCATATCACAATAACACTTCCACTGGTACTTCTGATTTTGAATTTCGTCACGTAATAAATTTTTCCGTAACTGTCCTTCGTCGAAAAATTCATTTGCTTCTACAATACTCATGCCAATTTTCTTCCATTCGACTCTCATTATCAAGATCGCATTTACTTTTGATACTTTCGTCCTTGTTTTTGCCATGTTTTTGGTTTTCGTTCCGGAATTTAATTCGAGAATTGTTTTCAAAATTTTCCATATTATTTTCATGTTTTAACGGTGAATATGAATATTCTAAATCTGATGGACTGTATTCCTTGAAATCAGATCCACTTTCACTTTCAGTCCTATCCACTCGATTTCCAGTAGAAGAAAATTATCCATCAGAAGAATGGCTATCCGATTTATCATTGATATTATTTTCAAAACTTTCCAACTCGCTGCACTCTGATACCAAAGGATCTGGTATTGACTGTTCAGAATCCGATGTTTTTGGTGTTTTCTTTTTTTTTTCGCTTGTACACGCGAATTGATTAGAATTCATATTTGGATTTAATAATTCGTCATTCAAGGATAATTTTGTATTCAACTGAACAGTTGGTTTTTCTTTCAGTTGACGATTAAAATGTTCTTGAGCGGTGCTATTATCAATCACATCATTAAAATCATAAATTTTCAGGTCTTTGCAGAGATCTCCATTAAATGATTTTTTATCAATGTAGTCTTTTTCAATCATAGTTATCTGCGAATAATCTTTCTTCTCTTCATTGGTAAGATTGTTGATCTTTTTACTTTCATGGCGAAATATTTTATTTTGTCTAATTACTGGACTTTTTGTTCCTTCCGGTGTCCTATTTGAATTTCCTCCATTATTCTTCATATTATTAATCAGCTTTTTAACCATTTTTTGAGTGCCTTGACTATGAGATCCATTAGTATTTCCATCTGATTTAAATTTATTTGCAGCTTTCGTCAACATACTTTCACATTTAACGCGTTCAACTACATCAAAATGACCACTTTTTTTCATTCCTGTGAATAGAATGTAAGCAAATTCATCATTATTTCCCTCTTCGTTTTTCAATACAAGAATTAGAATATACTTGTCACCTTCTTTCTCTACTAATTTAATATTTATTTTTGATGCAGCGTGAAATGCGACAATTTCTATTTCTGTCCCAAAATAACGATCCGTTCTCATACGATCTAGATAACGATTTTTATTATTAGTTCTGTAAATGCTTGAAGCTTTTACTCGATCTTCAAATTTTTCCCAATGTATGTCTAAATAGTCGACGGTTTCTTTTCGCGTCACGCTATGATTTTTTTCATGTCTAAATTTTCAATACGAAAAACTCCGGAACAAACATTTTCCGTCCACTTCCATCGATATTACACGGAATTCTTTACAATTTTTTTCGGCATAATAGTTTTTCACGTTACCACGGTCGTTTTTTTCGAAGCTTGGTACAACACTGTTACCTTCTAATGTCAAATCATGACTAATCTTTGCATCAGTTTCCAGCGATGAATTCTCCGGAACTTCATTTGTTTTCGATTCGGAATCCTTCCTTATCTTTGTTGTATTATTTGAAGACTTACAATTATTTGACATTAAATGAACCTCTTTGTTTACATCTTCGATAGCCATTCCTGACTGTACACTAATAACTTCCATGTCGGAAATATCTTTTAACCTACCACTGTTTTCACGTTCATTTGTAAATGTTGGTTCTGGAATCATACTTACCTTACGCAGTAAATTATCCTTTCTTACTCCATTAATTACCCTACTTCGTACGTTTTCCTTTAGCTATAAGCGCTGTAATTTAAGGTTGAAAGCTTTATTGCAGGGAACCTTAAGAATTGTCGAAACCCACGAGAACATAAGCATATACATATATATTGTCACGAGATAGTCTCCACTGGGAATCTAACCAGCGGGAATTCTCCGTGCAATTAAATTATGGTTTACCTGCGGTGCAACGTTGGACGCCAGGTAATTTTTCGTGAGAATTACCAAACTCACGACGCGGAAATCTGCTCGAATTGAGGGTTCCGGGAAAACGAGATTTCTCGACGGCGGGAGGAGTTAGGGTAGCTGCTTAGTAAAGCGTGTAACGAGGTTGATGATACCTCATTATCATACCGTGATAATAAACGATTACCGAGTTTATTTACCATATGTTATCTAATTTACCTGGTAACATATTGATTAATTATTATTATTATTTCATAATCCCTCTCCATTTGCGTTTTAAATGGAAGGGATGCGCACTACGTCGGCGCGTAAGCACCGACATGAATCTATAAAAAGGCCTGCGCGCCGCTAATTATTCAGATTAAGCTTTAGTTTCTCACCTTCAATTTCATTATGTCTTTATAATAAATAAGATTTATATTTTAACTTCTTTCTTTTAACTTTTAACCACCTGTTTACGCCTGAGTATCCAGTAATATCTAAGTACTCCCTTAGGTGATAATATAATCATAAACTGCTATGATTTTCTTCGTGTAAACCTACCCACACATTATCCTAGCGTACAGTACCTGCCTGTAGAAGACAGCAACCCCGTAGAGGTGCATACCTGCTCTATCCTTTTCCTACAATACCTGCTTGTAGAAGCGTGTACCTGCCACGATATTTTCCCACAATACCTGCTTGTGGAAGCGTGTATCTGCCACGATATTCTCCTACAATACCTGCTTGTAGAGGTGCATATCTGCTACACTCCTCTCCCACAATACCTGCTTGTGGAAGCGTGTACCTGCCACGTTATTTCCCTACAATACCTGCTTGTAGAAGCGCGTACCTGCCGCGACCTATCCTGCAATACCTGCTTGCAGAAGCGCGTACCTGCCGCGATGTCCACCTACAATACCGGCTTGTAGCTGTAACAGACAATTGTGATACTGAGCTCACAAATGTCTTAATTAATCACTGCTCATATTTATCAACACCCGTGAATCAACAACTCACAGGTAAGTATAATAATACTATTATTATACCTTTTATAACTTCCTGTGCTTCTCACTCTTTTGGCATGCTATGCAAATACCTGTAGTCTACCTTCTTTTCATATATTACTTATATATAACTTGCCCCACGACTCCCGATCCTTTATATGCACTTGGCATATATAAATTCAAGGCCAACCGGTCGTCTGGTCCTTACGAACTGGGTAACACCAGGATCAGTTACGAAATAATTAGCCCCCTAGCTAAAAGGGACACGGGCCCATTTAATTAAAATGGGTAACGGACGGTTAATTCACCCCTGCTAGAGGGGGTGGACCTCAACATCGTTTCAAGTGACAGGATAGTTAATCAAGATAATAATAAAAATAAAAAAAAACGACAAATAAAAGAATAAGATCCACCGGAATTATCACTCAATCTCTGTTTTATTTATTTTTATTAAATAACAAAGTGCGCAGATCTCGGCAGTACAATTACTATAGCTTGTTCGCGTATTCACTCCCAGTCTTGCATACGATATACCATACTAGGCGGCGCTCCGGTCATTCAGCACACATGTCCTCATACGATAATGACTTGCGACCAGAACCGCGAAATAATTTCGCGTGCACACAACAAACAAAACTTAATTTCTTATACGATGGCCTTAGTTAATACGGACAACGCTTTAATAATAGAAAACAAAGTGTCACAAAATTATTTTAGCAATTTCTTAATAATAATCAATCATGACAAGAACTTAACTAGATTTTATATCGCAGGATTTAAAAAAAAAAAATACTAATTGTAAATTAATAATTGCGGAATTACCTGCGGGGTCGGCACATAAAAAAAACTCAAGTAAATTTTGATTGAGGTATGTCGATACTAAATTTAAACCGAATAATCGCGGCAAGTACCTGCCGTGACGGCACGCAAAAGAAAGTAAGTCAAGTAAATACTTTGCGAATTGATTGCAATAATAAATAAAAAAACAAACTCTGATAATCGCGGCAAGTATCTGTCGTGACGGCACGCAAAAAAAAAATAAGTCAAGTAAATACTTTGCGAATTGATTGCAATAATAAATAAAAAAACAAACTCTGATAATCGCGGCAAGTATCGACAATAGCGGCACACACAAAAACTCAAGTAACTATTTTGCGACTTTATTACAAAATAATAATTTTTAAAATCTGATAATCGCGGTAATTTAAAAAAAAAATATTTGCTCTCACGTGACGACCACGTGACACTCGAGGACTCTGGCTTGACAACTTACTCAACAAGTAGAGTTAAACATGAAAATATATACTATAGTAATAATAATAATAATACAAAATAAATCAACGACCACAACCACTGGGTAGTAAATTAGCCGATGAGCACAATGCAAACTTTCACTCACCCTATGCTGCTGTCGACGAGGAGATGTTGGGGTTTGTCCAGCTCTCGGCGATCCTCGATGGGATGTTCCCACTGCTTCCCAGTCTGCGGCAATTGACTGGCTTTAAGGTCAGATGCGAGGGTCACGCAGTTCAATGTAGAAATTTTTTTCAAATTTGACAAAAAAATTGCCTTCGCGGCACTTGAATAATTATTAAATATCCTTCACACAACAATGTATTGCCTTCGCGGCACTAGAATTATTCAATAATATCTTTTAATCAACAAAATAATTAAAAAAACAGGATGATGCAATCCGCGGCAAACTTTTGCTCGAAAAACACGTGTTCTCGGCAACAGGCATTCAGCAAAGATGGCCGCACCACCTCAGACATCGTGGATCTCACTCTCCGCTCCCCACTCCGTTGCCCAGTTAAGCTGCTTCCTCAGAGATGGCGCCAGCGATACGATAAATTGTTTAATACTAAGCTTCGAGTCCATGGCTTGGACTTATGGCGCGTGTGCACTCGCGTTTGAAATTCAAAAATTATTGGGGCTTAAAGGCTGGCCGTCGTCACTGGTTTGCTGTTGGTTCATAACTTGTGGATATTCTTTGATAGGTCGCAGTTATCTCACTTTATGATCGTGGTACTATTTCGGTGGGGTGAGTGGAAGTTTTTCCGGCTTCTTAATACTAATCCTTAATTAACTAACTTAACTTAACAATAAATAATCTCCACTTACCAGAGCCTTCGAGGATCGTTGTTGGAAGCCTGTTACCAGTCACGTTACATTACCTTTAGCTTCCCATCACTCCCGTGTGCCTCGCAGGAGCCTAATTAGTATGATTATTCAACTAATTAAAAAAAAAACAAGAAAAACTATTGACTGAATTTATGTTAACAGTGGGATTCGCCGAGGACTGGACAATTTCAAATGTCACAATATATTAAACTGATTCTAAAAAATCAACTGTTTTTTCTATCTCTTGCATTAAAATATCTTCAGAGTACCGAAAAAAGAAGCCTGTGAAAACCAGAGCTCTTAATTCTAATATTGAGAGGTCACGCATCACGAATTACGATTTTCCATTTAAATAACACGAAAAAAAATTTTTTTTCTTAATTTTGTAGCTCACAAACAAATCAACAAATTCTGATGTGCGATAACAATTTTGCTCGGAAATTGAAGGCTCTACGAAAAATGTTTCTTATAATTTTTTGATAAACCCATTTGTTCAAACGTCATTTGAGCTCGAAGTCAAACTTGTAGTAAATTCTGAGATCTTTTTACTTTTCCGTCAAAGCTATCAGACTTATCACAAAATGTCGCGAGATATTTTTTGTCGACAATTTCATTCCCTACAAATTATTTCGAGTACAGTTTTTTGAAGTTTCGCTTTGTTTCCTATTTTGATGTCAAGCTCTAAAAAAGAAGTGTTCTGATCGATTTCAAGACCTTGACATCGGAATGAAAATAAACAGAAAACAATGCGAAATTTCAAAAAACTTTACTGAAAATAATTTGTAGAGAATAATATTGTCTACAAAAAAGACCACGTAAAATTTAGATATAAGTCTGATAGTTTCGTCGGAAAAGTTAAAAGATCTTGAAATTCACTACACATTTTTGTTCAAGCTCCAATAACTGTTGAATGGATGGATTTATCAAAAAACGATGACTTTTTGGTAGAGCATTTAATGCCCTATAGAAGTATGTCTCGAGCTTATCTCTATAACGAGCCATTGCCGAGATATAGAATTCTGTAAAATGAGAGGATAACTAAAATGGATCTGGTTATGGCGTGAAGGTTGAAAACAATTAAAATTACTCAAGATTTATCAAATATAAGTTATAGATTTATTTACACTTATTTACACTTAAACTGTAAGAAAATACTTTATAGCGAATGCGACAAGATAGATAAGCGATAGCGAATGCGACAAGTCAAGCGGTTAAAAACGCGTGGTGGTTAGTAAGACTGCACGATGTAGATTAGAATTAGAGACGTCGTCTTCTTCCTTCGTGGCTGCTCGGTGGTGACGTGGCAGTATGGCTGCAGTAACGAATTTTCCCATTGGCTTAAAAGCGCGCCAACAGGAAATAGTTAGCCGCCAATTTCTTTGATTGGCCGGCTGGTAGCGGGTTCTCATGCCGACGTGGCACGGTCATGAGCAAGAAATTGCAAGTGTCGGGCCCAGATAGCGAGTGACCCGGCACTATTTTGACATTCAAGTCAGCAGCGAGTTCGGCTGCTCCCGTACGTAGCGAAAGTACACGAAGCTTTTCAAAATGATTAAGCTCGTGACTGAACAAATTCTAAACTTGAAAAAATTTTTTTTCCATGTAATTTCAATAGGAAGTCAAAAATCACGAAGAGGCACTTCTAAATATTAATATTAAGAGCTCAGACCTTACCAGAATTTTGTTTTCATCATCTTTAACGATATTTTTATGATACCAGCATCGAAACTTGAAGTTTCAGTGTCTCTACAACCCTTCGAAAAAAGCTAATTTCAAGGCGATGCTGCAAACAACTGCTAGCGAATTCGTAATTCAAAAATATCTTCATCCAGCGGGCAGAAACATGCGTGTTTCTTCCCTTGGGGAGAAACGCGATTGTTTCTGCCCGGTGTCAGTTATATTCAATGTTCATTTGCAGCCTTATTACTCTGATTTGTTTACTTGTCACTTCAGTATACTCATTTCATTTTTTAAGTGACTGGTTTGATTAACTAAATGAAATTACTAAAAAATAAATGAAAATATTTTTTCTCTCCTCCGGGCGAAAAGCGTCAACTTTTCTCCCACTGTACGAAACGAAGTTTCCGCTTTCTGCCTCCGTATATATTTATATATATAAATTAGGGAGGCGCAAAAAAACCGACTATTTTTTTTAACTTCCCGCTAAGAAAATCGACGATTTTCGAAAAATTGGGAAGTTATTGCTTTCACCCCGACTTGCGAAAATCGAAATTTCATCAGATGTCGACGTTTTGAGGTCCTAGGAAGCTATTCTGACTATTTTCAGAATGATGTCCTAGTGTCTGTATGCATGTATGTATGTGTGTGCGTGTGTGTATGTATGTATGTATGTGCGTGTGTGTGTGTGTGTGTGTGTGTGTGTGTGTGTGTGTGTGTGTGTGTGTGTGTGTGTGTGTGTGTGTGTGTGTGTGTGTGTGTGTGTGTGACCGGTCTCTAACTTTTTAACTAATAAACCGATTTGGATGGTTAAGGCAGCAATCAAAAGAGCTTGTTAGCCATCAACTTTTCTAAAAATTTCAGATCATTTGATCAAGTAGACTCGAAAATATTGGCGAATTACGGGAAAAATTTTTTTTTTTTTAGTTTTTTATTGATTTCTCAGATACGACTTAAACGATCGACTTCAAAATCTAATCAGATCTAGAACTCAATAAAACACGTCGATTGCCGCCTCAACCATCAAAATCGGTTAATTCGTTCGTGAGATATCGCGGGAAAAAGAAATGCCAAAAAACGGTTTTTTGCGAATATCTTTGAAACGACTCAACCAAACAATTTCAAAATTTGATCAGCTCCAGAACTCAATAAAACATGTCGATTGCCGCCTCAACAATCAAAATCGGCCAATTCGTTCGTGAGATATCGTGGGAGAAAGAAATGCTAAAAACGGTTTTTTTTCGAAAACAATGGGATACAAAAGTACTTCCGAGCTCGAAGAGCTCGAAAATGTATTCACAACAATGTTTTCGAGCTCAAGGAGCTCGAAAACAGCGGGAAGTTTTAGGGCTGGCCCGCAGGGTCAACCGATAGACAGATTTTTTTTTTCAATCTCGCATGAAATCTTGTTGGTTTACGATGTTTTAAGAAGCCTTTCCAAAAATCAGCTCGATGAAAAACTTGCAAGAGGTCGCTCACGAATATTGAAAATATCAAATATGATAGGAATTCGACTTTTTTCATTCTCGTAGCAGCAATAGTTTATATTTGTGAAACCATGACCACGCTGAAAATTTAAGCCCAAAATTTAAATATTTAAACCTCGTTCAAGAATTTTGAATGTTTCCGAGTGCTGTCTTTTGGAGGTTTTCGAGTGACCCTTAAATATTAATAATAAAGCTTCTCGATATTTTCACCATCAATTTGCATGTCAATAAATGAAAATATAACCTGAGAAATTGAAATAATAAGCTATTTACATACTTTTTTCTTTTTTAATTCAATTTGTAGGTTTTTTCGCTTATTCAAAACTTACAAAATTTTATTGTTTAAGACTGTCCTGTATACTTTTGGTTAGGCAAAAGTTATATTTTACTGAAATGACAATAATTGAGCAATAAAAAAATACAAAAACTGATTCAAACTATTAGTTACATATTATCCGTTAATATTCAAAATTCTTGAGCGAGGTTTAAATATTTAAATTTTGGGCTTAAATTTTCAGCGTAGTGATGTTTTCACAAATATAAACTATTGCGGCTACCAGAAAGGAAAAAATTTGGAATAAAAAAGTCGAATTTCTATCATTTTTAATATTTTCAAAATTCGTGAGCGACCTCTTGCGAATTTTTTATCGAGCTGATTTTTCGAAAAACTTCTTAAAACATCGAAAACCAACGAATTTTCATGCGAAATCGAAAAAAAAATAGTCGGTTATTTTTTGCCACCCTAATATATCTATGGGGCATCTCACGCTAAATCGACCACTCTTGACTCCGACCCCTTTTGATTTGGCTGAAAATTTTTTTTCCTTTTTTACCCCATTAAAATCATTTTTCAGGAAATTTTCAATTTTTTTTACCCAGCCCAGTAAAAGTTAAGAGTTTTTCAAAAATAAGGCATTAATTTTTTTCAAATAGCTATAGCTTCTTTAAAAATTGACTAATTGGGGCATTTTGTTTTTCAAAATTTTTGTCTTTGAATGTATTTATCAGAAAAAGATACAAAAAAATTTTAAGATGATAAACTCTATAAAAATTTTCGGCTTTTTCGAGAAAAACTATGATTTTCTTAAAGTTCGCCATTTTTTATTTTTTTTTTTTATTTTCTCATAAAAAATTTCAATTTATTCTGCGATTTTTCCCGCCAATCGCAGAGTGGGCGAACTTTTCCTTCTATTTTTTCTAATCAATTGAATAAAAAATTTTTGCTCAAATGGGCTTATTTTACAAAACATCACTCAGGAAATTTTTGACAACTTCAATTTTTTGAAAAATTGAGACGAAAAAATTTATTGAAAATTGTAACTCTCAAAAAAATTTGGATTTTTCTCAAAAATTTGAAAAAAAAATGGAAGATACCTATAAATAATTTTACTATAATTTTTTTCAAAAACTACACCTGAAAACAAAGAAAATGAAACAAAATTGCCATTTGGTTTATTTTTGACCAAGTCGTAGGCATTCAAAAAAAGGCCATTCGGCAGCCAAAATGGAAGTAGATTTCTCGTTGAATTTTTTTCACTGTTCACATAAAAGTTAATAATAAAATAAAATTTTTTTTTACATTTTCGTAAAAATTCTCGAGATGATAAAACAAAGAAAATAAAATAATTCTAAGTATAATGTCAAAATTGATGCTAACTAAATGAACTTCAGAAGAATTTTTGATGATAATGCACTATATGTTTTGATTTGACGTTATTTTAAGATACGTATGCATATATTTAAACTATCGGACCAATGGTATTCCGGACCCTATTCGAAAAATTATGATAGATTATGGTTTTAATGCTCAAGAATTCTACCATAAAGACAAAGGCGATAATTTGCTTTCAATAAAATCTACTAATAAAATATTCTAAAATTAAAAATTGATTGTGATACATCAAAGTGTCATACTTGAAATTAGTACTGATATTTGAAATAAAAAGCCTATTAGAATATCAAACGACGAGTCGATATAGAAAATATTATCATTATAACTAATGTTAATCTTGTTATTGATATATCATATCATTTATACACTGTCAATTAAACGAAATTGTATATACCCACTGAATTGAGATGTTTGGATTTTATAATTGTCACACTGCGATAATATGAATTTAAGTAGCTCCATGAATGTACAAAGAAGTAGGAGAACTAATGCAATAGCAAAATTTCATTAAATGAATGGTAAAATAAGTAATTTCAGTGGTCTAGGCATATATATAGGCATGAAAATTAAAGCTTATTCGAAGAGCTTTCAGATGAATTTTATATAAAGTCGATAAGTTATCACATTCAAAAGATATTGAAGGAAGAATAAGTAAAAATATGAATTTTGGACATGTTGAAAATTTTGAAATGCTATAACTTCTAAACTAATCGACCGATTGAGCTCATTTTCAAACTCGAACAAGGTAGTCACCCACAAAATACGTATACTAAGTTTCAAGGTGATCGGTTTGAAATTGTGGCTATAATCAAAGTGAAAACCTGCATAAAATTAGTTTTTACAATATTTTGTAAATGTTCAAAATCATTTATCTACTAGAAAAAATGGTCCAATCAATGAGCTGTATAGTCAAAATTGTAGGCAATCGGACGAGCTTTCACATAGAACAAACAAAAATAAGCTATCTCTTTCCGTTTAGAAGTTACATCCAGTTAAAGCGGCAAACAAATTTTTTTTTGAAAATTTTACAAAATTTTAATTTACCATAACTTCTAAACTTATTGGCCGAATTGGCTCATCTTCGAACTTATCCAAGGTAATCGTCCATAGAATAAGTATACTAAGTTTCATTAAGATCGGTGTAGAATTGCGGACGCTATCGTTGGAGAACGGCGCGTTATATTATATATATATATATATATATATATATATATATATATATATATATATATATATATATATATATATATATATATATATATATATATATATATATATATATATATATAAATACATATATAAACTTTTGAACTGAATGTATTTCCTGACTCAGCTCATCGAGCTGAGTTCAGAGGTAGCAAAATTTTTCGAAAATTCCATCATGAGGACAAATACAATAGTTAGATTTTTATGAAATCTACTAGAAATAAATCTAACGCACATCGCTATTTCAATTTCAAAAATTTTCAGCCAAATCGAAAGGGGTCGGGGTCAAACGTGGTCGATTTGGCCTGGAATGTCCCATATACATTAATTAACAAATGTATGGGGTAGAAAAGGACAAAAAATTTTCAGCCAAATCGAAAGGAGTCAGGGTCAAAAGTGGTCGATTTGGCGTGGAATGCCTCATAGAAAAATGTATATATATATGTCGGAGATGAAAGAATAAAATGGGGTTTTCCAATGGGACGGGAAATTCCTAACAGTCGAGACTAGTTTTTACAGTAACAATTAAATAAAATTTAAGCTCTAGTTGTTTACAACTTAAGTAGATTATGTTTATTACGGGAGGCTTAGGCTCGCTGTGACATCTGTTCACCAAACGTAGCCACGGTCACAGGATGGATATAGTAAGACACAGAGGAAAAGATAGTAAGATAATAAGATTGTTGTCCTTCTTTAAACATTTTTCACTAAAAGGTTTCTAATGAAGAGTACAGAGTTTTTGGTCTAGTTGAGTCAGTCAGTTCTGATTGAACATTCGTCGTGCGAGTTCAAGTTGTCCTGTCGACCGTGAATTCATTCTAGAGCCTAGTTTGCCGTAGTATTTGTAAATTATTCGATCGGGTTTTATTTGAATATTATGAGACTGTCGTGTATTACAATTATTATGATTTCCTTTGTAATCAATTATTGCATTAATTAGTATTTAGTGTATTTTGATATTTGTGCGCCACTATCTTCATTATATTACTTTTCTAAGTATCATTATTCGTGAACAATACTTTTAATATTAAATCACTGTGTTGCATAATTATAATTCGTTTACATTTTAAATAAAAATGAGAGATATTAATATTGAGACCGATACTCGGGATAACGCCCAAGCTTGTAATGACTTTCCGACATATATAAATATATATATATATATGGGTCATTCCACCAAATAAAATTATTTTTACGGGGCGACCCTCGTCGATTTGGTTCAAATTTTGTGGAGTCGTTATGTATATTAATAAAAAAATTCTCCGAAAATTTGAGCCTTTTATATGCAGCTGTTTCAAAGTTATGATTTTTTGAATTTTTTAAAAATATTTGTTTTCAACTTTTTCATTAATTTTTTTGAAGGACAAAATGTTTTTTTAAAAATGAGCACATAACAGTTTTTCGTAGGAAAAATTCTCAGCTTTCCAATAAAAATATTTGTTTTTCATTTTATGTTACAAAAGACCTTTCAAAATTCGATTAAAGACGAAAAAACGATTTTTATGACTGTGCGGCGCTTGATACATCTAATTTGATATTTTTTTCTGAAAGCTGAGACTTTTTCCCACAAAATATGTGATTTTCACGATGTGCATATTTTTTGTTTGAACAAAATCAATAATTATTTAAATACAAGTCATTGATTTTATAGTTTTAACAAACTGTAATAGTTCATTGTGTGGCAAGAGATGAAACAAAACGATGTCAGACGAAAGTAAAGTAGGCTGCCCGAACCGTAGACAAAAGCTGACAATAACTGCAATCTGAAGTCGTGTTTCATCTAGTGTTACACACTATTTTTTTCATGATTACCTGCATTGAAAATTATTATCAGTGTCAGCAGCCAGTTAGAATCAAGTTATATTAAACCCAATGGTGCGATCAACCATTAGTGTAGGCCTAACTTATGCTTTGCAATTTATAGTTAAACAGAAACCATAAATACTATTTATTATGCACACAAATTTTTATAAAACTTGATTACAAAGTCAGAACTGTCATTAACGCAGATGACATCAATAGTCTGAAATCACTATTGAATAAAACACAAGAATCAAAGTTCAAATTACTAATTCCTAGACTTGAACCATTGACGCTGGTATCATGAAAAACAGTTTTATAATTTTTGTTTTTAGAGCTTTACTGCAGATACATACCCGAAAACATATCCTCACACCGCAAAATTTATACATCCGGGCTATTTAAAATTTTACCAACGTTGATTTCACTGTTATAACCATCCCTTATTAAAAGAAACGACTTAAAACGATTGGAAAAAAAATTTTAAATACTTTTTAAGGCTTTTGAATACTTTGAATACTTTTGAATCACCCTTTTTATGGGCATTTAACATTACAAACCGTTTCCAATCGTTTGGTTTAATCAGGGAATGATAACTTTTTTTAGAAAATAAATGTTTTGGACGTACAATACTTTGAGTCATAAACGGTGAAAGAAACACAAGCAGTGCAACCTATCTCACTTATTGTTGATAGCTTAGGATATATATGTGGTAAAAATGTATCAACATCCTCAAAAAAAATAAGAATTAACGTTTCTTAATCATAGAGAGTTTATATTTTATTTAATTTTATTCAAACAAAAAATATGCACATCGTGAAAATCACATATTTTGTGGGAAAAAGTCTCAGCTTTCAGAAAAAAATATCAAATTAGATGTATCAAGCGCCGCACAGTCATAAAAATTGTTTTTTCATCTTTAATCGAATTTTAAAAGGTCTTTTGTAACATAAAATGAAAAATAGATATTTTTATTGGAAAGCTGAGAATTTTTCCTACGAAAAACTGTTATGTGCTCATTTTTAAAAAAAAATTTTTCCCTTCAAAAAAATTAATGAAAAAGTTAAAAACAAATATTTTTAAAAAATTCAAAAAATCATAACTTTGAAACAGCTGCATATAAAAGGCTCAAATTTTCAGAGAATTTTTTTTTTAATATATAGAACGACTCCACAAAGTTTGAACCAAATCGACGAGGGTCACCCCGTCAAAATAATTTTATTTGGTGGAATGACCCATATATACTTTTGGAGGTACTGCATAATGAAAAAAAGGAAAAAAAAAATTTTTATTTCTATCTAAAATCTTTTTAAATAACATATTAAACCACTCTGCATCCTTACCAGGAGTTCTTACTTTTTAACTTCCCGCTAAGAAAATTGTAAACTTTCAAAAATTCGAGAAGTTCTTGTTTTCACTCCAATTTTCGAAAATCGAGTTTTCATCGAATGTCAACGTTTTGAGGTCCTAGAAAGCTACTCTGACTATTTTCAGAATGATGTCCGAGTGTGTGTATATATGTGTGTATGTATGTGTGGGTGTCTGTATGTAAACTCTTTGTAACTTTTTAACTAATGAATCGATTTGGATGGTTGAGGCGGCAATCGAAAAATCTTTTTGGCCATCACCTTTTTTACAAATTTCAGATCATTTGATCGAGTAGACTCAAAGATATTGGCGAATTACAAAAAGAAAATTTTTTTTTAGTTTTTTAGTGATTTCTCAACAACGCCTCAAACGATCGACTTTAAAATCTAATCAGCTCTAGAATCTGATGAAACGCGTCGATTGCTGCCTTAGCTATCTCAATCGATTAATGTGTTCGAGAGAAATCACGGGAGAAAGAAATGGTAAAAAACGGTTTTTACCAAATATTTTCAAAATGACTGACCCGATCGATTTCAAATTTTAATCAGCTCTAGAATTCAATGAAACGCGCCGATTGCCACCTCAAACGTCAAAATCGGTTTGATAATTCCAAAGCTATCGGCGTTGAAAACTAAAAAAAATAACATTTTATGCTTTTTTTCCGGATAAATCATAATATAATGTACTAAAATGTGTCTGAAGTCATACAAACTTTTCCTCTTTATAGTCTCTTCTGATCATCATACACGGAAAAAAAATTCGACGAAAAATTCCAATATTACTATCGAAATCCTGGACTATACTTTTATTATCTGTAACTTTCAAATATATGATACGAAAATTTACATTTTGTAGAAGATTTTTTACTATTCACTATCGTAATTTTATTAAGAGTTTGTTGTATAAAATTCAATAAGAAATATTACAATGTTACTATCGTAAATTGTTAAAGAATAAAAAATGAAATTTAATTATAATATTTATTCATTTATTCTTCCTCTTAATTTACAGTGCTGCCTCTATGTTTTCACAATACAAGTCACAAAAATTACGATAGTTAAATTGTAAATTTTCTGAAATGGTATAGTATATGCCATCTGAAGCGTTTCCGTATGTAAGACAAAGGTCGTCACAATACCGTGATGTGATGCTTGTGTGAGTGTATATATATATATATATATATATATATATATATATATATCAATTATTAAGTTAATAACGAACTTTGAGCAATCGTGCTACGTTGTGAGGAAAGTACTAGCTAAAGAGACTACCGTCAATAATAAACAAAAACAAATTGAATTAAATAATTTTATGTGTCGTCGGCCACGAAATCGACAGGTTTAAGTCTATCAATGGAAATCGCAGTATTTTTCGCGTTTATACTTGACGATAAAATATTTATCGTGTCGCGCAACGACTTCGTACGGACCCTTATACGGAACTGAGAATGATGGTCCAATTTGTCCAACTCGCACCAGTACGTGGGAACAAGTTTTGAGGTCTCTGAAACAGAAAATAGAACGCTCTCCATGACGCGAGGTTTCGGCCAGTGCCGAGTTATTGAAAAATGATTTTAAATCACGTAAAACACTTTCAGCATTTGCGTGTTTATATGACGGAACTAGTAGTTCACCTGGTAAACGAATCGGCTCACCGTATACAAGCTCGGCTGGAGTAGCTTGTATATCCTCTTTCCAGGCTGCTCGTAGACCAAGTAAGACGACGGGTAGCGCGTCATACCAAGTGTCGTCGTGACACAACAGTGTGGCCTTGAGTTGCCATTGTAGACGTTCCACCAGTCCATTGGATTGAGGATGATACTGCGTCATTAATAAATGCGTTATGCCAAATAATTTGTTCAAAGAGTGGAACAACGATGATCGCAATTGTCCTCCTTGGTCGGACGTTATTCTAGTGGGTACACCGTATTTTGCGATCCACTCTCTAAACAGTGCGAGTGCGACAGTATCTGCGTCACCGTTTTTAAGTGCCACGGCTTCTGGAAACCGGGTAAATCTGTCGACGATGGTCAAGCATTTGTTGTAGCCGCGAGATGCTGGTGAGGAATTTAAATCGATGTGAATATGCTCAAAACGTTGCGTTGGCAATTCAAAACGTGCGAGAGTCGATGACAAGGGACGATGAATCTTGTTTCGTTGACAATTTATGCAAGCTTTGGCCCACTCTCGACAATTTTTCTGGATTGATGGCCAAACATAGCGCTTGCTCACTAGTTTCTGAGATGCTCTGGTACCAGGGTGTGCCAGAGAGTGCAACGCGTCGAAAACTTTTTTTCGAAGTTAATCCAGGAACGTATGGGCGTGGTTTACCTGATGAAACATCACAATAAACTGCAGCCGGGTGGTCGTTGTAGACAATTCGTTGCGACTGTAGTGACGTTGCTGCGTTGTTAAGAAGATCTCGAAGTTCAGGATCGTTCTTTTGAGCATTTACTAGCTCGTGCGTGGTAATCAGCGTCGGAATGGCTTCAAGGCGTGACAGCGTGTCTGCAACGATGTTTTCATGTCCAGAAATGTATCTAAAATCATTTGTGAATTGGCCAATAAAGTCGAGGCGACGAAATTGCCACGGTGATGCTCTCTCAGTGCGTTGCTAAAAGGCGAAAAGCAATGGTTTATGATCGGTGTAAATTGCAACTTGTTTACCTTCAAAAATATGACGAAAGTGTCTGACAGCTTTGTAGATGGCGAGGAGTTCACGATCGTACGTCGATAATTTTTGAATGGAAGGTTGGAGTTTTCTGCTGAAGAAAGCAAGCGGTTGCCATTCTCCGTCAATTAGTTGTTGCAGAACTACACCAATGGCAGCGTTTGATGTGTCCGAGAAAATAGCCCAAGTTGCGTCGTCGTTTGGATGCGCAAGCATTGCAGCGTTGGCTAATGCTTGCTTTGCATTGTCATAGGCCTGTCGGAGTTCTGGTGTCTCGACGATCAGCGTTGATCCTTTAATTTTTGGCCCCTCAAGCAATTACTCAGCGGTGCAAGGATTTCTGAAGCATTTCTGATAAATTTCCTGTAGAAATTTATGGTACCTAGAAAATCACGTAATACAGAGATCGTACTAGGATATTTTAAGCTAATAATTGCGTCTACCCTGTCGGGCAAAGGCTTGATACCTTCGTCGCTGATGTGGTGACCTAAAAATTTTACCTCGTGCTGGCCCAACACCGATTTGGCTGCGTTGATGACAAGTCCGTAGTCTTGTAAACGTTGAAATAAAATTTTTAGGTGCTCGAGATATAGCTCCTCGTTCTCTGAAGCTACCAGCACGTCGTCGATGTACGGGAAAACAAACGGTAGGTCTCGTGTGGCCTCATCGATGAAACTTTCGAAGGTTTGCGCGGCATTTCGAAGTCCAAACGTCATGTATGGGAATTCGAACAAGCCAAAAGGTGTGATGATGGCTGTCTTCTCGATGTCTTCTTCGGCGACGAGAATTTGGTTGAAGGCTCTAACCAAATCTAGAACTGAAAATATCTTCTTATCGTGCAACGTTGCGGTAAAATCGTCGAGTCATCGGACCGGATAATTATTGTGTATTGTGCGGGCATTGAGTGGTCGATAGTCGCCGCATGGTCGCCAATCTCCAAATTTCTTCGGTACAAGATGGAGTGGAAATGCCCAAGGACTGGTCGATGGACGTGCGATACCCAGTTGAACCATCTTGCGAAATTCTTCTTGCGCGATTTTTAATTTATTGGGTGCAAGACATCGCGCTGTGCACAATACTGGAGGTCCAGGTGTCGTTTTGATATGATGCACTGTAGAATGCTTCTTGGCTGAAGTTGTTCCTTCGGGTCAATTATGGCCGGGTAGTTTGATAACAGTTTATGGTAAACTGTATCACCTTCAATTAATTTGATGCATTTTGCATCCGAGCATATTGGATTCACGCGTGTTTGGAGACCAGTGGAGCCGTCACGTGATTGTTTGTGTTTGAGGTCGATTAACAAGTTAAAATGACTTAGAAAATCAGCACCAATTATTGGTTTCGTGACGTCAGCGACGATAAATCTCCACGTAAATTCTCGACGTAAACTGAGGTTTAGTGACAGAGTAATGCACCCGTATGTTTTAATCAGCGAGCCGTTTGCCGCATGAAGTTGGTATCCTACTGGTGTAGGCTTGCATTTCATACGCCCATATGGATAAACAGAGAGATCTGAACCAGAATCCACAAGGTATTGTGTATTCGTGGTTAGATCGACGACGAATAGGTGGTTAGAAGATGCGAGAGAGTCGCTTTCCGCCGCTAGTGACTCTCGTTCACGTTTCCCGCAAACTGGCAGCCTGGTGTACATTCGTACGTGGTTTTACCAAACTTGGTGTGGTAATAACAAATACCCATTTTCTCAAGCTTGCGTGGCTTCGACTTGCTTCGGAAACGTTGGTTTTGTCCTCGCCCTGGTGATCTGCCGCGGTTCTGGTTAAACGCTGACGTCAGTACTGCTACCTGACGAGATAGTTCGCTCACTTGTTTCTGCAGTGCAATCGTCTCCTGCGAAGATGATGATGAAGCTAAAGCAGCGGTGTGAGTAACCGGAAACATCTCGTGTAACTTGTCAGCTGTTTTCGCTAATTGGTCGATGGTAGCTGTGGTTGGAGAGATGGCTAGAAGATCTTGTGTCTTCTTGGGCAAATTTGCCAGCCATCTTGCCTTCAAGACTGCGTTATCAATGGTCGGCGCGAGCGATTTGAGATGGCGGAGAAACTGTGATGGTAATCGGTCACCGATTGCTTCGCCATCTAGAAGCTGACGCAGTTTAGCTTCGTCAGACTTTGAGTAACACGTGATGAGCGTGGCTTTCAACTCGGCGTGTGGCGTGGTCGGTGGCGGGTTGATGATGAGGGTCTCTACCTCTCATGCATACTCGGTGTCGATGAGAGAAACCGCGTGGTTGAATTTCTCTCTCTCTCAGTTGCTATGCCGTAGATCGCGAACTGAGCTTCGAGCTGCGCAAACCATAAACTCACTCACTTCGGGTTGAAGTGAGGTGTCTTGAGCGATTTGACAATCATTGGTTTAGGGTCAACAAACTCATCACCTGCAGGCTTTGTATCAGTCATAGTTAGTATTTAAGAAACACTAACACAATAAAACTAACACAAAATTTTAATACCACTGTAAGCGGATTAGTGTCCGTCGAAGCTGACTCACCGTTGAGGAATGTTTGAGACGCTTCGAGTCACACGAAAATTATCACTGGGCGAAAATTGAGCGCGAACGATAATTTTATTCACTGCATTTTGCACAGGAATTCACTGATCACTTTTATCACTATTTAATTTGCACCCCGATGGTGTCCCTTAAATTACAAACTAGTGCGGTATATGTCCAAAATGCCCCGCAATGCACCAGCCGTGATGAAAGGCTTGCGCAACACTTGATTCACGCACTTCACTGGTGTAGAGAACTCGCGGAATTAATTTGTCGCGATCAGCGGAGACGCGATATTGTACACTCCCCGTGCTATTTGCCACGCGGAACGTGTGCGCGAAATGGTGTCCTCTTGAAAATCACGTCAGGCAGTCACCAATGTAGTGACTGGGATGAGGTTCGTGGAACTTAATCACTACGTTAAATAACTTTATCTGACTCCAATTATTAGTGTTAACAAAATAATAAATAATTAGTTTTATTTAATGAATCATATAATACAAGGTAATGCTGGTTGCATTAGATATGTGTTAGCTAGTTGCCGTGTGTCTCTCTATTGTACGTGTTTACTGTACCGTGTACTGTTGCTACTGAATATCATATCCGCGTGGGGGAAATATTCGGCGATCGATGACGATCAATAATTGACGGACTTATCCGAAATTATGAATATTAGGAATATCCGTAGTGCCGTAGTCGCTACATGTATATATATATTGTGACGTTATTTTTTTGGACGAGGCTTGGATTGAGTTGACGTCACAAGCACCAACTGATTTTGGGGCATAACCGAGCATGGTAACTCGAGATTTAGAATTTAGCTACAGTAAATTGCGATTTTTATACAGTTTTTTTTGGTGATCGAGTTATAGTTAAGAATAAAATATGGAGTAACGTTTGGCTACAGAAAATTTATATGAGAAATTTATTATGGGATAAGGGTTGAGATTAGAGTCTGGTAAAAGATAAAGTTTGAGTTTTGGAATTTTCAGTTTTTGGTTTATTGAGTGTGTGGAAAAGTCGGAGCAACCGTGGAATGGGGCTCAAGTAATTGCCACCCGGTTGTATCTGATGTCAGGATGCTTGCCTGACCCTATGAGACTTCCATGTGGAGTGCAGAGGTCTAGCTGAAATGCTAGCGCTCCAAAATAAGGACTATGGACTAGGTGTAAGAGATCAGTTTTTTGTTATTATGATTGGCAGGACTCAGCGATGGTTTAGTGGCCACTATCGCTGTGGAAGCCGCTATTTCTGGTCATTTTTGGAGTTTTGGGTTTTGTTGGTAGGCCTCAGTGGACAGCTTTGACCAGTGTGCTGCTGAGGGTAACCGTTGGTCACTTAAATTTAAGAATTTTAGTCTGCGATCTCACCGAAACCAAGTCCAGGAGAGCGCATACATTGGGATATCCATACTCAATATCGAGTTGGAGTTATGGAGTAAAGTATAGAGAGCCGGTATAAATGGAGATGATGTTTTTAGTTTGGGGAGTACAGTAGGGGATTCGACTCTGGTCGCTCGAAGCGAGCAGACGTGTCGGGAGTGATGCTTCAGAAAGCTACAGGTTGGAGTTATCGTTACAGAAGTATTGCTTTAAACAGTGTGAGACGTTACTTGATATTTTATTCATCAGTAATCAGGTATGAGATAATTATTATAAATAATTAATCGAGTTTGAGTTAGAATCTTGAGGTATTATGCTACGGTTTTAGTTAAAGAAAAGATATAAGATTTGTGAAAAGTATGAGAAAGTAGTTACAGTTTTGAGTCAGGTTCGCGATCTAATGTTAATATTATTTTTATAAAATAATTATAGGGAATATGTTAGTCAGTAAGTTAATTATTGCCTAATGAACGTCAAAAATGAGATCCAGGTACGTTAGTCGTACGATTTTTGCTACAGCAAGTATGCTAGAGTAACAAATTTAAGATTATGGTTCCCGTTCACCGAGTACTATTTGAGCATCGGTTGGCTCCAGTTATTTAATTATTTTAATTAATTATTTTTAATTAATTTAGTTATAAGGTTTTGACGCGCATCATTTAGATGCCAAGTTGCCGTTCGGATTTACTGGATCGTTGTATTTTTCGGATTCAGTATTTTGTTATAGAGAGTAAGATTATTTGTATTATGTTCTAGTATTTGATTTATTTTATTGTTAAATAAAAATTGCAAATCATTTAATAATTTACACGAGTTTGGGATGATTTAACCCGGACCACTCCCTCTCTCCATAAACCTACACACTGAGCGACACCACGGCATACCGTAACTCTGTTTTTAGTGCTCCAGTCTCTGTCTTGTTTTGCTATTAAGTTTGAGCATTTTAGTTTAAGTTTTGAATTTTATTTTATGCGTGGTTTTGGTGATAATTCCACAGATCAAAAATTATCTACCTCATTTATGCGTGGTTTATGAAATAATTCCACAGATCAAAAATTAATAAAATTTTCGTAATTTACTGGTTTGGTGATTCCAGTGATAAAAATTACCTGGCGCCCTATTAGTATTGAGACCGGAGGCTAAGGACAGAGAACGAAGTTGTAGCGCAAAGATTAGCGTATAATTTTTGCGTTATAATATATTGAGACAAATCGCTTTTCGTCTTCGTGATTTTTACCAGCAGCCACCAGAATTCGCGGGTTGAACCCTGGCTTAGGCTGGCCTCTAACAAATTTTATTTTACTTGGACAGAGCAGTGGGCTGGGGTTCTTGCAAAGCAAAGACCCGCACTTATTCAAACTCGGCAACGTATGAGAAAACTTATCAACTTACCTCACGGCTTATAAAATTATAGAATATTCTTGTTAATGGTCAAATTGCTAGTTGTAACTTAATTAATATTTATTTTATCAGACTATTTAATAATCTTACCAGTAAAATAAGAAATAAGTAGGATGAACAGTGATAGATGGAATAAAAAGAATTAATCAGAATACTTTGCAAGTTTATTGCCAATTATAATAATCAAAATTACTTACAAGAAAACGCAAGCACTGGATATAATGTAGACAGATTCGTGGCACAGTATAATTTTATATCGCGGGTATACCGCCGGTGACGTACAGTAATATTTAATTGAACTAACTTTGTTTGTAATAATCAGTAAACCTGGACAGTAAAGTATATCGCAAGAGAATCGCTAGTACTACAATTATAACGCAAGTTAATTTCCCGATTTACAAAGTAGTTAGCCGTATTAACAAAGTCGCAAATAAATTGCTAGTATATGACAGTAAAACTAAATTATACGTCTTATCACTAATTGATCCAGGATCGAAGTGAAGTTCAATCACCGTAGGGTCTTAGGGCTGAGTTTTTGGGCTCGCTCCCCACTTCCCCTTACAGTCATGCGTTGAGGTGATAACTAGTCATGTGACCATGGCACTATGACTAGCTTTAGGTGGTTTCAGACGGCAACGAGACGGGGAAAAATGAGAACCGCAAGGCTGAGGGAGAAGATGACAATTCACATTGTCTCAATATATATATATATATATATATATATATATATATATATATATATATATATATATATATATATATATATACATCTATAAATTCTTTAACGAATGGTATTTTTGAACTCTACTCAACTAATTATGATAGTTTACGACGGAATCCCTTGAAAAATCGACCATGAGGACAAATACAATAGTTAGATTTTTAAAAAAATCTACCTACAAATTACTCTATGACTCTCGGTTTATCGGAATTATTATTTAAAAAATTACCTAATGAATCAAAAGTCACACAGGACGATAAAAATGAATGCCTCGAAATTACTACGATGACAAATACTCATAGAAAAAATTATAAACCAGTTGGTAGTTCATATGAGCACTCGACAATCAAGTACAATAATTATATTGCCGATTTTCTTGCTAAACTTGTAAACTTATTAAGAGGTAAAGGATTACCGGATTTTATGATTGCGAAAACGAAAAAAGCACGTATTGATTATGTTTACTGGAATGATCCAAATGAACTAGTTGACCGTCTTCGTTTACTCATGGTATCTCAAGCAGCTGAAAATCCAAGTCACACCAATGAAATCATATCAATTATCAAAGAGCTACAAGAAGCGGGGATTATTTATTAGCATCTGCTGTGTCAAATTTATACCGTTTACTTGCTGACTGTTGAAGTGAAAAGAGCAAAAATGAATATCGACATATTTGGACGTTTGCTACCAACTGGTGCTGTAATCAGTGGACCACCAGGACCACCTGGATAATGATTTCAAGTAACTGTTGATAGACAGTGTGACGTTGGGAGCAAGAGACTGTGCCATGTTGGCAAATCTGCTGAAGATAGCGATGCAGCAACTGTAAAATTTACTCGTGATCTTGTATATCACGAGCTGTCTTTATTGTATGATAGTATAAGGAATGATCAGTCAGAGATTATTTCACACTTACACTCTCAAGTGGTAACACTCGACTCAGCTGTTACGCTTTTAAAAAAAAAAATCAAAAACTAAAAGTTACAATAAACCGTATAAAGTCACGAAAGGACTTAATCAGTAGAAATACTCAGCGGTAAACCGTATGCGGTCACCCACGTGTAAAAAAAAAATTATAAATAATCATAATAAATGTGACTCAAAATAATAATATTTAAACATTCCTAACTAATAATATTAAATTATAAATAAATAAAATAAAGGTGTGCCTGAACCAGCTCTTGAGGCTGGGTTAGTGCACGAGGGCGCCAGCCCGTTTTTACAAAACGGACAAAAAATTATCACAAATCAGGGGAGAGGTCACGGGACCAAATTTCAAGCGAGAATGTATGTACCAAGCAGATAGATATAATAAATAAAAATAATTAGGAATAATTATTACTAAAAATTATTCAGGAAATGAACAAACAAATGTTGGCTATCACTAGAATCCTTTTTTCATAATATTTAAATTAAATATATTTATAAATATAAATCCAATAACTTTTACAATACCAAATATTATTAACTATATATTAATTTATCATAATAAATTTCAACAAATTATAATATGCTAATTATAGCCAGATAATAATAATAAAAATCAAATTAATTCAATTACCCACTGGGGAACTTAAATTACAAATTTAATTATTATACTTAATGAAAAATTTATATAAATAAAAATACTAATCCTTTCTTCATTTCAAATTATTTACTCTGGGGAGAGATAGACGCGAAACTCAAAATATATTTGGCAACACTGGGTTGCATACCATCAAATTACAAAATGATTTTTACCCAGAGAAATAATGTTTTAAATGCTACATTAATACAAGGAACCAAATACGCTATCTTTGTCGAATCTTTTAAGGAATTCATTCGACGCGTCTACGCATGTATACCAAACTCTGGGACATACGCCGAATATACTTAACTTATTATTATAGATAACTCAGGTTCAATTATTAAACAATTAAATATCGCGATCAACTCTACCGAGGGTCCAACGATAGCCGATGCAACAAATGATAATACAATTGACTTACCGGCGTTGATAATAACTTACGTCTGGAGTCTTTTAACAATAAACAACATGCAAACTATATACTTTTAATATAACATAACAAAATTAATCATCACCAAATTGACTTTCTTTAATATTTAATTACTTTTATTACGGCAAACTGGGCCAGAATAATTTTACTTAAAAATCGCGGACAACAACATTTTCTACCTTTACAATAGCCCGGTCTTCTCTAATTAATTTCCACGCGTCGGTTTTCGGAAGGATGGGTATCACTCACGTGTTATCCCCTGTAGCGTAATATTTCTTAAGACTTAATTAAACCCAATAATTACTCAAAATTCTTACTCAATAAATTTACTCCAAAAACTCAAAACTCAAATTACACGAAATTGGGCTACGTTACACTTCGCCCACCAATCACCCCTTTCATCTCCTCCAGATCCTGACGGGCGCCAGCCGACTTTTATTTCCCCGGTATCGGCAACCGGTCTAAACGTACACGTAAATTGAAACCTAAAACTATACCTTTTGGAGATGAGAGACATGACCGGTGGTAGCGGCATATCCTGGTGCGCTCAGTATGCTAGATTGTGGAAAGAGGGTCGTGGTTCTTTTCATGCGAAAGAAGCCGATTTATTAACTAATACAAAAAACATAAAATAGCTAAACAAAACTAAATAAAATACAATAAAAATGACGCGAGAGCGACGCGAAGGGCCCAAAAGACCCGCGGCCCAGTACTCTCGGTACATCACGCAAATAAATACCTGGGCAAGACATCGGGAACCTCTCGACGACGACGAATCACAAAACTAATACACTACTAGGTAAACTACAATATAAAAAATAAAATATAAATAAATAATGTGGTAATCTGCGACAATTAATTAATGCGACAGACGGCTTTAAGAGCACCATACACAGAGCCACAAGCTCCAAAACGACAGCAGTACACGGTTGCGGTCGAGGTCCACCATGGCGACTCTCCGACTCACCACCGCTTACTCTAAAACTTTAAACTCGACTACTAATCCCCCCAATAACCGTACACGTACCCCAGCTAACTTCGGGTACCACCACGAAGGGGTGGCGACATCTCAGTCGCACCTCCGTGATCACCACGTCAACTCCGAGGGCTAAGCCTAGGCCTAGTCGTCATCACTGGTCGGGAGGCACGTTATCTTGGCCACTATCCGCGACACAGCTAGACCTCCCCCATTAAATCCACGCTCCATCACACAGACACTCCAAAAACATACTCCATATCGTATACGTACTCTATCACACTCTTAACTAACTGTACACATTTATACCTCATATCCTCAACTCATTCTCTACTACACTCAACTCAACACACATACTCACGTTATCTCTCTCTAGCACACAGACTCACACTTACTCCAACCTTCAAACTCCATCCCCTCGGCAATGTAACGTCACACCCCTCTAATATCCTCGGACCCGAAATTATTAATTAAAATAAAATATCTAAATTTATTAAACGACATGAGTTATATCGTAATAATAAACTAAATAATATTATTCATCTGTAACCATAAACATAATCAGTATTAACCCTTTAAACAATAAAATAATTATTATTTCAGTGCATCACGTGGCGGGAGGGAAATATTGATTTCTATTCCCACCATATCGACTTACTCTCCCTTCGGTCGATTTTTTTATCTATACTATACTCGCACGTGTACTACTAACTGAAATGAAAATATTGATTTAGTACATGAAATTCAAAATAATTATCAAAACATAAATACAATAAACAATAATTTCAATAATTCATAAATAAATCATAATTAAATAAATAATCAAAATAATGTAAATACTTAAATAATAATTAAATGCACTTTATTGGCTAGGAGGTGTTGTTAAATTCACGGCGAGATGAGAAAGCGAGCGCAGCGATTCACATTTGAATCGCTACGTGACAAACTTTTAATTAAGTACTGTTTTTTCGTCAAGTTAATGTGATCGTTAAGACATCTCTCGAAATCATCAATCGTGATAGGTCGTAACGTTGGACCTTTGATTCCCTTCGCTCATTTTTTAGTTTCATTATCGTTTAAAATTTTATAAGCATATAGCTTGGCCCTAAGTCCAGTGAAATAAGTCATATTTTTCCCATTATTCTCATCTTTTATCAGACCTGGGACCTTTTTATTGGCAAGTG
This sequence comes from Microplitis mediator, assembly GCF_029852145.1. Taxonomy (NCBI): domain Eukaryota; kingdom Metazoa; phylum Arthropoda; class Insecta; order Hymenoptera; family Braconidae; genus Microplitis; species Microplitis mediator. Next base: position 15,726,448 of record NC_079970.1, read on the forward strand.
GCATATTGTACGAGTTTTGAGGCGGGGAGTCCGAGGTATCGAATTTTGAAATATCACATTTCATGATTTCGTAGATGTCTGGTACTGTAAAGTGTTAAATTAAACTGTCAGTGTCCGTGTACATCAACTTAGTTTGTTGATTCGTCAAGTTCTGTTTGACATAGTTATAGTGAAAATCATATATAAACGTTTTTGATAAATCGAAAATCGCGAACCCAGTGTAAATAGGTTTATCAAAATATACCTGGGTTGTTTTTATTTCCACTATAACCATGTCTTTGTTGAAGATAGTTAGACTATGGAAGATAGGTTTACAATCGAGGTCTGATGCACCATATCGACCAGACCATCTTGTAACCAATTGAACATCTTTGGGTTTTCTTACATTCTTCATAGTCTTACCAAAGACTGCATCATTCATGAGTTTGAAAAAATTCTTCTCAAACTCATTTTGGGCAACCTTCCTACAGTCTGTATTTTTGTCGATGTATGTCTTTAGCCATGGAGATTGCTCAAATTTAAGCACTCGATGAATTTTTTTCAATTTTATACATAAGTCTAAACATTGTTATAAATTTTTACAATAAATTATGTATCTACTTTTATCAAACAGAGTGTTACATAATTTAGTAGACTTGCTACCTGGTGGTAAAAAGTGCTCAGGACACAATAGTAAATCTTTGTGTAGCTCGTGTAGCTCCTGAGGATAGTGCAAGTCTACATCTTAAATATATTCTACATTATCATTAGTATTTAAAAATTTATCAACATCATTCAAATCATTATCATCTACCCACTCAAATGAGCCTTTTGGTAGTGGCATACTCATTGCCGCGCCATACAAATTATTGCCGTCAAAATACATCAAGTATGACTCGGATTAGTTTACATCAAATTCACTACCCATATACTGATTGTTGGCTTTCGCATACCTGTTAGTACACTGAGACACTCCACCTCATATGCCTTGCTCAATGAAAAGCACCATTTCGGGGTCAGTCAACAGTTCAAGTTCCACATTGGTGTATTTCAGCATTGCATTAAAAGCTAATCCGGGCACTGTATAATAGGGTGGGCTGAAAATACGCTTTTTTTGAATTTTCATTATTAATACCAAAATTATTTTTCCTCGTACAGAAAAAAAATTTTTCGGAAATAAAAAAAAATTTTAGGTCGATATCTTAGGCTCGCCAAATCCCGTTAAAGTTAGAAGTTGTTTAAAAATTTTTCTCCAACATATTTTGATCGGAAATTTAATTCTCTACATAAAAGTTCCTATAATAAAATTACGTAAAGTTGATAGTTACTGAGATAATTGCAATTTTGTTCTAAAAAATATAATTTTTCAAGAAATTATCACTTTTTCAGGGTAAAATATGAATTTTATCATGGAAATTTCATGGAAAATCAAATTTCTTACAAAATTGGTCTTCTGGTAAAAACTTGAAATTTATAATTATTCAGAAACTGGCAGTTTTATGTTTAGATGGTCACATTTCTCGTTATTTGGTGGTTTTTACCAAGAATTGCTATTATCTTTGTAACTATCAACTTTGAATAAATTTTTATTAGGTCTGTTTTGTAGAAATTTGAATTTCCTACGAAATTTTCATGATAAAATTTATTTTTTACTCTGAAAAAGTAATAATATTTTGAAAAATTTCATTTTTTAGAGCAAAATTGCAATTATCTGAGTAACTATCAACTTTACGTAATTTTATTATAGGATCTTTTTTGTAGAGAATTAAGTTTTCGATCAAAATGTGTTGGAAAAAAAATTTTAAACAACTTCTAATTTTAGCGGGATTTGGCGAGCCTAAGATATCGACCTAAAATTTTTTTTTATTTCCGAAAAATTTTTTTTCTGTACGAGGAAAAATATTTTTGGTATTAATAATGAAAATTCAAAAAAAGCGGATTTTCGGCCCACCCTACTGTATAATAGTGCAGCGGGTCTAAGTTATAATTATTTAAACAACTTTGTCTGAAATTTTCAAATACATCAGCCAAGAGTAGTACATCAGTCTTAAGATACAGATCAGAGTACTCACCCAATGTACTGATATTAAATTTATTCCAGACAGGTTGAGCAAATGCATAATTATCATCAGATATATCATTATTGAATAATTAAAAAAAAAATATGAGCTTTGATCGGGCCACTGTTTGTCAATAAGCTTATCAATGTTTGTAATATATTCATACAGGAATACGCCCCCGCGAGTAACTAATTGAAATTTTTCAGGATTTGGGTAATGAAGTTTTGTAATTTGTTTATTGTAATCATCAAGATAAGATGCTAATTTTTCTAAACTTGATGCCATGAATCTAAATGAATCTATCTAGTCTGACAAAAGTTGATGATCCAGCATGTAGAGGCGTATATCTGGACATGGTGATAACCAAGCTATGAATCTCAAGTAATCTCCACCCCGAGTCTTTTTGATTAAGCTCCTCAACCTTCCTTAATAAATTCTGGTTCACATGATCAGCACACCAATCAGCAAGGGATGTTGTGGGTGTAATTTCACGGCTTGTGGTGTTGAAAGATTTGGTTCCATCAACGACGTCATTAATTTTTTAATTTCTGAATTTGCACATAAATTCGACGTTGATTTTCACCCCAGCAACATCTCCCAACATTTCTTGGTTTTTTTCAAATACCAAGTTTCGAGAGTCATTTAAAAATTATCTCAAATCCGTATAAGAAAGATTTGTGACACATCGAGTTCGAATGTTATTAGAGAAAGCGTTATCGAGATCTTGCCATTTGATGAGTCGATGACGCATTCTCAAATCACCACCTGTAGCCAGACCACTGAGCGAATTGATCGTCATACCAGCACAAAAGCACTTATACTTACTTATACTTGCTTATACCTGCTCAACAGCTTCTTTTAATTTTAACACTTGATTGTGGATCTGCCAAAATAGTCTTCAAGTATTTAAGTGTATTCAACACACATCTGATAGCACCTCTGGCAATGTTCTTCATTCACTGACTCTAACTGGAAATCGTTGTATGATTGTGCAACAGAATTCACCAAAACGTAAAGTGCATCAACTAACCGCGCCATTTTAAATAATATTCTTTTATCAATAGTTCACAATGAAAAAAATATGTCTTTTGCACTAAAAACTATTAAATAAGTGTCAGTTGCACAAAAATTAAAACTAATAAGGATCAGTTGCACAAAAATTAAAACTGAAAAGTGTCGGACAAAAAATTATAAACTAATAAGTGTCAGTTGCAAAAAAAATTAAAAACTAATAGGTGTCAGTTGCACAAAAAAATAAAACTAATAAGTGTCAGTCGCACTAAAAATTAGTGTCTTTGGCATTAAAAATAATGTCTATGCACTTCACTTTAACTAAAAATTGTTCATAATTTTTTATAAAAAAAATTATTTAAAAAACCGTAGAGAACTTCACAGAGAACTTTAACACAGTAAAACGTCAAAGAATAAATATAATTTTTGAGCAGAGATTCGTACTTCATCCAGAGACTCTTACTTCATTTTGTGGAGTATGCTCTCACGCGCCTCTTTTATAGCTGGGAGACGACTCATCAACTGCGCAGTAGAAAGTTCTAGGACAACCTGTGACGTCATAAATGACGCAGTAAAAATAGATGTCGCCCAAAAAGTGCAAACATTACCAAACAAAAAGTAATGAAATCCCCTAAAATAACGTGACAACATAACCTGAAACGCCAGGCGGCACGACGAATAGTATGACGTCACCTACTACGCAGTGTGAAAATCAAACAAAGAAAACGAGTTTATTCCTGCACATAAATGAGTCATCCGTTTGAAAAATAAATCTTCTGGAACTTTCTACTCCGCAGTTTTAAAATCAAACAAAGGAAACGAGTTTATTCCCGCATATATATGAGTCATCAGTCTAAAAATAGATTTTCTACTGCGCAGTTTTAAAATTAATCAATGAAATTGAAATATTATTAATTTATAAAATAGTGTGGTGGGAAATGATAATAAATAGCTGTGTTGGATTTTTTAATTATTCAGTAATTCATTGTCTGTTGCCGAGATACGATCTATCAAAATAGAAATGATAATAGATGTTCAAGGGTTTCAAAGGCTCGCACAATCAGTTTATTGTCAAAGAACTTGCTTCAATTACAGTTCAACATAAAATTGGTGGTGTTGACGAAATGTCATGTACGTTATTCAAACCACCTTGTGATTGGACATTATAATGAAATCAGTGTCAACGCTTAAATACTTGGGTAACATATAATCATCATGGAATCACCTGGGATGCTGGAAAAACATCATATTTGAAGCTAAAAGATACAATTGAACATGTGACTTATAATTACGAATATATTTATGTAAAAGGTTTTGAAAAAAAATTATGGATCAAGAATTAATTGGAAGTGAAAAAATTGTATTTGATTTCGATGATTTCAAAGTTACCGCGGTGAAAAATACAAAATTGTTAAAAAATAATTTTTGTGAATATCACTGTAAATTGAACAATAATAATAATAATAATAACTTGTGTGCTCTGGAAAATGTAAAAATTAAAAAAAAAAAATTAGATTTTTAAGTAATTAATAAAATTGAACTTGAGGTTATTCTACTTTATCTTTATTTTTTTTCCATTTTCTTACAATCATTATTATTATTTCCAAAGATTTACATTTTTATAAACTAGAAAACAGTTTAATGATTTAACATCTATAATTAATTATTATTTTAATTGAATTATTAAATAATTTAAAATGCATCCTGGAAGTCAAAACTGATGGTAAGTTGACATCACATTTTGATGACAACAATTTCATAGATTGAATTTACCACCACCATTAACGATCAGATGTATCGATTTTACATTTCCCGAGTTTGTAAAAAAAATCGGTCTATCGGTTGACCCTGCGGGCCAGCCCTAAAACTTCCCGCTATTTTCGAGCTCTTTGAGCTCAAAAACATTGTTGTGAATACATTTTCGAGCTCTTCAAGTGCGATAATACTTTTGTATGCCGTTGTCTTCGAAAAAAACCCGTTTCTAACGATTTTTTCTCCAACGATATCTCTCAATCGAATTGACCGATTAAGACAGTTGAGGTAGTGATCGACGCGTTTTAGCAAGTTCTAAAGCTGATCAAATTTTGAAATTGATTTATTGAGTCGTTTTTTGAGAAATTTCAAAAAAACTAAAAATAAAATTTTTTTCAATGCTTCCGTTAACGGTTTCTCTTGAACGAATGAACCGATTTTTAAGGTTGAGGTGGCAGTCGACGCGTTTTATTGAATTCTAGTGCTGATTAGATTTTGGAATTGATTGATCGCACCATGTTCAAATATTAAAATAATTAGATGGAAAATTGATTTATTCTATACATAATTATGAAGAAAAATTAACTTTGTCACGTCCGATTAATATTGATAACTTTCAAAATAATTTTTTTTTATTCATGAAAAAATTTTATAACACAACGAGTCAAGTCAACATCAGAACATTTCTTAATTAGAAAAATATTAAAAGTGGGAAGAATTATGCATGCACAGAAAAAAAAATTGACTTGATTCAAGTGAAACATTCTTAAATCAAGAATACTAGTTTGAAAAATTTCATTTTTTTTTGCTTCAAAAATTTATTCCTTGGCTCAAGGAGTTTCAAGATTCTTAAATTAAGATCTGTATATGCTTGGTTCAAAAGTACATTTTTTTCACACAATAAATTCAACTCTCAAACCAAGTATCAGATTTACTTGGGTGAAGTAAAAATTTTAACGCCAAATGGCGCCTCGATGAGTATATCGTATTTGCTTGTTTTTCTTAATTCTCAGTTAGTTGTAGTTAATTTTGAATTCTAGGTTTACAACTATGTATGAACATCAAAACATAAATCTCGCCGTTGATAATTATTTTTGTTTAATGGATATAAATATGAACAAATTTCGTTATCATGATACCTACCCTAAAGTAGTAAATAATTACTGTGTTCAAAATTTAAATATTTTCAGAGTAAATGTATTTAATTGTCAATGCTTATTTACTGGGTTACCTCAAATTTTCTATTATTGAAAATGTAGCTATTGAACGAAAATATTATTTAAATTTTTAGCATAAATAAATTTTTTTTTAAATGACAATATGCATTAAACTTCCAATTTTAAAATTAGTGTAAGTAACTATTGTAATAATAAACTGATTAATAATTTTAAAAAATATATTTGTATATTTTCCAATCGAGTAAAATAACATTCTGATTCAAAACATGCGCTATACTCAAACTAAGTCGGTATCATTCTGAGTCAATATTATCGGCCTCAAACCAAGAGAAAAAAATTCTTGGGAGAAATAAATAGAAAATAAATATAATAAGAAACAAATATGCATCTTATTTGAACACAACAAACGCTTCTTTCAAGAATAAACTTTTTGAAAGAAAAATTTTTATTCTCCATTGAAAAGTTATAATTTATTTATTCAAGAATGAACTTTTTTTTGAATTGAGAAATTTAGATGTTTTGAAACAAGAATGACATTTTGAAGAAAATAATTTACTTGAACCAAGTTAATTTTTTTTTCTGTGTGCGCCCACCAAGATAAGATAATTTTGGGCCCGAAAAAAAAAAAAGGAAACTGTCGCTCTCTTTTGGCTGCAATCATCAAAGAGTGAACAAGATTTTTTTTACAATGCAGAAAAAGAAAAGGAAAAGAGTTAGTTAAACGAGTATAAGTACTACATCATGTATTCACACTGGGAAACCAGGTATAATTGAAATATTAAATGAATTTGAAATGTTCAGTTTAGAAATATCAGAATTACAAAATTAAAATTCGAACACGCGTAGTTTGAAATTAAAATATTAAATGGAAATGTTCAGTTAATTATATCAGAATTACAAAATTAAAATTCGAACACGTGTTTTACGTGTTGTCTAAAATTAAAATGTTAAATGAAAGTTTGAAATGTTCAGTTAGTTATATCAGATTTACAAAATGAAAACTCGAACACGTGTTGTCTATAATTAAAATGTTAAATGAAAGTTTGAAATAAACAAGTAATCATATCAGAATTACAAAGTTAAAATTCAAGCACGTGTTGTCTAAAATTAAATATTAAATGAAAGTTTGAAATGTTCAGTTAGTTATATCAGAATTACAAAATTAAAATTCGAGCATATGTAATTTGAAATTTGTTGAGAATGACAAAGCTCATGAGTCATAGGTTGGGTATGATAAGAGGATAAATATGTCTATGGTGTGTTTTATTGTATCTATAAGTAATGGCGCTAGAGATAAGTGAGTCAGTCTATCCTGTGAGGTATCACAGACTAGTCGCATTAACAATTGTCTATCGCGTGCATAATTAATTTGTATCTTTACTTATAATTATCTTTTATATCAATATATTATTAATTACAAGATGAAATGAAAGTGTTAATTATTCGAACCGTCTCTCAAATCCTTGGTACATAATAACAGGTTATGGGCCCAGGGTACGCTTCTAGTATGTTCTGGCGTGGGTTCCTTCGAATTTTGGAAAAAGAGAGACAGCTTAAAAAAATTTTTTTTTTTGAAGTAAAAGTGTAACTCGAGTATAAAATTAATTAACGGTGGTGACGTGTTTGTGATTTGAGGAAGAAATTTCTGGTAGTAGTTGATCGTCGTGAGGCACAGGATTGTGGAGACGCTACGGAATCAAAAATGGCGGCGACGTTTCATATTGACACGCTCATTGGCGAAAATTACAACACGTGGAAGGTGCAAATGAGGTCCGTTCTCAAGGAAGCTGAACTTTGGGACCACATTGAAGGCCCGAATTCAGTAAAACCAGAGCCTATAGATACAAATTATGCCGAATGGTTTAAGAAAGACTCTAAAGCAGAGGCTAAAATTTTATTGTCGATATGCAAGAGTAATTACGCAGCGGTAGATGGACTTGATACAGCGCGCGAGATCTGGGAGAAGTTAAGAAGTTTGCATCAGTCAAAAGGTCCGGCGCGAAAAGCGTCACTTTTGAAGAAGATTATTCTAACCAAGCTACCGGAGGGCGGCGATCTTCGAAAACATGTTACAGATTTCTCAGATGCAGTGAAGGAGCTGAATGAAATTGGGCTGAAAATAAATGATGAAGTGTTGGCCATTATTTTAATGTATAGCCTGCCAGCTTCCTTTTCTATGTTCAGGACCGCGATGGAGTCCAGGGACGAGATGCCAACGACGGAAATACTAAAAGTGAAAATTCTAGAAGAATTCGAGGGTCGTGAATCGGAACCTGCAGGACAAGGAGCGCTGTACAGAAGATGGCGGAATCAACGTGAGCAGCCAAGGCGGGAAAATAACGTGGACAAACGCCAAGAAAAAGGAAATAGACCTGACGGAAAGGGGCCAGAATGCTACTGTTGCCATAAGTTCGGACACATAGCCAAAAACTGTCCAGAGAAGAATAAAAGGCGACGCCAATGGGCTAAGCGGGTTCAAGACACCAAAGAAGAAACGAAGGACACGTTTATGCCGAGTACAAGTGAAGAGGCAAACTATAGTCAAGGAATTGGTGACTCATAGTGCATCGATAGTGGTTGCACAAGTCACATGTGCAACGAGAAACAAATGTTCAAAGAATTATTAAATATAGATAGCCCGAACTAGGAATCGAACCCAGACCATGTCGGTATCGCGCCGAGTGCTCTACCAGTTGACCTATCCGGTCCTATACTATGTGAGACAATGCCGGGACGCAATAAATAATGTAGAAATTAGTAACTCGTCGAAGAAAGCTATTGATATTTGGCACGAAAGACTTGGACACGTGAATGAGCACGATTTAAAAGTGATGTTAAAAAACGGTTTAGTACACGGTATGAAATTCAGTAATAGTGAAAAATTATCCGAATGTGACGTCTGTGCGCGTGAAAAACTTACAAGCAAGCCCTTCCCAACGGGCAAAAAATATTTTGTGACCTTCATTGACAACAAATCCAGGTGGTGTGAAGTTTATTTTATTAAAAACAAAAATGAAGTCCTTGAAGTATTTAAAAGATATAAAGCAGAAGCAGAGACAGTTACGGGGTGTAAAATAAAGTTTCTTCAATCGGACAACGGACTGGAATACGTGAACCGTGAATTTGATCAGGTGTTGAGGTCAAATGGAATAAAACGAAGGTTAACGGTTCCGCACACTCCACAGCAGAACGGTGTTGCGGAGCGAAAGAATAGAACTTTGGTCGAAATGGCTCGCTGCATGATGCGGCAAGCAGGAAGTTCTCCAGCTTTTTGGGCAGAAGCCGTAAACACGGCTTGTTATGTGCGTAATAGATGTCCAACCTCAGCGCTACATGGTGGAATACCATTCACTGAATGGACCGGAAAGATTCCGACGGTAAATTTCATGCAAGTTTTTGGCGCGAAAGTTTTCGTCAAGGACAAAAACCCAAATAAAGGCAAGTTTGACTCTCGGGCCATCGAGGGTATTTTTACTGGATATGACACTGAGTCCAAAGCCTACAGAGTGTACGTCCAAACTACAAAGAAGATAATTGTGAGTCGTGATGTGAAATTCATGACTAAGTTTGGTTTTGAACATGAATACCAAGAAATTTTTGATGACAACTGTGGTGAGAATGTAGTTGTCGATATTAGACACTCGAGTGACAGCGAAGAAGGCCGAAGTGAACCCGAAGAAAACCAAGAGGAACCGGTAGAGGAGCCAAGAAGAACCTTACGAGCAGTGAGGGGAACTGCGCGGAAAATACGCGCAGAAGACCAAGAGCTCAACGCAGTGCCAAGGAAGAAAATTACGAAGAAAAGGACAGCGACACTCTCATGGGACAGACTAGTGGGTCCGTCAAAAAGAGGACGAGGACGCCCTAGACTTGTACGTACAGGCAAAGCAGGTAGACCTCGTAAAGAGTACTCATCTCATCCGGATCAAGATGTGGAAAATGATGATACTTTCGAGGAGGACAGCGAAGAAGAAAGCTCAGAGCCAGAATCACTAGGGAGTGATGACGTGTTCGTCAACGTGGCGACGAACGCTCCAAGTAGTTGGAGAGAAGCCGAGCAAGGTCCTGAAGCCGAAGGATGGAGAAAAGCTATAGAGAAAGAAATGATCGCTCTGATTAAAAATTGTACCTGGAAAATAGTTCCTAGACCAGCTAATAGAAAGGTGATAGGAAATAGATTTGTTTTATGTACTAAAGACACAACTCAAGGAGAAATCAAAAAAGCCAGATTGGTCGCAAAAGGTTGCTCACAACGGCCAGGGGAGGATTTTTATGAAACCTATTCCCCCGTTGTGAGAACAACGTCAATAAGATTACTATCAGCGCTTGCAGCTGAACTCGGATTAGAAATACATCAAATGGACGTCGTTACGGCGTACCTCAACGGTGAACTCGAGGAGGACGTCTACATGGAAATTCCGGAAGTGCTGAGTGAAATTCTGGAAAATGTTATTAAATGTAGTAGTGAGTATGCGAGTTCGGTAGTTGAGAATGCAAAAGAATGGAAAAGAGATTTAAGTAACATGAAAGACTGTGTGTGTTTGCTAAAAAAGTCTTTGTATGGCTTAAAACAGTCAGGTTTACGATGGTATTTAAAGCTTGTGCATAAATTTAAATCATTAGGCTTCAAATCAATATTACAAGATCCATGTCTGTTCGTGTCACGTAAAAATGAAAAAATCATGTTAATTACAGTATATGTAGACGATATGTTATTTGCAACTGACGACGAAGATTGGTTAAAAGAGATTAAGAAACAACTGTCTGAAAATTTTGAAATGAAAGATTTAGGTAAAGCAAATCAGTGTTTGGGTATTAAATTTACGCGTGATGATAATCAGGGTGTTTCTTTGAGTCAAAGATTGTATGCTGAGAGAGTGCTAGAGCGCTTTGGTATGAGTGCTTGTAATCCAGCAGCAACACCGATCGAAGTAGATTGTAAGTTAGTAAAAAATAAAATACCAAATGCTGAACAGATGTCTAAATATCCGTTCCAAAGTGCTATTGGATCATTAATGTTTTTGGCGGTCACTACAAGACCAGATTTATCATACGCGGTTAATTATCTAAGTCAGTTTAATAATAACTACGATGAAACTCATTGGAAAGCGGTAAAACGTGTATTTAGATATCTTGAGGGGACGCTTGATTGTGGATTAGCTTTCGAAAGAACCGGGCTAGAATTATTTGGACTAGTTGATGCCAGCTGGGGGTCATGTATGAATGATCGTAGATCATACTCTGGGTATGCTTTTATTTTGGCTGGGTCACCGATAAGCTGGGAGGCGCGTAAACAAAGAACCTCGGCACAATCGAGTACTGAGGCTGAATATTTAGCAATTTCAGAAGCGACAAAAGAAGCTATGTATTTACGCGGTGTGCTTGAAAGTCTCGGATTCCCTCGCGAATGTATAACTATGTTTAATGATAATCTGGGAGCAATAAGACTTACAGAGAGTGATGCGTTCCATGCGAGAACAAAACACATAGATGTAAGGCACCATTTTATACGTGATGCTCGTAGAGAAGGTATTATAAATATAAAACATTTGAGAACTGAAAAAATGCCCGCTGACATGCTGACTAAAGGTCTTGGAAAATTGAAACATCGTGATTGTATGAACAATTTGGGCATGTCATGGGTATATGAAAGCGAGTAATAATCTCATGACTTTGAGGGGAGGTGTTGAGAATGACAAAGCTCATGAGTCATAGGTTAGGTATGATAAGAGGATAAATATGTCTATGGTGTGTTTTATTGTATCTATAAGTAATGGCGCTAGAGATAAGTGAGTCAGTCTATCCTGTGAGGTATCACAGACTAGTCGCATGAACAATTGTCTATCGCGTGCATAATTAATTGGTATCTTTACTTATAATTATCTTTTATATCAATATATTATTAATTACAAGACGAAACGAAAGTGTTAATTATTCGAACCGTCTCTCAAATCCTTGGTACATAATAACAAAACTAAAATAGTGAATATAATTATGAATCTTGTGAATTAGAGTCGGCTGACAAGCCACCTGTCTTTGGATTATAATTGAAATTTATTTGAACCAGGAGGTAATTCCAACATTGTTATTAAAAGCATAATCATCAAACCTCAACATTTTTGTAATTGAATCGATAATGTAGTTAGAAATTAAAATTTAAATATCGTTTTACTAATTTAAAATTAAATCTATCCTCAATAAAAGATCTCTGGGGTTCCCGGTCTATAGGCTTCGGCTTGGACCAAATACCCATGAAAACATTAATTTATGTCAATTTCTGACATACAACTTAAAAAAAATTCTTTTATATTAATAAGTACTTTCTAATTCTTTTACTAATTTACGTAAAAAAATTTTTCCTACATGATTAATTAGGGTGTGGTGCATCCCTACAGAGAATTTCTCTACATTATAAAATTTCACTAAGTTTTTCCCTACACGAATCAACTCTACAGATAAATTTTTACATCGCAACAACCCAACAGAAGATTATTTTCACATCGGTCCATCTCTACATGAGAATATCTCTCATATTGAAAATCTCTACAGCGATCATTTTTACATATACCCTCGCGGTCCTGCAACCACCGTGGAACCACTGTGGATCCACTGTGGTTTCGTGACATTTCACCACAGTTGATCCACAGTGGATCCACAGTGTATCCACGGTGAATCCACAGTGAATCCACGACGAAACCACGGTGGATCCACGGTGAATCCACGACAAAACCACGGTGGATCCACGGTGAATCCACGACAAAACCACGGTGGATCCACAGTAGATCCATTGTGGATTCACCGTGGTTTTTCCGTGGATCCACCGTGGATCCACCGTGGTTTTACCGTGGTTTGACGCGAGATCTTGACATGAATTTTTCAGTTGAAATAGTGACAAATGAAGACGTTTCTAAAAATCTAACTCAAGTAAAAAAATTTTTTCCGTAGTTTTACCGGGTGAAAACGTAAAATGAATTTTTGTACGCGTGTAATTCAAATGGAAAAATAGAAATTCATTGAATCTCATTAAGAACTGAGATATAAAGCTGTGCTTTGAAGGGAATTTTTTTTTGTCTAAAAGCAGTTTTTTCTTCGGACCACTCTAGTATGTATAAATAATAGTGATACTTTACATAATTTTTTTATCGACTTAATTAACCTAAAACATGATGCAGCAATCATAAGACTTTTTGTCCAACTTTCGGTAAATAATAATTAACGTTACCTCGTTGATTTTCAACAACCTCACGAATAAAATTATCTATAACATTGTTTTGGAGTGATAACTTTTACGTAATTTTATTGATCAATTCCTGAAAACTAACTAGTAATTTTATTCAAACACGATATCAAATGTTGCAAAGCATGTAATAATTAGCTGATTTGCTCAAAAAATTCTGTGGACGAAGTTTTTCGAAATTCAAAAACTTTTTATCCCAATTTTCTTTTTAAGGGGTTAGGGGTACTCAGGGGTATGAAAAAATGATGATTTTCAATAATTTTTTTTTTGTAGTTAATTACTTTATTTGACAAAAATAAAAACATAGCTTTATTAGAACACGTTTCGATTTGACTTCACGAAAATTTCAAAAAAAAAAATTAATAATTCAAAAAGTTATCGCTGTTTTTGTAGAGCCCGTTCCTCCCGAAGTCCTTTGCGGTGATCATCATAAGTCCTTGGAGATTCATCTAAAATCAATCGGACAAGAAAAATTAGTTTTATTAATAGATAATCTTGTGCCTGATCGAAGCTTTTTTTTTTTTTTTCGAAATTAACAAAATGGCGGCCTCAGGAAATTTTTTTCAAATTTTCGAGAAAAAAACCGACAGTTTATTGTTAAAAAAAAATCGAAATTTTTGAAAAAAAAAAAAATCCTTCGATCAGGCACGAGTTTTTAATGTATTTCAAAAGTACAATAAATTTTATTGAAATCTACCGAGCAGTTTTTAAGTTACAGTGATCACCAGTTCAGAAAACATAGTTTTGAGAAAAACGCATTTAAAGTTTTGCTATGGATTTATGTCGAATTATAAGAATTATTTAATAACTTACACTGAGTCATCTATTCCTGGACCATATAATAGCTCTTCAGCCGACATAGCAGCTTCCAAAATATCGATTTGCTGGTGCCTACGTTGCAATCGACCTTCTCGGGTGTTATCATTAGCGCGCTTATCTGCTACTTTGATACGTGCAGCATCCATTCTTTCTGCATACCGATGAGAATTAGGCCCACAATTAAGTCCTAGTGTATTCATCAAGACTAATAATGAATTTATACCCTCATTAAATATACACATAGCAACGTATGCAGCTATTTGTACGATAGTAAAACTAGTATTTACCGTTTTTGGACATATTTTCCATACTAGTTGGTTAAAGCTTTCATTATTATTCTGATTGAATCCACCTACACATCTTGAAAGTAAATTTTCATTACTAAGATCTTCGTATATAGGCTTGATAGCTTTTAAAACATCAGAAGGTAAAGGAGAATAATCGTGAGAAAAGGTATCAAGCTCTCCTCTTGCTTCAGCGCGCTGGTAAGAGCACCAAGATTCTTCGCCTTTTGGACACATATCATGATTCGGTTTTTCATCACTCGAGCCGTAGTGATAAAAGGTTGCCATTATAGCAGATTTCATATTTTCAATAGAATCACAATGCCGGCGTATTGCTAAACCATAGTACACAGTTAGTTTGTCTATTAATTTTCCTGTGAGCTTACCTCGACCACCAAGACCTTTTTGTTTACTCTTCAGCGTACGTAATCGACTCCCCATCCGCTTTTGGACATGCCCTATACATTCCTTTTTATTTACAGTTGTATTTTCGTAAGGATCTGATTTTATAATTCCTGAATAGGTCTTGGAGTCACCATCACCAATATAGTTGGCATACTTAACTCCATATTTAGTTTCAGAATACGAAAACATTTCGACCATCGCATCCACCTCCATTTTCCCAGAAGACCCTTGATGATTAGCAGAACACACATCTTCATGCGATTGATACCATTCCTCGAACTCAACAGTATTTGTTTTTTTTTTCCAATACTCACATAGCTTACAATATGCACTTTTAATGTTTATGTCAAGAATCTTTCCAGTAAAATAGCCAATTATAGAAGAAACTCCAAATGACGATGTATATCCCCGTTTTTGCCAGGTTCCATCTCCCGATACAGTTAGATGATTTATATCTTCATTTTCAGTTGTTGGCATTGCTTGCTTTTCTTCATTCACAGCTTTCGTCATGAAGGTTTCTGCGACGGCTTTACTACAATTCAAAATCTGTTTCAGTAAAATTGTATGCGTAGATTTATCTAAAAAAGACGGCATGTCCATCAGGCCGCAAAACTTGCACAATCCTTCGTATCCTATTCCTAGTATTCTCATTACAAAAATGAAACGTCTGTTTATTTCATAAGAATGCCCAACGAAAGAACAGGAAGGAATATATTCATTTCCACAGTTATTACATGCAACTACAATTTTGAATCCCAGCCCACGTGTACTTGCTGTTTGAAACACTACATTTCCATCACATTTTTTACATTTTATAAGAGCAGAAATTGCAGTGAATACCTGAATAAAATTTATTATTCGAAATTCAGTACTGCTGTCTTCAGGTACATCATCTTCAGTGTTTTGTTTTAATTTTTTAGAAGATGTACTCTGAATACTTTCATCACGTTCGGCTGTTTTCGGATTAAAAACATTCTTTCTTTTGACTGAACGCGACTTATTAATTTTTTCAGAACTCCGAAGTTCTCTTGAAACCTTTCTAGAATCACGTCCCATGGTTAATAATTTAATTCACTTGAGAAATAATTTATCACAAAACTATCGACTGATCAGTGCAACGACTACAGGTATACTGGCAACCAAAAATTATTTTTCAGTTCTTGTACTACCTACAAATTGTGAATATATATATATATATATATATATATATATATATATATATATATATATATATAATTATAAATACATTAAAATGGGGAGATATTCATGACAATGAAACCCGAAAGGTCGGTTGCTTGCAGCTGTTTCTAGCTACCTGCACTCGAATGCCACGTAGCACCCGAGCGTCCTTTGGTCATTGTTAAATAACTCGAAAAGAATTTGTCGGATTCACTTCAAATTTTCACACAATATTTTTAAAATATTATACTTTAAGAAAATGCAAAAAAAAAAAAATCGATTTTTTGAAAATTCTGACTACCCCTAACCCCTTAATTATGTATTTGTTAATTAGCAAAATTTGTAAAAATGAAAGTAAACAATAAAACCTCGATAATTCTTAAGATAAGATTAAAGTACTCAAAGTCAATTTTGTTCTCCATTAAGCAATAAACAATTTCAGTTTTGTTTCAATGCTTCAGCTCAATTTTTTTCTGCACAATGAGAGAAATTATTCGGAAAAAAGAGATATTCTTGTGTTTGAAGAGTTAGTATCTTAATAACTAAAAGTTATATTGACATTAAATTTATTTGTATGTTGTTATATAAATAATCATATAAAAGTCAATAAATAATTGAGCTGAAACATTAAAAAAAATTTTCTCAAAATCTTTTTATAAACATTCACTTAAAACTAAATAAATAAATGATCAAGAGTTTAAAATTATAGCTTAATTTATTTATTGTTTCATGATCAACAATAAAGACTTGAAGGGTCATGGTCGTATCTTCGATAGTTTATAAGTTATAATAATTATTAGAATGAGAAACACGGAAGAAAACTGCAAGTTCGAAACATGAGAACTTTATAAATTATAGAAAAAATATAAAAAAATTTTTATTCTTAAAAAATCACACATGACCGTTTTTGTATATTTTTATAGTATTTAAAAAAAATATAATTTTTTTAAATTTTAAAATCATAAATAATCAACAGTTAAAAAAAAATAACATGAATATTTTTTTTACATTTTAATAAATATAAAAAACTCCAAATAACACTTTTCACAGCTGCACAAATTTTCTACAGGAAGTTTTAATACACGAAAAAAATTCCTCTGCGGCAGTTAAATTGGTTTTGTTAAATTCTATTAAACTAAAATTGATTTGGGACAACTAAATTTTATTACGTTAACATGATCTATTTTCTCAATTTTTAATAAATGATTTAATAGACTCTATTTGGTTGACATCAATAATTCTCTCTCTAAGATAATAAAATCATTTGGTTAAGTTAAGAAAATATTTATTTAATAGACAAATAAATTATTTTACAGTGCCAACAACCCCAAATATTAAAGCAATATATTATTATATCAACTCTAATAAATATTACTTAGACACAAAAAAAAATATCCATTTAGAATATATATATATATATATATATATATATATATATATATATATATATATATATATATATATATATATATATATATATATATATATATATATATATATATATATATATTAGGGTGATCCAAAAAATAACAAATTTTTTTTTTTTTCTTCCAAACAGGTTCAAAAGTTTCATTTAGATAAAAAAAGACGCCTGTGAAAATTAGAGCTCTTAATATTAACATTAAGAGGTTCCTCATCGCACTTTTCTATTTTCCATAAGAATAACATGGGAAAAATTTTTTTTACGTCTTCTGATTTTTATAAGTAGCTAACGATGCGTCATAGGAATAATTGGCAGGCATATTTTTGTAGGAAATTGAATGCTCTACAAAAAAAGATTCCTATCATTTTTTGAGGAATCTATTTGTTCAAAAGTTATTTGAGGTTGAAGTCGAATTCATATGAAATTTTGAGATTTTCTACTTTTCCGGCGAAACTATCAGACTTATTACAAAATACCATTGGACCTTTTTTGTAGACAATTTTATTCCCTAAAAGTTATTTCGAATAAAGTTTTTTCGAATTCCGCATTGTTTTCTAGTTATTTTTATTCTAATGTGATGCTCATAAAAAAATAGTCTTCTGATCGATTTTAAGAGCTTGACATTAAAATAAAAATAACTAGAAAGCAATGCGGAATTCGAAAAAACTTTATTAAAAATAACTTTTAGGGAATAAAATTGTCTACAAAAAAGGTCTGATGATATTTTGTAATAAGTCTGATAGTTTCACCGGAAAAGTAGAAAATCTCAAAATTTAATATGAATTCGACTTCAACCTCAAATAACTTTTGAACAAATAGATTCCTCAAAAAATGATAGGAATCTTTTTTTGTAGAGCATTCAATTCCCTACAAAAATATGCCTGCCATTTATTCCTATGACGCATCGTTAGCTACTTATAAAAATCAGAAGACGTAAAAAAAATTTTTCCCATGTTATTCTTATGGGAAATAGAAAAGTGCGATGAGGAACCTCTTAATGTAAATATTAAGAGCTCTAATTTTCACAGGCGTTTTTTTTTATCTAAATGAAACTTTTGAACCTGTTTGGAAGAAAAAAAAAAAAGTTTGTTATTTTTTGGATCACCCTAATATATATATTTGTTCGAGATTAATGAATATATATTTAATCCTAATGATTATTGATTTAAAAAGTTATAATGCTAGGCAGCAGCAGCGGAAGTAGTTCAGTGCTCACCACTAGATCGCGCCCACCTTTTGTAGTGTCCCTGGTAAGATACTTATTTCAGAAGTTATAAATTCTGATCTTGAAGCAATCATGGAATGCGTTACTCGCTGAATGTTAGCTGAGAGATAATAATCCATTTTTGATAGTAATACAGGGGTATCTTGTATTACACTATGACATTAATGTTCTCTTGAACTATTTTTGTCAAAGTACAAAAAATAAATTTTGAGGTGAGACCAAAATATACATACGCGCTTTCGCGCTAAGGCATGTGAAAATCGGTCTTCGGTCACTTACTATCAACCCAGCAAAGATAAATCTAGTTTATAGTAAATTTAATTTTTTAAGACTTATAGCTTTACATCGTAATTCAATTGTAGTTTCACTCTCGAATTTTTCATTTTTTTTATTTGATAGTTGGTAAAATCTATTTTTAGTTAGTGCTTATGTATTAAACGGTATAACTATACCATCAAAGTACGTTGAAAACGTACTGCAAACACGACAAAAAAAACCATAAAACCACTATGAATCCACTGTGGAAACCACCGTGGAACCACGGTGGATAAATGTCACAAAACCACGGTGGATCCACGATGGATCCACGGTGAAACCACGGTGGATTTATTGTGGTTTCAAGACCGCGAGGGTAGCGCTAAGTTCAAACAGTAGAATTTTTGTTGTGACATTTTATTAATAAAGTAGGTTAATTACATAAAAGAAAGAATAAATGAAAGTGAAATTAAATTATTTAAATTTACCGAAGTGATGATTCACCCCAACGCAAATTTAGAAAAACCAGTGATTGCTGGTTTTAAACTGGTGGTCTCGTCTTAACTTTTCGTATCAATTTCGATAACTTTTTTCTGTACTTGAACTTGGTTTCCACTTCGGTTTATATACAGCAACAAGTGTTTATCTTCACTTATTTTAAATCATTGTTCAATAGTACGACGGTTGTCTTGTTCAACAATTAATATTTTGTTAAAAATAAAAAATATAAAGACAACAAAGAATGTTAATTAGATAATAATTGATACAGAAAGTTAACAGAAGACCATCAGTTTCAAAGCAGCAATCGCTGGTTTTTTTTTCAAATTTGCGTTGGGAAGAAATCACTTTGGTAATATTCAAATAATTCAATTTCACTTTCGTTCATTCTTTTTTTTATATAATTAACCTACTTCATTAATAAAATGTCAAAACAAAAATTCTACTGTTTGAACTTAGCGCTATGTAAAAATGATGGCTGTAGAGATTTTCAATATGAGATATATTCTCATGTAGAGATGGAACAATGTGAAAATAATCTTCTGTTGAGTTGTTGCGATGTAAAAATTTATATGTAGAGTTGATTCGTGTAGGGAAAAACTTAGTGAAATTTTATAATGTAGAGAAATTCTCTGTAGGGATGCACCATACCCTTCATTTTTTTATTTACATAATTAATTGTGTGTCTAGAAAAGTAATTTCTTAAAAACTTATTTTCTTTTTTTTGTATCAATACTTTATGAATAAGTTGTTTTTATTTTGACATAATTAATTAGAAGAAATTTAGATTTTTTTTTTCATTTATAATAATTAAAATACTTTTGTGAATTATTTTACTAATCGAGTTAAATAATTGTTTTATTTTGCATAATTAATTATGTCTAAAAATTAATTACTTAAAAAGAAAAAATCGAATTTTTTGATTGCCGGAAAATGAATCGGGAACTAAATGCAGAATTGAGGTTTATTGAAAACCGATTGAATACCCTCATGGTAGTTCCTTTAAGCGTTTACCGATGATACGATGATGAATATCTCCTAGCTAGTGATGTGCGGAAACAGGTGTCACAGATTTTGAGTGGTGGAGAATCCATAAGAAATGGTCCAATCATCGTACTGGAAGGCATATCCATTGAATTGGTGGTTGATGATTCCCGGCAAGAATGGACACTTCAAGTGCCAAATTCGAACCGAGAATTGCGAATCCCTATAGGAACGGCCGTGAAATCGATTTTCACATGGATCGGCGATGACATTGAGAATTATCAACGACAGATTGACGACAATATTAACGATTTTTTACATCAATAACCACAAGAACAAGTAGAAGAACAGCGGGACATCGATCTTAGACGACAGTTACGAACCATCACTGAGCATCGATTGCGCAGAAAGGGTTGTGATGATCGTTGTTGTTGTCACGACAGAATTTAACAACAAGAACAACAACAACGAGGAGGAGGACCACCAATACCATCGCTGGCCTCAACGTTATTATTAACAGACTCCGACAATGATGATTTATCACCACCGCTATCACCATTACCACCATCGCCTTCTTCACCCTCACCACTATCACCACAACCGCCATTATAAGATGGTAGATTTTTCTATTCGGATGGTGAAGACCCGTCAGCTTCATCAGATGAAAACTGACTATTATTATCATTTTTTTTTATCATCATTTTTAAAAAAAATATTAATTCATTGTCACTAAACGCACACACACTATAACAGGGCTATTGCTGTTACTCTGGTCGACCTTTATCAAGGGCGCCACTGGAAGTGATAACAGCCTCCCAGGAGCCGGATCTTAGATCATCAGGGGCGGTGCAATTTTTGTTTAATTGTAAGAGAGAGGAGAGGAAAGGATAATCTATAAATAAATTATTATAAATCTAATTTTTCACTTTTATACCTTTTATTTTAAACCTTATAAACCTTATATCACTTATAACCTTATAAATCTTTTATATATATCTTGTACCAATTATAAACCTTTCAACCTTTTATTAGAAACCTTATATTTATTTAACCTGCATTTCTTTAAAACTACTTTATTTTATAACCCGCGTTAATTAAACCGATTACCTTTGGCATTACCTTAATTTTAAACCTTAATTAAAATTTTCAATAATAATAATTTTACCAGCAATTATTAATTTATTACACACACACATTCACTCGGTCCCCTAGACTCATTTCACACACTTACACTGATTTTAAAATGGCTTTCTTGCACAATTATTTTCCCGCCACAACGATTATTAGTAAATAATTTAATTAATCAAGATTGTATTTGAAAGGATTGTTGTTAATTAATTAATTTTTTATTATTAATAAGTTTCCTTAATAATCCTTACTATATTGTTCATTCTATTTCCAATGACTTCCGTGTCACCTATTTCTCTACTCTTGTCAGTAACTTTTCCCTCCAAGGTTATCTCAATTATTTTTACCACCACAATTTATTTTAATGTTCAATTCTGAAGTTTCTTCCCATTATCGAAATTCTTAATTTATTTATCTTTTACTTCATTAATTAATTTTCTTTAATTTAATTTAACTAATCACTACGGGTGACCTGACCATGGAATTTTTATCAATTTTTCTCGAGACAACTTATTATTTTCTTTAAATTATTTATTTAGTTAATTAATTAAGGTTCTGTAACAGTTCAATGGCGGACAGTTCAACCGCGACAGTTCGACCGTAGACAATTCAACCTTATGACAATTCAACCCCAGACATTTCAACCGTGGACAATTCAACTGTGGACAATTCAACCTCATGACAGTTCAACCACAAAGCATATGTATTTGTTAACAAATAGTAAATCATTTATTAGTTAAATTATATGATCACATTTTATTAAAATTGATAAATCTTAATTTTATACAATGTCCAAATAGTAATTATCAACTGCGTCAAATCAATCAAATCAATTATTATTCCATAAATTACACTCAGAATAATAACAGTAATAATAAATAATTTACATTTACCAAGTATTCTTAGAATATTTATGAAAACAATAGAATGTTTATCAAAAAAATTATTAATTATCAGCAAACATTACCGTACATCATCACGTTATTATCAATATCACATTGACAAAATTAATGCTACATCATGTAAATATTTCAATTTGTTCGTTGGATCATAATTATCTACAATGTTCTTTAATCGATTATCAATATCCACATAAACACATTTTTTTTTTTTGCAGCAACATTCAGTCCAGTGTTCAATTGGGTTAGTAATGTTTCAGTGATTGTTTGTTCACACACGATTACAGAAAAATATTTAAGCACTGATGCATGCGAAATTCTCACTATACGATTGAAGGAATGATGCCATCCTTCAAGGCCGTTGTTTGTTCTCATGAGCTTATTACGGACAGCTTCGAAATAATTCCACAATTTTATCGGATAAAATGACTTCAAACGACGCTTGCCTGTGCGTGAAAGTACCCCGATCCAAGTACGCTCAAAATAGTTGATCAATGGCTGCAATATATCTTCATTATCTTCATAATATTGACTTCGAACTAATTGATCAAACGCATCACATACATTATGTTCAGGTACAAACGCAGTAGCCATCAGCATCCTTACATTTAAAGTAAATCTGGCATCTTTATTGTATGAATTTTGCAAACCGAATGACTGCACGTGTCTCCATATGCACTGGGTAAAATGGAAGAAACATCCAATAACATTAACGTTGGAGAAGCACTGCCGGAAAGCATTGATGAATGCAGTCTCAAAATCAACCATCATATGGTCCACATTTATATTTGGCAAACAATTCTTCAAGGCAAGTAATGCTTTGTAATACGTTTCTTCATTTTTGTTAGGCATCAATATATATACCAATGGTAGGAGTTTGCCTTTCACAACGCCATGTATAGTATACAACTGCTTAAATATTGATGGAACAGATGAAAATGTTCCGTCCCCAGCCCATTCTTGACAGTCAGCCAAAACATCGATGTTTTCTTGTGTGGCAAAAATTAAAAATCTTGATCGGTCACCGCCAGAATCATATAACAACATTTCATTTACTTTCTTAGTAATAGTCGACCCAACAGGAAAAACCAAATCTTTCAGAGATTTTGGATTTGGAATTAAAACCTCATCATCTTTACGCATACGCTAAACGTTTCTATTGAGACTAGCCATCTTAGGTAACCGTGCAGCAATAGGAGATGATACGGAAGCAAGAACAGATCCAATTACCATTTGGGGATCATCATCACATTTGCGAGCACGCTTCTTGACTTTATTTTTGACAATTTTAGCACCAATAGATGAAGCGTCAGCTGCGTGACAATGAGCTAGTAATGCGCCAACAATATTTCCTACAAACCAAATACAGTTTCATGGCATGAAGATGACCAATAATTAATAATACATATATAAATATAAAACCATGCTTAACCTGTACGTTTCTCGCTGTCAGTGTATATTAATGCAGAACAATTAGAAGATGAATGATAAGAAATACACCTCCATGTGATGTTAGTTTTATTAACGGATTTTTTGTTGTACAGATATCCTTCGTGATATAATTGTTTGTTGTTCCGAGCAGACAAAATCAACTTTAAACTCATGATTATTTCACGAATTAATATACATTTACACAAATATCGATTCGTGATTATAAACAACTAACCTAAAAATAAGATAATTTAGATATCGTACTTACCTATGTTACGTTTTGAATAATTCCCAATATTAATTTTTAATTATTTAATAATTATTTGTATCGTCTATAAACAATGGTCACTGATCCTGGTCACAGCACCACTGTTACGTTTTGAATAATTCCCAATATTAATTTTTAATTATTTAATAATTATTTGTATCGTCTATAAACAATGGTCACTGATCCTAGTCACAGCACCACTGTTACGTTTTGGGAATTACCCCAAACTAATTAAAAATAAAAATAATTTTTAATTATTAAATTTAATTCAGGTTTGGCCTCATTGGAGTATCGACAGACCCCCGGTGGGCCTTGGTCGTCGATTATTGTATTGTAATTATTTATTTTGGATAGTGAATGGATAGGTCATAGTGTAGGTGAAAATATTGGGGTGCCAATTGGCACCCCAAAATAAGGTTGAATTGATTTAGAATTAATTACGTTTATTAACTATATAGAGAGCAGAGGATCGAGCTCTAAGAGCTCTCTCGAAGGACTGACTATTTTGTCGTTATAAAAATATAATAAAGCAAAAGAGTTGACAAATTGTTGACACCGCATCTCAGGTTCCCTGTGAGAGAATCGTCGTGGCCCGAGTCTCATGCATCGTCATCTGTTTTGACTACCCGCGAGCCACGGCGACTCTCTTATCGTAACCGATTTCGGTTACATTGCAAAAAATTAATTTATTAAAAATAATTAATTTAATTTAATCAATAAAATATTACGGGAACGTAACACCTACCTTATATAATTACCCTGTTGACCGCAAACCATCAATATATCGATCGACATACATGCGTGGGAATTTCAAATCTGTCTTACCAAATACAGTGTATAAATAATTGCACAGTAACGGAAAAAATTATTTACTCAAAAATAAGCCGATACATAAGCTTGTTATCGTGTTGTGCCCTTTTTTCATGGGTTTTTTGTGTGTTGATTCATAGTACATACTCTGGTTCATACTCTACACGATAGTTGACTATCAGCCGAATATCTAACTTAATTGGCAATTTAATTTATTAATAATGACCGTAAATGAATAAATTAATATCCTACACAAACTTAATCAGCCGGATACCTAGATCGATTTACGGCTTAATTGATTTGAATCTTTTGTAAATGAATAAATTAATATCCTACACGAAATTAATCAGCCGGATACCTAGATCGATTTACAATTTATTTAAAGTGAATTTTGGAAAACCGTAACTGATAAAATAATATCCTACACGAAACTAATCAGCCGGATACCTAAATCAGCGGCGATTACTTATTGCCACGTCCGAAAATTTCTGCAATAAGATTACGGGCTATCGACGCCGTTTACGCGGACCAAGAAGTTTAAATAAAACTGAGGCCCTGAGCCATGGTGCTCAGGCTTTTTATAAACTTTGCTTTGGTGATTGATGGGGAAATTTCAATTATCGTCATTGGTGGAAGGTGACGACAGTTTATTACTTATTCGTTAAACTTACTGCAGTTATCCTCCCACTATTCTTTGCCGCATAAAACGGTGAAAAATCTGACGCTGCGTTTTCGCGCGCTGTGCAAAGAGGAGCTCAGAAATAATTATTAAAATAAAAAAAAATTATTTGGACATAACAATAACTTACGTACGTCTATGTATTTAATTAATTATTCCTGCTCCCTGCCTTGAATGATTTAAATAGAAACCTTTCTTAATTTTTCGCAGACCTTTCCTCGTCGTAGTATCCGTCCTGGTCTCGTCCAGGTCCGTGTATCCGTCTCGTACCTGTAAAAATTCTGTCTCGTTCCTTGTCTCGTTCTACTCTCCGCTCTCTCGCTCTCTTATTAATCTCCGTTCTCTCCTTCACCTGTTATTCAGACGCAGTAAGTAATTTTGCAACGAAATACTAGCTACCTGCCTGGTATCTGATAAAATGCAATCAAATCGCTTGGTTCCACAATACATAGAACCAAGTTACCAAATGGATAATTACCTGATACTAATTAGCGGCGTCTGATGGTGGCGTCTAATGATGGCGTCTGTATTGTTCGCTGAGTTAAACTCTCTAACTTGGATTTCTCAACGGTTCAGTCATTCCGGTTATAAGTGTCGTTTGTCGTTCCGGCTTTCGTTTATAATTCCTCACTTCACGCATAACTTCGGGTGTCTTCGCACTTCAGTCACTCCTACTTAACTCTAATTGGGGACTGACAAACAAGCCTCGAATTCTCACTCCTCGGTCGACTAGTCGCATCCTACCTCGGATAACCCTGGGTGGTGTTGCAACTGTATCGACAGTATGAATATTAGATTTTATTTTTAAAATAATAAAAAGTACCCAACACATATTTTACTGTGTGTTCAAATATCCTTGTCCTTACTGTCCACCGTACCTCTCACAGTTGAAATAGCTATAAATACCGCGCGCTGTACAGAGTATGCGCAAGCGGTCTTTTCTTTTAATTTCCCGCAAATAGAAAACCTGCTGCCACCTTGTGTATAGCGTCAACTTGTCATCATACTTTGCACAGCGCATGCGCAGTCTGACATTTTTTTTATTTCCTTGCATGTACATTTATTTTTTTTTTTCCAAATTGAATTATTAAGATTGTTATTAGTATTTAAATTTAAAATTCAACTATAAAACATAAAATTACTATAGAAAGGTCTATGAAAATTTCTGTAAATGGATAATAGTATTTTCAATATTTTATTTTGTTAAAAAAGAAAAGTACATTTATGTTGACCAGATAGAAAATTTAACTTGACTGTATTTACTTCCATGAAATCATTAATAAAGATGCTGTTCTTCGATAGTGTTGATAAGGTTATTGAATGTGTCTTCATTGGCAATTAATTGGTTGTTCGTCCGTGATCGAAAGTAGACTGTGAATTTACTATCAAGAGCAGCAACCACTCTAGGTCCATTCTGCGTTGGAATTTTTCTTAATTCGGTAATTTTGTACATTTTGCCAACTTCTAATTCTTGAAATTTTATGGTTGGCAAAATGTTTTCTTAATTACTAATTTCATTGAGTTTTTTCAAATCCATCCTTAAAAAGATATTTAATTAATTAGTTAATTAATGAGTTGTCACGATCGGAGTGAGTGAAGGTGACGGGCAAAAGGTTTATTTTAATTTATTATTTTATATCGAAATACCGAGATACTTACCGATCGCGAATACGAGTTATGTCGGCAAAACACACCTTACCGACAGCCCGTACACCGACCACTGACAGGTTACCCTTCGTCAGTAACAGTAACAGCACGGACTAGAACCCACAATCTGTTAATGGGGGGGGGGGGCGAAGTCCCCCTGCTCAACTACTTTTAGTCCGCATCTATAAAACAAGAGAGAAAGGCATTTGTTTTCTAGTTATTCAAACATTTTAAAAGATCAGTTTCACATGCGTTGCAATATATATATATATATATATATATATATATATATATATACATATATATATGTCGGTGATAAAATAATACTTGGGTTTTTCCTGAGACTTGGGAAAGTCCCAACTATATTGAGTTCGTTTTTAGACAATAAAAACTTAGTAAAAATATTTTACAAATTTAATCCGCTTAAGATTTTGTTAGTTTTCATATTTACGTTTATGACGGTAGACTTAAGTCGAAGAAGCCCGTCTGGGCATCCAACGTAGACACGGTCGAGAGATAGCAATATTTTCGGTATAATGAGTTTTTAAACATATGGAAGTGATTGTACGAGTTTGTAAAATTACCTGAGATATAGTTTTGGTCGAGTCGGGGACTCAAGAATATTGGGGACGGAGAGTTAGTTCTAATTGAGCAAAGGAACGGATGACATTGCTATCCGACCGATCGTGTATTCGTTTCGATTTTAATTTTACCGCCGTATACATTTTACAACAGTAACTAGAATATTTTCAATAGTTGTTATTCTCTAGTAAACTAATCGCTTGTAATAATTTGTGTATTTAATATTGTGTAATATTTGATATTTTGTAATCTTTGATATTTTCTCGGATACTTTAATATTGTGTAGTTGTCCAATACTGATATTATTGCTTGTAATCTTATTGTTTAGTGTATACTATATTTGTGAGTAGTAATAACCTGTGTGTGTTCGTTAAATTGTTTAATAAATAAGATGAGTGGCAAAGATAACGACGTAAACCCGAGTCTCATTAATACCTCAACTGGTAATTCGACATATATATATATATATATATATATATATATATATATATATATATATATATATATATATATATATATATATATATATATATTAGACTGGGCCAAAAAAATCGACTATATTTTTTTTTTAACGATACTGTGTAAATATTATTTGGGATGACAAAAAAAAATTATTGTGAAAATTTGAGCCTTTAATTTTGATATTAAGAGGTGTATCATCGCAATTTTCGATTTTTTTTAAATGAGCGGGTTTTTGTCTCATAACTCTTAATCCATCGAGATAAACGAAATCGACTCAGATACATTTTTTGAAGGAAATTTGAGGCTCTACAAAAAAGATCTGATTGAAATTTTTCGTCAGATGAACCGTTTCCTTATAATCATGCTTTGAACGTTGGTATGATTTTTAAATTTGATTGTTCAACTTTGGAATTTTGTAATTCATGTAAAAATAAGTTTCCGGAAAAATGACAATGATTATTCTTGAAGGAAATTGAATGCTCTACAAAAAAAGTCTCTTAACAATTTTCGCTAAATTCACTCCTTCAAAAGTTATTCAAGATTATTGAAGTCGTTTTACATAACTTCAACCTTGAATAACTTTTGAAGGAGTGAATTTAGCGAAAATTGTTAAGAGACTTTTTTTGTAGAGCATTCAATTTCCTTCAAGAATATTCAATGTCTTTTTCCCAGAAACTTATTTTTACATGAATTACAAAACTCCAAAGTTGAACAATCAAATTTAAAAATCATACCAATGTTCAAAGCATGATTATAAGGAAACGGTTCATCTGACGAAAAATTTTAATCAGATCTTTTTTGTAGAGCATCAAATTTCCTTCAAAAAATGTATCTGAGTCGATTTCGTTTATCTCGATGGATTGAGAGTTATGAGACAAAAACCCGCTCATTAAAAAAAAATAAAAAACTGCGATGATACACCTCTTAATATCAAAATTAAGGGCTCAAATTTTCACAATAATTTTTTTTTGTCATCCCAAATAATATTTACACAGTACCGTTAAAAAAAAAATATAGTCGATTTTTTTGGCCCAGTCTAATATATATATATATATTGTAACACGATGAAAAATTTGACATCGACCCGTCATTTTAAATGATTTGAAATGATAAATATATATCCGGTAAGCCAATTCTGGTGACACCTATGAGCGAAAATTTCCACTTCGTCCGACGAATCGATCCAACGCATGGATTGAAACGAGTGATCCGGGATAGACACTGAACGGAACGGCCGCGTTTTTTATTTGAACAATTCGACTTCGACCAAAATAACATTTCCGAACCCGACTTTTGAAAAATTCAATTTACGACTTTTTCGAGAACAATCCGCGTATTGGTTAACGAAGAATTAAAGTGACTGATATTTAATAAATTCCAGGTGAACAATAAACCGTCTACTGTGTCTAAACGGTCTATAAAGTGTCTCAAACACTTTATAGACCGCCAATACAACTTTGTAACGCTCAACAATTCCGAATGGCGTCTCAATTTATGATAATATTTGGCAACAGCAACAACACACCTTGCTCTCACAAGCGATTATCCACGTCTGGCCATGGCAACACGTGAGTCCCATGCCGGCACCTCGGCCGGCGCCATCTTATAATGTTTTCTCCTTTCAACCAATGGAGCAATATACCTGTCTCATGTTAATTCACTCATCGACACCAACATGATGCATGACTTGTTTGGCATGTAATTTGTCCACTCTCGACATTAAATGACCATTCCCATATTTCAGAGCCAATCAATAATATAATTTTATACATAAATCTTCTATTAGTTTATTTATAAGACCCGTAAATGTATTTAAAATAAATAAATTTACTGTGGCCAACTGTCGCGTTGACGCGCATGCGTCAACCAACCAAAATAATAATAATAATAATCATACAATGAAATAAATAAATACGCAATTATTTTTCCCGGCGGCTATAAAATCCATTTATAAAATTATAAAATGCAGTAATTTTTACTGATATAGCCGCAATGTTTGCCTAGGAAATTAAACAGATAATAAACACACAGTAAATAAAATAAAATAATACATAGAATAATAATAATAATAGTATGATAATAATAATGGTATGGGAGACGTGTTGAGCAGCGTGTGCTGCCATCTGTTGTCCTTCTCCGACCTAATGCGAAGATGCCACGATATTCAAATATCGTGACACCCCCCCCCCCCCACCAGGTCGGTCTTAGCCCTCTGCAAGACCTTTGGCCGAGACAACAGCAGTCTTCGCATACATTAGCGTGTTTCCAAAACAAATTCAAACTTCCACTTTCCTTCCCGTTCTTGCTAGGTTAGGTAAGGAAAAGGTAATTGAGTTAATGTGATGCATGATTATGAACCAAGTGTCAATTTAATAATGGTAAAAATATACAAATGAAAATATTTCACCATCAACGGAAGGTGACACTCCTAAAAAAAAACAATGCCTGGGTACACTCTAACAACCTCTATTCAAGTAAACACCAAATTTGGTAACTCAACCACACTACGTGAATAGATATGGGCCAGTACAAAAACAAATGAATAATATAAAAAAATAATAATGTGAAAAGAAAAGAAATAAATAATATTAATGAATAGTGGGGCCTAACTCCTCACAGCAGCACCGCGTCCGATGCGGAATGCGAGACCGCTCTGTGCGGCATCTCCATAGGCCTCCTGGTTATGTTCACTATTCCTCCAATTGGTACCGGCGGATGACTGCCTGATCCCAGGTAAACTTTGGAAGCCGAGACAGCGCCCACAATTGCTCCGAAATAGTGCGTCGGCAGGCACGGCAACTTTGGTTGCTCATTCGCACACTGCAGCACACCATACAGTAGCCTCGCGCCGCCAAGCGCGCTCTTCCGTGCGGACCGTGACACACGTCGGTGTCGGAAAACCACACACATTCATCGCAAAACGGCTTGATTTGCGATGGTGGGTTGGTACATTGTCGTGCTGTGTGCCCCCATGCAGTACAGCGAGCACAACCCTCCGTTGTAACTCGCGCAGCCCATTGATGTCTCCACAGGGTAACTTGCTGGCGGAACATGAGGCCTACCTCCATCTTCCATTCAGGGGTGCCAGGTGTAATGCTCGCCTGGACAAATGCGTGTCGACGGAATCGCATTACGGCTTCCGCTGCCGCTTTCTGCTGCTCTGTCAGTACAGGTACCGCGACCCCATAGTGGATGAGGTTTCGTGCAGCCGCAAAGTCTGAAATATAATCTCTACGTTACCCACTCAGAATCTTTAACCCAATATATCACAGAGTAAGCAATAGATAAGAAGCAAAGCGATAGGACAGTGCAAGTAATAGAGACAATAGATAGATAAGTAGTTAGATAGAATAGACCATTGGAGAGCCATTAAGTGACCATTAAGATCGCGTTCATAGACGCCAGAGCAACCGAATTTTCAACCGCTTGAACCACATTCTCGGCGCGTTTGAACAATTTCAGCAGTTTGATGTGACTGCGACCCACGCATCTACCATCAGGCGTCTTCAACTCGACAATTACTGGTGTGACCACCTTATCAACCACCAATGGACCGACAAACCTTGGAGCCAATTTACCGACCACTTGCTCGCTCTTTTTCGACAGCACCTTATTTGGACGATACACGAGATCACCGACTTCGAAAACCCCCACTCGGCGAGTTTTGTTATAATACTTCGCATAACGCTCCGATGCTCGACGTATGTTTTGGTTGACTATGTCCTCAGTTCAACCATTCGGTCCATACGAGCTACCCAAGAAGACCGGTCCACATTATCGTTGATAGTGATGGCATCATTATCATGTCCATAGCATCTCATCGGACACGGGTCTCGACCAAAGTTAAGAAATGCTGGACTCACCCCCAGACTTTCATGATTGGCCGTATTATACGCAAATTGGAACTCGTATATGTACTTGTCCCACTCCCGATGGTCATCTTCCAGGTAACTCATGATCATGGTTTTGATGTTACGATTCACGCGTTCCACTGGGTTTGCCTGCGCATGATAAGTCGGTGTTGTCATGTGATGGACTCCACATTCCTCGATAACGGCTTGTACATCTTTATTAATGTACTCCCGACCGTCATCTATCCAAAACACCTTTGGAGTTCCCCATCGATTCAAAATCACTTGTTGGAAACTGCTAGCCACTGTTTTACCGTTGGAAGCTCTTACTGGAACACACTCAATCCAGCGGGTATACAAATCTTCAAAGATTATCAAATAAGCAAACCCAGACTTCGAGCGAGTAAAAGACATGGTGTCTGCAGCTACCACTTCCCATGGTTCCATTGGTGCTCTGGTTTCCATCAATCCCAGAGGTTTCTGCTGAACCGGTTCCGCCTCAAGGCATGTTTCGCACTCCAGCACGTAATGGCGTATGTCTTTAGACATGCCCGGCCAATAATATCGTGCCTTGATACGATCCTGGGTCTTCCGGATCCCCAAGTGGCCTGATTGCGGATGATCATGAGCCTGCTGTAATACCCACCATTTATCCTTAGGCGGTACTACCAGTTTCCAACTCTCATCTCCATCGGCAATCAGACTTTCCATTGGTGCAGTTACTCGTTTGTACAAATGCCCATTATCATACCGATAGCCAATTAGTGCATTCGGATCGGCTTCCAGCAATTGACATTTCTCGTTGTACCAGTCGTCTTCAATTTCCTCGTCCAAAACATTCAAGTCATCAGTCACCTCGACTTCGTCCTCGAATCGTCGAGATAACGCGTCTGGGGCCTCATTCTCTGACCCACGACGGTATTCAATCCGCATGTCATACTCGGACAATTCTAGTGCCCATCTGGCTAACTTTCCAGTGGGGTCCCGAGTGTTCATCAACCACCGGAGACTGGAATGGTCAGTTACCACCGTAAAAGTGTATCCCTCCAGATACGGGCGGAATTTTCTTACCGACCACACCACAGCGAGACACTCCTTTTCTGTGGTGCTGTAATTGGCTTCCGCTAGTGTTAATGACTCACTTGCACACGCGATCAGTCGTTCTTTGTCCTCTTCACGTTGAACTAGCACGGCACCCAGTCCCGATTGACTCGCATCAGTATATAACACAAATGGTAGCGAATAATCAGGTGTACTCAACACTGGTGCTTCTATTAGAGCCCGTTTCAACGCTTGGAATGAAGCCTCCTCGACATCGGTCCACTTCCACTGGAGATTCTTCCGAGTCCGCCTGAATAGGGGTCCAGCTACGCAGGCGACATTTTTAAGATGGCGATGATACACCAATTGATCATCCCATTGAACCGACGGACGTCTCACGTTTTTCGGTGTTGGATAGTTCACAATGGGCTCAATTTTCTCCGGATCTGGCCGTAATCCGTCCTTGTCCAACAAGAAACCCAAAAATCGAGCGTGAGATTGACAGAATTTACTCTTTTCAAAATTCAGAGTAAACCCTGCCTCTCGTATCCACTTCAGAACTTCTGCCAGTATCTCCAGGTGTTTTTTAAATGTCGGAGTGATAACAATGATGTCATCCAGATAAGCTGCCGCATATGGTTTCAAATCTGGAGTGATGATTCGGTCAATTCCCCGCTGGAAGGTGGCTGGTGCATTACATAGACCCATTGGCATCCTCTTATACTGATAGAGGCCTCTACCAGGTACCCAGAAGGCTGTAAATGGCCGACATTGTTCGGTCAACAGGATCTGGTAGTATGCAGAGTTCATATCAATGGTCGAGATGTAATGAGCTTCCTCACAGCCGTCCAATACTTCATGTATCGGGGGTTACCGATACGTGTCACGTTCTGTCACTGCGTCGACATCTCTGAAATCCACGCACATACGATATTTTCCATTGGGCCGTTTTACCATCACCGGTTGACTCAACCACTCTGACGATGCCGCTGGTTCGATGATATCCTCGATCACCGTTTGATCCACAATTTCCTGCATGACTTCTAAAACCACTGGCGATCGTCTGTAAACACGCTGTTTGACTGGTTTATGCTCATTCAGCCTGATGTCATGCTCGACCAGATGGGTCAGACCCAGCCCCGGGGTCATTAGACTCTTCTGGTGATCAATAAACTGCTGTAACTGTGCTGTTTCACCATCAGTCAGCTCTTGCAGTGCACAGAATGTCTTACGGGGGCTAGTTGACGTTTCCCGAGTCAACTGATGCCACTCGCCATCACGTATACGCCACAAATTGCGTTGCAGATCCAACTGCATTTGGAAATGGTCGATGAAGTTCATCCCGATCAGATTTAACGACCCCAGTCGGGGTATGTAATGTATTGGAAATGTCACTTCTTCAACGTTATCCAATGTAAATACCGGTCCAATCACACCTCCACTCTCATCGGTAGTATGATTGGCCATCCCAAATCTGGTAGGAGTGTCTTCCACCATGTATGGACACTAGAGTGGTCCAAAAAAAACATTTTTTTTTTTTTTTCGAGTGCTATTGTCTCAATAGCTTCTTTTAGATATAAAAAAAATCCCCTCCAAAGCCCAACTTGATATTTCAATTTTTCATGAAGCTCAATGAATTTCTATTTTCCCGTTTAAATAACATGTAAAAAAATTTTTTTTAAGTTTTCATCCGGTAAAACTACGAAAAAAATTTTTTTTTTAATTTTTCGTAAATTATTCTTGTAGGAAATTTAATTCTCTACAAAAAAGTACTGAAGTAGTTTTTTCGTAATCCTAATGGGTAAAAAGTTATTGAGCTGTAAATACTCGCAATAAAAGAAAATTTAATCAGTTATGATTTTAGAATCTATTTTGTGTCACATTTCCTTTTGCGAAGTATTTAATTATGTAATTTATGTTTTTTCCTAAATAAAAAAATTAATTTCAGCATACATCCGTAAGTATTACGAATAAAATTTTGAAAAAAATTTAAATTCAATTTTAAAAATTCCTGTCATCTACTTTCCGTCGATAATATCATTCGCTATACCTTATATCGCCATCTATCGTAGTAACTTTATACATAACACGTGAAGAATATTATTAATCATAATACTAACAAAATGTCAAGTGAATCTAAAAATCAACATGTGTATTTAGTAGGCTTTCAAAGCAGTGCATTGAACAAACGAAAATTGCTATCTCAGCGACAAGTATTAAGCGTTTTTTTTTATAATTTGAATTTTCTCAAACAATCTGTTTGTGAAAGCGCACGAAATGTATTGAATGAGGTTAATGACATTTGGAGTCTTACTGGTATACCAGTAATTAAACCATGTAATGCAATTTCAAAAATTGTAAGACTCCATAACGAGTGGATTCTATTAAAAAAAAAATAAGTCTCGCAATACACAAACCCAAAAGTCGAAAGAAAAACGATTTTCTTTAAAGTTGGATCAAATTTTCGATTTAGCACTCCAAAAGTCTTTTAACCAGCTCACAGAAACACGAAAAGAATTTTTATCAAATACCTAGTGAATTCCGTTGCTAAGAACTTCGACGTGGATGTGGATAAGATAAATACTAGCAGAAGTTCTCTACGACGACATCGCATGCATCAACGGCAAGCAACTGCTAAAAATTTGAAAGAAAAAATTATCTTTCCATCATGTTTAGTATTGCATTGGGATGAAAAACTTCTTGATGATTCAGAAAGTGTCAAAAAAGTTGAGAGATTGCCGGTAATAGTAACAGGACTAGATTTTGAACATATTTTGGGCGTTCCCAAATTAGTTACTGGAGACAGTAAAAATCAAACCGATGCCATAATTAAATTATTAGATGAATGGAAGATTAAAAACAAAATTAAGGCTTTATGTTTTGATACTGCTGCTGTTAATACGGGTAAGAAAAAGTACTCACTTGGAATGATTTATTTATGTGCTAATTTAAAATAATTTTCGTAGGCTTGAATAATGGAACATGCATTCAGCTTGAACGTGAGTTGAACAGAAATCTTCTTCATTTGGGTTGTAGACATCATACATACGAGTTGGTGCTTAGAAGTGTCGCAGAAACGTGTTGGCCGGTTACAAGTGGTCCTAATGTTGCAATATTCAATCGCTTCAAAAATAATTGGGAAAATATAAATAAAGAAGAATGTGAGACTGGAATTGAAGATTCTGAAGTTGAGATAAAAACCAGAGACATGAAAGACGAAATTCTACAATTTATTTCAAGTCAAATCAAGGTAATATTCTCATTTTGTCTATAATTATTAATTTTCTTTTTATATTAATAATTTTTATTATTTTAACTGCTACAGGAATATCAGCCGCGAGCTGACTACAAAGAACTGTTGGACTTAACTTATATTTTTTTGGGAGGAACTCCATCAAGTCACTTTGGATTCAAACGACCTGGAGCGATGCACCATGCAAGATGGTTATCGAAAGCTATTTATTGTCTGAAAATTTTTATGTTTAAGAAGCAATTTAAAGTAAATGCCAAAGAAATACCTCAGCTCCGAGACATATGTCTACTTATCGTTACAATTAATGTAAAAGCGTGGTGTCAATGCCCTAATGCCATTAAAGCTCTAAGTCAGGATTTACAGTTTTTGAAAGACATCATCAAGTACAAAGATATCAACAGAAAAATTTCGAGTGCAGCTATGGATACATTTTTAAGACACGGGTGGTACTTGTCAGAATCTCTTGCCCCACTATCTTTTTTCGACGACTCAATACCTCGAGAGATTAAATTAAAAATGATTAACTCATTTAAACATAATGAAAGTGTTTCAGATGCTAAACGGATCAGAGTACAAATATCTGAGAATATTTGTGCCCTAGATATGAGTGAATTTATTACCAAAAAATCAACAGTTTTATTTGATTCATTTAACTTGCCATACGATTTTCTTAACATGGACCCTATGTTATGGAATACAAATAAAAACTATATTGATTGTTTAAAATTCTTCAAAGAACTAAAAGTAGTCAACGATGTGGCAGAGCGTGCGGTTGCTTTAATTGAAAAATACAACCAATTTGGGACCAAAGACGAAGAACAAAAACAATATCTGTTACAAGTAGTTGCTGCTCATAGAAGAGAATATCCGAATTGTAATAAGAAAAATTATTCATAATTCGCAGTTAATACTTCATCAAAAGACATGTGTAAATTATATTATAAATAATCTAAATTTTGATAAATTTTGAAATAAATACATGAAGTTACCAAAAAAGTTTTCAAAAAGTTGAAAATTATTTCAAATCCATAAAAATTAAATAAATTATCCAGTAAAATTGTCAATTCCCTCAAAAAGTTGATTTGAAACTACCTTTCTTCAAATTTTCTTTTATTGTGAGTATTTGAAGTTCAATAACTTTTTACCCATTAGGATTACGTAAAAACTACTTCAGTACTTTTTTGTAGAGAATTAAATTTCCTACAAGAATAATTAACAAAAAATTAAAAAAAAAATTTTTTTTGTAGTTTTACTGGATAAAAACATAAAAAAAAATTTTTTACGTGTTATTTAAACGGGAAAATCAAAATTAATTGAGCTTCATGAAAAATTGAGGTATCAAGCTACGCTTTGGAGGGAATTTTTTTCATACCTTAGAGAAGCTTTTGAGATGATAGGCAAAAAACTTTTTTTTTTTGGACCACTCTAATGGACACCCTAAGTCCATCAATTCTCTAGCAAAAGACCCAAATGCAGTAGTTTTAGCCCCAGTATCGATAATGGCAATGCGAGACCTTCCCGCAACGCTTATCGAAACCATTGGTCGAGAATGTCCGGTTTTGAACCGCCAAAACCCATTGGAGATCTTTGAATCAGGCAGATCTCGCCTCGTTTGAATCGCCAGCAAATCATCAGTCAACATATCCATTGTAGCATCTAATTCCTGAGCTAGACCCGCACTGGACTGTTGACTGATGGCGTGTACCTCGACTTGGACAGAGATTCGGTGCTGTTGATCGTCTGGTTGAGGGATTACCACGCTACGAGAACCGTCACCCTCTTTTGACGGCCCGCGTTGGCGTTTTTTGGCTGCACAGATCTTGGTGGACACTGGCAAGTCACCGCTGTCTTGCCCACAGTCTCACATCTCGGACACACATCCCTGTGTGGTTCCCGGCAATCATTGCTGAGGTGTTGCAATGAAACACAATCGAAACAAAATCGAGGTCGACGGAATGGTGGTGCCCGTGGATTCAAATTTCCCCGGCCTCGAGACGTCGACGGATTCACCGGAGCATTTTCACCCGGTACCTTTGGTAGAATTTGCTGTAGATTGGGCCTCACCGGTGGCATGTTCGGTCCTGGGTGCTTATCGGGCTTGCCTGCATTTCCCACCGGCGCCAACTCTGGGTCAGAAACCTGGTTTTCACGTTTCTTGGACTTTTTGGACTTCTTGGATTTAGACTTTCCCACTGGTGGTGTTTGTTTCTCAGACTCACCAGATTCATGATCATCAACCGCGTGCATCAACCCTCGATGCTCCCGTGGTTGTTTTGGTCCGTAAGCATATGAGCACTCCTTCACATATGCTTCTTCCCGTGGTGGTGGGGCACGCCGAGTTTTAGCAGCTCGCCATTTCTCTTCCAGGCGAGTTGCCTCGTGCAACAGTGACAAATAGGTCTCGAATTTACCTGCTGGGCAGTGGTCCCAGAATTCAGATAATTCAGATAATTCACTCTGCAAACAGATTAAATAATTTCGGGACGTTTCTCTTTCCCCTTGGTTTCGTGCCCGAATATCAGATTTAATCTCCCGCTGGCGCCTTCCACCAGTAAACCAAGTGCGAAATTCATCCTTGAAGTATTCCCATCTCGTCCACCGTTCAAAATTTGCTGAACACCACGTAGCAGCAACACCAGTGAACACTTCAGGCAGGACTGCCAACCGATCTTCATGACGGATGCCAGCACTTCGCATTAGTACTGACAACCACCTCAGAAACTCGTCACCTGTCATTGAACCATCTCCCGCGAATGACAGCTTCCAATTTCGCGCGATAGCCCCATAGTCACGATCTCGTCCGTGGGATCGTGACCGTGAACGACGTTCAGCCCTCTGACTGGCATATGAATCATTTGATGACAAAGATGGACTCCCACTGGAGTCAGAATCGTCTCTATGGTCAGATGGTCTCCCATGGCGTTGTTGATTGGTTGTCCTTTGGCCCCGATTTCCCTCTGGTGGCCAATTAACATGCACATTTGACGCTGAAGTCGTACACGCTGGTGGTATCATGCTCATTTGAGGCCCACAAGCATTCACTGTTTGCGTGGTCATGTTAGCCAACATTGTTGTGATGCGGGTCTCAAATACCCGTAATACCTCCAATTATTTATCCCGGCGGCTATAAAATCCATTTATAAATTTATAAAATGCAGTAATTTTTACTGATATAGCCGCAATGTTTGCCTAGGAAATTAAACAGATAATAAACACACAGTAAATAAAATAAAATAATACATAGAATAATAATAATAATAGTATGATAATAAGAATGGTATGGGAGATGTGTTGAGCATCGTGTGCTGCCATCTGTTGCCCTTCTCCGACCAAATGCGAAGATACCGCGACATTCAAATATCGTGACAAATTCAGAACTACATTTAATAGGAACAAACATTTTTTCTACACGGGTCTATTTCTCATTCGTTGCAGCAGCTGAGTCTTGCCGTGTACAAATCTCTGACGTCACCAGTCAAGTATTATATTAAGAACTAAATCATCTATGTGTGTGAAAAATAAAATAAGTTTATTTTATTTCGACAACCGACTGTTTTCTTGAAGTAATGAACTGATTTTGTGTTTTGGTCAAGTACGAGTTCTACGAGCAATTTTGTTTTGATTACATCGAGTCAAACTAACAACGGCATTTATATTTTGTTTCGTAAACCGATAATTTTTGGATTTGTGATACCGATCAATGATTTTGTTTATATAATATACGACTGATTACTTTGTTTCATTCTGATCAATTATTCAATCGTAATCTCAAGTGCCTGGCCTTTTCCCGTTCCACCGCCCTGAGGCGTTTGTTTTTGATAATTGTTATTTGGTGATTAATAAATCACCTGGCGCCCAACTTTCAATTTTGGATAAGGTTGCGAAAATCGTAAGTTTGTTTGGGCTTTACTTCGGTAGATTCCCGGTAGTGAAAAACCCGTTGCAATATATATATATTGAGACAAATCGCCTTCTTGCTTGACGATTCTTACCAGCAGCCACCAGTATTCGCGGGTTGAACCCTGGCTTAGGCTGGCCTCTACAATATTTGTAATTTATTTGGACAACACAAGTGGGTTCCCGCAAGAGAAAAACCCGCACTCGTTCAGACGACAATGGATGAAACTCCTACTAAATTCCCTTACGGCTATTATACTTAGTTTATGCGAAAAATTAACTTAAAAGTAGGAAATCAAATAATAAAGCAGAATACAGGCACAAATTAAAGTAAGGGATGACAGATTTATTGCCAGATATAACAATACAGATTACTTACAATATCACGCAGTATTATTTTATAACAAAAGTGCCTCGGCTGCTCTTTGGCGGCAACGACCCCAGCTACGTTGAGTGGGCACGTGGGCACAAATTTTCTTACACTGTATTTTATACACTTTTTAATTGTAAATTCTTATATAATTAGTCTAAAATTACTTTAATATAAAAGATAAGGTAGCAAGTAAATCGCTTATTTTGTAAATTGACAAGATACGACAAAATAATTAAGAATTGCTTTAGCACGTGCGCGCTTAAGGATCCAAAATCGAAGTGCTCATCGATGCCGCAGGGTCCCAGGCCATGAACTCCGCCTATCCCCACTTACCCTACGGTCATGCGTCGACAAAAGAAATTAGTCATGTGACCATGGCACTATGACGTTATAGTTTTAGGCGGTAACGAGACAAGAAAACGGAAACCGCGAGGCTGGGAACGACGAAGACAATTCACATTGTCTCAATATATATATATATATATATATATATATATATATATATATATATATATATATATATATATATATATATATATATATTGAGACAATGTGGATTGTCTTCTTCGTCCTCAGCTTGCGGTCCCCGTTTATCTCGTTGCTGTCTAAAACTACACAAGTCATAGTGCAGTGGTCACATGACTCATTATCACGTCAACGCATACCCGTAAGGGTGAAGTAGGGAGAGAGTCCCAAAGCTAGTCTGACACCCAAAATTATCGGTCAATCACTTCGATCCTGGATCAACTTGCGTATAGATGTTTTCTATATTAATGATCCACTATCTATTCTGGCAATTGTAATTGCGAGTTCATATTTCATATCTTACTGAAAATTAGCTTGTAATATTATTTTTTATTAGTTAGTTATTAGTTGTATTAAATGAGATTTAAACAAATACATTTTTCTGTACGTTGCCAGCGATATACTCGCATTTAAAATAATATCAAATCAGATAGTAAATTTAGTGTGTTATTCCATGTGGAGGTATATTGTATTCAGCGTAAACTAGGACTATCCTGATTTTTATATCTCCCGGAAACGTTATTGTAAGTACTTGGGGTTTATTATAATTGGCAATAAACTGCATAATTTTCTATATAAACCCTTTACATTATACCTCGTCTTTTATCTTATCTTTATCCTAAAATACTGGTAAGAGTATTAAATAAACTAACAGTATTATTAGTTAAGTCATAAATATTAAATCTATAAGAATGATCTATAATTTATAATAAGCCATGAGGTGGGTTGATAAGTTTTTCTACATACGTTGCCGAGTTTAAGCCAGTGTGGGTTCTTACTTTGCAAGAACCCTAGCCTATTGCTCTGTCCCAGCATAATAAAAATTTCGTAGAGGCCAGCCTAAGCCTGGGTTTAACCCGCGAAGGCTGGTGGCTGCTGGTAAGAATCGCAAAGAGAAAAGGCGATTTGTCTCAACTAGCGTTTGAACAGGGACTTTGCAGTAGTTCAAACCGGCAACGAAAATTTCTATTAATCTTTCTCACGGCTTTAAAGTAAAAATTTTATAAAACTTTCCAGTATCAATTTTAACAAATTGCTTACCAGTATCAAAAAAAATATAATTTTACGAATCTGTACGAAATCAGTCGACTTGTAAAATCGTGGAATTTTTCTCTTCCTTCTCGGAATCGTTCGTCGTCACTTGATGCACGAAAATATATCAGGACTATTGAACAACATATGCTTAGCTACGACATTTCGTTAAGAAATTTTCTTACGGTTGTAACTAATACCCTCAATGGTAACGTTCTTGAGTGGTATTATCAAAATGAAAATTTGTTTATTAATTGGGAAACGTTCAAATACCATTTTAAAATCTGGCAAGCACAACAGACCGATGAGGATTTGCTGCAAGAAATCTACGCAGCCAAGCAAGGTAATGATGAAACTTGAGTATCTTTCGTGAACCGGATGCAAGGAGCTTTTATGCAATTGGAGGAGCCGTTACCGCAAGCGAAGCAAATTCGTATAATAATCGCGCAGTCCAATTCTTGTTTCTTGCAAAAATTTGCAGGCGAAAATGTCTCCAATTTTGCGGAATTATTTACGCGTGTTAGTGCGTGGCAGGCGACTGCTGACGCACTCAAATCTAAATACCATGTTTCAAATAAACAAAGAGCACGTAATCCCGTCAATCATTGTATTCAAGAATCTCCAGATTTTGATTCAATTAATATTATAACTACCGCACAGCCACATGCATCACAGAATAAAAAACCCAGTTCTAATAGAAATAATTATTGTAATTGTCATCGAAATTCAAGGCAGTCTGACAATAGAGCAAACGATTCAAATCTAGAGCTTCCAGCTTTACTAAATAATTTTGAGTCATTCATGAATTCATTCCTGGAAAGATTAAAATGAATAACGTCAAGCAGTTCTTCGGTAAATATAACTTTAGCGCAAGCTTCTGTAAAGAAT
Organism: Microplitis mediator; assembly: GCF_029852145.1. Classification (NCBI taxonomy): domain Eukaryota; kingdom Metazoa; phylum Arthropoda; class Insecta; order Hymenoptera; family Braconidae; genus Microplitis; species Microplitis mediator. The sequence goes on from NC_079970.1 coordinate 15,769,503, forward strand.
ACACCCGTCTGCGGTCCTTGTGGCCGAATTGGCCACGTTTCTGACCTTTCCTGTGCACCTACAACTGAGAAACTACGAATTAAAGCAGGATTAAAAGTTCGACAAAATCTATGAAAAGTTTTGACAATCAGGCTAAAATAAAACACACAGATAAGACCGACGGCGACGTTCAAAATACTCAAGTCGAAGATTTAATTGACCTTGCGTCTTTGATAAATAAAGTTAAAAGTAATTCAGAAACATTGGATCCTCGTCAAGTCACAAAAATAAACAAATCAAATAATATTAAAACACCTAATATAAAAACGATACACCAAAAAGCATATACTGCTACAGATAAAATTAAAACTACACAAAACGTAGCTCCAAAACTTTACAGCCAGTCATCAACTCATTCAGCAGCTTTTTGTGACGACACAGTCAATCCTAGCGGTAAGCCATCTTCAGCGAGTCTTAAAGCTTCTTTAAGAGTCAGTCAGATGGTCACCAACATATTTATTGGTCAACACAACATTGATGCATTACTGGACAGTGGAAGTGGACGCAGCTACATCTCTGAAGCTGCATACGAACGCATTAAAGAAAACCAACTGCACGAACTTATCAAGCCTCATGGATGATCGTGATGTCATTATGGCTAAATCTAAACCAACACAAACACGAGGTGGTGCGCCTTTCCGAATAAACTTAGACAGCCACTATATTATCACTTGGTTGACCGTTGTACCAGGATTGTCTACTCCTGTCATCCTTGGACTAGATTTTTGGAAGTGAGCTGACATTCAAGTGAACTCCAAAGAAAACACGCGGAAAATAAATTCAAGTGGAATAACTCACACATTCTCCTCAAGGTCACGTCAATTTGATTCAGCATCGTTAAACTCACTATCGTGAACAGAAGAGGCTAACGATAATCGAAATCTCTTACTCATACAACAAGAAAATATTACTTATAATAACCTAAGTAAATTAATACATTAAGTAGTTGATAAGAAAATTAATCATGCGTTACCGAAATGGATATACCCCGGCAACAACTTCTATCGAAATCATACTCATCTCATTAATTCATTTTAATTGTTGTTGCCAATTGTGATAATTTTCAATTACAGCTTCGAGTCCTGTAGCAGTTGGCAGACAGCAATATTAATTATTTCATTACAACCCAACGGCTTCCGAAAGAAAAAACAAAAAAAATATTTAAGAATATATTTTTTCCTCTGTACTTAATTATTAACTGTAAATATTTTGATATTCTACTACAGTATCTTGTACTATTCGTTCGTAAGCTGTAAATCTACACTTCTAGGCTGATCCAGATCGAAGTCCCAGGATAGAAGTGGACCGGGAAGGGGTGACTAAACTCTAGATATGCTTCAGTATCCTTGTTATGTCCAAATCAAATTTTTTTATTTTAATAATTATTTAAAATAAATATTACTGAGCTCCTCTTTGCGGAGTGCGCGAAAACGCAGCGTCAACTTTTTCACCTTTTTATGCGACAAAGAATAGTGGGAGGATAGCTGCAATAAATTAAACAAATAAATAATAAACTGTCGTCACCTTCCACCAATGACAACAATTATAGATTCCCCATCAAATTGCCAAAAAAAGTTTATAAAAAGCCTGAGCACCCATAGCTCAGGGCTAGTCGGTTCTTAAAATTTTAAATAATTTTTAACCTAAACCCTATTGCATGAAACCACTTTTCGGGTGTGTAAAAAGGGCGCATTAAATATAAATTAAAATCTCATAGAAATATCTGTTAAGGATAAATAATCCTATAATACAAATTAAATATAAATTTGTGAAAACTAGAGTGAGTAAGTGAGGTTCAGTTGAAACGTTGTAATTAGAAACATCCAAATAAAGACAAAGTTCATCACTCCACCTTGCCGTTATCATTCGAGAGGAGTACATAAGGTCATATCCTACAACCCAGCCGCGCCCTCTCAACCCAAATCCTAGGAGGAAGGTCAAGAGAGCTGCAACGTTCTGGACGGGTAAAACCTGCCATACTAGAAGTAGTTACATCGAAAGGTAGGTAAGGAACCAACTTTTCTATCATCATAAAATATTTTTGGCTTAAACAAGAGCACCAGTCTCTTCGGAGACGTTTGGGTTCTTAATATTCGAGAAGATCCACTATAAATAATAAATTATAGGAAGATGATTTCTTCCTCGTATTCTTTATTGTTGTCCGCACCCTCCAAGCCGCTTGTCTAAAATTACTATCGCTACCAAAGGAAGTAATCCTGGACAAATAATTAAAAATTAAGCGGTGGACATAACATCCTTAACGGCTTGCGTGACGGACACTTTACTTGCAACTAATCTAGCGATTCACTCGTAACACTTGTAAATATTTTCACCAATTTTATGTTTGTTTCTATAATTCTTTTCAGTCGGACAACCTAGACGAGAGGTCAAAAGGGTAAACTTGGCTTGGTGGGGGGAATTGAGACAATGTGAATTGTCATCTTCGTCCTCAGCCTTGCGGTTCCCAATTTTCCCCGTCTTGTTGCCGTCTGAAACCACACAAGTCATAGTGCTATAATCACATGACTAATTATCACGTCGACTCATACCCGTAAGAGTGGAGTAGGGAGAGCGTCCCAAAGCTAGTCCGACACCCATAATTATCGGTCAATCACTTCGATCCTGGATCAACTTGCGTATAGATGGTTACAATATTAATTGTCCAGTATCTATTCTGGCAATTGTACTTGCGAGTGTATGTTTTATATCTTACTGCTAACGAGCTTGTCATATTATTTCTTATAAGTTAGGTATAAGGTGTATTAAATAAGATTTAAACAAATACATTTTTCTGTACGTTGCTGGCGATACACTCGCATTATAAATAATATCAAATCAGATAGTAAATTTAGTGTGTTATTCCATGTGGAGGTATATTGTATTCAGCGTAAACTAGGACTATCCTGATTTTTGTATCTCCCGGAAACGTTATTGTAAGTACTGGGGATTTATTATGATTGGCAATAAACTTGCATAATTTTCTATATAAACCCATTACATTATACCTCGTCTTTTATCCTATCTATATCCTAAAATACTGGTAAGAGTATTTAATAAACCAACAGTATTATTAGTTAAGTCATAAATATTAAATCTTAAAGAATGATCTATAATTTATAATTAATTAGCCGTGAGGTAAGTTGATAAGTTTTTCTACATACGTTGCCGAGTTTAAGCCAGTGCGGGTTCTTACTTTGCAAGAATTCTAGCCTATTGCTCTGTCCCAGCATAATAAAAATTTCGTAGAGGCCAGCCTAAGCCTGGGTTTAACCCGCGAAGTCTGGTGGCTGCTGGTAAGAATCACAAAGAGAAAAGGCAATTTAGGTCAACTGGCCCTCGAACAGGGACTTTGCAGAAGTTCAAACCGGCAACGAAAAATTCTATTAATTTTTCTCACGGCTTTACAGTAAAAATTTTATAAAACTTTCTAGTATCAATTTTAACAAATTGCTTACCAGTGCCAGAAAAAAATAAATTTTTTTACATTCATCATTCCATTACATTTTATCATTCATTACCACCATCTAATTTCATAAAATACTCAATTGTTTTTAAATTTTATTATTTTTTATAAATTATATCAAACATTATTTGTCATTGTAACTTTGTGTGCCGGTTCGTTCTTATAATAATTTTATTTGTACTTTGACCTTAAGATTGTACTAATCACGGGCCCTGTACTACTAGAAGCTAGTGTTACGATCTGGCTTTAATTAAATGTAAATAAAAATTTTTAGAAATTTATTTTTTTGAAGTCTCGAATTATTTATTCGCCGCAATGGGTGAATAAACGGTTCGACACTTTTTAGAATTATAATTAAATAATAAATTAATAAATCGTTACTTTGTTGGCAAAATTATTTTTATTCACCGCCAACAATGTAACGGAAATCTCTTGCGATAAGAGAATCGTCGTGGCTCGCGGATAGTCTAAACAGATGACGATGCATGAGACCCGGGCCACGACGATCTCTCATAGGAAACCTGAGATGCAAGTTAACATTTTTGATAATGTATTATACCAAGGAGTGACAGAATCAAGTCAGTCGATCACAAGATCTAGCAGAGCTAGAGCAGCCTAATATTTACACACCTCATATTGGGCGCCGTCCCCGGCCGCCTAATATTTTCACCTGCTTAGGGCGCCGATACCAGCAGCCCAAGCACTTCCTTCCCGACTTCCAAAATTCATGCCGAGAAGCCGAAGGGCAGGTAAAAAGGCCCAATTACGTCGGGTCATTCGTACGAACCATGAGGATCTCGGTCGTTCAATTCACCAACGTCGCCGCCTAGAGATTGTTACCAAGGAAGTTCTTCTCGATCCAGTGACGTTGGTTTTTCCAAATTCGGGTATCGCGTTAAATGAGGTTAGTGAGTTGTCGAGCTATTGTGTCGTTGAGCCGTCGAGCTCTTGTGTTGTTGAGCCGTTGGCTCTAGTGGTGTGGTCCAACAGCTGGAGTCGCTCGTCCTTACGGAGAAACCGGGCCTTCAAAGCTCTTCCTGTGCAGAGGAGGATTCACGGGAGAACCCAGTTTTCTGGACTGGCATCAGTAAGGGTTGGCAGTTGGATCCAGTGGACGTTTCATCGACCTAGCGGGAGCATCCCTTTTCACGACCCTCGTTACGGGTACTTCTCAGAGGCCTATTTCAAGGCTACCGACCGAGACGAGTACGCACCAGCGAAGGCGAAGCAGTTACGCAAGAAAGGGATTAGTTGGGCTGACTTATGGGTACCATAATCGCCACCATGGTAAGTCATTAAAACTTTTTGCCTAAAATGGAAGAAGGTCAACAGCTGACGCACCTAGGGTCTATTGACACCCTAACGACGTCAACCTGGTCAAATTAAAAATATTCTGTCTGATTAATAGATAAGCCAGAATGTAACACTAGCATTTATTTCTTTACAGTTTATTTGACAAGAGCAACGTAAAATAAATACTTAAATGAAATTTTCAAATAAAACTTTTGTTCGAATATCTTCTAAGTGTACTAAATAAATTTTATTTCAAAGCTGTTGAGATTTGTTTATTTATTAAATGTAGCAAATTAATGGATTATTTTGGTAATTAAAATTCTTGATGACTAATAAATTTTTATTTATTACTGCAAAGATTTTATTTGTAGATTGGTTACGTTTTTAATTTGTTGTTTGTAAGAATTTTGTCGAGCAAAAGATATTTTATATTAAACCGGAAACGAATATAGTCATCTTTTGTATCACAAAGAAAGTTATAAATTTATTTAGTACACTTAGAAGATATCCGAACAAAAGTTTTATTGCACGCCTCGAAAGCGAAGCGGCGAGGTTGTGCTTTATTTGAAAATTTTATTTTAAGTATTTATTTTGCGTTGTTCTTGTCAAATAAACTGTTATAAAATAAATGCTAACTTCTAGTATTACAGAACGCGTGATAAGTATACGCTCAAGGTCAAAGTACAAATAAAATTTTTATAGGAACGAACCAGCACGCAAAATTACAATGAAAAATATTGTTTGATATAATTTATAATAAATAAAGAAATTTTAAAATAATTAAGTATTTTATTATATTAGATGCTGGTAATGAATGATGAAATGTAATGAAATGATGAATGTAGAAAAGTATATTTTTTGTGATACTGGTAAGAAATTTGTTAAAATTGTTACTGAAAATTCTTATAAAATTTTACTGTAAAGCCGTGAGAAAAATTAATAGAATTTTTCGTTGCCGGTTTGAACTTCTGCAAAGTCCCTGTTCGAGGGCCAGTTGACCTAAATTGCCTTTTCTCTTTGTGATTCTTACCTGCAGCCACCAGGATTCGCGGGTTAAACCCTGGCTTAGGCTGGCCTCTACGAAATTTTTATTATGCTGGGACAAAGCAATGGGCTAGGGTTCTTGCAAAGTAAGAACCCGCACTTGCTCAAACTCGGCAACGTATGTAGAAAAACTTATCAACTCAACTCACGGCTTATTAATTATAACTTATAGATTATTCTTATAGATTTCTAATTATTATGTATGACTTAACGAATAATACTTGTGGTTTATTTAATACTCTTACCAGTATTTTAGGATATAGATAGGATGAACAGTGATAGATGGAATAAAAGAATTAATCAGAAAATTATGCAAGTTTATTGTCAATTATAATAATAAAAATTACTTACAAGAAAATGAAAGTGCTGGATATAATGTAGAGAGATGCGTGGCACAGTATAATTTTATATTGCGAGTATATCGCCGGTAACGTACAGTAATATTTAATTGAACTAACTTTACTTATAGTAATCAGTAAACTTGGACAGTAAAGTATGATCGCAAGAGAATTGCTAGTAATACTACTATAACACAAGTTAATTTCCCGATTTACCGAGTAATTGTCCGTATTAACAAAGTCGCAAGTGAATCGCTAGTATATATTTTTACGTCTTATGCTTATTTTCATGCTCATAAAAAAAATAGTCTTCTGATCGATTTTAAGAGCTTGACATTAAAATAAAAATAACTAGAAAACAATGCGGAATTCGAAAAAACTTTGTTTAAAATAACTTCTAGGGAATAAAATTGTCTACAAAAAAGGTCCAATGATATTTTGTAACAGGTCTGATAGTTTCGCCGGAAAAGTAAGAAAATCTCAAAATTTAATATGAATTCGACTTCAACCTCAAATAACTTTTGAACAAATAGATTCCTCAAAAAATGATAGAAATCTTTTTTTGTAGAGTGTCACGATCGGAGAGAGTGAAGGCGACGGGCGAAGGGTTATATTTAATTAATTATTTACTAGAAAACTACCCGTAATATTTATTCTATTATTCAACCAAGGAGCCAAAAATAAGGACCGTCACGTGGCTAGTGTGAGAATGTTAAATATTCGGTAATATTTCAAAATAGTAAATAAGTCTATTTTGTACCGAGCGGAAGTACAATTGACTATCCCGATTGTTGACCTGCGTGGCTTAGGATAGGTCCGGGATATTAGAGCGAATGGAAAGTAGGTAGGTGAATGTGGGCCCTCGAGAAGTCCCTGTTCTTTACGTCTGTCTCTTTCTGTACCCGTTCACTTGTGAATGTTAGAGCAAGAGGTATAATAAGAAAAAGATATATTTTGTAAAAGGAAAAGAATTGTATATTCTTATATGTTGTTTTACATAGGTGTGTTATACTTTTAACAATATTCAATTAGACTTACCACTCTGGTTGAAGTGGTTTACAATTTTTCGCTGATCACACTCTCTCACAGTTCACCAATTTGAATTTATGATTGCGAAATTATACAGTTTATGTCTTTTATTTTTAATTGCACTGGGACACGGCACTGTGGCTTCGTGAATTAGATTCAGCGAAATTAAAAGCACTATTCGGATTCGAAGCTACTGGGGTACCGAGATGATGCACTCCCCTATCTATCGAATACGAACGCGAGTTATTTTATTTTAATTCAGGATTTAGATCTAGGAGTCCGGATTCCTAGGCTGTGGACCGTCACGAGACCGATGATCCTGTTTTGAGTGAGTCGAATCAACCGAGATTTTAGCAAGTTTAAAATTTAAGTATTTGACCAAGGAGCCCGATTGCCTAGGCGGTGGACCGTCACGTGGCCAATGATTAAAATTTCAGACTCTGATTCGCGGCACTAATCGGACGTGGCCGTTTAGAACTAATCTTTAGGTTGATAAAGTTTCAGACCAAGAACCGGCGATAGATTTTAGCTATTGACTCGAGATCCGGCAGAGATTACTTTAGATTAGCGATTGACTGACTTCGTTAGTTTTTCGGCAGTTTATATACCCTAGTTTTGAATGGGGGAAGTGTATTGGTTCCTATGGATTTTTTCCTGGTTTAGCTCATCGATGATGATCTAATGAAGTATTACGCAAAGGTACCAGATTCGGTGGTCATCTTTGTGACAAACAAATGAGTAATTCACGCAGTAGGTGTAGTGTTAGCTATAATTTCCGGGTTTAAGGAATTGAGATGCGTCAAAAACATGATGCGTAAGTCTTCCGGGTTTGCATGTGAAAAACAAATGCGTAAGCATGTTGAGCAATCTATGTTATAAGTCCGGTATTGGTAAAAGGGTGTCTAGATATATCTCAAAAATAAACAAAAATATGATGCGTGAATATTCCGGATTTGGAGGTCATCTTATGTGACAAAAACAACTGAGTAAGCCTATTGAGCAATAGTTTGGAAATCAAAATATGACTAGAAATATTGAATTTAAGTTATAAGTAACGTCAATCATTTAGCTCGTAAAGTTGTTTACCACGGATTTATCAAAGGCCCAGTGCACACGTGCAAGCGTCCCAAGTAAAGTGGACGATGATTTCATCATAATTTCGATCATCCATCTGATGCTATGCTTACACACACATACACACTCATTCTATTGTAAATGTATTGTCGCAAGAAGTACGCAGGTAGGTGTGGATGCAAGATGAGTATACTTCTAAGCATCATAGTTAGACTGAGAAAAGATGACAAAGAGAAAGGGACAGATAGGTATAACGTAGTCCCATCTGTTTATCCCTGTCCGTTCACGGTCATCGTGCATACACGTACATAGATACCAGAGAAAGGTCGAATTATTGGGCGTAGTCGAGTATTTTTTTTGTAAACAAAAATAATGAGAAAAATAAATAATAATATAAACTATTGTTTTGATCGATTAAATCGCAATTTATATGTATCGATTGTTACAAGAGCATTCAATTCCCTACAAAAATATGCCTGCCAATTATTCCTATGACGCATCGTTAGCTACTTATAAACATCAGAGGACGTAAAAAAAATTTTTTCCATGTTATTCTTATGGAAAATAGAAAAGTGCGATGATGCACCTCTTAATGTTAATATTAAGAGCTCTAATTTTCACAGGCGTATTTTTATATCTAAATGAAACTTTTGAACCTGTTTGCGAGAAAAAAAAAAATTGTTATTTTTTAGATCACCCTAATATATATATATTAGGGTGTCCCAAAATAAAAAAATCGGTCTATAAGTTGACCCTGCGGGCCAGCCCCAAAACTTCCCGCTGTTTTCGAGCTCAACGAGCTCGAAAACACTATTGTGAATACATTTTCAAGCTCTTCGAGCTCGCAAATACTTTTGTATGCCATTGTTTTGTAAAAAACCATTTTTTAGCATTTCTTTCTCCCACGATATCTCGCGAACGAATTAACCGATTTTGATGGTTGAGGCGGCAATCGACGCGTTTTGTCAAGTTCTAAAGCTGATCAAATTTTGGATTCGATTTATCTAGTCGTTTTTGTGATATTTCAGGAAAAATAAAAATTTTTTTTTTTTTAATTCTTTCGACAACGGTTTCTCTTGAACGAATGAACCGATTTTGATGGTTGAGGTGGCATTCGACGCGGCTTATAAAGCTCTAGAGCCCAGTCCATTTTGGAATCAATCTATCGAGCACATTAAAAGTTATAAAAAAAAAACATTTTTCAAAAAACTTTATTTTTGGAATATCTCTGAACGAGCCCTACCGATCAAGCTCAATTTTCTCTCGGCTTCAAGATATTGACAATCCGCGTCGAATGACACCTTAAAGTTCAAAATCGGCTCATCCGTTCAAAAGATACAGGTATTTACATACGTACGTACGTACATACATACATACACTCGGACATCATCGTGAAATTAGTCAGAATAGCTCCCTCGGACCTCAAAACGTCGACATCTGATGGAAATTCGATTTTCGTAAATCGGACCGAAACCAATAACTTCCTGAATTATTGAAAATTTACAATTTTCTTAGCGGGAAGTTAAAAATATTTTTTTTTTAACGTCTTATGGGCTCAAAAGTTACTTCATATTATAAAAAGAATCCTCACAAAATTTCAGCCAGATATCTTTAAAATTGAGCTATCACAAAGGGGGGTCCCCTAGGGGTATAAGCATGGTGAATTTGCCCCCGAAAGGTATCGGCTTGATACTGCGGGGATTTTTAGATATTAATAAGATATTAAGATCCTGAGAGTTTCAGCTTTTGAAACCAATCGGTCTTCGAGAAAAAGCCAAATATGTAAAAATCAGATTAAATGAATATTCTCAGAGACTATTTTATCGATTAACTTATACTCGGGATATGTTTTGGGGGTCGATAGTAGCTCCTCGGAAAAAAATTGGGAGCTTGATCGATCGACAACAACCTCGAAAAAAATGACTTTTTAGTTTTAATTTCGACTTTTCACGATGTTACGGTTCTGGTCCAATTATGAAATAATTTTTTTTTTGATTCCTCATCCAATTTCCTATAGACTTAAGTGCTTTTAAAATTTTTAAAAAAGGTACGCCATATAGAAAAAAAAATAAAAACCACTTTTTAAGCAAATATTTACTTTATTTACATGTTTAAAGTGTGAATCATTATTTTTCTAGTTTGTGTATGTTCTTGAATGTTATTTGCAAAAATAATCTCTGCATCAGCAGTTAAATTTTGTCATATCATATAATATCAACTAAAATATTATAAACATTATACACATATAAAACAGGAAATAGATTTTAGTTTGTAAATTATAAATACATAACAACAAATGAAAGATATACTTGAGGAAAAAAATGTATAATCATATTTTATCAGTCTTCATCACTATCCTCTTCAATCACAGGTGAAATACTGTCTCTATCAAATAATTTGCTAAGTATTTCAGCAGGCCTTAAAATCTTTGTTAAATATCTCCCGTGTGATAAATAGTAAACAACAGCAGCAACATGAGAGCAACATCCAATTGTTCTCAGACCATTTGCACACTCACAACTATGCCTCAATATGCTTTTTAGACCAATAGCATTTTTTTTATACTCAATAAAACATTTATAAACCATTCTATTAATGTGTCTGGATTGAACTTGAATTTTGAGTATATTTGACTGTTCTTTCACATATTGAATAGTGAGATTACCTGTTTCATCAAGCATTTCTGCTAAATAGGAAAAAGCCTGTTTCAATATGTATAGTAAGCGTCTTACTTCCGACTCAGAGTTTTTGGATGAAGTCATCGAAACAATGAAATCGCAAAATAATGTAGTAAATACGTTAACTGAAGACGTTCAAAAAAATGGCTGGCAGCGAAAAAAATTGCCGTTTCAAACAATTCCATCTGAAACTCTTGAAGACTTTCCAGAAATGACAAAAAATGATCTGCGTATTTTTTTCACTGGTTCCTATCAAAAATTTTAAAAGCACTTAAGTCTATAGGAAATTAGATGAGGAATCCAAAAAAAATTATTTCATAATTGTACCAGAACCGTAACATCGTGAAAAGTCGAAATTAAAACTAAAAAGTCATGTTTTTCGAGGTTGTTGTCGACCGATCAAGCTCCCAATTTTTTTCCGATGAGCTACTATCGACCCCCAAAACATATCCCGAGTATAAGTTAATCGATAAAATAGTCTCTGAGAATATTCATTTAATCTGATTTTTACATATTTGGCTTTTTCTCGAAGACCGATTGGTTTCAAAAGCTGAAACTCTCAGGATCTTAATATCTTATTAGTACCTAAAAATCCCCGCAGTATCAAGCCAATACCTTTCGGGGGCAAATTCACGATGCTTATTCCCCTAGGGCCTTTTTCATTTTAGTTTTTCGTTATAAAGACTATAAAAAATTTTTTTTTTTCAGTTTTGCCTAGTATCATTTTATGAGAATTAAATTCTCTACAAAAAAAGTGCTGATGCATTATGTATGTCAAACGAACTGGGAAAAAGTTGCGGGGCTTCGAAAATCAACAAAAATTTAGTTTAATCAATGTTCAATTTTTTTTTATTATTTTTCATTTTTATTGCATCAAAAGATTTTTTTTTTTAATTTTAACGACCATGCTCTGGTAGGAAATTTAATTTCCTTCAAAAAGTATCTGATATCATATATACGTCAAATGAATGAGAAAAAAGTTACAGGGCTTTAAATGTCAACGAAAAGTGAAGTTTAAAACATATTAATTTTTTGAACTAAAATGTGAACGGAAAGTGAACTTCATTTTTCGTTGACATTTAAAGCCCTGTAACTTCTTTCTCATTCATTTGACGTATATATGATATCTGATACTTTTTGAAGGAAATTAAATTTCCTACAAGAGCATGGTTGTTAAAAATTAAAAAAAAATCTTTTGATGCAATAAAAATGAAAAATAATAAAAAAAAATTGAACATTGATTAAACTAAATTTTTGTTGATTTTCGAAGCCCCGTAACTTTTTCCCAGTTCGTTTGACATACATAATGCATCAGCACTTTTTTGTAGAGAATTTAATTTCCTACAAAATGAAACTAGGCAAAGCTGAAAAAAAAAAATTTTTCATAGTCTTTATAACGAAAAACTAAGATGAAAAATTTTCGCGTGTGTTAAATGGAAAAGGGGACCCTCCTTTGTGATAGCTCAATTTTAAAGATATCTGGCTGAAATTTTGTGAGGATTCTTTTTATAATATGAAGTAACTTTTGAGCCCATAAGACGTTAAAAAAAAAAATTTTTTTTATTTTGGGACGCCCTAATATATATATATATATATATATATATATATATATATATATATATATATATATATATGTATGTCATTTGTACATTTTGATGACTCGAAATTTTTTTTGCATTAAATTAAGGAAAACTACCCCTAAAACTCATGTCCTGCGGAATTTTGGATATAATTTAATTATTTTTATTTATTTTGTAAATTTACTATATCCTATCCATTTCGATGACTTGTATATAATTGTATATAATTTATATACAATCTTCATGTGCAAAACGAACGTGTATCACTCCTATAAATGCTATTCTGTTTATATGAGTAATTTTTTGGTCAATCTAAAAGAAATATGACGAAATCTTAAATGAACGATTTTTTAGATAGATAAATTTTCTATGAAAATTTGAAAACCGGTCGACCCTGCGGTCCAGCCTTGATCTTTGCTGTTTTCAAGCTTCTTGAGCTTGAAAATATTATTGCCAACATATGTTCGAGCTCTTTAAGCTCGACCATAATTTCAAGTACTCTAATATTTTCGAGCTCTTTAAAAAAAAACTGGAAAAAAATTTTTAACACATTGTTAATTTTTCAATTAAATCTGTCTTTTCTTAATTGATATTGAATGATAATAATAATGCGCTGATGCGTAAGATTAATGTTGGTACTTTATACTGAACCAGGAAAAAAAGATCTCAAAATCCAGTATTCCGAGGTGCTAAGTTACCGAATATAATCGCAAAAATTATGATTTTATGAAAAATAAAAAATTTTGAGAACTTGTATTTTATTAGTCCAATATTTATTAATAAGTCGATTTAATTTTAGCATAACAATGTACATTAACAGTGATATTTGTTCGTGTGCAAAAATGGAATGGAAGAGGGATAAATTAAGTTTTGTGATTTTGATTTTTGTAATTTTTTTCGACAACATAAACGACAAAATATGCGACCTTTTTGGAGTCTGCTTTTTTTCAAATTTCAATGAAAAATATAAATATTCCTCTAAATATGTATGTTATTTGCGTACGTTATGAAATTTTTCTCAGTCACGCCAGAAAGTTATAACTTGTGACGCGCGTACGTAAGTACACGCACTTACGATTTTTTCAATATAATAACAACACACAGCGAAGTTTTGATAAACCTTTTTTAGTTATTTCTGAGAATTTTTTTTAACTTTGCGCTAAAAAAATTAAAATTTTTCAGAAAAATGATTGGTGTCGGTCCTATTTTCGTAAACTGAGTTTTAAACAGATCTTGACGTTTGGAGGTCACATTTATTATTATATATTGTATAAAATTGAACATGTTTTGGTGAAAAAAGGATTCTTAACTCTACAATGAATGATTTTTTTTTTGTGATTGTATCGAATTATACCGACCTCAAGAATACGAGGCAAAAATATTAACTGCTGATGTTTCACTGAAATTTTGGAGAGAATCATCGCGGTCAACAAAAAGTGTCTACCATTTACACTGAAAATTTTTTTCGGCTTCAAATACACTCATGCCATAAAAAGAACAAGAAATTTTAGAAATTTTTTAGTGATATTTGCAAGGCCGTAACTTCGTGATTAATAATCGTATCGGAAAAAAAGCATTTTGTAGCTTGAAATCTCTAGTTTCGACGCATTTTTATCAATTTTTTTTCAGACCTTTAGCAATTGCACAACTATGAGAAATACCGCGAGACAAAAATTTTCTAAATTTTATTTTTTTTTTTTGAGTGACTCCATGGGCTGCGAAAAATTTTCTCAACTAAACCAATGCATATGTCGGTCATCAAATTTAATCAGCTTTAATTTGCATTTTTTTTTAGATTCGTATAATTACTTGTCGCTGAGATATGAGCCATCAAACGAAAAATGATCCTTTTGGATTTGATCATCGATATTTCAGGTACCAATGATCACACAATAGATTTGAGGGTGGTGTTAAATGCTTGAATACATTCCCTACAAGACCCTTTCATCATTTTTTATGAAAAAAAATTTTTTTTCATTCTTAACATCTAAACGAAGTGAGTACAAAAAAGTAACTTTTTTTGGTTTGTAGTAAATCAACCTCTACTTTGTATATATCGATAAATAAAAATGTCGCCAGGTACTTTTTAAGCTTAATGTACCCCCTAATAACCCAGCAAATTTTTAAATTGAGCTATCGAACCGTTTTTTGAGAATGATTGATCAAAGCTTTGCTAAACAATGAAAGGGACAAGTTCTGTTCCTTTACTTGTGTAATCACAATTCAAATAAAAAAAATAATTTTTTTTTCGACTTATCTTAAATTTTTGCGTTGGTTACTTAGCAAATGCAAGGAAATGACAAAAGAAAGTTTCCAAAAAATGTCAAAAAAAATCAAAGAATAAACAAACTCAAACTTGTTTTCTTGTGTTCGAAATTTTTTTTTTACAAAGTAGCGGTCGATTTACTGAAAAACCAAAAAAATCACATTTTTGTACTCACTTTATATGGATGTTAAGGATAAAATAAAATTTTTTTCATAAAAAATGATGAAAGAGTCTTGTAGGGAATTTATTCAAGTATTGAACACCACCCTCAAATTTACTGTGTGATTATTGGTACCTGAAATATCGATGATCAAACCCAAAAGGATCATTTTTCGTTTGATGGCTCATATCTCAGTTACAAGTTGTCATACAACCTCAAAAAAAATGCAAATTAAAGTTAATCAAATTTGCTAACCGACCTATGCATTGGTTTAACTGAGAAAAATATTTCGCAGCCTTGCAAAAATAACTAAAAAATTTCTATAATTTTTCTGTTCTTGTAAATTATGGCATGAGTGTATTTGAAAAAGAATTATAAATTCCAATGGACATCAAACAGTCATGGCATATCAATCATCAACAGTTTTTAAAATTTATTTCTTCTTTGCAGCAGAAATTTTCTAAACATGCAATTAAATTTTCATCGTAATGTTTATCGAAGGGAAATTCTTCTCAATCAGACGTCTGAATAGATCAAATATTGAAGTATCGTGAAATAATCTATTGTTGTGTTTAGCTGCAATTGAACTTGATATTTACAGTAGCTATCTTTCATTAATTAGTTTGAAAATTCATTTTCATAAGATCATGTACATTTCCATGACATTCCATATATAATGTCTCTAATTCATTTCCATGACTTGGCCTATATCATGTCTGTTGTACATTTCCGTGACTTTGAATTCATATATATATATATCAACAGTTTTTATCATATATAGAATAAAATTAAAAATTTGTTGGTGAAAAAAGAATTCTTAACTCTACAATAAATATTTGAAAAAGAATTAGAAATTCCAATGTTTATCAATTAGTCATAGCATATTAATGAACGATTGTTTTCAAACTTTCCCTGATTGAAAAACTGAATTCGATCGAATTAAACTTATTAAATTAAGATAAATTCTGTTTTATTCAGCGGGAAAACCAGAATTTATCTAAATTGAAATGAATTTAAATAATTCTATTCGGTGTCATCCGAAAATAATTCTTAAATTTCTGGTTCTGACTCCAAATAAAACTGAATAAAAACAGATTCGAAATTTTTAAATCGGTTTTATTTTGTTAAATTCGAAAATAATCCTCGAATTCTTTTAAATTCTGTCTTACCGAATTCAACAGAATTGAGTAGAATTAGAATTTTTAATTCGGTCGCTTAGTTGTTTAATCAGGGTTCTTTTCATTTTGCCGCAGAAATTTTCTAAATGGGCAATGAAATTTTTATCATAATGTTTTTGAAACGATATTCATCTCAATCAGCCGTTTGAATAGATCAAATCTATAAGTTCATGAAATATTCTATTTTTGTGTTTAGCTCCAATTAAGTTTGATATTTCCCCAGCTGTCTATAATTAATTAGTTTGAAAATACATTTTCATAACATCATATACATTTCCATAACTTTACTTATATATCTATAATACATTTCCATGACTTTGCCTATACAACGACTCTTGTACATTTCCGTGACTTTGAATTTATACTCTCTAAAAACGAATAAGTGAAATTCTCGCGAATCAGTGGATAGTCACTTTTTTCACAGCTATAAGTTTACCACTAATTCAACCAGTGGTATAACTTATAGCTGGTTCCCAGTAAATATTCACTAATCCAAAGTGAATTTTACTGATTCATTTTTAGAAAGTACATAAACATATCCACATTTATTATTACATATAGTATAACATTGAATATTTTTTGGTGAAGAAAGAATTCATAACTCTACAACGAATGATTTTCTTTGTAATAGTAATGGTTCCTAATTATTCAGAGTTTAAGAATACGAGTTAACAATATTGACTGCTGATTTCGCAATGAATTTTTAGAGAGAAACGTCGTGGTTAAAAAAAAGTGTCTACCAATCACACTGATAATTTTTTTTAGCTCTGAATATTTGAAAAAGAATTAGAAATTCCAATGTCTATCAATCAGTCATAGCATAGTAAAGAACGACTGTTTTCAAAATTGATTTCCTCTTTGCAGCGGAAATTTCCTGAATGGGCTATTAAATTTTCATCATATTATTAAAGCAATATTTATCTCAATCAGCCGTATGACTAGATCAAATCTATAAGTTCATGAAATATTCTATTGTCGTATTTAGCTACAATCAAATTCGATATTTACACTAGCTGTCTTTAATTAATTAGTTTAAACATTTATTTTCATAACATCAAATACATTTTCATGACTTCACTTATATATCTATAATACATTTCCATGACCTTGCCTATATAATGTCTCTTGTACATTTCCGTGACTTTGAATTCATATATAAACATATCCGCATTTTTTATTATATACAGTATAACATTGAATAGTTTTTGGTGAAAAAAGAATTCATAACTCTACAATGAATGATTTCCTTTGTAATTGTAATTGTTTCTCATTATTCAGACCTCAAGAATACGGGACAAAATATCAACTGCTGATGTTGCATTGAATTTTTGGGGAGAAACGTCGTAGTTAACAAAAAGTGTCTACCAATAGCACTGTTCATTTTTTTTAGCTCCAAATACTTGAAAAAGAATTAGAAGTTTCAATGTCTATCAATCAGTCATAGCATAGCATAGTAATGAACTCCTGTTTAAGAAATTAATTTCCTTTTTGCAGCAGAAATTTTCTAAATGGGCAATGAAATTTTTATCATAATGTTATTGAAGCGATATTCATCTCAATCAGCCGTTTGAATAGATCAAATCTATAAGTTCACGAAATATTCTATTTTTGTGTTTAGCTACAATCAAATTTGATATTTACACTAGCTGTCTTTAATTAATTAGTTCAAACATTTATTTTCATAACATCAAATACATTTCCATGACTTTACATATATATCTATAATACATTTCCATGACTTTGCCTATATAATGTCTCTTGTACATTTCCGTGACTTTGAATTCATATATAAACATATCAACATTTTTCATTACAGATAGCATAAAATTGAATATTTTTTTGTGAAAAATGAATTCTTTACTCTCCAATGAATGATTTTTTTTGTTATGGTAATTGTTTCTAATTATACAGACCTCAAGAATACGGGACAAAAACATCAACTGCTGATTTTGCATTGAATTTTTGGAGAGAAACGTTGTGGTAAGCAAAAAGTTTCTACCAATTACACTGATAACTTTTTTAAGCTCCAAATATTTGAAAAAGAATTAGCAATTCCAAAGTCTATCAAACAGTCATAGCAGAGTAATGAACGACAGTTTTCAAACTTTATTTCTTCGTTACAGCAGAAATTTTCTAAATATTCAATTAAATTTTCATCATAATGTTTTGGAAGCGAAATTCTTCTCAATCAGACGTTTCTATTTCCTAGTTTCATAAATAATTATTTAAGTCTATGGAAAGAAGAATGTGTCATTTTTCTTTTATCAGAGTGACGAAGTTACAGATATATTTAACATGCCGTTAAAAAAATTACAAATTTTCCAAAATTTGGGAAGCTGTTGTTTCTACTATGATTCTCCAAAATCAGGAATTCCTTAAATTTATACGTTTGAAAATCCTAGGATGCAATTCTGACATTTTCAGAGAAATATCTGTTTGTGTGGGTATTTGGGTGGGCCAAAAAAAAGAACTAATTTTTTTTTCGTCAGTTACCGTGTAAATATTGTTCAAGATGATGACAAAAAACTTCTGGTGAAATTTGAGATCTTAATATTTACATTTAGAGTTGTCGCTTCGTGCTTTTTGATGCTGCATTTGATGAACATGAAGGGAAATGAAAAATTCTCAAGTTTGCAATTTTATACCTCGGCAATAGTTCATCGTACAGATAAGCTCAGGAAATTATTTCGTAGGACATTAAACGCTCTACAAAAAATCGGTCTATCAGTTGACCCTGCGGGCCAGCACCAAAACTTCCCGCTGTTTTCGAGCTCAAGGACCTCGAAAACATTATTGTGAATACATTTTCGAGCTCGAAAATACGTTTGTATGCTGTTGTTTTCGAAAAAAAAACGTTTTTCACCATTTTTTCTCCAACGATATCTCTCAACCGAATAAACCGATTGAGACGGTTGAGGTGGCAATCGACGCGTTTTGTCAAGTTCTAAAGCTGATCGAATTTTGGATTCGATTTATCGAGTAGTTTTTGAGATATTTCAGAAAAAATAAAAAATTTTTTTTTTTCAATTCTTTCGACAACGGTTTCTCTCGAACGAATGAACCGATTTTGATGGTTGGGGTGGCATTCGACGCGGCTTATAAAGCTCTAGAGCCCAGTCCATTTTGGAATCAATCCATCGAGCACATTAAAAGTTATCCAAAAAAAACATTTTTAAAAAAATTTTATTTTTGGAATATCTCTGAACGAGCCCTACCGATCAAGCTCAATTTTCTCACGGCTTCAAGATATTGACAATCCGCGTCGAATGACACCTTAAAGTTCAAAATCGGTTCATCCGTTCAAAAGATACAGGTATTTACATACGCACGTACGTACATACATGCATACACTCGGACATCATCTTGAAATTAGTCAGAATAGCTTCCTAGGACCTCAAAACGTCGACATCTGATGGAAATTCGATTTTCGTAAATCGGACCGAAACCAACAACTTCCCGAATTTTTGAAAATTTACAATTTTCTTGGCGGGAAGATAAAAAAGTCTCCAATCATTTTTCGATCAATTCATCTGTTCAAAAGTTATTGGAGCTTGAACTCAAATTTATAGTAAATTCCGAGATCTTTTTATTTTTCCAGCGAAACTATTAGACTGATCACAGAACATCATAAGAACTTTTTTTTTGACAATTTTGTTCCCTACAAATTAATTTTTAAAATAATTTTTTTGATTCCGCTCTGTTTTCTATTTATTTTCATTTAAATGTCAAGCTCAGGAAATCGATCAGAACACTACTTCTTTAACAGCTTGACATTAAAATGAAAATAACTAGAAGACAGTGCGGAATTTGAAAAAACTTTAATCGAAATAATTTGTATGGATTAAAATTATCTAGAAAAAATATCTTATGACAGTTTGTAATAAATCTGATCGTTTTGCTGTGAAAATAATAAGATATCGAAATTCACTATCAATTTGACTTCAAGCTCCAATAACTTTTGAGCAGATGGATTTATCAAAAATGATAAGAAACTTTTTTTCTAGAGCGTTTAATTTCCTACGAAAATGTATCCTGAGCTTATTTGTACCATAAGCCATAGCCGAGGTATAAAAATGCAAACTTTTTTTTTTCTTCTATGTTATTTAAATGGGAAATCAAAAATCACGAAGTGGCACCTCTCAATATTAATATTAAGGGCTCAAACTTCATCATAATTTTTTTTTGTCTTGAACGATATTTTCATGGTAACTAAATAAAAAAAAATTAGTTCTTTTTTCTGGCCCACCCTAGTGTCTGTGTGTGTGTGTGTGTATGTGTTTGCACGTGTATGAATGTGTGTCTTAAGAACAGTTAAAATTTATTCAACGTTACCGAAAAGAAACAAAAAATGGGAAAAAAGTATTTTTGTTAACTAAATGAAAAATACTGGATGTACACTAAACGTTTCAGTGACTTCACCGAAATGATCATAGGATATAAACGTCATTTTGGTGACTTCACTGAAATGTAAAGAATATATGCATGACATTTCAGTGATTTTTGGTCTTCTTAAATATTTTGAAAACTAGTTAATTCATCTATTTTAGATTCTCATTAGCTCTAAAGCTTTATATTCTGCATTGAAAGGTGCTTCCACCATCTAAGCCGGATTAATCGATCATCATATTTTGTTGCTGAAAGAATTAAGAAAAAATTTTGTTTATCTAATAATTAATTGCAATCGGCTAGTTGCGTTAAATACAATCATGAACAAAAACTAAAAAAATCAATGTTTTAACTTTTTTTTTTATTATTTATATTTTGTTTTGCTGGTTTCATTTTAAGTTCACGCAACCTTTTCCTTTGTTATTTCAATTGATGGTTTTCAGTCTTTCGAATTTTCGGAGATTTATACGAAAACTAATTTTTTTTCCAGCTCGATATAAAAGTACTTGAAGATATATATTGTCGAGCTTAAAGAGCTTGATCATGTATTGTCAATAATGTTTTCGTGTTCTTTGAGCTTGTAAACAGCAGGAAGTTTCAGTGCTGGTCCGCAGAGTCTATCGGTTATCAGATTTTTGTAATGATTTTCATAGTTATTGAACTTTAACACATAATAAAGAACTAAACAGGAAGTGGGATTGAATATGACAATGCAAGAAGTGGAATTAAATATTTGTTGATATGCATCAAATCAAATGAAAATTTTCGTAATCTTTGTACTCCAAATAATTCTCATCAAATTACGTCTATAACCATTATAATATTGGTAATGTTAGCTGTACACTAAATTATTTTGGGGAGTCTGATACATGTTTCCAAATTACTCAGATTTTATAGTAAACATTAAACAACAAGTATAAAACAACCATCACAGTTACCTAAGAAGCAACGTCATGCACTCAGTTTCGAACAATATTCTTGAGTAGTCATTTTCGATACCCTGTTTATATTATAATAACAATTAACTTATGTGCAAATGTTAATGCTAGAATGAAAAATTCCTTGTTGCAAAGATTTATTAGCAGTGTTTACGACATCGGTAAAATTATAAATTATTCCAGAAAAATATTTAGAATATTTAGAATTTAAAAAACCACAATGCCATATCTCATGAACTTTAATACCTAAACAACGGTCAAAATTTATTCAACGTTACCTAAAAAAACCAAAGGATAGTGAAAAAATATTTTTATTAATTAAATAAAATATACTGGACGTACGCTAAACGTTTCAGTGACTTCACCGAAATGTACATAGGATATGAACGACATTTTGGTGACTTCACCGAAATGTAGAGAAAATATGAATGACATTTCGGTGATGTCACGGAAATGTAATGGAAATATAAATGACATTTCGGTGACATCACGGAAATGGATCAAAGTCATCGAAATGTACAAAAGATCTGAAAAAAAGTCACCAAAATGGCGCGGTGACATACATATATATATATATTTTAAATAATATGACAATTTTTTAATATTAAAGTTATTAAATTTTTATTCTGTCAACTATCAATCAAACTTAAATCCCCAATACTTAAAAAATGTTCAAAGGTTTCGGCAGCAATTTAAAAGTATAAAGTATCAATTGGATTATTTGAGTTAAGTAATACCATAAACTTTTCTTAATTATAAGTGCAGAACAGACTAGAGGATCAGACTACAATCCATTGATAACCATAGTTAAGCAGCATCGGCGTGGGACATTAATTGGACGGGTGACCTCGTATTAAAATAGTAGTCAACGGATAATAATTTTTTTTTTTTTTATTATTTAATTTTAACCGACATTTATATTCATGAAGACAATAAATCCTAATTAAATTACTTAATTAATAATTTATAGATATTCTAAATGTTATTCTATAAATGCCTATATTCGTTCATGGATGATTATATATAATCATATATGATATGTATAAACATATCTGATTATATATAATTAGACCTGGCCAATTTTTGGATCCAATCATATATAGATGATTATGCATAATTATATATGATTAGACAAAAACTTTTTTCATCGGGTACAAACAAATCTCTTATCATTTTTTGATAAATTCAATTTTTCAAAAGTTATTCTAGGTCAAAGTTGGATTCATAGTAATTATTTGACTTTTTCGGTGAAACTATGAGACTTAGTTCAAAATGTTATAGGACTTTTTTTGTAAATCATTTTATGTTTTACAAATTATAATTCATCAAGTTTCAGAAATTTTCGAAAGTTTTTTAGTTATTTGCGTTAAAAAATAAGTAAATAAAATCGACCAGGACACGATTTCTCGAAACGAATTAACATTTAAATGCAAATAACTAAAGAGCTTTTAGGAATTTAAAAAACATTGTTGAAAATAAGATTTAGGAAGTGAAATGGTTTACAAAAAAGGTCCTATGACATTTTACAATAATTCTGATAGTTGCGCCGATGTAGTCAAATAATACTAAAATTTACTATGAATTCAACTTTGACCTTGAATGACTTTTGAAAAATTAAATTTATCGAAAAGTGATTAGAGACCTTTTTCGTAGAGCGTTCTATTTTCAACAAAAAATTTCATTGATTTTTCCGATACACTGATTTCCTGGTGAGTGATGAAATTCAAAACTTTAAAAAAAATTTTTCCCATGCTATTTAAATGGAAATCGAAAATTTCGATAAGGCGGTTGTTAATATTAATATTAACAGCTCAAGCTTTAACGATATTATTTATTCGTCATCTAGAACAATATTTTCCGTATAATTTTTGAAAAAAAAAATAGTCGATTTTTTTGAATCAGTTTATTATATATATAAATTTTGTTGAATTGTTTTTTTTTTTATATTCAAAATTCAAGTTTATAGAAAAGCATCAAATAACTTTAACTTAAACATTTTTTATCAGCGTCACTGTTTAAGATAAATATTTTATCTATTCAAAGGTAATGATGGCTAAATTACAACCACTTTGTGCAATTGAATGCGCAGTATATTAATCTCTGCTATCCTTCAATGAATGTATATAATATGAGCCATCGTATAAAAGTATCAGTCGTATATGATTCGTTGTATTGTAATGTAAATGTTATTTTACTCAGTAACTTGGGGTAAATAGATTAAATAAATTTTATTCTTGGAAAAAACAATTATATATATTCATTTAGTGACATACAAACAATATTTATTTCTAGTAAAAATTTGTAATTTAATATTTTTATGAAGTATTTTTAATTATTAATAACATATAGTTTTTAGATGGTGAGTATTCCATGTTTCAAGTAAATATGACATTGTTATAGCTAGGGTAATTGAGTGATTTATTGACTCAAGTGAATATTGCAACTGATTTATAAAATTTATTTGAATTAACTAGATATACGTTTAGTTCAGCAAATGTAGAGTAGATTCAAGAAATCGTCTATTAAGAAAGTGCATTTGCAGTTGAACCTCGTTATAAAACGAATTGTTGCCTTGATTGCATACAGACATCTTACCAGTGTGAGTAAATACTGATTGTCTGATAATAAGGTTCAACTGAACTTGAATTATGAGATTATTTTTCACAGTCCGATGCAATAAAGGCAAATATTCCTACACAATATATAATGGAAATATAAGAAAGCGATTATAGAATCAATATAAATTAAATTATAATAATTTTGTTAGATTTAATTTGGATTATGTAAAATATATTATTAAGAAATTTAAATTTCAATTGCAAAACAAAATCGAATACGAAAACTGTACAATATATATAGTAATTTTTTTTTTTTTTTTTTTTTTTTTTTTATAGTAAGTCCGGAAATAATCGGATTTTTATAATAACCGAAAATTGAAATAAGATTGTTGCTGGATGGTTTCATTCCATATTTCCTGCTAATAATTGCTTAAATACAGTTGATATTAAATTGAAAAAATTTTATTTGTTTAAAACTATGAATTGAAAGATTGAAAAAAAAATTTTATCTCACTTCGGTTTTGTTTTAAAACCTTTGAATTTAATAACGTACCCATAATTATTTTTTTTGCTGATTTTACAAGTTGTAACAAGAAATTAATCAAATAAGAAATGAAATTTTTATTATTAAAAATAAAAAAAAGCTTTTGTTTTTTTAATTTTTTATTTAGTTAATTGATTCGAAAAAATGGCTCTACCATTGACTGAAAAAAAAATACGGCCAGTAGTAAATGATGAAATTGTTCGCAAATTGGTTGAAAAATTGTATGGCTTTAAAGTAAAAAGTATTCAGGAATTAAATAGTTATGATGACAAAAATTATCGCATTATTTGCTACCCAGAATTTGAAAATATTTACGTGAAAAATATTGCTAATGAAGGATATGTTTTAAAAATAATTAATTCATTAGACTCTCAAGATCAAGCTTCTATCGAAGGACAAAATGAAATGATGCTGTATCTAAATAAATGTAACATATCATGTTCTGTACCGATTCCAAATTTATGTGGTTCTTACTACTCTTTAGAAAAACTAAGAAGTAAAGATACTACAGAACATATTGTAAGTAATATTTTTAAAAATATATCGTTTTTTTTTTTTTTTTTTAATCGAAACTAATCTATATATAAATTATTTTTAGGTCCGCTTATTGATTTTTTGTCCTGGAGAAATATTATACAATGCTAAAGTTTCGCCAGAGTTACTTTTTGATGTTGGATATTTCATTACTGTTTTAAATGAAGCACTTAGCAAATTTTATCATTATTCTTATCAAAATCGTAATCACTTATGGACTCTTCTTGCCTTACCACGCTTACATGATTATCTATTTGTTATTAAAAATGAGAATGATAAATTATTAATTAAAGATGTAATCAAAAGTTTTGAAACAAGCATCGTCAATAATCTTGATCAATTCGATAAAGGAATAATTCACGGTGATTTAAATGAACAGAATATATTAATTAATTCTGAGCACAATAAAATAATTGGTATTATCGATTTTGGTGATACTCAGTATTCATGTTTGATCTTCGAATTATCAATTGCTGTATGTTACATGATAGTGCAAGCATGTGATATTACAGCAGGTAAATATGTTATTAAAGGATATACAAGTAAAAATAAATTATCAAATTATGAAAAAAAAATTTTGAAAATTGCTGTTTGCGCGCGAATATGTCAGAGTTTAGTTTTAGGTATTCATTCACATTTGGATGAACCGGATAACAATTACTTGATTGTAACACAAAAATCCGGATGGAATATTCTTCGGGAACTTTGGCCAATGAAGGACGATGATATTATTAAAATGTGGGATCTTTGAATTAAAATTTTTTTTTTTTTTTTTTTCAAATAACTTTTATATGTTTATTAGCAAGTCATTTTTAAATGACTTTTAATTTACCAATTGTGCAGTGATATATATATATATATATCAGAGGATTAAAAAAAAATTTTTTTTTTCTCTTCCTCTTTTCCGACAAAGAGTAGTAAGTCATTGATACAAAAACAATTATATTTAAATAATATTATATGTCACATAAATGTTTTGGGAGCATGTATTAAGTTATAACTCGATTCAAATTGAACAAAAAAAATTATCCTAATAAGTATGATTTTGTAGAGAACAACATCAATTACATGATCAAATTTTATTTTTCAAATAGCTGTTACTTCGAGTAGATTTTTTAAAATTTATAACTTAAATAAAGTCATACAATAAACAATGTCAAATAAATTTAATTTTATATTTATAAAACAGGAAATTGACTATTAATTCCGCTAATATTCTCTGTGAGTTCTAAGGCTTCATTTTAGGTAACAGCTTTTCTATGTCGAAGACTAATGATTTTATGGGAATGAAAAAAGTTAATTGATGATTTTTAAATCACCCTTATATATGGGTCATTCCACCAAATAAAATTATTTTTATGGGGCGACCCTCGTCGATTTGGTTCAAACTTTGTGGAGTCGTTCTATATATTAAAAAGAAAAATTCTCTAAAAATTTGAGCCTTTTATATGCAGCTGTTTCAAAGTTATGATTTTTTGAATTTTTTAAAAATTTTTGTTTTCAACTTTTTTATTAATTTTTTTGAAGGAAAAAATTTTCTTAAAAAAATGAGCACATAACAGTTTTTGGTAGGAAAAATTCTCAGCTTTTCAATAAAAATATCCATTTTTTATTTTATGTTACAGAAGACCTTTAAAAATTCGATTAAGACGAAAAAACGATTTTTATGACTGTGCGGCGCTTGATACATCTAATTCGATATTTTTTTCTGAAAGCTGAGACTTTTTCCAACAAAATATGTAATTTTCACGATGTGCATATTTTTTGTTTGAACAAAATCAATAATTATTTAAATGCAAGTCATTGATTTTATAGTTTTAACAAACTGTAATAGTTCATTGTGTGGCAAGAGATGAAACTAAACGATGTCAGACGAGAGTAAAGTAGGCTGCCCGAGCCGTAGGCAAAAGCTGACAATAACTGCAATCTGAAGTCGTGTTTCATCTAGCGTTACACACTATTTTTTTCATTACCTGCATTAAAAATTATTATTAGTGTCAGCAGCCAGTTAAAATCAAATTATATTAAGACCAATGGTGTGATCAACCATTAGTGTACGCCTAACTTATGATTTGCAATTTATAATTAAACAGAAACCACAAATACTATTTATTATGCACACAAATGTTTATAAAACTTGATTACAAAGTCAGAACTGTCATTAACGCAGATGACATCAATAGTTTGAAATCACTATTAAACAAAACTCAAGAATCAAAGTTCAAATTACTGATTCCTAGACTTGAACCATTGATGCTGGTATCATGAAAAATAGTTTTATAATTTTTGTTTTTAGAGCTTTACTGCAGATACATACCTGAAAACATATCCTCACACCACAAAATTTATACATCCGGATATTCAAAATTCTACCAGCGTTGATTTCTCTGTTATAACCAACCCTTATTAGAAGAAACGACTTAAAACGATTGGAAAAAAAATTTTAAATACTTTTTAATGCTTTTGAATACTTTGAATACTTTTGAATCACCCTTTTTATGGGCATTTAACATTACAAATCGTTTCGAATCGTTTCGTTTAATCAGGGAATGATGACTTTTTAAAGAATATAAATGTTTTAGACGTACGATACTTGGAGTCAAAAACGGTGAAAGAAACACAAGCAGTGCACCCTATCTCACCTATTGTTGATAGCTTAGGATATATGTGTTGAAAGTGTATCCTAACATCCTCAAACCAAATAAGAATTAACGTTTTTTAATCATAGAGAGTTTATATTGTATTTAATTTTGTTCAAAAAAAACAAATATGCACATCGTGAAAAATACATATTTTGTGGGAAAAAGTCTCAGCTTTCAGAAAGAAATATCAAATTAGATGTATCAAGCGCCGCACAGTCATAAAAATCGTTTTTTCGTCTTTAATCGAATATTAAAAAGTCTTCTGTAACATAAAATAAAAAATGGATATTTTTATTGAAAAGCTGAGAATTTTTCCTACGAAAAACTGTTATGTGCTCATTTTTTTAAGAAAATTTTTTCCTTCAAAAAAATTAATGAAAAAGTTGAAAACAAAAATTTTCAAAAAATTCAAAAAATCATAACTTTGAAACAGCTGCATATAAAAGGCTCAAATTTTCAGAGAATTTTTTTTTTTAATATATAAAACGACTCCACAAAGTTTGAACCAAATCGACGAGGGTCGCCCCGTAAAAATAATTTTATTTGGTAGAATGACCCATATATGTACTTTTTTCATTAGCAGACAGTTACATTTATGTACATAAAGATGTAGTGATTTTTAAATTACGGAGTTTCACTGTATAAATTAACAATATTAATCTATATTTACTTATATTCTTAAATATTCATTTCACATATAAGCATTGTATTATATACAGTAAATATAAATTATCTATAATCAACTATTTTTTTAGGGAAACACAATTATTATATTTTTATAAATGTTTCAATCATCTGTTATGAAAACAATAGAAAATATGTTATTCTATGTTTTAAATATAACTTAAATAAAGAAATTTATCAATTTAATTCTTATAATCAATATGTAATCTAAAAAAAAAACGATGTAAAAAATTTATTTAATAAAACTAAAAATATTATATTACATTACTTATTTTATTTATTGCTTAGAAACTATTAATCCTTGAGGGTTTTTAGTAGGCATGTAATAATTCATTTAGTATTTCTTTTTGTTTCTTTTGTTTATTTCTTATGCTTAACTTAATATTTATTAACTCAATAATTTTAAGTAGTTAAATACTTTAAAGTGGATTCAATAAATTAAAAAAAAATTTTATAAAGAAGACCAATCCGAACATTAATATAATCAAATTCGTACTTCCGGAATGTCGTCTTGAAATAAATTTTTTATTATATGCAGTTACTGAGAAATTTTATTTAACTAATGCCCTGCAATAATACTATTTCAAGTTATTGATATTTGTAATATCGAATTTTTTTCAGTCTTAAAAAAAACATTTTTTTTTTTATTAATAAAATGAAAACTATGAAATAAAATAACCAACAGTAATTTAAATTAATGAGCATTAAATATTAATTAATCAATAATAAATAGTTTTTTTTCCTTTTTTTTTTTTTTATTTAATATTGAAATTTCATTAAATATCCAATTCATAGTCCTTTAAGGATTAACTATCCCCCAAAAAAAAAAATTTATGGAAAAAATATATGTTAAAATACACTTATCCAAAAAAAAACGAACAAAAAAATTTTATAAATTTTTTAGTGATTTTTGGAAAACTGTATTTTCGTGAAAAATGATCGTATCGAAAAAATAAAAAAAGCAAATTAAAGCTTGAAATCTCTAGTTTAAAGATCCTCCAGCAAAATATTTTTTCGAGCCACGGTTTTTGCGGAATCATAAGAAAAAGGTCGAGACAAAATTTTTCTAAATTTTTTGGTTTTGTTTTTAAGATCTACGGGGCCGAAAAAAATTTAAAAAAAAAAACTAATTCATGGCTCGCTTAGGAAATTTATTCAGCTACAATTTGCTTTTTTTTGTTTCTCTTTACGTCAATTTGCTGCTGAGATATCAGCCATCAAATGAAAAAGGATCCTTTTGTCTTTGATTATTGATATCTCAGATAAAATTTTTTTTCATCCGTGATATCCATTTGAAAAACCCTTAAAAAATGGCCATTTTCTGGTTTTTTAGTCGACTCATCGCTACTCTGCAAATATTGATAAAAAAAAATAATGCTGCCAGGTAATTTTACAGCTTAATGTACACTCAAAAACCCTGAAAATATTCAGATTGATCCATTGAACCGTTGGTCTGGTCCGATTGCTCAAAGTTTTGCAAAACAATTAAAGGAACAAGTTTTGTTCCTTAAATTGTCTAATCGTCATCAAAATGAAAAAAATCAATTTTTTTCAGATTTTCTTTCATTTTTGTGATAGTTATTCAGTAAATGTAAGGTAAAGAGAAAAAAAGAAATTTTTCCGAAAAACGAGATAAAACAAGAATTTTTTTCCTTTTTTTTTTTTTACGTTTTATTCAGTTTCTTTTTTTCGTTTTTCGGAAAAATTTCTTTTTTTCTCTTTACCTTACATTTACTGAATAACTATCACAAAAATGAAAGAAAATCTGAAAAAAATTGATTTTTTTCATTTTGATGACGATTAGACAATTTAAGGAACAAAACTTGTTCCTTTAATTGTTTTGCAAAACTTTGAGCAATCGGACCAGACCAACGGTTCAATGGATCAATCTGAATATTTTCAGGGTTTTTGAGTGTACATTAAGCTGTAAAATTACCTGGCAGCATTATTTTTTTTTATCAATATTTGCAGAGTAGCGATGAGTCGACTAAAAAACCAGAAAATGGCCATTTTTTAAGGGTTTTTCAAATGGATATCACGGATGAAAAAAAATTTTATCTGAGATATCAATAATCAAAGACAAAAGGATCCTTTTTCATTTGATGGCTGATATCTCAGCAGCAAATTGACGTAAAGAGAAACAAAAAAAAGCAAATTGTAGCTGAATAAATTTCCTAAGCGAGCCATGAATTAGTTTTTTTTTTTAAATTTTTTTCGGCCCCGTAGATCTTAAAAACAAAACCAAAAAATTTAGAAAAATTTTGTCTCGACCTTTTTCTTATGATTCCGCAAAAACCGTGGCTCGAAAAAATATTTTGCTGGAGGATCTTTAAACTAGAGATTTCAAGCTTTAATTTGCTTTTTTTATTTTTTCGATACGATCATTTTTCACGAAAATACAGCTTTCCAAAAATCACTAAAAAATTTATAAAATTTTTTTGTTCCTTTTTTTTTTGGATCAGTGTATAAAAAAAATAGATTTTTCATATAAAAAAATACATAGAAAATATATAAATATATATAAAATAGATTTTTAATAGCTAACTTTTGGCCGATTTTCGTATATATTTTATATATTTTAAATATATATCTTAGAAAATATATAAAATACGTATAAAAACATAAAAAAAATATATTTCAAATATATAAAAAACATTTTTATTTTAACTAACAACCTAGGAAAAAAATATATAAAATTAAGATAAAAAATATATTTTTTATACATATTTTATATATATTTATATATTTTTTGTGTATTTTTTTATATGAAAAATATATTTTTTTTATATTTTAACATATTTTTTTTTTATAACTTTTTTCATGGGGGATAGTTAATATTATATTAACTATAATTATAATTAATTAATTAAGTACCCTTTAATTTATTTTTTTTTTTGAACTTTAACAATATTTTCTTAAACTCTTTTCTGATAACCTTCTTCCTTTCATTTTCAAAAAATAAATAATGTAAGGAAGAAGGATCAGTCCTTATTTTGTAGAGAAAACATGAGGTAAATTCACTTTTTTAAAGGTATAAGTGCCATTTCTAAAGTGTGCGTAAAATAAATTTTTATCTAAAAACTGACCGGTTTTGGTCATTTATTTATATATTAATTTGTTATTTATTATATCAATAATCTGGCATTTTTGACTGTTGTTTTTCATCATTGACTATTATTGATTGATTATTCATTTTAAATAATTATCTAATTACCGTCATTTTTGACATTTATAATAATTAATTGTTTTTTTTTTTTTTTTTTTTTCGGGCTTAGCGACAAGATTTGCAGCATTGTTTTCGATAAAGCGGTACTTGGCACATATTCATCATCTTAACCCTATTACAAAGCGGCGAATGGTCTTCGCAATCTCCTAAATAACAAAGAAATAATAAATCAGCATTTGAATAAAATTTTTAATAATACGTAATGCTTTCATAAAAAATTTATATATCATTATTTTTAAAATTACCAGGAACTCGAGGACATGGAGAACCTTTGCAAATTTTCATAACAGGAGGTCTAGATATATCGCGGCAGGCGTTACCTGCAGGCTTTTTCGTTCCAAACCATACACATTGTAAAATTCTATATTTAATGCCATCTTCCTCGCAGGATGCTGTACACTAGATGGAATGTAAAATTTTGTTTCGTATTTATTATTAAATCCATTATAGTTTTTTTGATATTTTTTTTTATCACTATTGTTATTATTATATTTTTTCTTTTCGTTGTACCTCTGACCATTCCCCTACTCTCCACACTCCTTTACAAGCGTCATTATAACATTCCTGTCGTTGCGGTGGTCTTATCGAGTCGTCACATTTATCTGCATCAAGAATAGTCACGTTCGTTGTACCATTGACAGTGTCTTTAATTAAATGACAGTTTACATCTCTCCTTTGCATTGCTGAAAAAAAAACAATGCGATTTAACATTCGGAAGTTTTCTAATCATAAAAAATAAATTTTAACAAAATTATAATAGAGGAAATGAATTTTCAGAATTTTATTTAAAATGAGACAAGTATCAAATTTATATAGATAATATCTTTTGAGTTATTATGTCATTCGATAAATAATAGATCTAAAATAAATTTTCATTTTGATCATTCTTGACAAGTAATGTAAGCCAAAGTTATTGATTTATAAGATGTTATGATGATAGGTTTAAATATTTATTAAATTTTCAGTTCCTTTCAACAAAACGTATTTTAAAAATATCGGTTTTTATAAAAATGTAAAATTTATATCCAACTTATAATAAGCTGAATATGTACATTGAGCAGAATAGAGATTATTTAATTAAAAAGTATGTAATCTCTTGACTTAAGAATTATCTTAAATAATCATTTTAATCGATGATGAATGACAACTCTTCTTTAACACGGATTTTTTATAAAAAGCTATTACTGTTAAATTTTATAATTGAAAAATTAAAACCGTTTACAGATAAAAAAAAAATTGATTATTATATCATTTACTATTTAAAACTTGTTTAAAAACCTACTAAAAAAATAATAAAGTGAATCGAGTCAATGACAATAAAGTAACTTTAATGGCCCTGTTTTTAGTATTCTTTAATTGTAAAAAAGTCTAATGTTTACCAGTTTTCCAATTAAAACAACGCGATGATTCACATGGGGTCCATTCACTGGCATGCCACTGGGGACACCTTTCTGAGCCACAAGGACGAACTTTTGATGGTACTGTAAGACCAGCATCTTCACAAAGCGAAGCACCTATTACAGTTCTCGATGAAACTCGTGTGTTATTACTAGCAGGCTTTGTCGAACGAACCATACACTGTGCTCCTCTCATTTGAAATCCACCACCTCCACAAGTTTGCGAACATTTAGACCATTCAGTTGTTACCCATTCAAATACCAAATCCTCACTAGTTTCTTTGGTGAAAATATTTAAAGTATCATCAGTAGTATCATTCATGTCAAATGCCAATGCTTCCGATTGTATTAATGACTGTTTTGAATTTGTATTTCTTAGCGAATTATGAGAATGATTCTTATGTTTTGAATGACGTGTTTTTTCAGTAGTATCTTCATTACTCAAAACTTCAACTGCTCCATGATCAATATTCTCAGAATCATTTTCTCGTCCACTTTCATCACTTGAAATTTTTGACTCATTAGCATAATGATTTGATAATAATTTTTTTGTTCCATTTCTATTGAATTTTTGTTTTATTAATTCTTCTTCATATGAATCTTCTATTTGTTCCATTTCACTACCTGAATCAAACATTTTATCATCATCTTCAGGCAATTTTATTGTTAAGGTTTCAGTAGATAATTTTAAGTTATCATTAGTTATTGGTTTAATTGTTATTTGAGCATAATTATTTATTGTTTTTTCTAAATTTATTGTTGATTTATCGCCATTTGTTACCATTGGTGTAATAGTAGTAAGATGAGATTTAGAATGATTATTTTTATTTGTAGATTCTATTGAATAACTTTCATCTGTTGATAAACCAGTTTCAATAATTTTATTTTTATCAAAAGAGCGTTCAAGAAAGATCATATCGATACTTGGTGCTTCAGTTGACGTGTAAACTTTTTTGTTATTTTTTTTATTTATCAATTTAATACCTCGTTCATTTCTTAAATAATTATCGACATTGTTATTGATCTGATGTTTTTTTATATTTTTTAAAGATTCTTCAAAATAATTTGAAGTTTGTTCTGTTGTTAATCCATGCTTATTCGTTTTAAATGATTCCGATGATTTTTTTGAACTGTCCCATGCATTTATTGATAAAACAGCACTATCGAAATCGTAAGGTTCATCCTCAATAAATATTCTTTCTTCATCTGGTCCAAATTTATCGTCGGGGATAACTGAATCACGTCCAAACATTTCAAAATCATTGTCTGTACTGTCAAAATGTAAATTATTATCTTTAAGCTCTTTTGGATTTAATTCAAGAGTATTTTTTGTATGAAAATCGATTGGAGATAATTCAGGTGCCATTCGATGTTCCCGATTAAAAGATCCGCTACTTTGGAACGGCCAATAAGACTAGAATAAATAGAAATTTATTTGCTTTAATAATTGAATTTAGATTTTCTATTTAAAATTTTATTTGAAAGAATATAATTATTATTAAATAATTAATAATAATAGTAATAAATAATGATTTGTTTAAATGGTATCACCTTCAAGGTGGAGATTAGTTGACTGAAATGTGGTGTAAGTCGAGAACCACTAGAAGATGCAGTAGATTCAACAGATTCATGAAAACCCGGCTGATTTTTTAAATTCCAAATAAATTCCATCAAGCCAAAATTAATTGCAGCGATTAAATACAGACAAGAACGACATATTTTTTTAAATAATTAAAAGTTTTTAGGATAGATTTGAAAAGATTAGTTTAATTTAATTTTTGTTGGCTTTAAATATCAATATTAGTTATTATTTCATACAATTTTATTATTGGAATTATAAAAGCATATAATCCAATAATAAATTTTTAATATAGAACGATTCATTGCTGTCCTGAAGTTCATTAGTTCATTAGTTGTCATTCTGTATGGATTAGATTTGTTAAACTATTTTTCTATGACAATATACAAAGCATTTACCTCATGAATTGACGTAACTGAATACTCTCCATTTGATATCACGTCCGACGTTGGAGGACTTGGCTTTGGACGCTTGGGACGTCGGGGCTTTTTTGTCGGTTTACCTATTGAAGCTATTTCAGGACGTGATTCATGACTAAGGTCATCATTTCCAAATGAAAATGCACCTTGGTAAGCTGGTGCTGTTAATAGAGTTATAAAATTTACAATTTCATGACGGAATAAAAAATAAGTTGTATATACTAAATTAATAATTACCAGCATGATCGATTTGTAAATTTTCTCCGGAACTTGCCCCTCCTGAATCCAAATTAACATCCTGTCGATGATGTACAGTATTGCCAAAACGTAAAATTTCTTCACTACTCATTTGTTCTCTTGTTCGATGCTTCACTATTAAACGTAATTCTGCATGTGATTGTCCCGCTATAAAATTCAATATTTTATTAATTAATCCTTCATCTTATCATCAAAATTAATGATATGTTAAATTACCAATGCATGCATATGAACCGCTATCTGTGAGCCCAATATCGATTATCTTTAAAGCTCCTTTTCTGCTAATTTTATACTTTCTAGATTTGTGTAATTCTGCACGGTCTTTTGTCCAAATAATCTGCCCTCTATATACAAATAATATTTCATCAATATTATAATTGAATTAGTTGAATAATAAATAAATTAATCAATTCATCAATTTAATAACATACTTGCTGAATTTTTTAACAGGACAACGAATTTTGACCACGGGTATGCCTTGAAACACTGTCGCAGTCCCACCGATTTTCAAATCAACTTTTTGTTCAGGGTCATTTTGGTTAAATGTTGAATTTTGACTGATTATTACTGGTTGAACATTTAATCCAATATCATGACAAGATCTTGTATTACATGGTTTTTCAGCTGATGGTTTGTTTCCTTGACATTCACGATCTGGACGGATTTGTTTATGTCCTTGAGCCATTATCTGTTCACAGATGACTTGACGTCGTTTTATACCACCACCACAGCTTTTGGAGCACTGTTTATTATTAAAATTATTTATGAAAAGAAAATTAATTTTTTATAGCCTAAAGTGATTTTTATATCTATATCTATGTTTATAATATGAAGGTACCAATAGTGTTAGAATTAAACCAAATCGAATAATTCAGTAAATTTTAATATTCGTCAGTTTTTGAATTATTTGATTCAAATATGCATATTCATTTCAAATTTTTAATATCGAACTTCAACTCACATGTGATAAATTTAAAAAAATTTATTACATCAATTTACCAATAATTAAGATTTTCATAACAATTCAATCACTATCGTATAATTCGAATTTCAAATCTAATATTAATATTTGATAATATTAATTCGTCAGTTGGAATTATTTGCACACTCTTAATATTGCTACATATACATAATTAATAATTAATGGAATTGATTGGGGAGAAATTAAAAGTGAAATCATTACTTTGTCCCATTCTCCAGGCTGCCATTTGGGTGGACAATCCCACACGTTGCAGTGCTGCCTGTCAACTGGCGGTTGCGTCTGACACATATGGTTTGGTACTACCACTGTATTCCCAGGACCTCGTGCTACCTCATGTATGCAAGTGACGTCTCGTGTTTGTATACCAATACCACAAGGACTGTTACACGGTGAAAAGTCACTATAGTTCCATCTAAAAAAAAAAAAAAAAATGTATATCTATATATATATATATATATATATATATATATATATATATTATTATTATTATTTATAAATTTAATTTATTGCTTTTCTAATGAAAAGTAAAATTATATAAAATAAAACAAACATTCACCTCGGAGTACAAGCATGGTCGTTGCACGTACGAATCCGAGACTCTGGTTTAGTTTCTTTAGTGCAAAGAAGTGGAATAACTGTTTTACCAGTGTCATCTCTAACACAATTAATAATCAAATCCTGGACTCCTGAACAAGTAAAGAAAAAATAAATATAAATATTGAAGTATAACTTTACATAAATTATTTAATTAACAATGCGGATAAAAATATTTTACCTCCAAGACAAGAAGCGGTACAGGCACTGTATCCAGCTTCCTTCCACGAATAAGTTGTTTGCCCAGAATTACCAGGAGCAACTTTAACACTTCCTTCAAACTCACTCGAGCCAGCAGATCTAAATGAATCCATCAAGTTAGATTCCTCATACCCACTATCTCCAACTGTATCAACTCTATACGAGAGACTATTTTCCATCAGTCCACACGATCGGATCATACATTTCTCAGTCTCGAGAGGTTTCGGGCCAGTACACTGACGATCTGGTAGTTTAGCTATTGTCCTACTAAATTCAAGGAATATCTTGCAATGAACTTCACGATGACGAATACCTTCACCACACGTTGCACTGCATGTAGACCATTCATCAGCGATAAATCTACAACAACAACAACATTAGTAATGATATGAACATACGATTATATATATATATATATATATATATATATATATTTTAACCACCCTACTATATATATATATATATATATATATATATATATATATATATATATATATATATAAGGGTGGTTAAAAAAAAAATTTAATTTCTTTTTTTCGCTCTTACCCCCTGAAACGTTAGTGGTTGCCGAGAAAAAAATTCTCCCAAAAAATGAGCTCTCTAGCTCAACTCTAAGAGGTCGCTATTTTAATTTTAATTTCCCATCTAATTAACATGTAAAAATTTACTTTTTCACTAAAAGTATAATTACTCGTAAGCTGCTCAATATTTTTTAAGGGGTTAGGGGTAGTCAGAATTTTCAAAAAATCGATTTTTTTTTTTTTGCATTTTCTTAAAGTATAATATTTTAAAAATATTGTGTGAAAATTTGAAGTGAATCCGACAAATTCTTTTCGAGTTATTTAACAATGACCAAAGGACGCTCGGGTGCTACGTGGCATTCGAGTGCAGGTAGCTAGAAACAGCTGCAAGCAACCGACCTTTCGGGTTTCATTGTCATGAATATCTCCCCATTTTAATGTATTTATAATTATATATATATATATATATATATATATATATATATATATATATATATATTCACAATTTGTAGGTAGTACAAGAACTGAAAAATAATTTTTGGTTGCCAGTATACCTGTAGTCGTTGCACTGATCAGTCGATAGTTTTGTGATAAATTATTTCTCAAGTGAATTAAATTATTAACCATGGGACGTGATTCTAGAAAGGTTTCAAGAGAACTTCGGAGTTCTGAAAAAATTAATAAGTCGCGTTCAGTCAAAAGAAAGAATGTTTTTAATCCGAAAACAGCCGAACGTGATGAAAGTATTCAGAGTACATCTTCTAAAAAATTAAAACAAAACACTGAAGATGATGTACCTGAAGACAGCAGTACTGAATTTCGAATAATAAATTTTATTCAGGTATTCACTGCAATTTCTGCTCTTATAAAATGTAAAAAATGTGATGGAAATGTAGTGTTTCAAACAGCAAGTACACGTGGGCTGGGATTCAAAATTGTAGTTGCATGTAATAACTGTGGAAATGAATATATTCCTTCCTGTTCTTTCGTTGGGCATTCTTATGAAATAAACAGACGTTTCATTTTTGTAATGAGAATACTAGGAATAGGATACGAAGGATTGTGCAAGTTTTGCGGCCTGATGGACATGCCGTCTTTTTTAGATAAATCTACGCATACAATTTTACTGAAACAGATTTTGAATTGTAGTAAAGCCGTCGCAGAAACCTTCATGACGAAAGCTGTGAATGAAGAAAAGCAAGCAATGCCAACAACTGAAAATGAAGATATAAATCATCTAACTGTATCGGGAGATGGAACCTGGCAAAAACGGGGATATACATCGTCATTTGGAGTTTCTTCTATAATTGGCTATTTTACTGGAAAGATTCTTGACATAAACATTAAAAGTGCATATTGTAAGCTATGTGAGTATTGGAAAAAAAAAACAAATACTGTTGAGTTCGAGGAATGGTATCAATCGCATGAAGATGTGTGTTCTGCTAATCATCAAGGGTCTTCTGGGAAAATGGAGGTGGATGCGATGGTCGAAATGTTTTCGTATTCTGAAACTAAATATGGAGTTAAGTATGCCAACTATATTGGTGATGGTGACTCCAAGACCTATTCAGGAATTATAAAATCAGATCCTTACGAAAATACAACTGTAAATAAAAAGGAATGTATAGGGCATGTCCAAAAGCGGATGGGGAGTCGATTACGTACGCTGAAGAGTAAACAAAAAGGTCTTGGTGGTCGAGGTAAGCTCACAGGAAAATTAATAGACAAACTAACTGTGTACTATGGTTTAGCAATACGCCGGCATTGTGATTCTATTGAAAATATGAAATCTGCTATAATGGCAACCTTTTATCACTACGGCTCGAGTGATGAAAAACCGAATCATGATATGTGTCCAAAAGGCGAAGAATCTTGGTGCTCTTACCAGCGCGCTGAAGCAAGAGGAGAGCTTGATACCTTTTCTCACGATTATTCTCCTTTACCTTCTGATGTTTTAAAAGCTATCAAGCCTATATACGAAGATCTTAGTAATGAAAATTTACTTTCAAGATGTGTAGGTGGATTCAATCAGAATAATAATGAAAGCTTTAACCAACTAGTATGGAAAATATGTCCAAAAACGGTAAATACTAGTTTTACTATCGTACAAATAGCTGCATACGTTGCTATGTGTATATTTAATGAGGGTATAAATTCATTATTAGTCTTGATGAATACACTAGGACTTAATTGTGGGCCTAATTCTCATCGGTATGCAGAAAGAATGGATGCTGCACGTATCAAAGTAGCAGATAAGCGCGCTAATGATAACACCCGAGAAGGTCGATTGCAACGTAGGCACCAGCAAATCGATATTTTGGAAGCTGCTATGTCGGCTGAAGAGCTATTATATGGTCCAGGAATAGATGACTCAGTGTAAGTTATTAAATAATTCTTATAATTCGACATAAATCCATAGCAAAACTTTAAATGCGTTTTTCTCAAAACTATGTTTTCTGAACTGGTGATCACTGTAACTTAAAAACTGCTCGGTAGATTTCAATAAAATTTATTGTACTTTTGAAATACATTAAAAACTCGTGCCTGATCGAAGGATTTTTTTTTTTT
Source organism: Microplitis mediator (assembly GCF_029852145.1). Taxonomy (NCBI): domain Eukaryota; kingdom Metazoa; phylum Arthropoda; class Insecta; order Hymenoptera; family Braconidae; genus Microplitis; species Microplitis mediator. The sequence continues at coordinate 15,809,676 of NC_079970.1, forward strand.
TCAAAAATTTCGATTTTTTTTTAACAATAAACTGTCGGTTTTTTTCTCGAAAATTTGAAAAAAATTTCCTGAGGCCGCCATTTTGTTAATTTCGAAAAAAAAAAAAAAAGCTTCGATCAGGCACAAGATTATCTATTAATAAAACTAATTTTTCTTGTCCGATTGATTTTAGATGAATCTCCAAGGACTTATGATGATCACCGCAAAGGACTTCGGGAGGAACGGGCTCTACAAAAACAGCGATAACTTTTTGAATTATTAATTTTTTTTTTTGAAATTTTCGTGAAGTCAAATCGAAACGTGTTCTAATAAAGCTATGTTTTTATTTTTGTCAAATAAAGTAATTAACTACAAAAAAAAAATTATTGAAAATCATCATTTTTTCATACCCCTGAGTACCCCTAACCCCTTAAATTTATAGAAAGATCTTCAAAGCTGATTCCTCAAGCTTTCCAAAACTCTATGAAAAGTCATAATTATCATATTTGAAACGCCAATTGAAGCTATCTGAATAGCATCGATTTTGTATTTCAAAATGAAATTGTTAATTTTCATTTTTTTTTTTTTTTGCTAACTTCAATTGGCGATAATTTTGACTCATTATAGGGTTTTGGAAAGCTTGAGGAATCAGCTTTGAAGATCTTTGTATATATTTGAAAAATATTGAGCAGCTTACGAGTAATTACACTTTTAGTAAAAAAGTAAATTTTTACATGTTAATTAGATGGGAAATTAAAATTAAAATAGCAACCTCTTAGAGTTGAGCTAGAGAGCTCATCTTTTGGGAGGATTTTTTTCTCGGCAACCACTAACGTTTCAGGGGGTAAGAGCGAAAAAAAATTTAATTTAATTACTGTAGATTTGACTTCCAGCTCTAATAACTTTCGAACAGATGGATTTATCAAAAAATGATAAGATCCTTTTTTTGTAGAGCGTTCAATTCTCTACAAAATTATTTGATGGACATTACAATGCAATTTACGGTTCATTAGTTTCAAAAATCAGAAGAAATAAAAATTTTTTTCCTCTGTTATTCTTATGGGAAATCGAAAAGTGCGATTTGCACAACCTTAATATTAATATTAAGATCTCATATTTTCGAGGGCCGATTTTGGCATCTAAACGTAAATTTTGAGTCTAATTTCGAAAAAAGAAAAATTTTTTTTTTTCAAATGCCCTAGTATAGGGGAGGGAGGGGCAAAAGGGGGTACTTAAGAAAATACCAAGTTTTCGAGGACTCAAATACGCTAAATCTTTTTTTTTTAATGATGTTCAAAGTAAATAGAAGAAATTCTCAGTTACCGTTGAAAAAAAAAATTTTTCATTTCCGCGGGCAAAGTGGGGTACCCCCCAAAAAAGATAAAAAAAAAAAATTTCTGGATTTTAAACGAATTTGATTAAGTTGAATTTTTTTGTAAGTAATTTACATGAAGAAAAATTATATTTCACATGTTTATTGGATACAAAAGAAGAAAAAAAATTTTTAATAGTTTTTATCATAAAACAAACGTCATTAATATTTTTCAACTGACAATTGATTTTTGAAAAAGTTTACCAAAACAAATTCAAAGTAACGCTTAATTATATATACAGAAGTAATTTTGGAATGTTTAAAAACCATTTAAAATATAAAATTTTTTTTTATCAAATTTTGGGGGTACCCCGTTTCGCCTACCCTACCTCCTTTTGCCCCCCCCCCCCCTTCCCCTACATATATATAGAGAGTTTTTTTGGAATAAAATATATAAATTATTAATTATTTGATGGATATTTAATCTTATCTCTATATGGTTGGAGGGATTTATGGTATAATCGCTGAAGAGGAACGGATGGACTTACGTAGCTTCCGATGGTATTGGCTGGTCAATTAATTTCTCGGGAATTGGAGGCGGTGGATAAGGCTGCATTAACGGTTGTGATATTTCATCAGAATCTAAATAATCAATTAATTTAATGAATTTTTATTATTTATTATTTTGGTATATTAATTATTTATTATGTTTAGTTTATTTACTCACATATAGGACAATCGATGTTGGTTTTACAATCTTGCTTATCGTAAGGTCGTTCAGTAGAGTCACAATCACTTGACAATTTACCATTCCCATCTCTACATTCAATAGACCTCGTTCTTATCCCAGTGCCGCAAGTTACTGAGCACTATACAAAGTGTCAATGTTTAATTAAATTTACTTTAAGTCATTAAGCATTAAAAAAATACCATAGAGATGTTTTTTTTTTTTTTTTATAATAGAGGATTGCCTGTCATAGAGCTTTCAGCTTTGGATATTAATTTTATTGTGAATACAAAAGAATAAACATTTATCATTTCCTGTCTACTCCTTTTCATTCAATTTTTATTTGAGTAAAGATATTTTTATGAAGAGAAAAAAAAAGAAAAAATATATAACCAATACCCTTAGAGGCTTTTATTATACATCTTTTCATCGTAAAAAAAGCCCGCAAACATTGTTAATAATGCATCATCATGCGTCGATCATAAAATCTATTAAATTGATTAATTGTCAGTTTATTTATTATTTGTTTCTAAATTTTAATATTTTCATGTTAGATGATAAAAATAATTCAGAACGAATTACTGAAGATAAAATAAGTGTTGTTTGATGTTGAAAAATGATTGAATTTATATGCTTTATACCGACAAAAACATTTTTATTTATTTTTCTAATGCACTATAGTTGTTTTCACCCGCCCTCGTTCAACGTCAGACTCTCTCTCTCAGTGTCTTCTTTGAGAATAAACCAAGCGTACGGGCACTTTAAAATGCCCTGTGAAAAATAAATAAAAATAATATCAAAAAAAAATGTTCTTTACAATCTATGTACTGATAAATATTTTCATTTCTATAGCAAAGTATTAATGGATTCATTTTTCTTTGATATAATGTCGATGCTTTGCAAAATAATTTATAGATGTCTTTTTATTTTTAGGTAGATTTTTTTAAAAATCTCACTAGCGTATTTGTCCTCATGGTCGATTTTTCAAGAGATTTCGTCACATTAGGGTGTGTCATTTTAAGGCTATATGTTTTTTAACTTCCCACTGAGAAAATCGACGATTTTCGAAAAATTGGGAAGTTATTGTTTTCACCCCGATTTCCGAAAGTCGAAATTTCATCAGATGTGTGTGTGTGTGTGTGTGTGTGTGTGTGTGTGTGTGTGTGTGTGTGCATCCAATGAGATAATCAATTCGAGAGATATCGTCAACGGAATAATAAATGTAAAATCCATATCTGCTTTTTTCATTGAATAACATTACAATTACTGAACGAGATTACTCAAAACTAATATGTTCTTTTCTATGTAAAGATGCTTTTTCATGTTGACGCTTGATGCTGCTTTTTAGCGTCAAATTCGATCACGTGATGAGAATTTAACATGTTCACCACCCAGAAAAAATGTAGCGATAAAGCTAAATTTAGTGTAGAAAGAAATGCTAAAAATCGGTTTTTTTGAAAACAACGGCATACAAAAGTATTTTCGAGCTCGAAAATGTATTTACAATAATGTTTTCGATCTCAAGGAGCTCGAAAACAGCGGGAAGTTTTGGGGCTGACCTGCAGGGCCAACCGATAGACCGATTTTTTTTTTTTAACTTTGAGTATTTTTAACTCGTGAACAAATCAATAGATCAAATTGACTGATACATATTTTTGTAGGAAATTAAACACTCTACAAGAGAAGTCTCTTATCATTTTTCGATCAATCGATCCGTTCTAAAGTTATTAGAGCTCAAGTTATAGTAACTTTCGAGATCTTTTTACTTTTCCGTCAAAACTATCAGACTTATCATAATATGTTGTAGGGTCTTTTTTGTTGACAATTCTATTCTCTACATTATCTTGATCAAGTTTGCATATCGGCTGAATCAGTCGAATAGTGCAGAAGTTATGGCTGTTTAAAATTTTCATGATTTTTCGTAAAAATCAGTTTTTAATCACTGCTAAAGCTAATATAACTTTAAAACTAATATTCATAGATAATTTTCGTAAAAAGTATCTGTAAACTTGTTTAATAATCTTTAATTTATGAACCTAAACTTTATGTTTTTACCATTTCTTCCAATAATTTGATAGCCTTGAAAATTTTAATGGAATCAAAAACTATTAAAAATATAGTTTTCATTCCACATAACTTATGCATGTCTTATTAGAATCCAATTTCGAAAGTTGTATTTTATTGTAAAGAAAATAACCTGTAAATTTCACAGCTATTTTATATTTTAAAAGTATTTCTTTTATTATTTATGATGTTTCAATCGTACCTTTACGTCTTATCATTATAACTGGTCTTGCCATCGTAATAGCGATTACAATTATGATCTGATACTAATTAAATTTTCTATACTTTGTTCACGTGAAGGTAAGTTTGGTTCATTACCCATATAATGTTTTTTCAAATCAACAATCTGAAGTTCTCTATCGAAAATAGTCGTTATCCTTTTTTGACCTCACTCTTAGAAAACGAGCCTAATTTCATATCATGACTATACACTAGGGTGGCGCAAAAAAACCGACTATTTTTTTTTTTTCAATCTCGCATGAAAATTTGTTGGTTTACGATGTTTTAAGAAGCCTCTCCACAAATCAGCTCGATAAAAAATTTTTAAGAGGTCGCTCACGAATTTTGAAAATATCGAAAATGATCGAAATTAGGATTTTTATTTAAAAAATTTTTTTTTTCTCGTGGCAGCAATAGTTTATATTTGTAAAATCATGACTATGCTGAAAATTTCAGCCCAAAATATAAATATTTAAACGGCGCTCAAGAATTTCGAATATTTACTGATAATATGTAATTAATAGTTTGAATTAGTTTTTATAACTCAATTGTTGTCATTTCACTTAAATATAACTTTTGCATACCCAAAAATATACAGAACAGTCTTAAACAATGAAATTCGGTCAGTTTTGAATAAGCGAAAAAACCTACAAATTGGATTAAAAAATAAAAAAGTATGTAAATAACTTATTATTTCTATTTCTCGGGTTATATTTTCATTCATTGTCATGCAAATTGATGGTGAAAAAATCGAGAAGCTTTATTATTAATATTTAAGGGTCGCTCAAAAATGTCCAAGAGACTGCGCTCGGAAACATTCGAAATTCTTGAGCGCCGTTTAAATATTTATATTTTGGGCTGAAATTTTCAGCATAGTCATGATTTTACAAATATAAACTATTGCTGCCACGAGAAAAAAAAAATTTTTTAAATAAAAATCTTAATTTCGATCATTTTCGATATTTTCAAAATTCGTGAGCGACCTCTTAAAAATTTTTTATCGAGCTGATTTGTGGAGAGGCTTCTTAAAACATCGTAAACCAACAAATTTTCATGCGAGATTGAAAAAAAAAAAATAGTCGGTTTTTTTGCGCCACCCTACTATACACTAACATCTATTACAAGATATGTATGCATGAATTTTTTTCTAAGATTAATTGGAAAATCTACCTTCCATTTCGGCTGCCAAATGGCCTTTTTTCATGGTTATTGTTATGTCTTTATCGTGATGTCTACAGTAATTATGTATTAATATTTCAATATTATTAAGGATTTTTTATTTCATCGTTCAGAAGTTCGGAAAAATGAAAATTAAAAAAAAATAAAAAAGGAAATTATCATTTTTAGATTAATGTACAAAAAATATTTTTAGAACAAATATCCATGTTGTGAAGTATAAAGTATTATTTTTTATTAATTCAAGTAAATTTTCATATGACCTGCATGGAAACTGCGAGTTTTAATGCCTGTTTAGCGAGATGAAATAAGCCAATTTCAGACTAATGCGATTAGCGGGTGGAAAATCATTGGTTTCTTCCCCACAAAATAAAACGTCTAGTTTCTAGTCGCTAAATTAGTTCCTGGCTTCACTTCAGTCTTGTCAAAACCGAGTTTTTTTCATTTACGATTTTTCATTACCGAAATAAATTGGCAAATAAATTTGTAAATGAGCTATTGGATCTAAATTGCCACGCTTTCACTAGGTCCAGGTAATTGAACTAAAAGTATCAATGCAGGTAAATAAGAAAAATATAGTGTGTGGCACATGATAAAATATGATTTCAAGCTGCGTGTGATGCCACTCAACCTCACTCTCATTTGAAATAGTCTTGATTCATCCCTTGCAATAGAATATACTATTGCAAGTGTATAAATATATATATGTGTGTGTGTGTTTATGTTTATAAATATTTTGTTTACAATGTTGCCTGAACATATTTAGAAATATTAATGAATGATATTGTAATTGAAAGAATTCATAGTCCTCGATCTGATTACTTTTAGAGTAAAGCCTTTAGTGAACGCGATATCATGAGAAAAATGCCATAAATTTGTAGCCTCGTTCTGCAATTATTTTTTTTTGTCATATATATACAGAGAAAAATGTTGGCTCGAAACCTACCAATTTTTATTATGCTGTCGACCAAACTTGAAACAGAAAGTGAAGCATCCAAAAAATTATTATGCTCATACGAAAAATTATTATGCTGTATCATAATACTTACTACGAGCGAGACACTTATCGATAAGATTTAATTACAATTACTTCCATATATTATGATAGTTTTAATGCGGCATCATAATTTTTCTTAGGAGCATAATAATTTTCTGGATGCTTCATTTCCTGTTTCAAGTTTGGTTGACAGCACACAGTTAGAAATTTTGTGTTAAATTCAACACAAATCGTGTGTTGCAAACGGTCTACATAAATTTTTGTCTTAATTCAACACATTGCGTTTGTGTTGATCTTTAACACAAATTTTATGTTAAATAACTGAACATATAAAATCTGTTATTTTGACAGAAAATTGGTGTAAATTTAACAGATTTTTCATGTTAAAATTAACTAATAAATATAAGCACATGACCTAACCAACTAAAGTATACTGATCTACCCTTAGTACCACCTATGTTAATTTTGCAAACAATTAGTTCAATTTTCTGTGATTTTTCTAAAAAACGGAGCTATGAATTATTCTCCCGTAAAATGAGAATAAAAAAATCATTAAACCTGATCATAAATATATGGAAGTTATCTATGATAATATTTAATTGTAAATCAATTATAATCCAAATTTCCTTGCAGACAATGCTGCTAAAATGCTTTGCTTGGTTACAGTAATGAAGAAACGCGCGGGAGTGTTTAGCTAAACAACAAAAATTTTGTGTTAATTTTCCAATAACACAAGAAATGTGTTACATTCCAGATTTTCTAATCATTTAACATAAAAAATCTGTTAAAGTAGAATAACACAAACGGTTTGTGTTGAATCAACAGATTTCTGTGTTGAAAATCAACACAAAAAGTTTAACCAAATAATTTTTTGACACAAATACACAAAATTTCTAACTGTGCATAATAAAAATTGGTAGGTTTTGAGCCAACATTTTTCTCCGTGTAGTAGAGTAATTTCATACTTTTGATAATTATAATAAAATATATCTTAACTTAGCTGACTGTTTGAGCTTGAAGAAAAAAACGTCGTTCTCTACAAAAACAAAGAAACCAATGACTGTGAAGAGTGTTGGTCATGAGGATCACTCAATTTTTACACTGTTAATATTAATACTGTTCTAATTATTATTATTATTTTACTTTAAATATTTGTATCAATTTGATAATTTTTTTAATTATGTCGGAGTTTAAAAAATGCTGTCGAAAATTTCAAACCGCTTGGCTTCAAGACCCACCTGAGTCGAAATTTAAAACGTATCTCAAGTGTCTCAGGCGTTTAAATCGTGTCTCAGGCGTTTAAAAAGTATCTCAAGCGTCTTAGGCGTTTGAAACGTATATTAAGCGTCTTAGACGTTTAAAGCGTATTTCAAGCGTCTCAGACGTTGTAAGCGTGATTAAAACGTTTCAGGCATTAGAAACACGAATAAAACAAAATTCTTTTGTTAGAATTAACGTACTTCTTCCTGATACATGGAAGAATTAATAAATCTGGAAAGGTTGACCTTGCAGGCTTTTTTTTAAAACTTCCCGCTATGTACGAGCTCAAAATGCTCAAAAAATTATCTATTTGAAAGTTTTGAGCTCTTCATTTCGAAAAGTTAAAAAAATAAATTTTGTCTGAATCAAATTTTTTTTGGACTCGAAAAAAAAACAAAAATTCAATTTTTTTTAGTACGAAAAAAATTAAAATTTTGAAATAAATATTTTTTAATACGCCCTTATTACTTTTTATCGGTACCTTTTGCCGATATATGACCTAATGTCATCTTTAACGCGATATTTGTGTAGAATTTTAACTGCTCCTAATAAAAAAAGTAGCCTGTACTTTTGATACGCTTGATTGAAATCAGAAATTCATTTCTGTTTGCAACCTTAAAACCTTAGGCAAATTGCGAAATAGTGTTACGTCCGATTGATTTTTATAATTTTCAAAATAATTTATTTTTATTCATAAAATTTTTTAACATACAATGAGCCACGCGAACAGCAAAATACCTGCTAAGGGAAACCTTAGTGGGGAGAATAATGCGTGCGCTGACCAAAATGGAAAATATGGAGGGGCCGATAAGAAATTTAGGGACCAGAAACAAAAAAAGAGACTCTCTCTCTTATGGCTGCGATCATCGGAGTGTGCACAAGTTTTTATTTATTACAATGAAGAAAAAGAAAAGGAAAAGAGTTTGTTAAACGTGTATAAGTACTACATCATGGATTCGCACAGAGAAAGCAGGTACAATTAAAATATTAAATAAAAGTTTGAAATGTTCTATTAATTATATCGGAATTATAAAATAAAAATTCGAACACGTGTAGTTTAAAATTAAAATAATAAATGAAAGTTTGTAATGTTCAATTAATTATATCAGAAATACAAAATTAAAATTCGAACACGTGTAGTTTAAAATTAAAATATTAAATGAAAGTTTGTAATGTTCAATTAATTATATCAGAAATACAAAATTAAAATTCGAACACGTGTAGTTTAAAATTAAAATATTAAATGAAAGTTTGAAATGTTCAATTAATTATATCAGGATTACAAAATAAAAATTCGAACACGTGTAGTTTAAAATTAAAATAATAAATGAAAGTTTGTAATGTTCAATTAATTATATCAGAATTACAAAATTAAAATTCGAACATGTGTAGTTTAAAATTAAAATATTAAATGAAAGTTTGTAATGTTCAATTAATTATATCAGAAATACAAAATTAAAATTCGAACACGTGTAGTTTAAAATTAAAATATTAAATGAAAGTTTGAAATGTTCTATTAATTATATCAGAATTATAAAATAAAAATTCGAACACGTGTAGTTTAAAATTAAAATATTAAATGAAAGTTTGAAATGTTCAATTAATTATATCAGAATTACAAAATGAAAATTCGAACACGTGTAGTTTGAAATTAAAATGTTATTTGAAAGTTTGAAATGTTCAGTTAGTTATATCAGAATTACAAAATTAAAATTCGAGCATATGTTATTAAAAATTAAAATAGTAAATATAATTTTGAATCTTGTAAATCAGAGTCGGCTGACTAGCCACCTGTCTTTGGATTATAATTGAAATTTATTTGAATCAGGAGGTAATTCCAACATTGTAATTAGAAGCATAATCTCTAAACCTCGACATTTTTGTAATCGAATTGTTAATATAGTTAAAAATTAAAATTAAATATTGTTTTATTAATAAAAATTAAACCTATCCTCCTTAATAAAAGATCTCTGGGGTTCCCGGTCTATAGGCTTCGGCTTGGACCAAATACCCACTAAATCATTAAATTTATGTCAATCTGACATAACAATAGTATTTTCTTAAGAATAACAAAATTTGTTTTTTTACAAAAAATTATCAAATTAAAAAAATTAAGTGAATAAATGATTCAGAATGAAATAACAAATTTTACCTAATACCCAGTACATGACCTTTTTAATTTTAATCGGAATTAAAAAATTATTGAAAATTTTTAAACACGCTCTTAACGCCTGAGACGTCTTAAACGCGCTTCCAACACCTGAGACGCTTAATTTACGTTTTAAACGCCTGAGACGCCTGAAATACGCTTTAAATGCCTGAGACGTTTGAGATACGTTTTAAACGCCTGATAAGCTTGAGAAACGTTTGAAACGCCTGAGACGCTTGAGATACGTTTTAAATTTCGACTCGGGACCGTTCGATGGACGGTGTGGCTCAATAAGTTATAGATCAAATTGAACGGAATATAGTATAGTACAACTGGTAGAGCACTTGGCGCGATACCGACATGGTCTGGGTTCGATTCTCAGTTCGGGCTATCTATATTTTTCTCAATTTATCTATAAATTGTCTTATTGAGAAGGTTAATTGTAAGTTTAGGTTTCACTATATTAAAAAATTGGTTTTTTCATATTTTCTCAATAAGACAATTTGTAGATAAATTGAGAAAAATATAGATAGCCCGAAATGGGAATCGAAGCCAGACCATGTCAGTATCGCCCCAAGTTCTCTACCAGCAGACCAGATAAATCAAGAGCATGCTAAAACTAGCGGATGGATACTGAATTTAATTTTATTCATGTCTGATTAAATTTTCTTTTATTGCGAATATTTAAAGCTCAATAACTTTTTACCCGTTAGGATTACGAAAAAACTAACACAGTACTTTTTTGTAGATAATTAAATTTCCTACAAGAACAATTGATGAAGAATTCAGAGAAAAATTTTTTCATAGTTTTACCGGATGAAAACGTAAAAAAAATTTTTTTACGTGTTATTTAAATGGGAAAATATAAATTTATTGAGCTTCTTGAAGAATTGAGATATCAAGCTGCGCTTTGGAAGGAATTTTTTTTATACTTGAAAAAAGCTTTTGAGACAATAGCACTTGAAAAAAAAAAAAAATGTTTTTTTTTGGACCATTCTAGTATATATAAATGTATATTGATTCGGATTTTCCGTACGAGATGGCAATGCCTACTACGCATCTCATAAGTGTTCAGATTCATGCCTGTTTCAATATATAACAATTCCACGTCATACTTATTTGACAATCTGATCAAGAGACATGACGTGAAATCCTCAAATGATTCAATGACGTCACGTGTCCTCAACAATCCTTCCTTCAATTCTTTTCTATCTCTATTTTCTTCCTGACTGCATCAGTCATAAACCTTCTCTTTTTCATTTACTTGACACAAGAACATATATTCTTGATAATTTTCAAGAATATATAATTTTTTCTCAAGAATTCGTAGACTTGATGGAAATAATTTTTCTTTAATTCAAGTAAAGCTATTTTTTTGTTTACTCATAATGTCATAATATAATATCAAATTCATATAATAACAAAATTAAATTTTATGCTCTACTCTCAAGAAATTGATAATTGATAATGATGAAATAAATATTTTGAACTGATTTCTTGAACCAAGAAATTCTTGTTTAGACAATCTTATTTTGTTTTCTCAGTGTATTGTAAACTTTATGAACCAGACTTGTATAATTAGCTCTATATATATATATTGGCCATCATAATGTTTTTGGCAGTAATATTTATCAAATAGAATTTACAATAGTGTGTCGTAAAAACTATTATTTAGAGAGTCTGATCCAGCGTTACAATTTTATACAATATAATGTACGATAAAAATATCGTGAAAATTGAAAGAATTTTTTTCCCGTGTAGAGAATTTGTTAAGGGATAATTATAATACAATAGGAAGTTGATTACTCAATATGTTATTTTTAAAATAAATAATTTAGATGAGGGGTGCCCTGATGTAAATTAATGAACTGATTTCTTGTGATCACGATAACTCCCGAATAAAACAACTCACTGACCTTATTTTTTATTCCATTAGCATTAGTTTGGTGACTAGAATAACCCTTTAGTTAATCACTATCTAACTCTTTTCGATTCAAGTATAATTAATTAAAATTAAAAAAATTGAAATTCGTGATAACTTTAGCTGCCATTTTTCTCACTGTTGTTATTAGTTATTATCTATGCACTCATTTTCTTTTTTTTTTCACCAATTACTAGCAGCAGCACTAGCATAACAGTAAGATTTGAAAAAAGAGCGACATATAGGACAAAAATGCAGGATATTTAAAAAAATTAAAAAAAAATTAAACTAAAAATAGGAAAGGCAAAAAAAAAATGAAATTAATAAGTTAACAGTTGAATGAAAATTCATAATTAAAAAAACACTAATGGTATGAAATAAAAATGAAATAAAAGCAATGATTAAAAATAAAGTGAGAAATTCAGGTGTGCACTTTTGGATTATCCAACTTTTTTCTTAAATCAGAAAACATTTGAGCAAAGGAAAGAAAACTGAAGAGAAATTAATTCTTAAATAGTTCACTTATTGAACAAGTTTTAATTAAAATAATGATTCAATAACTTAAATGAATAAACAAGACAATTTAATAACTTACTTCACTCCATTGATCTGTTTCCCACATTGGGCAGGAAATTGTATTGCAAGTTTCTTGGCTTTTTGGTTTACGGCTGGGATTACATCTATGATCAGGAAGCTACAATGTTAAAATAAAACTAATAAATATCGATTTGTTTCATAAGAAAAAAAAAAAAAAAAAAAAAAATTATATTTTATAGTTTAGTAATTAGCCAAGGACAATGTTGTCTTACCTTAATAGTATCATTTTCGTTCTGTTCTGTACAATAAATAGACCTGGTTCTAGAACCACCACCACAGCTAGCACTGCATCTACTCCATTCACCACTACTCCATCTGTAGGAACAAAAATTCAAAGAATTCATGATAATAAGAATTTGTAAATTTCCAAAAAAAGAAGAAAATGGTTTCTCATTTGATGGAAGAAAATATTTAATAGTCAGAGTCTATTTAAAATTCTTAGTGAAGTAGTTCTGTTAACTGTCAAAAACGGGCAAAAAATAACGTACGTCTGCTACTAATGGAAAAGATTTGAAGAAATAAAAATGCGAGTAATACACGGTTACCATATTGATTTTTCTAGAAAATGTAATTTCCTACGAAATTATACTAGGCGGAATTTGAAAAAAAATTTTTCCATAATCTTAATAACTAAAAACTAAAATGAAAAATTTTCGCGCACTGATAGAAGGATTTCTTAGTATTTAAGAAATTATTTTTTTGTATTTTACAAATATTTCTTACTATTTAAGAAATGATTGTTTAATAGTTAAGAAATCATGCCTTAAGGCGGTATTCTAGTGTAGAATTTTGAAAAAATCGAAATTTTTTTTCATATTTCCATAGTTTAGACATTCAAGAATATGCCATTAAAAGGATTTTTCAAAATTCCTATTATTTCATGAGTTATAGCCGTTTCAGTGACGTGGCATCGATTCCGGTCCACCGCTATACGTTTCAAGGGCATTCGCGAATTAACCCCCTACAATGATAACCCGGTAGTAGAGAAAAAGAAGTGTGTTGAGCATGTTCAAAAACGCATGGGTTCACTGTTACGTAAAGCATAAAAGAGAATAAAGGTATTGGGGGCAAAGGCGCTGGTAAACTCACTAATAAGCTAATCAATGAATTGTCTTTATATTATGGTTTAGCAATTCGTCGAAATCCAGGTTCTGTTGAAGACATGAAGAGAGATGTGTAGGCAACCTACTTTCATAAAATTTCAACTAACGAAAATCCTCAGCACATGAATTGTTCATCTAGTCGGTGCAAGTATCAGAAGGCAATAGAAGACGGCACTATTGGCGAATTTGACTACAAAAGTCCTCTTCTAAATGACAACGTTTTACAAGTAATAAAACCAATTTATGAAAATTTATCAGCTGATTCTTTATTAGAACGATGTTTGGGTTCTAAAACCCAAAATAATAACGAATCTTTGAATTCGTTAATTTGGACTTTTGCTCTGAAGCATATTCACGCTGGACTGAAGACAATTGAAATTTCTACTTTCTTCGCAGTTAGTATTTTTAATGAAGGTTTTGTACCCATCTTAAAAATCTTAGATATTATGGGAATCACGATTGGCCCAGAAGCTAATGCTTTTGCAGCGAGACAGGACGAAGCGCGTATCGAGCGCTCGGAACTCTGGACTTCAGAGGCATCAAAGGAATTTAGTTAATGTAACGGGGCCGTTAAGCCCACCTCCGTTAGACGGGAGGCCACTACCTCACCCTTTTGGGCATACTCGCGCTGCGTGGTCCCTATTTATATAATCAATTTCCACCATATATTATAAAAGCGAAATATGAACATAAGCTCACATTAGCTTACCCATTAGGCATGCATTGCATGTGGGTGCCTCACTAACAACCACCACGAGTCCGACCTCATTTGGACCAAACGTTCCTCCCATCTCAGAAAATAGAGGGACTCTGGTTGAAGTGGGGCTTGGAATGGATCCCCCATGGTACCACACTTCCAGCTTTGGTCAACTGCTTGCTTAGGTTTAGTAGTGGGGGGCAAGCTCTTCCCCAACCCATAAGGGCTACCTCCACTTAGGAATGTAATCACCAAGATTTCATACATGCCATTATACACACTTGCCCTCATCCATCACCTAGTGATCGCTAATCTACGAGTTTTTTGTGGCCACCATGATGTTTTAAGGCACAAAATGGCGGGGGTTACCCACTCACCAAAGGGGCGTCAAAGGAATTAATTAATTAATGTAACGGGGCCGTTAAGCCCACCTCCGTTTGACGGGAGGCCGATACCTCGCCCTTTTGGGCATACTCGCGCTGCGTAATCCCTATTGTATATACTGAATCCACCATATATTATAATAGCGAAATATGAGCATAAGCTCATATTAACTTACCCATTAGGCATGCATTGCATGTGGGTGTCTCACCAACAGCCACCATGAGTCCTACCTCACTCGGCCCCCCATTCCTGCCATCCCAGGAAATAAAGAGACTTTGACCGAAATGGGGCTTGGAAATGGGGCCCCCATGGTACCAGACTTCAGCTCTGGTGAACTGCTTGCATAGATTAGTGGTGGGACGCAAGTTCTCCCCATACCCTATGTAAAGGGCCACTCCACTTGTTTCTTTCGGGTTCCCACAAGCAATTATCCGCTTGTTTCGAAACGTCCCCTCTAAGATTTTCTACTTTCCCCAAGCCAGATAGCACACTAATTATTCAAGCCAAATTAAAGTTGGGCGGCTTGGGGCGAAGGGCGTCAAAGGAATTAATTAATTAATGTAACGGGACCTAGGTCCACCTCCGCCGACCGGAAGCCGATTCCTCGCCCTTTTGGGCATACTCGCGTTGCGTGTGGTCCCTATTTTTATAATCAACTCCACCATATATTATAAAAGCTAAATATGAGCATAAGCTCACATTAACTTACCCATTAGGCATGCGTTGCATGTGGGTGTCTCACCAACAGCCACCACGAGTCCTACCTCACTCGGCCCCCCATTCCTGCCATCCCAGGAAATAAAGAGACTCTGACCGAAATGGGGCTTGGAAATGGGGCCCCCATGGTACCAGACTTCAGCTCTGGTGAACCGCTTGCATAGATTAGTGGTGGGACGCAAGTTCTCCCCATACCCTATGTAAAGGGTCACTCCACTTGTTTCTTTCGGGTTCCCACAAGCAATTATCCGCTTGTTTCTTTCGTCCCCTCTAAGATTTTCTACTTTCCCCAAGCTAGATAGCACACTAATTATTCAAGCCAAATTAAAGTTGGACAGCTTGGGGGAGGGCGTCAAAGGAGGGTAGAACTGCTTGTCTTCACCAGAGAACATCGGAGAATGAGCATTTCGAAGTAGAGGAAGGATTCTTATATGGAGCAGGAATCGCCGATGAAAAATAAGTGAGTATTCTGTACCATTCTATAAATTAAATTGTAGAAA
Source organism: Microplitis mediator (assembly GCF_029852145.1). NCBI lineage: Eukaryota > Metazoa > Arthropoda > Insecta > Hymenoptera > Braconidae > Microplitis > Microplitis mediator. The sequence continues at coordinate 15,825,478 of NC_079970.1, forward strand.
ACTTGTCTCAAAACTTTGAACGCATTTTTCTCGAAACTACTTTTTTCGAGGGTTATACAATAGCGGCATCTATAATAATTAAGAATTCATCTGTTTTTTATATTTTAGATCACCAGGAGGGTTGGAATAATGCACGCCAGGACACCCTCTTTTTTTTAGACCCCCACTTTGACTGCTCGTAACTTTGTCAATTAAAATTTTTTTTTTTTCATTAATTTTTTTATGTAATAATGAAACATCAATAAAGGAATGATAAAAAATGTATAGCAAAAATATTTTTTGTTTCCTTTGTACAGCGCTTTAAAAACCGGGCAAAATTAATGCCTCTACGCTAGAATACCCCCTTAAGAAATGAATATAATACACTGATTTAAGAAAATCGACTATTTTTTTTGTCTTCATTATATCGAAAATATTGTTGGAAATAACGGAAAAAAATTACTGTGAAAGTTTGAGCTCTTAATATTAATATTAACACCTGCCGCATCGTAGTTTTCAGTTTTCCGTTTAACTAACATGGAAAAATTTATTTGTTAAGCTTTGGAATTTTGTAGCTCACGGTGGGAGTAATTCTTTTAAATATTCAAGACATCATTTTATGGGAAATTTGACGCTCTACAAAAAAGGTCTCTTATGATTTTTCAATATTTTTATTTCTTTAAAAGTTATCCGAAGTTGAAGTTAGATTAACGATAAATTTTTACATTTTTTTGACGCAACCATTAACTTTATCGGAAAATTTTATAGGACATTTTTTGCGGAGCATTTTATTTCCTATAGCGTATCTCCAAGAAAATTATCGATATTTCTCACAAGTCGTAAGTTATTTGCAATTAACTGAATATTTTCTTAAATAATCTAAATTTTGTTGCTTAAAATTAACTATATTAAATTTTTACTGTTAAAAATTTTTATGGTAATTTTACAAAAAAAGCGTTGGAAGTCAATTGCCAATGCAGTTTTGTAATTTAATAAAACAGGCGTTGTAATTTTACGAAACATTTGTTACTATTGTAGTTTTGGAAAATTACAAAACAAAAGTATTAATGTTTCTAAACAGATAATAAAATCAGGCTTGTCAATTTCATATGACGAATGTTGTCATTTTCGAAAATAACTCAATTGGAAATTATTTGTAAAATCAAAATGTGTACACAGAAAAAACAGTTAACTTGAATCAAGGAAAACATTCTTGATTCGAGAAATTTTTTTTGATCGATTCGGAAAATAAAAATTTACTTGCACCAAGTAAACAATTATCTTCAAATGTTTATCTTGAATCAAAATTTTTTTTCTCACGTCAACATATTTTTACGCTGAAATCAAAAAATTTTCACTTGTTTTAAGAGTTAATATTTCTGAACGTAAGAGATATTTTTTTTTGAGCAAGATCCATTATTAACTTCCCACTGAGAAAATCAATGATTTTCAAAATTTCAGGAAGTTGTTGTTTTCACCCCGATTTGTGAAAATCGAACTTTCATCAGATGTCGACGTTCTGAGGTCCTAGGAAGATATTCTGACTATTTTGAGAATGATGTCCGAGTGCCCGTATGTATGTATGTATGTGTGTGTGTGTGTGTGTGTGTGTGTGTGCGTGCGGGAGTTTGTGTGCGGGAGTTTGTGTGTGTATGTCTGTGTGACCGGTCTATAACTTTTTAACTAATAAACCGATTTGGATGATTAAGGTGGCAATCAAAAGAGCTTGTTGACCATCAACTTTTCTGGAAATTTCAGATCATTTGATCAAGTAGACTCGAAAATATAGCCGGATTACGAAAAAAAAAATTTTTTTTTTCAGTTTTTTATTGATTTCTCAAAAACGAGTTAAACGATCGATTTCAAAATCAACTCAGCTCTAGAACTTTATAAGCCTCATCGAATGCAACCTCAACCATCTCAATCGGTTAGTTTGTTCGAGAGATATCGTTGGAAAAAGAAATGGTAAAAAACGGTTTTTTTCGACTCTCTTTGAAGTGACTTATCCGATCAATTTCAAAACCTAATCAGCTCTAGAACTCAATAAAATACGTCGATTGCCGCCACAACTATCAAAATCAGTCAATTCGTTTGCGAGATATCGTGGGAGAAAGAAATGCTTGAAACGGTTTTTTTCGAAAACAATGGGATAAAAAAGTATTTTCGAGCTCGAAGAGCTCGAAAATGTATTCACAACAACCGATAGACAGATTTTTTTTTATTTAATTTATTTTACTTCACAAATAAATTTACAAAACTCCTCTTTACAAAAGCACGCGAAAACGCAGCGTCAGTATTACCATCACTTATGCGCATAAAAGTAGTGCGACGATTTTTGCAATAACGATTGACGAAAAAATAAAAACTTGTCGTCATTTCCTACCAATGACAGCAATTTAATTACTCCCATCAAACATCAATCAAAAGTTTTCAAATAGCCTGAGCACCATCGCTCAGGGCCTTAGTTGACTATTAGATCTCGTGATCTTGAGCCCTACGGACCGCGAATAACGAAACCGCGAAAATTTCGTGAATCTTATTGCAGAAATCCGCGTTTGCGTCGAAAAGTCAGTAAGATCCTTAAACTAAAATTCTATTTAATTCAATTATTGCAGGAATCCACGTTTGCGTTGAAAAGTCAATAACTAAATCTAAAATTATCTATTAAAAATTCTCAAACATCTACACTTATCCAAAAAATTAAAGGAACAAGAAAATTTTATAAATTTTTTAGTGATTTTTGGAAGGCTGTAGTTTCGTGAAAAATCATCGCATCGAAAAAATAAAAAAAGCAAATTGAAGCTTGAAATCTCTAGTTTAAAGATCTTCCAGCAAAATATTTTTTTGAGCCACGGTTTTTGCGGAATCATAAGAAAAAAGTCGAGACAAAATTTTTCTAAATTTTTAAGTTTTGTTTTTTAGGTCTACGGGGCCGGGAAAAATTTTTTCAAGAACACGAATTCATGGTTCGTTTAGAAAATTTATTCAGCTACAATTTGCTTTTTTTTGTTTCTCTGTACGACAATTTGCTGCTGAGATATCAGCCTTTAAATGAAAAAGGAGCCTTTTGTCTTTGATTATTGATATCTCAGCAAGTAATGGTCACACAGTAATTTAAAGGGCAGTTTAATAAACTTGAATAAATTCCCTACAAGCTACATTTTCGATTTTTTCAAAAAAAAATTTTTTTTCATCCTTGATATCCATTTGAAAAACCCACAAAAAATGACCATTTTCTGGTTTTTTAGTCAACTCATCGCTACTCTGCAAATATTGATAAAAAAAATAATGTTGCCAGGTAATTTTACAGCTTAATGTACCCCCAAAAACCCTGGAAATTTTCAGATTGATCCATTGAACCGTTTGTCCGGTCCGATTGCTCAAAGTTTTGCAAAACAATTAAAGGAACAAGTTTTGTTCCTTAAATTGTGTAATCATTACCAAAATGAAAAAATTAATTTTTTTCAGATTTTCTTTCATTTTTGCGTTAGTTATTTAGTAAATGTAAGGTCAAGAGGAAAAAAAAAATTTTTCCAAAAAACGAGAGCAAACAAGAATTTTTTTACATTTTTTTTTTTTACGTTTCATTCGGGGGGTTATTTTTTTTTTCGTTTTTCGGAAAAAAATTTTTTTTTTTCCTCTTGACCTTACATTTACTGAATAACTAACGCAAAAATGAAAGAAAATCCGAAAAAAATTAATTTTTTCATTTTGGTAATGATTACACAATTTAAGGAACAAAACTTGTTCCTTTAATTGTTTTGCAAAACTTTGAGCAATCGGACCGGACAAACGGTTCAATGGATCAATCTGAAAATTTCCAGGGTTTTTGGAGGTACATTAAGCTGTAAAATTACCTGGCAACATTATTTTTTTTATCAATATTTGCAGAGTAGCGATGAGTTGACTAAAAAACCAGAAAATGGTCATTTTTTGTGGGTTTTTCAAATGGATATCAAGGATGAAAAAAAATTTTTTTTTGAAAAAATCGAAAATGTAGCTTGTAGGGAATTTATTTAAGTTTATTAAACTGCCCTTTAAATTACTGTGTGACCATTACTTGCTGAGATATCAATAATCAAAGACAAAAGGCTCCTTTTTCATTTAAAGGCTGATATCTGAGCAGCAAATTGTCGTGCAGAGAAACAAAAAAAAGCAAATTATAGCTGAATAAAGTTCCTAAACGAGCTATGAATTCATTTTCTTGAAAAAATTTTTCCCGGCCCCGTAGACCTAAAAAACAAAACTAAAAAATTTAGAAAAATTTTGTCTCGACTTTTTTCTTATGATTCCGCAAAAACCGTGGCTCAAAAAAATATTTTGCTGGAAGATCTTTAAACTAGAGATTTCAAGCTTCAATTTGCTTTTTTTATTTTTTCGATGCGATGATTTTTCACGAAACTACAGCCTTCCAAAAATCACTAAAAAATTTATAAAATTTTCTTGTTCCTTTAATTTTTTGGATAAGTGTATTAAAAATTCGGTTCGATTGAATAGTGATGGAAGATAAAAATAATTTGTAATCCAATCTCGAGTCGATTCCGTTCTGCGCATAATAGCCTTCGGGCCCAACAAAGACGCATAATACAACAAAATTGTATTCTCAAAATTTGTGAAAAGTATAGTGTATAAGTGAAGTTCAATTAAAAATGTTGTGATTGAAACGTTTAATAAAAAGACTAGAGATCATAACTTCAACCTTCAGAGTTTCATTCGAAAGTAGCACATAAGATTCTATCCTACAACCCCAGCCGCGCTTATTCAACCAAATTCACTCAGGAAGAGGCCGAGTAAGCTGCAAAGTTCTGGAGGGATAAAAGCCTGCCGTGTTAGAAGAAAGAATCATCTCAAGGTACAGGTTGTACACTACATAAGATTTTTGTAACTTTTTACAAGTGTTTTTTAACATTTTCTAAGATTTTCTATTTCAAAATGTAATGTGTCAAACGAAAAACATTCAAATACGATTCGATGGAACTAATTGTTGAGAAAAAAATCGGTCTATCGGTTGACCCTGCGGGCCGGCTCCAAAACTACCCGCCGTTTTCAAGCTCCTTGAGCTCGAAAAAATTGTTATGAGTACATTTCCGAGCTCTTCGAGCTTGGAAATACTGTTGCTTGCCGTTGTTTTCGAAATAGTATATTACATACCTCGGCTTCGCCTCGGCCAACATTTACATGTGCTCTGAGACTTTTCTTATTTTACTGGCCAAGGTGCGTATACTATTTTTCTGCTCGACGAAGCCCGAAAGTCACAGCTTCATTTAGGGCAGCGGCCCGAAAGTTGCCACTTTCCGGCCGGAGGGCAGAAAAAAACCGTTTTTTTCCATTTGTGAAGTTATACTTTAGGCGCGTTATGAAAAAATAATCAGAGTGAAATTTCAAGATTCGCGCGCATGAGTGTAACACAGGATTATCACGGATGAAGCTGCCTGCTAAACCACTCATTAAGTCTCGAAAAAAAGCTACCAACAAAATAATAATAGAACCTCTACCCGACTAGTGATTTTTAGGTGCACCCACTTGGGTTGCCCAATGGGGACCCTCCATTGGTATGTAACTCAGAAACGTACTTGGACCTTCAGGTACACTGCAGCAGCCATAGCGAGTTGCGAAGCATCTGAGGACCCGTGGAGTTCTGCAGATGCGTTTCCATGTAGCCAGTTCCACCGAGGAATCTGAAGCCTTGTAAGTTGCATCAGCTCCTTGCTGAAAAGAGTCCACTTGTGAATTTGCGAAGGCGAGATTCTGTCATTCCATGCGAGTTTTTTTAGTCACAAGTCTTGCATGAAGGCCTTGGCTCTGATGATTACTGGAGCGAGGAATCCAAGTGGATCATTTAAGCGAGAGTTCTCAAAGAGAATCATGCGTTTTGAAGTTGGCGAGTCTTCTGGCAACGTGTAGTTGAACTGGAAAACGACTTGATGTAGATTCCAGGACAAACCCAGGACTTTGATTGATTCATCACCAATCTCTCTTGTACCCTGAACCCCTCTTTACTGTGATTTAGCTTGAATAATTAACACCCACATGCGGACCACGCCTAATGGGTAAGCTAATGCGAGCTTATTCTCACATTTCACTTTTATAACATATGGTGGAAGATAAGTTGATTATCGCAGCACGTGTATACCCAAAAGGGTGAGGAACGGCCTCCCGTCAAACGGAGGTGGACTTAACACTCCCGTTACATTAACAAACCAATCTCCCTTGTCGAGTCAACCTTGTTGTCACCAGGTGACATTATTGCGAGTAATCTGAAGCTGTTGCTTGCCCACTTCGCTAGTGGGAAGCAGCCAGCTGCACACAGACCTTCAGTTTGTTTAACGATTTCAATTGCCTCCTTCTCAGTGTCAGCTCCACCGTAGATGTCATCTACATAGCGAGACTTGATCTTCGGAGTGACTGCCAGCGGAAATTTACTACCCTCATCCTCGGTGAGCTGTAGTAACGAGTGAACTGCTAAGAATGCTGTACTGGTTGTACCATAAGTCACCGTTGTGAGCGAAAAGGCAGCAAGTTCATGATCATTCTTCTCCCAAAGAATGCACTGTAGCGGCCAGTCTTGCGAATCGACGTCAATTTGCCAGAACATCTTCGTAATGTCTGTTCCAAACAAAACTAGGTGACTGCGAATTCTCAGAAGTACGTCGCAGATGTCGCTTTGTACTTTGGGCCCCACATGCAGTATGCTGTCCAGCGAAATTTCAGTCGAAGTGTTGCAGGAGCCGTTGAAGACTATTCGTAGCTTCGTCATGGTGCTCTGCTGCTTTAACACACCATGATGCGGCAGAAAATAATGTGAGTCAGGCAAGTCCTCCAGTGAAATAGCCTGCATGTGTCCCATCTGCTCGTACTCCTCCAAAAATTTGTGATAAAGTCGGTGCACGAGCCTGCGCAGAGAGAATTGCACTGCTTTGAGCGAATCTCCAAGTCGTGTATCGTGCTCTTTGACTGGTAGGTGAACAACGTATCGGCCATTTGCACGTATGTAATGTGTTCTGCGATAATGATCCTCAGATTGTTGATCATCCATAGAAAAGCGAGTTTGACCTTCAAACTAAGGCTCCTCGTGGTCCCAGAATTTAGCGATGAGATCTTGAAACTGAGTATCAGCCGTAACGTGTAGCGTGTGCACTTGATGGTCATCTGTGATGGTGTTTAAAGAGCTATATCCAATCCAGCCATAGAGCGTAGACTGAGCGATCGGCGAATGATTCTGCGGCCCTTGCGGAGTTGCGGATTGATGATGAGAGCTGCTGGCGCTGCTCTTAGAAGCATGTCGATGGGTCGCGATTGTAGGAATTGTGGGTCAGCGAGTTCAAGACCTTGTAGATGAGGCCATTTCTGATCTATTATCGTAAATGACGGCATGTTGACCGACAATTTGGACATGAGCTGGGCTTGGACAGTAAGCGAATGATTTCCATAAAACGAATTGGACTGAATGGTCGTCGACCCAAGAGGAATTTCTAGTGGTGTATTTCCAACGGCTCAAAGTACGAATTCCGATGGCTGAAGCCTAAGTCCAAGCCTTTTCTGTAGCGAGTTTGTCATGAGAGATAGCGCAGAGCCTTAATGAATGAGCATCCTGATCTTGACTGGCTCACCAATGTGCAAGTAGACAAGCTGCGGCTGTAGCCAGCAACACTTAGTTCTGAAGCGAGTAATCTGAAACAAACTATTGTTAGCGAATTCTGCATGATAACCAAACTTCATTGGAACTAGTTGGTACCTGCGTCACTAGCGGAGGTCTCTGGTGTCACAACTTCCCGTTGTGAAGCACTGGCTGAAATCACAGTGTGCAGAGTCGTGTGGTGTTTTAGTCCACACGTTCGGCACATCTGTTGGGTTCTGCAGTCTACTACTCAGTGGCGTCCCAAGCAGTTCCAGTACAAATGGTGAGCCTTGACCAGCGAAATTCTTCTTTCAAGCGGGGCATCCTTGTATTGCTTACAAGCCGGGCAGATTCCAGGCTCGCTGGTCTGCTCTGCCGGTGTATAGTACACCTGCGTGGCCGTGAATTGTTGCGAATGACTAGTGGTTGACGGTGAACGAGGTCTAGGCGGCCATGAGCGAGTTGCTTTCGAGTATGGCGGCTCGGCAGCTGGAGACCTTGACTTTTCAATAGCCCGTTGTGAATTCGGCCCAATTGCGGAATTTTTCCAAGTCATTACATGGACTTGAGAAAATTGTACAGCTTCGCATACGTAGGCCTGTCTTCTGTAAGGCTAAGAGTCTCCCACTCTTCGCGTAACTCTGGAGCGAGCCGTCTGAGAGTAACGTGGACTAGAATTGGATCCCATTCCCCCACGGGGACCTTCATTGAACCAATTGAATCCAGCGCTTTTCGGTTAGCGAGTAATACCGAGTCCAAGACTTCCGATGCGTGACTTGGAACCGGACTTGTGGCGAGTAATTCTTCTAGGTAGTTGCCTAGAAGTCTGCGAGAGTTCGAGTAGCGTTTTACCAGCAAATCCCATGCGACTGGGGATGAGTCATCAGTCATGGGCATGTTACTGATCAAAACGAGTGCGTCATTCTTCAATTGCGTTTTCAAATAAGACATTCGTTGAGCGCCAGTCAATTGTACAGCATTGATGATTAGAGAAGTGAAGAGGTCACGAAACTTCTTATAATCACCTGTAAATGTTAGTAAGCGAATGGCTGGTAACTTACTTGAGGATTGTCCATAAGCTAAAAACTGGGTGGTCTCAGCAGCTGGGCGACCCGCATCAGCCTTGACGAGCTGCGCTTCCTTTTTTGCAGCAAGTCTCAGCTTGATGGCGCTGTACATTTGAGCCCCCAATTCGTAGCGACTGTTCTTGTGATACGCATGCTCGAGAACTTCCGGATTCTCATCGTAGATTTTCTCGTGCAAACTCTCGTAGCGAGTGATCATGTCAGCGAGCTATTGAAGTTCCGTCTCAGTTCCAGCGAGTGTCAGCGATTGCATATACTCTACGGTCAAGCGTTGACCATAAATCTCAAAGTTGAAGATGCGCTTCTCCTGGAGCGCTACTCTTGGAGCGAATGACATGTTGAGGTCAAATTAACACTGATGAATTAACACTGGACCCCGAACGCTAAGTCTTAAGCCAAGTAATGCGAATTGGCTCTGACTTGTACCGGTGTATAAGATAGCCGTCGCGGGCGGCACCCAATGTGCCCAGCAATGCCCTCGACACTTAGCTGCTGTCCAGCGAATCACACACAATATTCACAAAGAGCGAATCACAAATTTCGAACAAATAGAAATTATTGCAACAATAACCAGACCAATCCTTCTCGAAGGACCAAAATGTTTAGTGACGAATAAGCTGAGGAATGATTGGATCTGGTTAGGTTGGTCAGGTTGCAATAAAATTAATTTAAAAACAACGAATTATTAAAATAAAAAATGAAAAACTTTATTCACACTATTCACAGAACACTGCGAATGCATACAATAATTAGTGCGCGAATTTACTCAGAAAGCACGACAATACAATTACCTCGTGGCCGCGAATGCACTTGGTTTTAACTAAATAATTAATACTGATAAATTATGCGAATTTAAGTCTAAATTAATAGTTTGAATAATAGTGAATGAAACTGCGATGATTTTGAGAACAATTAGTAGTTGTTCAGTAAGTTTAAACAAATCACTAAAAAAGGTTAATCAATTACTTTAATGTAAAAGCACGTGGCGAACAATAAAGCGATACTTGAGAAAAAGATGGCAAGTATGCGGGAGGACTTAACTCATCACTGAACAAATGTTTATTATATTTCACCGTCTCGTCCTCTAGATCAAGATGTATTCACGCTCTACCGATAGGTCTGAGTACTATTTTTCACAGATTTTATTCCCAAGTATTAAGAATTTGTATTGTGGTGCCCTCTCTGGATGCCTTTGTGCCATGTGTCTCTCCGGACTTCATAAAGTTTTTCTGTGCGGTTTGAGTACAACGGAAAAACTTTTTCTTACGCTAAAATTAAGCGAATCGTTTACAATAATTAAAAATTTACCCCAGAGGTACTCGTAAAGAACGAAGGGAACGTTCAAGAACAAGGAAGCGGTCAAGAAGTCGGTCAAAGTATGATAGATTATTAAATCAACTTAACCTTACACGAGAGGTTAGAGAACAGACAAGACGGCGTCATCGGAAAAGAGACAGACGATCAGCTGAAAGTTATTCATCTGACAGAAGTGCAAAACGCTCTAGATACTCTAGAAGTTCGTCGTATAGTGGTTGGTCTAGTGAACAGTCATGCAAATCATCGGATCAAAGTGAACCGTCATACTACAGAAAAGGCAAGTATCATCGGCATGATGATAGAAGAGACAAAGATGTTCTTTATACCGTTACGAAAAATTCTGATAAGCCCACGGAAACCAGTGACAAAGATGCACTGATTGTAGGCAATGGAAAAGGAAATCCAGAGAAGGTTAGTGACAAAGGCACACAACCTTCGACAGTCAACCAGGAGGGAGAGAGTGGTGACAAAGATACGCCACCTCCTTCAAATAATTCTCAAGGTGGCGCGGCAGTGGTTGCCGCGAAGAATCAACCAGCGGTCGATAATAATATTGAACAGATCCCGGTATATCCAGACACCGAATTATTAAATTTGTTAGGTGAGATTCCGTCACCAGATGGACCTTTGGGTCCAGACATTCACGGCGCTGTAGCTGAACGTTGGCTGAGTATATTAAAAGATGGACTCACAAAGGAGGTTAGACTCGAATTATTGAAAAAATATCCACCCGCTAAAAATTGTGCGACCATGAAAGCACCAGTCCTAAATCCGGAAGTCAAGTCAGCCTTAAACTCAACAGCGATCAAAAAAGATACTTTTCAAGTGTTAGCTCAGTCTAAAATTAGTGCATCATTGTCAGCAATTGGAGCTTTGTTAACGTCAATACTCCAACATAGAGAAAATAAACAAGATACAGATATAGACCATACAAAATTAATTTCCGGTCTCAATGATGCAGAAAAAATATTAACGGACCTCCATCACTCGATTTCAACATCCAGACGGCAGGTTATTTTAATGGGTCTCAATCCGATAACGAAAAGAATCGCAGATGACAGTAAAATTGATACACTGTTATTCGGATCGAATTTTTCGGAAGCTTTGAAGTCTGCAGAGACTATTGAGAAATCAACTAAAGCAATCTCTAAATCAACAACACGTCAAAGTTCATCTCATCAAGGAAATTCATCAGGGAAGTCATATTATTCATCACGAACATCTAGGAGGTCTTTAAACTCAAAGTTCCCGTTGAGGAAAAAACACAGTCATGTGAATCCTCAGCGGGACAACCAAAAATCTCGGAGCAGCCACCGACGGTAGAGGTAAGTGGTTTAGCAGGTCGTCTAAGATCCTTTTTTGAACAATGGACCAACATAACCTCGAACTCGGTGATTTTAAATGTAATCAGGGGCTATAAAATACCCTTTACTTATAAAGTACGACAGCCCGTGCCTCCACCAGAGCCAAAATTATCAAAGACTGACAAACAAATTGCCAAAAAATTAATTAAAGATCTAAAGGATCGAAAAGTAGTCTGCGAGTGTAGGGATCAAAAAGGTCAGTTTATATTATCATACTTTCTCGTAGACAAACCTAATGGTGAAAAAAGGTTTATTTTAAACCTGAAAAAACTGAATAAGTTCATCTCAGCACTCCACTTTAAAATGGCGGATCTAAAAACGGTCAAACGTTTGGTAACCAAGGGTTGTTTTATGGCAACTTTAGACTTGAAAGATTTATATTATTTAGTTTCAATTGATAATCGATATCGAAAATTTTTACGATTTAGGTTTCAGGGAATCCTGTATGAGTTTAATTGTCTGCCGTTTGGCTTATGCACGGCCCCACAAGTATTCACTAAACTATTAAAGCCAATAAGTCAGTGGTTAAGAGAAAGAGGAATTATATCAGCTGTTTATATTGACGATATATTGATAATTGGTCAATCGTATAAAGAATGCTTGAGTAATGTTAGCAGAGCAAGAGGCTTGCTAGAATCACTTGGATTTATTTTAAATTTAGATAAATATCAATTAGAGCCTGCACTTGATTATAATTACCAAGAAGCCTCACACATCTGCATCGTCGCAAACTATTAGTAAATGGGTGAAGGTCACCTTAGCCGAGAGTGGTGTGGATACACCAATTTTCTCGGCTCATAGCACTAGACATGCCGCTGCTCCAGCTGCAGCACTGAAAGGCCTCAATATAGAGACCATCCGAAAAATGGCTGGTTGGACTGAAAAATCTAGGATGTTTGCGGAAGTATACAATATTCCTCAGGTAAAACAAGAAAATTTTGTGACAGCAATGTTGTCCAAGAACCGAAAATAATATAATTTAGCTTAATATTACATATTATAAATGATACATTGTCAAAAACGGAGTGTGAATAAAAAAAAAAAAAAAAATTAATCTGCGTCTTTCTGAATGGCTACATCTTGATCTAGAGGACGAGACGGTGAAATATAATTGGAAAATCGATCGAACTTACCTGTAAGTGATGGTCGATCGAAATTATATGAACCGTCTCGTCCAAATAGATCAAGTACCCTCCCTAAATCGCACCCAATTTTCGATTAATTCTTTTTTTCTCCCTTCCTCTCAAAACGTAATGAAGTCCAGAGATACACAGGGCACAAAGGCATCCAGAGAGGGCACCACAATAAAAATTCTTAATACTTGGGATTAAAATCTGTGAAAAATAGTACTCAGACCTATCGGTAAAGCGTGACTACATCTTGATCTATTCGGACGAGACGGTTCATATAATTTCGATCGACCATCACTTATAGGTAAGTTCGATCGATCTTCCAATTATTGATTTATAATATCTAATTTTCTACAATAAATCTTATTCATCAATCTAAGATTCTTTTAGTTCAGATTTGATGATTATTAATGGTACTAGGTTTCGATTCCAGTTTTCAAGATGGGTAAAACAAATGCGGAAATGTGTAAAAACTATTACAATCAAAAGAAGATGCTACGGCAGTGGACATAATTTAAAAACAACATTCGAATTTTATTGTAAATAATTATTTGAATGCAATTAAAAAAAATCGGTCTGTCAGTTGACCCTGCGGGCCAGCCCCAAAACTTCCCGCTGTTTTCGAGCTCGCTGAGCTCGAAAACATTATTGTGAATATATTTTCGAGCTCTTCGAGCTCGCAAATACTTTTGTATGCCATTGTTTTGTAAAAAACCATTTTTTAGCATTTCTTTCTCCCACGATATCTCGCGAACGAATTAACCGATTTTGATGGTTGAGGTGGCAATCGACGCGTTTTATCAAGTTCTAAAGCTGGTCGAATTTTGAAATTGATTTATTTAGCCGTTTTTGAGAAATTTCAAAAAAACCAAAGAAAAATTTCTTTTTGAATTCTTTCGTCAACGGTTTCTCTTGAACGAATGAACCGATTTTGATGGTTGAGGTGGCATTCGACGCGGCTTATAGAGTTTTAGAGCTGATTAGATTTTGGAATCAATCCATCGAGCAAATTAAAAGTTATCCAAATAAAACATTTTTGAAAAAATTTTATTTTTGAAATATCTCTGAACGCACCCTACCGATTAAGTTCAAATTTTTACGGCCTCAAGACATTAACAAGCCGCGTCGAATGACACCTCAACGATCAAAATCGGTTCATCCGTTCAAGAGTTATGAATATTTACATACATACATACGGACGTACATACACACATACATACACTCGGACATCATCGTGAAATTAGTCAGGATAGCTTCCTAGAACCTCAAAACGTCCAAATTTGATAGAAATTCAGTTTTTGCAAATCGGACCGAAACCAATAACTTCCCGAATTTTTGAAAATTTTCAATTTTCTTAGCGGGAAGTTAAAAATTCTTACGCGCGTACATAAGTACACGCACCCATTTTTTTTCTCCAACGATATCTATCAAACGGATTGACCGATTGAAACGGTTGAGGTCAGATTCTGAAATCGATTTATCAAGTCATTTTGAGACATTTCGAAAAACTAAAAAAAAAATTTTTTTTTTAATTATTTCGTTAACGGTTTCTCTTGATCGAATAAACCGATTTTGATGGTTGAGGTGGCATTTGACGTGGTTTATAAAGTTTTAGACCTGATTACATTTTGGAATTAATCAATCGACTAAATTAAAAGTTTTCCAAATAAAACATTTTTGAAAAAATTTTATTTTTTAAATATCTCCGGACGCACACGATCTAAAAGCTCAAAAACATTAGTATAAATACATTGTCGAGCTCAAAAATACCTTTGTTTTCCTTCTTTTAGGCGCTTTTCAAGCTTAAAAGGGTTACGTTTTATGTTAAAGTTTAAAAATTTAGAATCCAAAATAATTAATGAATGAGCGTTTCTTATATAATTATTCACAATTATGTTCAATAATTAACTCAAAACTAAGTATTTACGTGATACGTTATATCTATATAGTGTAAGTACATCGTGATACGAACGAACATGAAGATTTTTAAGCAGTCACTTTTAATGACTTACATAAAGAAGAACATATAAGTTTTGAGTAATTTTGTTAAGTTATTATGATGTTATTCAATAAAAAAAGTAGATATAGATTTTACATTTATTATTTCGTCGACGATATATCTTGAACGGATTATCTGATTGGGACGTTCTTGGCAGCAATTGGTGCGTTTTATTGAGTTCTAGAGCTGATAAAGTTTTGTGAATGGTTGGTTCAGCCGTTTCGACGATATTTATATAAAACCGTTTTCTACTATTTTTTTCGGACGGATGTCAAGCGATAGCTTTTATCAGGTGCTAGAGCTGATTAGATTTAGGTTTCCACTGTATTTAAATGGTGTATTACCGTACGATGGACGGTGTGGCTGAATAAATTATAGATCAAATTGAACGGAATATAGTATAGTGCCGGATAGCTCAACTGGTAGAGCACTCGGCGCGATACCGAATTGGTCTAGTCTCTGCGTTAGAATTTAGGGGATTATTTCACGCAGCATGGGACCGCAAATTAGTCCCTGCGCATAATTAGGTGAGGTCAACGCAGGTTGGTGGCCCAGAGAACTGACCCGAGACGGACACTAGAGTTCCGTTAGCGAAAACGCATCGACGCAAAATTCTTTCTGGTCAAGTAATTATTCATTAGAACTTTTCTTTTGATATATTAAACTTAATATATTTAACTTATTGTAAGTGATACGTAAGCTTTCCGCTTGGTTCTTTCATAATTTATTTGAATTAAAATTTAACTTGTTAATTGAGATACGTGGTGTTGCTTTGATACACCAAATTGAATATTACACCTAAAAATCGTTTATCTGGTCAAATAAATAATACCAAAGTGTATAAAGTGAGTAGTGTGGTTTTTCTTCGCGTGCGACAACCTGCCGACGCTGATCCCAGGAGCCCGTGGAACCGATTGGACACCAACATCACTAGGACCAAGTCGAGAAGAATCGTCGACCAGTATCGTCAGTAAGCAGATCAAGATTCTGATAAGTTCTAAACAAATTATATATAAATCTACGGATTATAATTCTTTTTCTCTCTCTTTAACACAACGCGAAATTTTACTATTAATGAATTCAATCTCACCAAGTACGATAAGCCTTCGCGCATCGAAACCATTAATTAATTTACTGATGGACGCACATATTTATTTAATGAATTAATTCATATAATAAAAGGGGAAATTTTTTTGTACATTTGGGATCTTGGCTAAATAAAAATTATAAATTTTATTGAGTCTCTACCAATTAAAATTCTTTTATCACCAGCGTCACATAGAATAAGTATTCTCTTTCAGCCGCCCGTCCGGTACAGAACGAGTCAACCTACTCCTGAGATAATTATAATAATTTTTCCGATTTCAGAACCAGCAAGCAGAAAACCTAAATTTATATTTACAATAAATAATTAATAATTTATAAATTTGAATTTATTCGGGAAAAATTAATTAACTGTGGTTCGTGGTTATGGGGCCCACCGTTATAATAACTAAACTGAACATTTCAAACTTTCATTTAATGTTTTAATTTTAAATTACACGTGTTCGAATTTTAATTTTGTAATTCTGATATAACTAAACTGAACATTTAATATTTTAATTTTAAATTACACGTATCTGAATTTTAATTTTAAAATTCGAATATTACTAAAATGGACATTTCAAGATTTGATTTAATATTTGAATTTTTATTTTATACCTATTTTTCTGTGTCAATATATGACGAAGTATTTATACTGGTTTAATTCATACTAACACTTTTCCTTTTCTTTTTCTTTATTGTAAAAAAAAAATTGTTTACACCTTGATGATTGCGGCCAGAAGAGAGAGCGAGGGTTTTCTTTTGTTTCTGGGGCCCAAAATTTTTTTACCTGCCCCTCCATATTTTTTACTTTGGTCGGCGCACGCATTATTCTCCCCACTAAGATTTTCCTTAACAGGTATTTTGCTGTTCGCGTGGCTCATTGAATGTTATAAAATTTTATAAATAAAAAAAAATTATTTTGAAAATTATAAAAATTAATCGGACGTAACACTCGATTTTCGAAAATCGGGGTGAAAACCATAACTTTCCGAATTTTCCGAAAATCGACGATTTTCGTAGCGGGAAGTTAAAAACTAAAATTTTTTTTTTAAACACCCTCATAAACATGGGCTATTCCATGCCAAATCGAACAAGAAAATCCAAGAAGAAGAAAATCCAAGAAAATCGATGATTTTTGAAAAATTCGGAAAGTGATTGTTTTCACCCCGATTTTAAAAAATCGAGTTTTCATCAGATGTTGACGTTTTGAGGTCCTAGGAAGCTATTCTGACTATTTTCAGATTGATGTCCAAGTGTGTGTGTGTGTGTGTGTGTGTGTGTGTGTGTGTGTGTGTGTGTAGGTAAACTCTTTGTAACTTTTTAACTAATGAATGAATTTGGAAGGTTAAAGTGACAATCGAGAGAGCTTGTTGGCCATCAACTTTCTGAAAAATTTCAGATCATTTGATCAAGTAGACTGGAAAATATTAATGAATTACGAAAAAAAAATTTTTTGTTTTTTAGTTTTTTATTAAATTCTCAGATAAGACTTAAACGATCGACTTTAAAATCTATTCAGCTCTCGAACTTATTAAAACCCGTCGATTGCCGTGTTAGCCATCTCAATCAGTTAATTTGTTCGAGAGATATTGCGAGAGAAAGAAATGGTAAAAAACAATTATTTGCGAATATCTTTGAAATAACTCAACCAAACAATTCCAAAATATATTTAGCTCTAGAACTCAATAAAATACGTCGACTGCCGCCTTAACCATAAAAATCGGTCAATTCGTTAGCGAGATATCGTGGAAGAAAGAAATGTTAAACAAATTTTTTCGGAAACCAACTCCGAGGGGGGCTGCGGTAGGGTCAAAGTTATTTATACTCCCGTTCTATCATTTTGAGACTTACCGAGTTGAACTTTGGCACATATGTTTCTCACATTCTTACGAATCTAACATCACCGGTATTTATTTCGGAAACTTACTTGAGAGAGGTTGTGATGGGGTCAAAGATAATATGTTCCTGTTTTTTTATTTTGTGTCGGGGTGACCTAATGTTCAACTGACGGGTCAGCAAAAATTAAATTTCTCGCCCTTTCCCATCTGCGCATCTGCCCTCGCGTCGATTAGTTTGCCGGCGCAACGGTAGGGGATGGGTCTGCTGCAGCTCGTCGCCAGACGACTTCTTGTTTTAGAATTAATTACAACCTGCTAGTCAAACTGAACAGTCGTTCTGATCTTTTCGATAGTTTTGAATAGAGAGTGAGTTTCATAGTCAGGCAGACGCCTCAGAAAAAATTTTGTCAAAATTGTTGGTGAGATTTATCTATCACGTTTGGGTCCAACGTCGTTTGATTTGCACTTCATTCCACGTTCACTGCTAACCTCATCATGGCCAGGCACCTGGGACAGGTGGATGTAAGTTTTTGTTCTCACTAAGATAAGTTTGTCAAACAACAGTTGAATTGTTGAGTTAAATTTCGTGCATCGTCTTTTATAAAATTGCATTTCATTTTATTGCTTCTGATCTCGGGTCTCAATACACGAGAAGAATCGTTTATTCAACAAAATTTTACTGTCAGGGTATTTTCCCCTCGACACCTGAAAATCCATTGTAAATTCGTAGCCTGTCGAACGTCACTTATATAAAATTTATTAAGAAAAGTTCTCGGTAATAAGTTAAAATAAATTGAGTGCGAGTATTCGAGGTCTTGAAGTTTAGTGACATCGAGTACAAGACGCAAATTTCGGCGCATGCGCAGTAGTGCTCTTTTGAGTAAAGTCAGTTGTAATTTGTTATATATAATTTATAAGAAAGTAAAAAAATTTTTTATTTTTAGTAAATAAACAAATCAGTGTTGAACTGAAATAAATTTGGTTGTAATTAAATTTATTTCTTAGCATAAGTTTTTCCTATCCTAGTCAAGCCACGAACTTGGCTACGTCCGACATCAACGAACCCAGTGTCCAACTACTGCTGGAGATTACTAAGAAGGACTGTCCGAACTTTCTGGTACGGGGAAGCTAGGGCATACCCTTACAATATCGAGACCTACAGGCTCTACCTACAGAGATGAAAGTTTATTATGACATGTAGGCCATAATAAAAATAAATGAATAATTTTTTTCGTCCGATCATTATAATTATGATGTCATAATTTATAATTTGAGTGTATGTTATTAATTTATTAAAACTTATTACGATTATGTGAATACGATTGCAAAGGAAGTCACAAGTAGAAGCCATAGTTATAACAATAACTTAATCATAAAAAAAAAATCATCACTAAACTTTAATATACGCCCAATGAAACGGGTGAGTAACGGCTAGTATATATATATATATATATATATATATATATATATATATATATATATATATATATATATATATATATATATATATTCATTTTACAGTAATATTTTTTTACTATAACTTTAGAATAAAAGATGAAGGAAAGAAAATTGAGAAAATGAAAGGAAAAAAACATGAAATAACTTTACAATGCTTTTCTTTTAGTTAATGGCCGTTCTAGAGGCATAAAAGGGTGTGTATTGCAACGAGAAATTCAGTCGACCGACATCTCTTTTACTCTGTATTGCTTTCTCGTTTTCAAAACGACGTCACACGAAAACACTTTTGGCGTCGAGCCGAAAAGTCTTTTCTCAATACTGAAACTATTTTTCTATTGCAGACAGTTACCGACAAAGAAATAATAAAAAAGTGTGATTCAAAAAATAAAAATCTAATATTTCGATCTGAATATCAAATTACTTTTATTAAGTTTTGACCCGACCCCCTTCGATTTCGCTGAAACTTTTTTATCATTTTTTATCCTACCAAAGACATTTTCCTGAATTTTTTCAGATTTTTTTACCCAACCCAAAAAAAGTTACGAATTTTTGAAAAAAACCGCTCTTTTTTTTTAAATTGCTATAACTTTCTCAAAAATTAATCTTTTGGCACTTTTTTTTTTTCTTAAAATTTGTGTTTTTAAATGTAGTTTTCAGAACAAAATACGAAAATTTTTTCTGAAGTCATGATATAAGAAATATTCTTTCCTCTTAAGGAATATTCTTTTCTCTAATTTTCGCGTTTGTCAATTGAACTATTGATGATAGAACAAAAAATTTCGTACACATTTTTTTGTGTATCAAATTTGCAACAAAGTTGTAAAGGTGAAAGTTACAGAACTTGCTAGTTTTTATTTTTATGATTTTTCAACTGTCATGTAATATATTAATGATAGATATAAAATTTGAATAACAAATGTAAAGTATACAGGTGACAATATTTGGCCTAAAAAAGGCCGAAACAGCTTAATTTGGCTGAAATCACGCCGAAATTCTAAAATTTTATTGAAAGAGGCCGAAAGTTGACCAAAAACACGCCGAAAATTTTTTAATGTTATTAAACAGGCCGACAAAAGGTCGTAAAAAGGTCCAAAAGATTTTATTCTTCTAAAAGAGGCCGAAAATTGGCCGGTATTGGGCCGACAACTGAATCGGCCTTCTTTTGGCCTATTTTCGGCCAGAATGTATTTTTTTTCAACAAAATTATCAGGTCGATTCAACTGTCGGCCAAATTTAGGCCTGTTTTCGGCCAAAGATTTTTACTCACTATAATTATATTGAATAAAAAAATATATATTCTGGCCGAAAAATGGCTGAAGACAGGTCAATTCGACTGTCGGCCAAATATCAGCCAAATGTTGGCCTGTTTTCGGCCAAAGATTCTTACATGCAATAATTTTATCGAAAAATCTGGGCGTCGGTTGACCCTGCGGGCCAGGCCCAAAACTTCCCGCTATTTTCGAGCTTCTTGACCTCGAAAACATTGTTATGAATACATTTTCGAGCTCTTCGAACTTGAAAATACTCTTGTATGCCATTCTTTTCGAAAAAAAAAACGTTTTTTTAGCATTTCTTCCTCCCACGATATCTTACGAACGAACGAACCGATTTCGATGGTTGAGGCGGCAATCAACGTATTTTATTGAGTTCTAGAGCTGATCAGATTTTGGAATTGATTGGTTGAGTTTTCTCAAAGATATGTACAAATAACTGTTTTTTACCAATTCTTTCTCTCGCAATATCTCTTGAACAAATTAACCGATTGAGATGGCTAAGGCGGCAATCGACGCGCTTTGAGTTCTGGAGCTGATTATATTTTAAAATTGATCGTATATATCGCTTCTCAGAAATCAATAAAAAACTAAAAAAAAAAATTTTTTTTTTCGTTATTCGCCAATATTTTCGAGTCTATTTGATCAAATGTTCTGTAATTATCAAAAAAGTTGATGGCCAACATGCTCTTTCGATTGCTGCCTCAACCATCCAAATCGGTTCATTAGATAGAATGTTATAAAGAGTTTACATACATACATACACACACACACACACACACACACACACACACACACACACACACACACACACACACACACACACACACACACACACACACACACATACATACATACAGACACTCGGACATCATTCTGAAAATAGTCAGAATAGCTTCCTAGGACCTCGAAACGTCGACATCTGATGAAATTGCGACTTTCGCAAATCGGGGTGAAAACAATAACTTCCCGAATTTTTTGAAAATAATTTATTTTCTTAGCGGGAAGTTAAAAAAATGTATTCTGGCCGAAAATAGGCCAAAAAAAGGCCGATTCATATGTCATCCAAATATCGGCCAATTTTTGGCCTCTTTAAGAAGAATCAAAATATTTCGGCCTTCTTACGACCGATTGCCGGCCTGTGTAATAACATTAAAAAATTTTCGGCGTGTTTTTGGTCAACTTTCGGCCTCTTTCAATAAAATTTTAGAATTTCGGCGTGATTTCAGCCAAATTAAGCTGTTTCGGCCTTTTTTCGGCCAAATATTGTCACCTGGATCCTTTATATTTGTTATTCAAATTTTATATCTATCATTAATATATTACATGACATAGTTGAAAAATCGTAAAAATAAAAACTAGCAAGTTCTGTAACTTTCACCTTTACAACTTTGTTGCAAATTTGATACACTAAAAAATTTGTACGAAATTTTTTGTTCTATCATCAATAGTTCAATTGATAAAAGCGAAAATTAGAAAAAAGAAATTTTGTGAGGCTGTATCTTTGTTGTTGTTAATTATATGAAAAATTCAATAGAACTTTTTTGATATGGCATCAAACGAACTACAAAATCGCCATTTAACTTTTTGTTCTATCTCCAATAACTTAGCTGCAAAATGCAGAAAACGCGAAATTTTAGAAAATTAAAATTTTAAACATCCGTAGAAACTCAAATATCGATAATTGACATTTGACTCAATGAAATTTTTTGTCAAAAACTTAATGCTAAGAAAGACCTATTCATTCATTTTATCGATCAAAACTTTCTTCCCAGCTTGCAGGAGAAAATACTGTTAAAAAACTTTTTTCACGTGTTATTTAAATGCGAAATCTTAAAGTTTCATGGATGACATCTTAAAATTGAAATCAAGAGCTGTCCTTCGGACCGAATTTTTATTTAGATATATCCAATGATATTTTGAGGTGAGAGTAGAATAAGAAATATCGATTTTTTTTGGCACACTTTTATATATATAATTTCCTCATTTATAGCTATTAACAAGTAGTAATTTATTCAAATTGATAAACTTTATTCAACTTTAGTCCAATTAATTAAGTTTAATTCTTTTGCGCGCATAACTCACCTAATAACAAATAATTAAATATAAAAACGACCAAGTTACTTACTAAGGATTGATATCCAAAATTATACAGTTAATAAAAAATGAAAATATTGATTAACATACTTTGTTGCACAAGGATGTGTATTACATGGTAATATTGTTTTCGTTGGTTTTTTATCAAGATCACATTTTCTTTCATCAACTGTGCTGTCATCTTGAAGCAATTTACAAATTGCTATGGCCATTTTAAAACCTAGTATGGAATAAAAAAGTAAAATTATATTAAAATTCTTTTATTATATTATACGTCTCATTCTCGATGATAACTTGTAGTACTGATTATGTGTAAACCTCACAACGTTTGGAGTTAAAATTTAAAAAATTTTGGCACGCTTTGTGCCATCTATAAGATATTCTTATCTGTTACCGACTGTTGTTTCTCATATCTTTTCGTTGTGCGTAAAGCAAACACGTTTACGAGTATCATTAAAGCTCATTAACAAATTAAATTTCAACGATCTGACTATTCAACGATGAAGAAGAGGAAGCACTCGAGATCATCATCAAGGGAGAGGAAGAGACATAGAAGTCGAGATCGATCTGATGAAAGATTGCAAATAATGCAAAAATAATAAAAAAGGTCTACCAGAGAAAGAGAATATACCTCCATCTGAGATAAAATCTGATACTGGTGATCAAAAAATTTATAGCTTAAAACATTCCACACGAATATTTAAGCATAGCCAAAAATATCCACACGATATTTGGCTGGCCATACTCACGACTATGTTCAACAAGAACAAAATTAACTCTTGAGTTGCACAATAAGTCCGGGCCTGTCAGTAAGACAAAACAATTTAGCTCTAGTAGATTATAATTCTTATTGGAAGAATTATTTTTACTGATTTATCTCTCCTTTTTCCTGTCCTCTGTTTGTACACGCAGCTCTAGTGAACACAAATGAAGTTGTTACTTCAATCGCTGACAAGGAACAGGACAACAGCGAAGCTGTAGACACGACAGGAAAAACTGAGAGCAACGAGAAGACAGAGACTACAAAAGACTCAGCAGCTACACTGAGAAAAATAAAATACTTTTATCAAGAACATTTACTTGAGACAAAAACATATATTCTTGATAATTTTCAAGAATATATAATTTTGTCTCAAGAATTCGTAGAATTGAAGGAAATAATTTTCATTTAATTTAAGTAAAGCTATTCTTTTGTTTACTAATAATATAATATCAAATTCATATAATAACAAAAATAAATTTGATGCTCTTTTCTCAAGAAATTGATAATTAATAATAAAAAAATAAATGTTTTGAACGGATTTCTTGAACCAAGAAATTCTTGTTTGGAAAATAGTATTTTTTTTCTCGATGTATGGAGGAAATTTTAAAGATTTTAGGTCATGACTCCCTCATCAAAATAGCTAAAGATCGACTTCCAACCGGAATTAGTCACTACATGGACTAAATGGACTAGGAAAGGATTTTTGTTTACTGAAGCTCCTAAAGTTAACCGAGAATTTATGCCGGTGCTGTCTGAAATTGCTGTCAAGAGGGACAAGCACTTCCTCGAAACCAAAAACATTGTGGACTCCGCATTGTCTGCGCTAGGGGCAACAATATCGATGGTTCTAGACAGAGAGTCAAACGAAATCGACCAAGAGAAATTTCTCGAATATTTGTCATATGCGGGACAACCACTGACGGACGTATTCCTTCAACAGTCTGTTGCCAGAAAGTCATTCATTACACTTCTGCTTTTTAAGTCTATAAAACCAGCGATAGATGCCTCTAAGGCAGATGAATAGCTCTATGGAAACGATTTCACAGAGCAAGTGAAAGAGGCTAAGACCATAGAAAAGATAACAGCGGGCATAAACGCTGCAGATAAAAAAACAACAAAATCAACCTGGTCAAAAAACAAGGATCAGGGAAACAGGAAGAACCCACCTGCAAGGTACAAGCAGGTGGGTCAATTCCAAAAGAAACCAACGATCAAGTTCAGGAGCCGCACACAGAATATGCCCCAGAGCACACCACAGAGCTCGTCGAGACAATACAGCAAATCGGAGGGCCAGTACACGCTGAGAAAATAACTAACCCGGTAATTTCAGGTAGACTGAAGTATTTTGTCCAAGAATGGGTAAAAATTACTTCAGATCAATCTATTATAAATTGTTTGAGAGTATACCAAATACCTTTAAAGGAGCCACCATACCAAGATACTCCACCACCTGAGTATCGTGGCAATGACAAAGATTTAGAAATTACCGAATCCGAAATCAATAAACTCTTGAAAATAAGAGCGATCGAGCCATGTGAACCTACACCTGGACAGTTTCTTTCCTCATTCTTTACGATTCCTAAAACAGATGGACCATATAGGTTTATTATAAATTTTAAAAAATTAAATAAATTCATAGATTTGGTCCACTTCAAAATGGAAGACATTCGAGCAGCAAAGCAGCTAGTTATGCTCAATGCCTACCTAGGTTCTATGGACCTTAAGGACTCTTTTTATATGATCCCAATTCATAAGAAATTTAAAAAATACTCAAGATTTGTATTTTTAGGCAAGTTATTTTAATTTACTTGTCTTCCATTTGAGTAAGTATAAGTTCGTACATCTTTACCAAGATTATGAAGCCGGTAATGAATTATCTCAGGCGTCAGGAAATATTACTTATAATATATCTAGACGATATATTGATCACGTGTCTATCATATTGACAATGTTTACGGAATATTAATAAAGTGATTAAAATCCTGAAAAGATTGGGCTTAATTATAAATTATAATAAAAGCTCACTTATACCTCAAAACGTATGTAAATATTGAGAATTTAATACTAACACAAAAGATTTAATTTTAGAATTAACAGATAAAAAGAAAAATCAAATAATATCTTTACTTATAAACTTAAAAATCGGAAATCGGTATAAGATACGCGGAATAGCTTATATATTGGGTGTTTTAATGGCAGCATGTTCGGCGATAGCTTATGGTCCGGTTTATTGCAAGAGATAAGAGCGAGAAAAATGTCTTGCTTTAGCCATAAATGGCAATAATTATGAATCAGAAATGTTGGTAAAGGAAGAGCTAGCAGAAAATATTACGTGGTAGATTAAAAATGCTCAGATTGGGATAAATCCAATCAGAACTCAACAATTCACACTAGAGATATTCTCAGACTCCTCCTTAACGGGTCGGGGTGCACACGGTGAGAAAAAGAGTGTATTCGGGTTTTGGAGCCAGGAAGAAAGAAGACACTACATAAATTATTTAGAGCTGCAAGCTGCTTCCTTTGCATTAAAGTGTTTCGCTTTACACCTATCAGGGAAATAAATATTGTTACGATTAGAAAACACCACTGCCATAGCATATGTAAATAAGATGGGTGGGGTACAGTTTCCTCACTTGAGCAAACTTGCGCGAGAAATTTGGTTATGGTGCGAGGATAGGACACTCTGGGTTGTCGCGTCATACATACCATCAAAAGAGAACGTGGAAGCAGATGCCGCTTCTAGAATCACTAACATGGATACTGATTAGGAGTTATCCCAAAGCTATATTTTTATAATGTTCAGAAGAAGTTTGGTCCATTTACAATAGACCTCTTTGCATTACGAACAAATAAAAAGTGCGAAACATTTTGCTCTAGATTTGCAGAACCACAGGCATCATTCGTAGATGCATTAACGATTCCATGGAATAATACGGATTTCTACGCGTTTCCTCCATGTTCTCTTATTTTAAAGGCTCTAAGGAAAATAATTATAGATAAAGCAGAGGGTATAATGATTGTACCAATGTGGTCAACAAAACCTTGGTATCCTTTCTTCAATTCTCTTCTTATTGAACCCCATTTGATACTGGAGCCTAACAAAAATTTACTAATTTCTCCTTGCAGGTCGAAGAAACACCCACTAGCATCCAATCTCTCTCTACTAGTGGGGAAATTATCATGGTGAGCTTTATCAGAAGGGGATTAAGCCAGGACATGTTTAAATCGCTCAGTCCAGCTACGAAAAAACAATACCAAGGCTCATTAAAATTGTGGTCTCAATTGTCTATAGAGAATAAAATCGACATGTTTAACACAAATTCGACTGATGTCATAGCCTTTTTAACTAGAAGATGGCAAGACGGCGCTAATTGTAGTACATTAAATACATCTAGGGCAGCCATATCTTTAACATCGATACAAAAGATCTCTAAGGATGGCCAAATTTTAAGATTTATGAAAGGGATATATAAACAAAAGCCTCCAACTTCAAAATACGACTGCACATGGGATACACTCCCAGTATTGTAGTATCTCGTGTCGCTTCATCTACTTAACAGCCTGACTACTAAGGAAATTGGAGAAAAAGTAGCCACTCTGTTAGCGCTAACGACTGCGCAAAGATTACAGACCCTAGCATTGATTGATATTAATAACATTAAATATTTAAAATCAGGGGTCACCGTAAAAATTCCAGAGCCAATTTTATTTTAAAAATAAACCTGGCATGTACATGGCATCAATAATTAAAGAATACCTAGAGTATTGGGACCTTAGAATTCTGATACGCTAATTGGTGGTTAAAGCTAAAACTACTCAAAGTAGGCTAAATCATGAATGTTTACATGTGTCTATACGTCTATCAGCTGATATAAATAGTAAATACTTAATTATTGAGTTTTTAAGAATTGAAAAATTATTTTCGTTTAATTTAAAAAAATTTATGATTTATAAACATGTGATTTCCATCAACAAAAATTAAAAGTAACATATATTGTTTGCATGGTTGTAAAAGTCGTGCTTCTAAAAATGACAGTGTTCGTTTTTTCATATTCCTCGAAAAATTGGAATCGTTGTGACTTTAAAAAACAAATAGGCTCAAGAAGAAAAATTCGGCCGTTTTGATATTTTCTGGTATAAATAAAACAGTTTTGCTACCATACACTGACATGAAACATCAAACCAACTTAACAAAAAAAACTCATAGCCACGGTTCTTCCACCTTTGAAAATTTCACCATTTATTTTATCCAGATCATCTCGAATACTTGATGATTAAAGACAAAAAGTAATAATTTTTAAACAATTATTGTCCTCATTAACCTTACCAAACTTCAACAAGTGTCTGTAATTTATTATATTTTCATTGCCGGTAAAATTTTTTACTTTGAGGTGCTCCACTAACAAATTAACAGATGGGATGAATTAAAACATGCATTATTTACTATAATAATCTTTTACACATAATAATTTAAATAAATTATCAAAACATAAATAAGCCAGTAGATTTAATATAGTAAACATTCAAAGCAGCCTACTTTGAGTAGTTTATTTCTTGGCCACCAGATGACTAATATCTAAGCCACGCCCATTCTAAGGTTCCAAATACAAAGGACTTAAGAGCCCCAGATAATTCAAGGCTATTGATATCTACAATCAAACCGCACGAACCAGTTTCAGCACAAACTCTGGGACATTGGATGAAGGGACTACTAGGGAAATCAGGAATTGACACTAAACTATTCTCAGCTTACAGCACACGGCACGCCGCAGTGTCGTCAGCTTACAAATTTGGAGTCAACATCGACACCATTCGCCGTACAGCAGGATGGACAGAACGATCAAAGATGTTCGCAAAGTTTTATAATCAACCGATTCATGTGTCGAAAGAGCAGGTTGTACGTGCAATTATTAACAATAAAAATTAATACAGTCAGAATATAGTAATAGTTAATACTAAGGAAATAAAATAATAAGAGTAACTAAGATTGCAAGTTATTTACACTAAACATCTATAAGTTATCATCGAGAACGAGACGTGTAACATAATTGTACGATGAAATGAGCCCTTACGGGTGAAGTTCAATCGAAATAATGTTACACGTCTCGTTCGAAGATGATCAGTCCCTCCCTATAGAATCCCAACTATTTACCCGTGATCATTTTCTTTTCATTGCATCTTTTAGCATTACCAAGCACGTTATTCTTATTAACAAAAAAAAAAAAAAACAGGAATCTCTGAACAACATGAGGAACAACAGTCGGTAACAGATAAGTATATCTTATAGATGGCGCAAAGCGCGGCAAAAATTTTTCAAATTTAAACTCTAAACGTTGTGAGGCTTACACATAATCAGTACTACAAGTTATCATCTTCGAACGAGATGTGTAACGTAATTTCGATCGAACTTTGCCCGTAAGGGCTCGTTTGGTCGTACAATTATACCACACGATAATTACTTGATAATTTCTTTGAGAATCAAGAGGAGTAAATGATATAACAAGAATAAGATAATTACCACCACCGCAAGATTTAGAACAAGCAGATATCGATTCCAGGCTCCATGAATATCTCGACTGGCAAGTTGAACCATTGCCACCGCATACACCGCAAAGATCTTTCGTTTTACCACTGCCTACTTTCATATCACAGCCTACAATCTGTGAACAATAGAATGATTCATTTATTCATTAAAATGTTATAAAAAATATAATGTATGTAATGCAATGTGTAAGCTATTTTACCGTAGGACTAGTATCTTAATAGATTTAAAAGACGACACTGTGTCCTATATATGGGTCATTCCACCAAATAAAATTTTTTTTTAAGTGTGATCTCCGCGGATTTTGCTTAAATTTTGTGGAGTGATTCTCTACATCAAAATCAAAATTCCCTGACGAGTTGAGCTTTTAATATTAAGTACTTTTGTAGTGATGATTCTTGGAATTTTAACGATTTATTTTTTAGCTTTTTCATTAATTTTTTTCAATAGTAAAAACATTTTCTATAAAAATACAAGCACGACATTGCTTTGGTAGAAAATTCACAGCTTCTCGGTAAGAATATTTATTTTTTATTATAAGTAATGGAAGACCCTCAAAACTTTAATTAAAGTGAAAAAAGTGATTTTTCTGGCCTTGCGACAATTTTTAGTTCAAATTTGATATTTTTTTCTGGAAACTGAGAATTTTTTACAAAAAATTTTTTATTTTGGTGATGGGGTTATTCTTTGTTTGAACATAAATCAATTATAAAATAATGATAATTAATTTTATGATTTTTTTTAAACAGTAAAATATTTTCATAGAAATTTTCCAAGTTTCGACATTTGAAATTATCGTCAAAAAATTCGCATAACATACTCTATTGTACATCTAAAGAGTACTGCTGTTTAACTATAAATTATACTTTTTAAAGACCCGGTATTTACTCCCAGATTAGAAAATACGATTAATGACGATTGAAAATGTTTTAATCGCTTTGAATCGTCAATTGATGATTAAAGGTGATTAAAAACGATTCAATTTTTAATAGTTTTAAATCGTTTTTAATCCTCATGCGGGACCAGAAATTGCAAAATTATTTTACGATTAAAGACGATCCATGATGATTTGAAATTTTTTAATCGTCATAAATTGTCTTTAATCGTAAAATAATATTGCGATTTCTGGTCCCACATGAAGATTAAAAACGATTTATGACAATTTAAAATCTTTAATCGTCTATTGAAAACGATTAAATTTTTAATCGTTTTTAATCCCCTTGAAAAATAAAACATATATGGCCGTATATAGTTCACATATGAAGCATACACGTAGAAAAAAATATAGTCAATTTTACTAAAAAATATGAGAATAATTACTAAATTTGGATAGTAATCTTGAAACGCTTATGATTTATATGAAAAATTCATAAACAGATTAGCATATTTTACAAGTCGTTTAGTAAATTTTACTATCCCATTTTGTAAATTTTACTATCCCGTTTAGTAAATTTTACTATATTAGAATGGAAAAAATTAAATTGAATTTTTAACAGTTTTTCAACTTTTTATTATTATTGATCATTATTATTATTATTTTTGTCATCTGTATTGATGTTGGTGAGGATTTTTGTTTTTTAAAAAATCACTCGATTCAACCGAGATTCGAACCCTGATCTCCCGCGCGTGAGTCCTTTCCAATGTCTGACGGCCCGATGCGTCCTTTGAACAGAAGTTTCAAAACTTGTAATACATCTTTGTATATGCTATCCCCACCAACTTAATTTAATCTATACATAGTAGAATTTACTATACCGATAGTAAAAAAATATAATCGTGTTAGCCAAAAATACATTGCGTATAGTAATTTTTAATATTTTATACAGTAACAATCCTATATTGTATTAGAAAATTTACATTCTTAAATTTGTATTTATTAATAGTACTTGATAGTAAAATTTACTATACAAATAGTAAAAAATATAATCGTCTTAGCAAAAAATACATTACGTATAGTAATTTTTAATATCTTATTATGTAATTATTACTAACTAGTAAATTTTACTAAACGTTTAGTAATAATTACAATACAGAATGTATTTTTTCATATCTGTTAGTAAATTTTATTACTATAGTATTGTAATTTTTACTATACATTTTTCTCCGTGTATATAGTCATACATGGAGCATGTATGGCCATAAATGGGCATACCAACTTTTTTAATACAGTCATGCATGGGCATATATAAATCATATAAGGCCATACATGGTTCTGTATGACTATGCATTACTTGAAAAAAAATTCTAAGTCAATCAGGAGCTTAGCACATCGAAAAATTCGCTTTCCTATTTAAATAACATGGGAAAAAAAATTTTTTAGTTTGGAATTTTTAGTAGATTTCATAAAAATCTAACTATTGTATTTGTCCTCATGATGGAATTTTTGAAAAATTTTGCTACCTCTAAACTCAGCTCGATGAGCTGAGTCAGGAAATACATTCAGTTCAAAAGTTTATATATGTATTTATATATTACATCAAATCCATCTGAAAGCTCTTCGAATAAGCTTCAATTTTCATGCCTGTATATATATGCCTAGACCACTGAAATTACTTATTTTACCATTCATTCAATCAAATTTTGCTATTGCATTAGTTCTCCTACTTTTTAGTACATTCATGGAGCTACTTAAATTCATATTATCGCAGTGTGACACTTATAAAATCCATACATCTCAATTCAGTGGGTATATACAATTTTGTTTTATCGACAGTGTATAAATGATATGATATATCAATAACATGATTAACATTAGTTATGATGATATTATTCTCTATATCTACTCGTCGTTTGACATTCTACTAGGCTTTTTATTTCAAATATTAGTACTAATTTCAAGTACGACGCTTTGATGTATCGCAATCAATTTTTAATCTTAGAATATTTTATTAGTAAATTTTATTGAAAGCAAATTATCGCCTTTGTCCTTATGGTAGAATTCTCAAGCATTAAAACCATAATCTATCATAATTTTTCGAATAGGGTCCGGAATACCATTGGTCCAATAGTTTGAATATATGCATACGTATCTTTAAATAACGTCAAATCAAAACATATAGTGCATTATCATCAAAAATTCTTCTGAAGCTCATTTAGTTAGCTTCAATTTTTGGCATTATACTTATAATTTTTGGATTTTTTTTGTTTGATTATCTCGAGAATTTTTAAGAAAATGTAAAAAAAAATTTTATTTCAATATTAGCTTTTATTTGAACAGTGAAAAAAATTAAACAATGAGAAATCTACTTCCATTTCGGCTGCCGAATGGCCTTTTTTACCTAGGCAATGGCTCATTATACGAATAAGCCCAGCATACATTTCTGTAGGGAATTGAACGCTCAACAAAAAAAGTCTCTTATCATTTTTTGATAAATCCATTTTTTTTCAAGCAGGAATATTTTTTTTGTTCTATAAGTTGTTAGTTTTTCAGGTAGGACAAAAAAAAAATTTCGCCTAAACATGAAACACCCTAATGGCCATGTATGCCATGTATGCCGTGATTAATTAAACATATATGGCCGTTTATAGTCCATGTATGGGCATGTATGGCCATACATAGTTGTAGTGTTGAGTACTATTCCAAACAGAAGTGAATACAGTCTAGATAGCATACAGTACTGTCCGAAATTTTTCTTTTACAGAAAGTACTCAGCACTATCCCAAAGAGTTGCCATCACTACACTGGTCACAAAAATTAAGGGATAGAAAAAAAATCCGAAATTTTTAGGTGATTTTCAACATGCTGTAACTCGGTGAAAAATGGTCGCAGAAGAAAATAAAAAAAAAGCAAATTTGTAGCCTCAAGTTTCTAGTTCTCA
The DNA here is from genome assembly GCF_029852145.1 of Microplitis mediator. Taxonomy (NCBI): domain Eukaryota; kingdom Metazoa; phylum Arthropoda; class Insecta; order Hymenoptera; family Braconidae; genus Microplitis; species Microplitis mediator. The sequence goes on from NC_079970.1 coordinate 15,857,843, forward strand.
AATCTGGACCTCGAATTTTTTTATCATGCACGGTTTCGGAGTAATCATAAAAAAACCGACGAAAAAAAAATTTCCAAAATTTATGCTGGTCTTTCAATAACTCTATGGGCGTCAATAAATTTTTTTGAATAATCCAACTTTATGACTCTTTTAGGAAATTTTATACCTTATAATGTGGCGGTCTGAAAAAGTCTGTACGACGATTTGGCACCGAGTTATCATTGATCAAAACAAAAAAGTCCATTTTGGCTTTCATAATCAATAACTCCGGACGTATTGATTGCACAGAGAATGGAAGCAGGGTTTTCAAAACTGGAAAACATTCTCTATAAGGCAAAATTAGTGGCTTTTGATAGAAAAATTTTTTTTAAAGCGATATTGTTTAGTAAAAAACAGGTCGAAATTCGCAAATTTAAGGATATTCGGAAATCTTGCTATAACTTTGGATATAACGGATGTAGAAAGGATATCTTCGTTTTTTTCCAACCTCAAAGTGTCCTGAAAAAACTCTGAAAATTTCGAATCGCTGCGATTTTTCTTTCTTAGTGCCCCGAAGCTTTAAATTTATCGATTTTGTCAAAAATCACCATAATTGATAGTTTTTCGGTTTTTGTCAAAAATCACCATAAAAATTTGAAAAAAACATTTTGTTTTTTCAATTTTTTTCGACAATCAATCTTTTTGATCGAGGAAATGAAGATTGTCGGTAAAGAAAAACATTTTCAAATCGAAAAAATGAACAAAAACCGAGAAACTACCAATTATGGTGATTTTTGACAAAATCGATAAATTTAAAGCTTCGGGGCACTAAGAAAGAAAAATCGCAGCGATTTGAAATTTTCAGAGTTTTTTCAGGACACTTTGAGAATGGAAAAAAACGAAGATATCCTTTCTACATCCGTTATATCTAAAGTTATAGCAAGATTTCCGAATATCCTTAAGTTTACGAATTTTCGACCTGTTTTTCACTAAACAATATCGCTTTAAAAAAAATTTTTTTATCAAAAGCCACTAATTTTGCCTTATAGAGAATGTTTTCCAGTTTTGAAAACCCTGCTTCCATTCTCTGTGCGATCAATACGTCCGGAGTTATTGATTATCAAAGCCAAAATAGACTTTTTTGCTTTGATCAATGATAACTCGGTGCCAAATCCTCGCAAAGACTTTTTCAGATCGCCAAATTAAAGGGTATAAGATTTCCTAAAAGAGTCATAAAGTTGGATTATTCAAAAAAATTTATTGACGCCCATAGAGTTATTGAAAGACCAGCAAAAATTTTGAAAATTTTTTTGCGTCGGTTTTCTTATGATTATTCCGGAACCGTGCATGATAAAAAAATTTGAAGTGCAGATCTGAAAACTAGAAACTTGAGGCTACAATTTGCTTTTTTTTAATTTTCTTCTGCGACCATTTTTCACTGAGTTACAGCATGTTGAAAATCACTTAAAAATTTCGGATTTTTTTTCTATCCCTTAATTTTTGTGACCAGTGTATTTTAACAAATGGCAATTATAGCACCGTCCTGACTGCTGTAATTAGTATTTATTTATTTTTTTTTTTGTTGTGTATACCTATCAAAATAGATTTACGCAATGGCGCCTAGCGCATTTTAAATTCACGTTAAAAAAATATCTAATACATTGACAATTACGTGTATGAAATATAGTCAAGAGCTTTAATAACAGCACAACGTCTTTAAAGACGTTATTTTAAATATTTGTCAAATAATTATATTAGTAACAGGGTTTAAGTTTTAAATTAGAATTATTATTTATATACTACTCGAATTTAAATTTTGCCGCGAATATTGTTTTACCTCATTTATTTTCAAGTAGTAAACAATCTTTTTCAAATAAAATTATGTAGTTGATAATTACGGGTTTTCTGAATTAAAATTAACTTTTACTCACAACTCGATTAATATCAACTTTCAGAGTCGATTAATCGATTCCAAGAATCAAAATGAATAAGCTCGAAGTCTGAATCAAAAATCGATTCTTTGGTGGATCTTTTCATCCCTAAAATGCTGTACCTAATATAGAATTATACGACTGCTCATAAATTGGAGTTCAGAGGATTAACGCAATTAGTGTATCCGACCTGTTATTATTATAAGTTCTAGCTATATTGTGGTTTAATCTGATAATTAAAAACATAGACGGGTTACAAATATAGATGTATTATAATAAGTATAGATTATTACACTTTTGTGTTTGTATAAACTGAGAAAATCTTAACTGACGTCAATCGTGACCTGAGTAATACTGAGGTAAAAGACTGATTTATCATTCAGGTAAGAGCATATAGGGCTCAAGGCTTTGGATTATATTATTCATCCCTTATCTTATGGCTTGAGACTCGTGACTCGGGTTAGGAGATTTAGGAAAACAGCGAGTACTACTGTTAGATAAAGTAAAAAATAACAAAAAAAAAAAAAAAAAAATAGACAAATACAAATGAATGATAATAATAATAATTTTTGTGAGTATTGAAAAGAATTTGATCCGTCTACTTTAAATAGAAAAAGAAAGAAGATACAGACAGCAAAATATAAAAAGAAAGTCGCATGTAATACAGGGGTTGTCTGAGGTATAAAGGAGTAAAAAAAGGAATAAAACGAAAAAAGGCTGTCAGATATATAGAACGTAAGAAACAGTATCGCGAGTTTTCATCACATGTGTACGATGGAATAAAGAAATGGTGCTTGTTGCTTTCAGAAACAAGTGGCCTCAACGGCTACAGAATGACGTCGAAGCTTGGTATAGGTGGAAGTGAGCGTAAGAGATAGAGTCTGGTAGCTTATTTGCTGCTGTGTGACAGTCTTAGATAGCCCTATATGTTATCAGGACAAGATATATTTTTGCGGCAGTGATGGAATGCTTCTGCTGATTGAATCCATATAACTAGTAATTTCAGTTTGAAAATTTTTAACTTACCGGTCGGGCTATGAAATATAATTAATTCATTCAAACTATAAGTTGAAGAAAAATAAATAAATTTGATTTCCCTATGGTATACCATAGCGGCATGTGCCTCACCCTATTCCTTTTTATCCATCTTTCCTACCCGACCTAGCTCTTCTACTTGGGATTACTACTGCTGGCGCTGATGTTCTACCATGTACTGGATTTATATGAATGAGAAAACTAATTGAATTCCCGGCCAGTACAGTAAGCAAGATTTTAAACCCTTGCCTACCACGGAAAATAATTGCAGGCTATCGATATTCCGCTACTGACGTCAGTTATAAAATAACATATTTGATTTTATACACATATCAACATAGTTGACAGATATATTCGGGCGTTTACAAAAAAAAAACAATTTTTTCTTTTTCTCGGAAACAGGTTCAAAAGTTTCATTTAGACATAAAAATACGCCTTTGAAAATTAGTTATTGTCATTTACAGTCGGACTAACATAAAATATCATGAATTATTTGTCAGCATTATTTAGATTCAAAATTATCATACAAACAAAAATCTATAACGCAAAGTGGTTGATATAGTGAAGAGTAAATTTCATTTAAACGATCGGCTAATTTATTGAGCTTACCAAACAAGTTCCACCAATACAAACATCAAGACTGTCGTCTGCATGGCATCGAGTGCCATCATGTACTTTATTAGCAAGTTGAACGACAATTGAGTCATCAGTATCCAATTCAGTAAGACTATCTTCAATACTTTCTTCATCTGAAGTTAGCTTATTATTCTTGTCATCTTGGTGACTCGAGTCGTAGTCTCTTGTTGATAAAGTTGAGAACCGGGATGAAACGCCACGGCAAATTAGAGAGCAGGGTCTTGTTGGATCGTCGTATGGATACCATTTTAGTAACTGTCCACTGTATGGTACGTTGTCAAATGCGCTGCATTGCTCTGCGCGAAAATCACTCGGTATCTCGCATGCCTGCAACAGTAGAAAGAGAATTAGAGGATGAGTAGTGAACAGAAGATAAAGGGAGTTGTAAAAAGAATGAGATGAGTGTTCTAACGACCTATTAATCTTCTCAGCCTCCGGTACGGTCATTGGTAATTGTTTCCCCTCCTCACCCTCCTTCATTTATATCCATGTACTCTTGTACTATTTCTCTATATACGTGAGAAGGGACTAGGATAACGAAAGAACGAGTTAGGACACGTTCAGGGTCTATCTCACCAGCACTCTTATAGATTACTTTTGTACTAGTCTAAGAAAAGTCTTTTCGATGCAGTTTCAATCCACGTCGGGTCCTTGTTCGTATTCTTCCTTATATAATCCTTTTTTTTTTATTTTACATTTATTTTATTTTTTCTCGTTTGGGAAAATAAATAAAATGCCAAACGAGCCAAGATTACGTGGCAAAGTGCCAGACACGTGCGTCTAGAGGAAGTTTTATTTGATAGAAGAATATCGATGGTTAGATAAAAAACATTAATAAAAATAACGGTATAAGAACACAAAAAAAATTGGTCTATCGGTTGACCGAAGCTCCTTGAACTCGAAAACATTGTTGTGATTACATTTTCTAGCTCTTCGAGCTCGAAAATACTTTTGTGTGCCGTTGTTTTCGAAGAAAAACGTTTTTTAGAATTTTCTCTCCAACGATATCTCTCAAACGAGTTGAACGATTGAGACGGTTAAGGTGGCAACCGACGGGTTCTATTGAGTTCTAAAGCTGATCAAAGTTTTAAGTTAATTTATCTAGTTATTTTTCAGATATTTCTAAAAAACTAATAAAATTTTTTTTTTAATTCTTTCGACAACGGTTTCTCTTGAACGAATGAACCGATTTTGATGGTTGAGGTGGCATTCGACGCGTCTGATGAAGTTCTAGAGCTAACAAGGTTTTGGAATGAATCCATCGAGCATATGACAAGTTATCCAAAAAAACATTTTTAAAAAAATTTTACTTTTGGAATATCTCCGAACGCACCCTACCGATCAATTTCAATTGACTAGCCGCGTCGAATGCCACCTTGACGATCAAAATCGCATCATCCGTTCAAAAGTTACAGATATTTACAAACGTACGCACACACATACATACACTCGGACATCATCTTGAAATTAGTCAGAATAGCTTTGTAGAACCTCAAAACGTCAAGATCTAATAGAAATTCGATTTTCGAAAATCGGACCGAAACCAATATCTTCCCGAATTTGTCAAAATTTTCATTTTTCTTAGTGGAAAGTTAAAAATGCAAAACTCAGCGTAATTTTTGACAATGATTGTACCATTAGTTTTTAATATTAAAAAATAAGGTCTACACGCCACATTAGGGTGGCGCAAAAAAACCGACTATTTTTAACTTCCCATTGAGAAAATCGATGATTTTTAAAAAATTTGGGAAGTTATTGGTTTCACCCCGATTTTCAAAAACCGGGTTTTCATCATATGTCGACATTTGAAGGTGCTAGGATGCTATTCTGATATTTTCAGAGCGATGTCTGTGTGTGTGTGTGTGTGTGTGTGTGTGTGTGTGTGTGTGTGTGTGTGTGTGTGTGTGTCGATGTAAACCTCTCATATCTTTTTGATGAATGAACCGATTAAAAATGGTTCTTGCGTCATTCGAAAGAAATCTTCTGAACTTAGATTTTCAAACAAATTTTAGACCATTTAGTCAATTAAACTCTGAGATATTTAAGAAATACGAAAAAAAAAAAAATTTTATTTTCGTTTTTTTTGGATATTGTGAAAACTGTTGGATCGATCAATTTCAAAATCTAATAAGCTATAGAACTCGATAAAAGCTTTCGATTGCCACCAAGAACGTCTCAATTAGATAATCCGTTCTAAAGATATCGTCGACGAAAGAAACAGTAGAAAACGGTTTTTTGCAAATATCGTCGTAAAGACTTAACCAATCATTCCCAAAATATCATCAGCTCTAGACCTTAATAAATCGCGCCGATTGCCACCTTAACCGTCTTAATCGGATAATCCGTTCGAGAGATATCGTCGACGAAAGAATGAAAAAAAATCGTTTTTTTTTTTCGTTTTTCGTGAATATTTCGGAAACTATCGAATCGATCAATTAAAATATCTAATCAGCTCCAGAACTCGATAAAAGCATCCAGTTGCTGCCAAGAACGTCCCAATCAGATAATCCGTTCGAGAGATATCGTCGACGGAATAATAAATGTTAAATCAATATCTGCTTTTTTCATTGAATAACATAATAATTACTAAACAAAATCACTCAAAACTAATATGTTCTTTATATAAGTCATTAGAAGTGATTGCCTAAAAATCGTCATGTTCGCTCGTATCAGGATATACTTACACGATATAGATGCAACGTATCACGTTGTAATGAGGTGGAACGCTCCTACATTACAATTTAAATATAATTTCGACTCGCGCCAAAAGATCCGCCCTCCTTCTTCAACAACTGTCAACAACTGGAGAAAGTACAGTCACTGAAGCGCCGGGGTCGCTACGGTCGAGTCCCGACATTTGGTTTTAGGGGTTGGCCAACCTGAGTGGAGAGGTACGACGGCCAGAGACGACAAACTATCGGTCTTTAACTGCCGTGGACGGACGTGCCTTACTACGACTACCACTAACATCTTGGTTTCCACTACAATTTTCCATATACTACTACTACTACTACACGTGCTGCTAGTCATCATTAAAATGGGCTAAGAGCATAGAAGCCCACGGCTCATGGAAGCTTATTCTTTTATTAAGTTAATTAAGTTATTTAAACTGGTATTGTTCAGTCACGAGCTTAATAATTTTGAAAAGCTTCGTGTACTTTCGCTACGTACGGGAGCAGCCGAACTCGCTACTGACTTGAATGTCAGAATAGTGTCGGGTCACTCGCTATCTGGGGCCGACACCTGCAATTTCTTGCTCATGACCGTCTCAAAATGGCATGAGAATCCGCTACCAGCCGGCCAATTAGAGAAATTTGCGGCTAACTATTTCCTGTTGGCGCGCTTTTAAGCCAATGGGAAAATTCGTTACTGCAGCCATGCTGCCACGTCACCACCGAGCAGCCAAGAAGGAAGAAGACGACGTCTCTATTTCCAATCTACATCGATCAGTACAAACTCAGCTATCCATCCAATCGCTTCGCTCAAAATAGTATATCTCTAGTGTGATATAAGTCTGAACCGCTCCGCTAAATCTCTGCTTAAATATTCTCAATAATTAGCTAGTATATCAAGGCTACTAATTATTGAGTATATATTGAATTGTTGCTCGCGTCTTATTAATTATAAATTAATTATCGCGTCATTAACCGCTACCGACCACGTGTCGTATTTATACGCGTATTCTTTTACAGTCGCATTCGCTATCGCGTATCTTGTAGTTGCGTTCGCTATCTTTCTCACAGTTTTAGTGTACATATTGTTTAATAAAGATCTATTTTATTATCTGTAATTTTGTGTTTATTGTTAGTTATTGAATTAACCACACCTACACCAGAATCCCACAGAGCATTCGCTCATTTTACAGGTATTTATATAATACTTATTGTGGAACGGATCTGGTTGATTGGAAAGGATTGGAATGGTTTGGTAGACTTGGAAGGAAGGATTGGTAATGGTTTTGGTCTTGGAGGAAAAGGATCGGTGGAATAAGAAGGACTGGTTAAGGTTGGAGATTGTTGGAGTAAGTGAAGTCGTTTTGTTTATTGTCGGGTTAACTATTTTATTTGAAAATAATATTTAATATTGGAGTCGATTACTAAATTAGAGTCAGTAGAGTCACATTGTCATTAATTAAATTAGTCGAGTCAGTTATCTTTGTCTAAGTCAATTGTCGAGTCAGTGTCATCAGTCATTTTGGTTATTGTTCATCTCATTAATTATCTGTAAAGCGGCTTCGTCTAAATAAATGCCATTGTTTTATATCTAAATTTGACATATAAATTTAATTCATCACAACCTTTCTGATAAGTTTAGGTATAAGACTTCTCTCCTAATGTTAATACTGTGTGTTGTAATTTATTACAACGTAAATACTTATTTTTGAGCTAATTATTGAACATGATTGTGAACAAATATAAAAAATGCTCATTCATTTATTATTTTAGATTCTAAATTTTTAAACTTTAACATAAAACGTAACCCTGTTGAGCTTGAAAAGCTCATAAAAAAGGGAAACAAAAGTATCTTCGAGCTCGAAGAACTCGAAAATGTATTCACAACAATGTTTTAGAGATCAAGGAGCTCGAAAACAGCGGGAAGTTTTAGGGCTGGCCCACAGGGTCAACCGATAGACAGATTTTTTTTTTCGATCTCGCATGAAAATTGGTTGGTTTACGATGTTTTTAGAAGCCTCTCCGAAAATCAGCTCGATAAAAAATTTGCAAGAGGCCGCTCACGAATTTAGAAAATATCAAAAATGATAGAAATTCGACTTTTTTATTTCAAATTTTTTTCTTTCTCGTAGCAGCAATAGTTTATATTTGTGAAACCATGAGCACGCTGAAAATTTAAGCCCAAAATCTACAGATTCAAACCTCGCTCAAGAATTTTGAATTTTTTCGAGTGCTGTCTTTTGGACGCTTTCGAGCGACCCTTAAATATTAATAATGAAGCTTTTCGATTTTTTCACCATCAATTTGCATGACAATGAATGAAAATGTCACCCGAGAAATAAAAATAATAAGTTATTTACATACTTTTTTATTTTTCAATTCAATTTGTCGGTCATTCCGCTTATTCAAAACTTACCAAATTTTATTGTTGAAGACTGTCCTGTATACTTTTGGTTAGGCAAAAGTTATACTTTACTGAAATGACAATAATTGAGTTATGAAAAAATACAAAAACTAATTCAAACTATTAGTTACATATTATCAGTTGATATTCAAAATTCTTTTTGCAGGTTTAACTATTTAAATTTTGGGCTTAAATTTTCAACGTGGTCATGGTTTTACAAATATAAAATATTGCTGCTACACGGAAAAAAATAATCGGTAGCAGCTACCGATTCTTCCGGTAACAGTTACCGAAATAGTCAGTTGCTGTTACCGATTTTTTTTCGGTAGCTCTTACCAATTTTTTTTCGGTAGCTGTTACCGATTATTTCGGTAGCTCTTACCGATTAATTCGGTAGCTATTACCGATTAATTCGGTAGCTATTACTGATTTTTTTGATATCGGTGTGCGTACGTGCGCGTACGCGTGCTTATGCGAATGAGTGTGTGCGAACGTGTGTGTGCGTACAAGTGTGTGTCTACGAGTTCGAATATTTTTAGTGGCCAAATTTGCCCCAGCTATAGAGAATTAGCCGAAAAATGGATAAGTAGGGGTGGGGGGGGAATGGGCCCCCCCAAATTTGTAGCATGAAAAGTGTTCGGACGACGGGAGGGCAAAATGGGACATTGCGACAAAATGGTCCCTCCCAAATTTTTAACATGAAAAGTGTTTGGGCGGAGGGAGGAGCAAATAGGCCACTGGGGCAAAATGGCCTCTTCAGAATTTTGAACTTGAAAAGTGTTTGGGCAAAGGGAGGGGCAAAATAGGACACTGAGGCAAAATGGGCCACTGAGGCAAAATGGGCCACTGAAGCAAAATGGGCCACTGAAGCAAAATGGTCCCCCAAAAATTTTTAACATGAGAAGTGTTCGGGGGGGGGGGGGGTAGGGGGTAGGGGAGTAAAATGGGCTACCTAGACTTTAGGAACCTACGACTATTTTATTGCCAAACGCCTAATTCAACAGAAAACATTGGATTAAGTCATTTTAAGATCCAAATCTTCACTATCAACTCTTTTTTATACTAAATACATAACAAAAAGTTTCAAAACTTAAAATAAGCGAGAACCATACATTGAGTTGTGTTAGGAGCCCATTTTGCCCAACTTTTGAGGATTTTTTAATTTTGATAGACACAGCAAATTAACACCAAAAACTCAGGAGAAGGAAAAAAAAGTGAAACAAGCTGAAAAACTTACATTATAAAAATTTTTTGAGGGGGGCCCATTTTGCCTCACATTTTTAAATTTTTTATTTTGAATGAACCGAACAAATTAAGGTTAAATGCTTGGCAAGGGAGTGAAAAAAACCAAAAACAAGTAAAAAAACAGGATTTATAAATTTTTTCTTAGGGGTCCATTTTGCCCCACCCCCTTCCCCTATATTGAAATTTTTTCTAGTTGACGATAAAAACATAAAAAAATTATTTTTTTCGTAATTTTCGGCTGGTCCATTTTGCCCCAGGTGTCATGCGTAGGGCTAAAAAAGCGGAAATATATTAATTTATGTTCAAGTTGACAATAAAAATATAAAAAAATCATTTTTTCGTAATTTTTAACTGATTTATTTGGCCCTAGGTGTCATGTGTAGGGCTAAAAATGCGCATGTAAATCAGATTTATAGTAATTAACCGAAAAAAAAAAAATTTTTTTTCAATCAAAATTTTAGAGGGGCCTCTTTCCCCCACCTATCCCTATCCCTCAAAAATAGTTGTTTTTGCTCACTGAAATTGTTCAGTGAAACCGAAATAATCGGTAGCAGCTACCGATTGTTTCGGTATCGGGTACCAATTGCAAATCGGTAGGTGCAACCAAAATAATCGGTAAAAGTTACCGAAATAATCGTAGCTGTTGCCGAAAATTAATCGGTAGCAGTTACCGATTATTTCGGTAGCGTCTACCGAAAAATAATCGGTAGCTGCTACCAATTGCCAATCGGTAGCTGCTACCGATTAGTTTTTTCGGTGTACTAAGAAGAAAAAAATTTAAAAAAAAAATCGAATTTCTATCATTTTTTATACTTTCAGAATTCCCGAGCTACCTCTTGCAAATTTTTTATCGAGCTGATTTTTGGAGAGGCTTTTTTAAACATCGTAAACCATAAACTTTCATACGAGATCGAAAAAAAAATAGTCAGTTTTTTTGCGCCACCCTACTCCACATGAAGTTAAAAGTTGACTGAATTTGTGATAATTTAATGGTAATCAAGGATTACAATAAATTATTTTTGATATTTTTCGTATGGAGTGCGAATAGTTTTGCTATTTAAGAATGATTATGAAGGTGATTCATTATATTATTTTTTTAATATATATTATAGAAAAATCTATCTATCGGTTGACCCTGCAGGCCAGCCCAAAACTTCCCGCTGTTTTCGAGCTCGTTGAGCTCGAAAACACTATTGTAAATACATTTTCAAGCTCGTCGAGCTCGCAAATACTTTTGTATGCCATTGTTTTGTAAAAAACCATTTTTTAGCATTTCTTTCTCCCAAGATATCTCGCGAACGAATTAACCGATTTTGATGGTTGAGGTGGCAATTGACGTGTTTTGTCAAGTTCTGAAGCTGATCAAATTTTGGATTAGATTTATCGAGTCGTTTTCGAGATATTTCAGAAAAAATAAAAAATTTTTTTTTTTTTAATTCTTTCGATAACGGTTTCTCTTGAACGAATGAACCGATTTTGATGGTTGAGGTGGCATTCGACGCGGCTTATAAAGCTCTAGAGCCCAGTTCGTTTTAGAATTAATCCATCAAGCACATTAAAAGTTATCCGAAAAAAACATTTTTGCAAAAATTTTATTTTTGGAATATCTCTGAACGAGCCCTACCGATCAAGGTCAATTTTCTCTCGGCTTTAAGATATTTACAATCCGCGTCGAATGACACCTTAGAGTTCAAAATCGGTTCATCCGTTCAAAAGATACAAGTATTTACATACGTACGTACGTACGTACATACATGCATACATACACTCGGACATCATCGTGAAATTAGTCAGAATAGCTTCCTAGGACCTCAAAACGTTGACATCTGATGGAAATTCGATTGTCGTAAATTGGACCGAAACCAATAACTTCCCGAATTTTTGAAACTTTACAATTTTCTTAGCGGGAAGTTAAAAATTTTTTTTTTTTCGTAATTCGTCAATATTTTCGAGTCTACTTGATCAAATGATTCAAAATTTTTAGGAAAATTGATGGCCAACAAGCTCTTTCGATTGCCGCCTTAACTATCCAAATCGATTCATTAGTTAAAAAGTTATAAAGAGTTTACATACATACACACACTCTATACATATATATATTTAATATGAAACCAAATTACTAGAAGCACAATTAAACTAGTAATTTCCTACTGGCTCCGTAGGGTAGCGGTAAAGCGTTTGACTCTTACATGTAGGGTGTGGGGTTCGAATCCTCCGGATGCCAATATTAAGATTATCTAATTTTTCACGAAAAACTGAATATGTTAGAATTATTTGTAAAGAATAATAGATGTAATATACACTGGTCACAGAAATTAAGGGATAGAAAAAAAATCCGAAATTTTTAGGTGATTTTCAACATGCTGTAACTCGGTGAAAAATGGTCGTATAAAAAATCTAGAAAGGCAAATTGTAGCCTCAAGTTTCTAGTTTTCAGATCTGGACCTCAAAATTTTTTATCATGTACGGTTCCGGAGTAATCATAAGAAAACCAACGAAAAAAAAATTTTCAAAATTTTTGCTGGTCTTTCAATACCTCTATGGGCGACAATAAATTTTTTTGAATAATCCGACTGTCTGACTTTTCTCGGAAATTTTATGCCCTTCAATTTGGTGGCCTTAAAAAGTCTCTACGACGATTTGGCGCCGAGTTATCATTGATCAAAGCAAAAAAGTCCATTTTGGCTTTGATAATCAATAACTCCGGATGTATTGGTCATACAGAGATTGGAAGCAGGGTTTTAAAAACTGGAAAACATTCTCTATAAGGCAAAATTAGTGGCATTTGATAGAAAAATTTTTTTTAAAGCGATATTGTTTGGTAAAAAACAGGTCAAAATTCACAAATTTAAGGATATTCGGAAATCTTGCTATAACTTTGGATATAACGGATAAACAAAGGATATCTTCGACTTTTTTTCAACCTCAAAGTGTCCTGAAAAAACCCTGAAAATTTCAAATCGCTGCGAGTTTTCTTTCTTAGTGCCCCGAAGCATAAATTTATCGATTTTGTCAAAAATCACCATAATTGGTAGTTTCTTGGTTTTTGTTCATTTTTTCGATTTGAAAATGATTTTTTTACCGATAATCTTCATTTCTTTGATCAAAAAAATTGATTATCGAAAAAAATTTGAAAAAAAAAAATTTGAAAAAAATTTTTTTTTTTTTCAAAATTTTTTTTTTCAAAAATTTTTTTTTTTCAAAATTTTTTTTTTTGTTGTATCTGCAATGATTTAAAATTGTCAAAAAAAATTCCTAAAATTTTTTTTACCGCTGTAACTGCATCTGCTTCAAATGTCAACTTAACAAACATACCCTTTGGGTAACTCTAATGCCGGCGGTAAAAAAAATTTTAGGAATTTTTTTTGACAATGATAAATCATTGCAGATACAACAAAAAAAAAAAATTTTGAAAAAAAAAAATTTTTTAAAAAAAAAATTTTGAAAAAAAAAAAAAATTTTTTCAAATTTTTTTTTTTTTAATTTTTTTCGATAATCGATTTTTTTGATCAAAGAAATGAAGATTATCGGTAAACAAACCATTTTCAAATCGAAAAAATGAACAAAAACCGAGAAACTACCAATTATGGTGATTTTTGACAAAATCGATAAATTTAAAGCTTCGGGGCACTAAGAAAGAAAACTCGCAGCGATTTGAAATTTTCAGGGTTTTTTCAGGACACTTTGAGGTTGAAAAAAAGTCGAAGATATCCTTTGTTCATCCGTTATATCCAAAGTTATAGCAAGATTTCCGAATATCCTTAAATTTGTGAATTTTGACCTGTTTTTTACCAAACAATATCGCTTTAAAAAAAATTTTTCTATCAAATGCCACTAATTTTGCCTTATAGAGAATGTTTTCCAGTTTTTAAAACCCTGCTTCCATTCTCTGTATGACTAATACATCCGGAGTTATTGATTGTCAAAGCCAAAATGGACTTTTTTGCTTTGATCAATGATAACTCGGCGCCAAATCGTCGTAGAGACTTTTTAAGGCCACCAAATTAAAGGGCATAAAATTTCCGAGAAAAGTCAGACAGTCGGATTATTCATAAAAATTATTGTCGCCCATAGAGGTATTGAAAGACCAGCAAAAATTTTGGAAATTTTTTTTTCGTTGGTTTTCTTATGATTACTCCGGAACCGTACATGATAAAAAATTTTGAGGTCCAGATCTGAAAACTAGAAACTTGAGGCTACAATTTGCCTTTCTAGATTTTTTATACGACCATTTTTCACCGAGTTACAGCATGTTGAAAATCACCTAAAAATTTCGGATTTTTTTTCTATCCCTTAATTTCTGTGACCAGTGTATATAATATAAATGAATCGTTCCAATACTTGATAAAAAAAAAAAAATCTGTCTATCGGTTGACCCTGCGGGCCAGCCCCAAAACTTCCCGCTGTTTTCGAGCTTAAATAGCTCAAAAACATTAGTGTGAATTCATTTTCGAGCTCTTCGAGCTTGAAAATGCTTTTACATGCAATTGTTTTTTCATGAGCCTTTTAAGCTTTAACAAGTTACGTTTTATGTTAAAGTTTGAAAATTTAAGAATCGAAAATCATTCATGAACGTGCGGTTTTTAAATTTATAGTCCTGATTATGTTCAATAAACTTAATAAATTGAGGTAGAAATCAATGCCACACAGAGAAAAGCAAATCTTGAACCAAGAAATAAAATGTCTTCGAAATTTATTTCTTGAACCAAGCGAAATTTCTTACTTTATTGAAGTAAAAAAATTATTTGGATCAAGAAATTATTTCCTTCGCGGAACACATAACTTTCTTAGTTCAACATATAAATTCTTTAAACCAAGAAAAAAGTTTCTTGGTCCCAAAAATTTTTTTTTGGTTCGAGAAGTTTTTTTTTTTAATTCAACAAATTTTTTTTTTCGGCTGAAAATTGTTACGTTTTTAAGTCAAGAAAAAATGTCTTGAACTGAAACGAAAAAGTTTTTGAACCATAAAAAATAATGTTCTAAACCAAAAACAAACTTTCTTGGCCCAAGAAAGTTAGTTCTTGGTTTAAAGCATTATTTTTCTCGGGCTAAGAAAGTTTGTTCTTAACTCGAGAAATTTTTTTCTTGTCTAAAGACTGTTGCCTTATTGAGTCAAGAAACATTGTCTTGAGCTAAAAAAAGAAAGTTATTGTACTAAGAAAAAAAATTTTTTAAACCAAGAAAAAACTTTCTTGGGCCAAGAAATGTTTTTTTTTGTCGCAAAAAAAAAAATTTTCCAGCCAAGAAATTAATTTTTTTAATTAAGCAAATAAATTTATCGAGCTACAAAATTTTACTTTTTTTTCATTTTTTTGTTGAAAACATTTTTTTTTTTTGTTCAAATATTACAAACAATGCTGTGAAGCAAATAAATACTGCTTTAGAAGCATTTATAAGGGATAGGCCAGTTTCGCAATAAGTTAAACATTTAAAACAAATTGAGAAAAAACAATTATCGCTTACCCTTGAAAAAAAAAAATATTCTTGGCACAATACTGGGCTACCGAGGCTCGGCCTCCCAAGGTTGGTCCAAGATCCGACCAACGTTCAAGTGACAAGTCTTGGTTTGCCAGTCTTGGGCCAAGATTCAGCCAATACTCAAGTGACAAGCCTTGGTTTGCCAGTCTTGGGCCAAGATTTAGCCAATACTCAAGTGACAAGCCTTGGTTTGCCAGTTTTGGGACAAGGTTCAGCCAATGCTCAAGTGACAAGCCTTGGTTTGCCGGACTTGGGACAAGATTCAACAAACATTTAATTGACAAGCCTTGGTTTGCCAGTCTTGGGCCAAGATTCAGCCAATACTCAAGTGACAAACCTTGGTTTGTTAGTCTTGGGCCAATGTTCAGCCAATGCTCAAGTGACAGGCCTTGTTTGTCAGTCTTGGGACAAGATTCCACAGACATTTAATTGACAAGCCTTGGTTTGCCAGTCTTGGGCCAAAATTCAGCCAATACTCAAGTGGCAAACCTTGGTTTGCTAGTCTTGGGCCAATGTTCAGCCAATACTCAAGTGACCAACCTTGGTTTTCTAGTCTTGGGCTAATGTTCAGCCAATACTCAAGTGACAAGCCTTCGTTTGCCAGTCTTGGGACAAAGTTCAGCCATTATTCAAGTGACAAGCCTTGGTTTACCAGTCTAAATAACAAATGGTACCTAAAAACCCCTGGCTTCTGTGAATAGCGTAACAGCCTAGTGGATAAGACGCTTGCCTAGCAGCCATGAAGGACCAGGTTCGAGACCCAGCAAATGCAAAAAAAAAATTAGTTTCATCGATCTACCTGATTTCTCTGTGTACAAATTTATTTCCATATGTTACCATCCCGCACATGTCTACTAATATTTTTTTTTTTAAATTTATTTTTAATAAGCATAGGTGCTTATTTAGCAACAGTCTTGGCACAATACTGGCTCTCGATATTGGGCCAATACTAAGATGTTAATTCAGACTTGTATTTGATACAAGTTTAGTACAACGGTGATGATATAAATTGTGAATCAACTTCCTCGCATGTTCAAATTAATCGTTTACTGAATACAACTATACTCAGGTTACACATTAGAGTTTTTATTTTCAATTTCTACTCCGACTAAGGCCGGATTGCTCTTTTTTAACTTCCCGCTAAGAAAATTGTAAATTTTCAAAAATTCGGGAAGTTATTGGTTTCGGTCCGATTTATGAAAATCGAATTTCCATCAGATGTCGACGTTTTGAGGTCCTAGGAAGCTATTCTGACTAATTTTAAGATGACGTCCGAGTGTATGTATGTATGTATGTACGTACGTATGTAAATACCTGTATCTTTTGAACGGATGAACCGATTTTGAACTTTAAGGTCTCATTCGACGCGGATTGTCAATATCTTGAAGCCGAGAGAAAATTGAGCTTGATCGGTAGGGCTCGTTCAGAGATATTCCAAAAATAAAGTTTTTTCAAAAATGTTTTTTCTGGATAACTTTTCATGTGCTCGATGGATTAATTTTAAAATGGACTGGGCTCTAGAGATTTATAAGCCGCGTCGAATGCTACCTCAACCATCAAAATCGGTTCATTCGTTCAAGAGAAACCGTTGTCGAAAGAATTAAAAAAAAAAAATTTTTTTATTTTCCTTGAAATATCTCAAAAACGACTTGATTAATCGAATCCAAAATTTGATCAGCTTTAGAACTTGACAAAACGCGTCGATTGCCGCCTCAACCATCAAAATCGGTTAATTCGTTCGCGAGATATCGTGGGAGAAAGAAATGCTAAAAAATGGTTTTTTACAAAACAATGGCATACAAAAGTATTTGCGAGCTCGAAGAGCTTGAAAATGTATTTACAATAGTGTTTTCGAGCTCAACAAGCTTGAAAACAGCGGGAAGTTTTGGGGCTGGCCCGCAGGGTCAACTGACAGACCGATTTTTAACTTCCCGCTAAGAAAATTGTAAATTTTCAAAAATTCGGGAAGTTATTGGTTTCGGTCCGATTTACGAAAATCGAATTTCCATCAGATGTCGACGTTTCGAGGTCCTAGGAAGCTATCCTGACTAATTTCACGATGATGTCCGAGTGTATGTATGTGTGTACGTACGTACGTACGTACGTATGTATGTATGTAAATATTCATAACTCTTGAACGGATGAACCGATTTTGATCGTTGAGGTGTCATTCGACGCGGCTTGTTAATGTCTTGAGGCCGTAGAAATTTGAACTTAATCGGTAGGGTGCGTTCAGAGATATTTCAAAAATAAAATTTTTTTTTAAAAATGTTTTATTTGGATAACTTCCAATTTGCTCGATGGATTGATTCCAAAATCTAATCAGCTCTAAAACTCTATAAGCCGCGTCGAATGCCACCTCAACCATCAAAATCGGTTTATTCGTTCAAGAGAAACCGTTGACGAAAGAATTCAAAAAAAATTTTTTCCTTGGTTTTTTTGAAATTTCTCAAAAACGGCTGAATAAATCAATTTCAAAATTCGACCAGCTTTAGAACTTGATAAAACGCGTCGATTGCCACCTCAACCATCAAAATCGGTTAATTCGTTCGCGAGATATCGTGGAAGAAAGAAATGCTAAAAAATGGTTTTTTACAAAACAATGGCATACAAAAGTATTTGCGAGCTCGAAGAGCTCGAAAATATATTCACAATAATGTTTTCGAGCTCAGCGAGCTCGAAAACAGCGGGAAGTTTTGGGGCTGGCCCGCAGGGTCAACTGACAGACCAATTTTTTTTCTCGGAACCTACTATTAAATAGTTGCAGGTAGGTGAAATAAGATACCTGTTGAGAAACGAGCTCTTAATATCAATATTTAAATAATGTAACTTTTAAATTGATGGTCCTCAGGGAGCTACGGCTCTAGGATCAAATAACAATTATTTATCTATCTATCTATCTATCTATTTAGAGGTCGCTCATCACAATGTTCTATTTCCCATTTAAATAACATAGAATAAAAAAATTTTGAGGTTGGAATTTTTATACCTCGGCCATGGCTTATTGTACAGATAAGCTCAGGATATAATATCGGACTCTTAAAATAAATCAGTAAACTTTTAGTCACTGGTAGAACCAGTGAAATTCCCTGATGGAATCATTAATTTCTCTAGTTGAACTAATGATTGCTAAATTTACCGGTTGAATCAGTGTATTTCACTGGCAAATGAGTGTATTTCATTGGAGAATCAGTGAAATTTTACTGATTCATTTTAAGAGAGTAGGCAATTAAACGCTCTACAAGTAAGTTTCCTATCATTTGTTGATAAATTGATCTGTTCAAAAGTTAATGGAGCTTAAAGTCAAATTTATAGTGAATTTCGAGATCTTCTTACTTTTTCGGTAAAACTATCGCAATATTAGACTTATCACAAAATATCATACGTTTCTTTTTGTAGACAATTTTATTCCTTATAAATTATCTCAAACTAAGGTTATTAAAATTTCGCATTGTTATCTAGTTAATTCCATTTTAATGTCAAGATCTATAAATCGATCAGAACATTTCTTTTTTTTTAAGAGCTTGAAATTTAAATGGAATTAACTAGAAAATATTGCGGAATTTTAAAAACCATTAAAAATAAATGAAATCATTGCAGATCATTACTAGAAATTATGATTTACGGAGAAATTAAATGTACATTACATTCCATAGAATAATACGTGTTTCTAAAAATTACTTTACTGATTGATGAAATGTATATTAGTATCACGGTAATGAATTGTTGATATGCTAGATAAACAAACAAAATTATTGCAATCGAAAGTTTTGATGACACAATTAGCAAGATAAATATGTTAAACACACAAATAAAATATATTTAGTTAAAGTAATGAGTTTTGATTTATTTGAATACAGTATATGTTATTTAATATTCATCCAATACTTCAAAGCTCATTTATATTTCAAGAGAGAAGAAATTAAATGAAGAGATAAAAAAATTTGATAATTTTAATGAATCTGACTGAAAAATGGATTGCGGATTAGAGTAGAGATAAAATATAATTTTATTTATTTAATTATTGGAAAAAAATTTCGAGAATCTATCATACTCAATATTCATTAAAAGCATTTTTTCCATAAATAATAATAATAATAATATTTCTTAACTATATCGAGCTCATAGAATAAATTAAGGTTTGCATTGGAGTTACGAGTACTAAAAAGAGTAGCTTTAACTGGGCAACCAAGAGTTTATGAATAGCAGATCGTTGTTAGTGATATATCGACTTAAACATTCAACTGATTTTTATTTAGTTAGAAAAAAAAAAATATACCGGAAAAATAATCCAAAACAACTGAGTGAAGCAAAACAAAATTTTTTTTTAATTAGTGGGACAAAACGACTATTTCTTACAAAAAAAATCGGTCTATTGAGTAACCCTGCGGGTCAGCCCCAAAACTTCCCGCTGTTTTCAAGCTCGTTGAGCTCGAAAACATTATTGTGAATAGATTTTCGAGCTCTTCGAGCTCGAAAATACTTTTGGATGCCATTGTTTTCTAAAAAAACATTTTTTAGCATTCCTTTCTTCCACGATATCTCGCGAACGAATTAACCGATTTTGATGGTTGAGGCGGGAATCGACGCGTTTTATTAAGTTCTAGAGCTGAGTAGATTTTGAAATCGAATGAGCCAATTTTTTTGTAGATATCCGAAAAAAAACGTTTTTCATTATTTTTTAATCAACGATATCTCGTAATAGAATGGACCGATTAAGACGGCTAAGGCAGCAATCGACGTGTTTTATCAAGTTCTAAAGCTGATCGAATTTTGAAATTGATTTATCTAGCCGTTTTTGAGAAATTTCAAAAAAACCAAAAAAAACAAATTTTTTTGAATTTTTTCTCCAGTCGCACATGTTAAATTCTCGTCACGTGATCGAATTCGACGCTAAAAAGCGGCGTCAAGCGTCAACATAAAAAAGCATCTTTACATAGAAAAGAATATATTAGTTTTGAGTAATCTTGTTCAGTAATTGTAATGTTATTCGATGAAAAAAGCAGATATAAATTTTAAATTTATTGTTCCGTTGACGATATCTCTCGAATTGATTATCTTATTGAGACGTGCTTGGCAGCAATTGGATGCTTGTATCGAGTTCTGGAGCTGATTAGATTTTTTGATTGATCGATTCAATAGTTTCCGAAATATTCACGAAAAACGAAAAAAAAAACGATTTTTTTTCATTTTTTCGAAGACGATATCTCTCGAACGGATTATCTGATTGAGACGTTCTTGGTGGCAATCGAGAGCCTTTATCGAGTTCTAGAGCTTATTAGATTTTGAAATTGATCGATCAGACAGTTTTCACAATATCCAAAAAAAAACGAAAAAATTAAATTTTTTTTTTTTTTTGTATTTCTTGAATATCTCAGAGTTCATTTGACTAAATGGACTGCAATTTTTTTTAAAATCTAAGTTCAGAAGATATCTTTCGAATGCCGCAAGAACTATCTAAATCGGTTCATTTATCAAAAAGATATGACAGGTTTACATTCACACACACACACACACACACACACACACACACACACACACACACACACACACACACACACACACACACACACACACACACACACACACACACACACGCACACACACACACACACACACACACACACACACACACACACACACACACACACACACACACACACACACACACACACACACACACATAAATACACTCGGACATCATTCTAAAAATAGTCAGAATAGCTTCCTAGGTGTGGCTAATAAGTTATAGATCAAATTGAACAGAATATAGTAAAGGGCCGGATAGCTCAACTGGTAGAGCACTCGGCGCGATACCGAATTGGTCTGGGTTCTATTCCCAGTTCGGGCTATCTGTATTTTTCTCAATTTATCTATAGATTGTCTTATTG
Source organism: Microplitis mediator (assembly GCF_029852145.1). Taxonomy (NCBI): domain Eukaryota; kingdom Metazoa; phylum Arthropoda; class Insecta; order Hymenoptera; family Braconidae; genus Microplitis; species Microplitis mediator. Next base: position 15,879,114 of record NC_079970.1, read on the forward strand.
AGAGGTTTGTATGTTTAGGTTTCCACTATATTTAAATTCCACCACCATTAAAATTTTTTTTTTTTCTAATTCGCCAATATTTTCGAGTCTACTTGATCAAATGATCTGAAATTTTCAGAAAAGTTGATGGACAACAAGCTCTTTCAATTGCTGCCTTAACCATCCAAATCGGTTCATTAATTAAAAAGTTATAGACCGGTCACACATACACACACACACACACACACACACACACACACACACACACACACACACACACACACACACACACACACACACACACACACACACATAAACACACTCGGACATCATTCTAAAAATAGTCAGAATAGCTTCCTAGGACCTCAAAACGTCGACATCTGATGAAATTTCGATTTTCGAAAATCGGGGTGAAAACAATAACTTCTCAATTTTACGAAAATCGTCGATTTTCTTAGCAGGAAGTTAAAAAAATCAAATTTTGTAATTTAAGATCTAGCACTTGATCAGAGAACTAGTACACAAACACTCATACATTCAAAACCCAATTTGAAATCAATAAAAATCAATAAAAACCCGAAATTTTCCCAAATATAAATAATATACAAATACATGTAGTGATCGACTTCTAATTCTCTAGTCGGGTAATAGGTCTTTTACCTTATTAAAAATTAAAAATATCTTTTGAAATTACCTACATTGTAACGAGTTTTAAATCCTGTTGAGCCAATCGGAATAGGCCAATTTCAGAGCAATGCGAATCAGCAGGAGGCAAACATTGCTTCTATCCCTAGAGATGAAGACATACTTGATTTCTGCCTGTTGCGATAGTTTCTGATTTCATTTCAGTCTGTCAAAATCGCATTTATTTTTTATAAAGCTCATTTTAACGGACTAACATGACAGTTGACGCATACACTATTGGTCTTAAATTGTCTCATTTTCACTGGTTGCAGGCTTTGAAACTCAAAGCTTCAACGTAGGTTATATGAAAAGTGTAATGTGCAGCGAAAAATGAAACATAATTTCATATTTGACGTAGTGCTAGCCTTTAGCCCTGGCAGTGAACCCGATCCTTGTTTTATATCGCCTTGTCCCATTCTTTGCTACATAATCTACTATTTATTAATTGGTGATACGATGTCTGATGAAATTCATACTATCTAGGAAAAAGTCATCCTTTTCTTTCAAGAGCAAAAAAAAAAAGAAATAAAATTACGCATATGCCATTCTCCCCGCAATCGGAAGCAAAAATTAAAACTTTTAAATGCGGATCTGGGAAAAAATAGTATACACAGAAGTTAGATAGAACGTTCCAATCCGTGTATTTGCCACTCTCACCTTTGGCCCGAGTAGGCAATTGCGCTTGGCTTGGAATGTTCTACATTCCTCCCTTGATGTCAAATATACTATTTCTTCTTTTTGCGGGATGAATAATGCATGAATCATTTTTTTATAATTTGTTTTCTCATGAGAGAAAAATACCAATTTCTCCCTGTTAAACTTTTGATTGATGTAACGACGTTAACGAGGTGACCAGTTACTTTCAAATGTTTGTCCCTTTTTTCGGGGGCCATTTTCTCAACGTTTTGGATACACACACGGTTTGTACATCCTCATTTATTCCCCAGGCGACAACCGTGATCAAAAAATATAATCAAGTAACGACCGAAAGTGGACGTTAACTAGTAGTGAGTTCAAAGAACTCATCCCATTGACATGTAGTGTCTTACCACAACCACCACGAGTTTGCACCTCTGTGGGCCTAACACTCCTTGAATTTAAGGAAATAAAGAGGCTGTGGACAAAGAATGGCCTACTCGTGCCACTACTTCAGGATAAAATGGTAATATGTGGCCTTGCCTTGTTACCCTAAAAAGGGCCCTTTTCATTCAAGTTAAATCTATAAGAAATTTCTTCAAAATAATAAAAACAATATTTTTTGCATCGTAGAAAATCAATCACATTGATTTATGGTATATAGCCTTAAATGATAAATGATTTATTAACTAATAACGATCTTTAATTTCTATCAATTCATTTATAGTAGTTAATCATAGATAACTGATGAAGCAAAAATATATTTTTTTTTAATGTTAAAGGAAACTTTAGAGAGTGCCCAGAACACATATTTTTTTTTTTTTTTTTAAATGATCTCGGAAGTCAGTGGGGGATTTCTATTTAGAGGTTCCTTATCGCAATTTCCACTTTTTTACCTAAAAAGTACGCACAAAAAAAACAACGGATATTCTAGTTCTCATCGCTTGCCAACAACTAGGCTAAATAAATCCTAGATATCCGTTTTGACAGAAAATTTTTGATTTTACGTAAAAGTAACATACTAATTTTGCGTACGTCACACTATTTCAATAATATTTGGCTTTAAATATTTATTAACATGAAACTATGTATATTTTTTTTTACTTGTATCCTCATAAAAATGAATTTATTGAAATTTATTTTTTATAATATTGGAAACAAACTGACATCGCTTTAAGAACAATAAAATATTATCTCAGGAAATGTTATTTCCTCTTTTTGAAAGTTAATTTAAGCTGAAAAAATACTTAGGGGAGCGTAGGGTCGCCCCGAAGAAATAAACCTTCAAAATTATTCGAATTATCCTTATTAGATCAGAAAACGGACATTATCTTATTCTATGGAATCTAGAGATTCAAAGACACATACTTAAAAATGGAAGTATAATAGTATATTGTACAACTAGTGCGGTAAGTTGTCGATTACCCACGAGAGCGAAGTTGAGCGCATGAACGAAGTGAGTGCGCTCATTCGCTCGAGTGGGTAATCGACAACACCGCACGAATTGAACACAGTTTTTTTTATCATTAATGCAATATAAGTGCTATCTCAGTGCTCGCTGTTTTATTCTCCAAGTAGCTGTTTGCCCATTCAACTTTTGCCGCGACATATTTGTGGGTTAAACGATAATCTCTATGCGACAAGAAGTAAATTTGAGTGCGACAAGTAAACTTGTCGCACTCAAATTTACTTGTCGCATGCATATAATCGTTTAACGCACACAAATGTCGTGGAAACAGTTGAATGGGCAAACACCCGCATGGAAAAGCTATATATTGTTAACAGTATAAAAAACAATATATGGTTAATATGTGATAAATATATAGCGGCAAAAATATCTACATTGAAAAATATATGTTTTTTACATATATTGGATTATATATTTATCATAATATATTTACTTGTATATAATGTTTTGTATTTTTCTATATATATTATCTCATATAATGCTCAATATATTCTTATCATATATGGGTAGTATATATATAATTTATAAGTATAATATAATAAACTTGATATATATATCCATATATTTCGACTCATATAATTAGTGGTATATGGTCTCTATATAATTGATTATATATGAAAGAATTTATATGATTAAATACATGATTCGCGGTATATTGGAATTATATTTTTGCAGTATATTAAAACTTATATTTTTCGCTATATATTGAAAATTTTATTTTTTCAATATAATTTTTCAATTTCTACACAATTCCACCAAGAAAAGTAAAATTTATTATTTTTTCTCCTTCTTTTTATTGACCTTATATTCACTGGCAATAACCTAAGAAAAGTAAAAAACGTGCCATATATTTTACGATAAATTGGAAACCATATATTTTGCAATATATTGGAAAACATATATAAAAAATATGAAAAATACTATATATTAATTAATATACTACTTTCAATATAATATATCAATATAAAAAAGATACATTAAAATATATATGTAAAACATACATAAAAAGTCATATATTGATAATATATTCTAGCAATATATTTTTCTTCAATTTATTATCATATATTAATACGGCAAAAATATAAATATTATTTTATATATTGTACAATATATCACATTATAATATTCATATATTCTATCATATATGTTTTCACATATAAAGTTTTTTCATGCGGGCAGCTATTTGACGAACAAAAGAGCATGCTCTAAGATAGCACTTATATTGCATTAATGATAAAAAAGTAAATAGAAATATTTGATGAATTAAAAAAATTTTAAGTTTGACCGGGGTGACCCGACACGTCGGGTCGCCCCGATCACTGTTAATTTCAAATAAAAGAATTAAGAATCTAATGTGATGGTGCTGAAATTTCATCAAATTAAAATTTCATTTGGTCAACTGAAACTTAAGAAGTAAAGAAAAAAATGTAATATTAATAATTAACAACATTTAACTTTTTTCCCGTTTTCCGTACTCGGTTACAAGGCGTCTATAATTTATTCATTTGTTCATTAATATTGTAACAAAAATGTTACGATGTTGTAGAAGAAAATGCCCCTGATGAACAAAAAAATTTTTAGCTTAAACTTTAAAAAAGCTTACCTCAAATAATTAATTGCTTATTAAATAAGATATCGGTTAATATTTTTATTAAACAAACACACGAATTGTCAGTCAAAAAAATAAGTGAATGAATTGACCGTTGTGACCCCAAAACTTTGATCAGTACCACCCCAACTAATTTTTGAGAAAATAAACTGAATTTAAAAAATCTGTCTATTGGTTGACTCTGCGGGCCAGCCCTAAAACACACACACACATACATACAGACACTCGGACATCATTCTGAAAATAGTCAGAATAGCTTCTTAGGACCTCCAAACGTCAACATCTGATGAAAACTCGATTTTCGAAAATCGTACCGAAACCAATAACTTCCCGAATTTTTGAAAATTAAGAACTTTCTTAGCAGGAAGTTAAAAAAAAGGGTTGAAAATTGTACTTTTATAAAAATTAAAATGGATTAAGAAATGTCTGTAAATCATATACATATCAATTATAAGCTCTTTTTTTTCTTGTAAAATATATAAAAAACCTTATGATAATGTCCTTGATTTTTCAATCAAAAGTCGATCAATTTTTTATTTATTAATTATTATTAATAAGTAATTAATTTTTAACGTTAGGGCTCATTAATTACCTCTAATTCAATGAGAGTATAAAATAAAATTAAATTAAAAATCTATTATATGATAGACTTTTTAAAATTTGGGTGACCGGGGCGAGCCCGCGCTCCCCTATAATATCACAATAGATCATTTAGTCTACTTGCCCTACTACGAAACTTTGTGGCGAAAAATTGCCGTAGTCAAATAAAAAATTGAATAAAATAGAGAAAAATCTGGTGAATCTTCCGGTACAATAACCTAGCAAAAAAAGGTCTAATTTTTTGTTCCGTCGAAAACGGAAGTCCTAAAATAATTGTCATCATAATAATGTTTAAAAATTAAATAATTAAATGAGTCCGCATCTAGCGGTGCTCAAATTCATTTTGTCGCCAACTCGGGTCGCACACGAACGCGCGCGCTCAACATAGCGTCGGTTTCGCTGTGCATCTTCGTTGCACTCACGCCTTCAGCGTATCTCTGTCACTCGGGTGTCTAACGTTTCCGTTCCGTCGAAACCACAACCCGGCGTCACCGCGTCTTTTTCGTTAGTTGACCACAAGTCTTCATATCGTACGCACTCGCTATGAACATTCTGTCTATAATTACCAAGCCAATAATTAAATCATTAATAACTGCTTAATTAATTAATCATTGTATTTAATTTTAATCCATCGGTAAAGGATAAGTATTTCCCGATATTATTCATTTATTATTTAGATTTATTTCATTAAATTTAAACCTTCTTTCACAATAACAAGACCGCGAGTTTATTGCATCGCAATAAGAACAAGTCGGGACTTGTTGCGCGTGGGTCTCACCCATTAAAATCTCAGATATTTAGTCGTGTTTTCGTTAATTATTCAATTGCATTGTGTTTGAGATTTAATATTAATATCCGTATTAATATTAAATAATAATAACTTCAATAATATTGAATATTTAATAATTATTCATTTGTACTAATTCCAGTCAAGTTACCGGGTTTATTCGCTTTCGTCTTGAACATTAATTTACTTGTGCAGTGATTAAAATATTAATAATTATCAATTGTATTTAATAATCATAACCCGATGAAAAAAGATTTTGTCTAATCATATATGATTATATATGTTCATGTATATGATCATATCGGATTAAATATAATCATATATGAAGTTATATACAATCATGCATGATTATATATGGGGTCATATATAATTAGATATGACCCCATACATAATTAGATCTGATCATACCTGGCTGTTATAAGCCCATATATAAGTCTATATATGATCAGATCTGATTATATATGAGTCTATGCATAATTAGATATGATCATACCTGGCTGTTATAACCCCATATATAATCATACATAAGTCTATATATGATCAGATCTATTTATATACAAGTCTATATATAGTTAGATCTAATCATACCTGGCTGTTATAACCCCAGATATAATCATATACAAGCCTATGTATGATTAGATCTGATCAGACATGGCTAATATAAATTCATGTATAGTCGTGCATAACTTTATATATGATTGGATCTGATCAGACATGACTGATATAAACTTATATGTAGTTATATATGTCTATGTATGATTAAATCTGATCAGACTTTATTGAAACCTATAAATATTTAATTATGTATATAGTTCCAATAAAATATATATATATATATATATATATATATATATATATATATATATATATATATATATATATATATATATATATATATGTATATTAAATAATATGACAATTTTTTAATATCAAAGTTATTGAATTTTTATTCTGTCAACTATCAATCGAACCTAAATCCCCAATCCTCAAAAAATGTTCAAAGGTTTTGGCAGCAATTTAAAAGTATAAAGTATCAATTTGATTATTTGAGTTAAGTAATGCCATAGACTTTTCTTAATTATAAGTGTATAACAGACTAGAAGATCAGACAACAATCCATAGATAACCAAAGTTAAGCAGCATCGGCATGGGACATTAATTGGACGGGTAACCTCGTAGTAAAATAGTAGTCATAGGATAATAATTTTTTTTTTTTATTATTCAATTTTAGCCGACATTTATATTGATAAAGACAATAAATCCTAAAGTAAATTACTTAATTAATAATTTACAGATATTCTAAGTGAGATTCTAAAAATGACTATATTCGTTCATGCATGGTTATATATAATCATATCTGTTCATATATAAACAGATCAAGTTATGTATGATCAGACCTGGCCAATTTTTGGATCTGATCATATACAGACAATTATGCATGATCATATATGATTAGGCAAAATCTTTTTTCATCGGGAATCTAAATAAAATTTGGAAAATCCAAAAGTGCACGACTCATAATACTCATTTATTATGAAATAATAAAATAATAATAAAAAAATGGCGGGAAGCACGAATAAATTTAAAATATGTAAAATTTTCTTTCCTTAAATTTTTTTTTTTTTTTTTTTTTTTTTTTTTTTTTTTTTTTAATTATGTTAATATTTTTTTTATAATTATAAAAGAACCTACTCAAAATATCTCGATTAATAACAAAAACAAAAAAAAATATATGTAAACAAAAAAAATTGAACTGAAAAAATTCAGGCTTACCAATTAGCAAAAAAAAACAGCTGTACTAGGATGGTAATTCGCAAGCGCCCCTAGTGGGATAAATGTACGTATAATGTATAGGTATAGATATATCGGCATCCATGTTAATTTTACATCGATATATATAGATATAGTTATACAGCCTTTTTATTCTTTTATTAATTGTAATTAAACGACACTGAGTTATCTAGCCATTAGCACTAGGGGATCTACAAATCTTTCAAAGAATTTAACAAAAAAAAATTTGATTCAATTACTGCATTTTTTCGTAAGTTATTGTGTCTACGGGTTTCATACTTGACGGACAGGAAATTTTTTTAGACTATTTTGATGTTTATTCCGTTTTTATTGAACTAAATAAATTTTTGAAAAGTATGGAACTAATCTCCATTAAATTATCTTCAAAATAGTATGCAACATATTTCAATTCCGTAAACTAACAAGGATATAATAATTGAAATAGTTGCCGAAGTGAGGCGAATTAAATTTTTCGATCGTAAAGCACATCTCAGATGCTTCGCATCATGAGTCGTGCAATACTAAGAGTTTGATATTTGTCCGCGCTTTATCACTATCAACGCGCCTTGCCGTGATCCCATACATCAGATCTAACCTCACGCATACAGGCCTCGTCGCCATCCATAATCTATCAATACAACTTGATTAGATTTCAACTTAACTTCATTCAAACACATAGCCTCTGTCGCAATCAATAATCTATCAATACAAATTGATCGGATTCGAATCTAACTTCATTCAACACATAGCCTCTGTCGCAATCAATAATATATCAATACCAAATTGATTAAACATAATCTAATGTACGTTTCAAGTGCCTAGTCGCACAGTTCAAATCATATAATCGATCTGATCAATCGGTAACATCGCCTCAGCGCACCGAAAGCTTTCAAAACAATCATTCGTTCTACAGTACCACGTACTATCAAATCGTCTCACAGTGGACAATCGAGCTCTCGCTCTCAATATACAGACGTGTATATTTTCTTACAATCAACTCGATCCAAGATCGAATTAAGTACGACGATCCAGCGTCGCGTACTCTCTAACTTATACGACGATCCAACATCGCGTAATCTTTCACTGTATCCGTTCTCACGTATACAGCACATACATACATATTCACTCACACACACATATACATACATCTATACGTTCAATATCTTGTGTCAATTGTTCAACGAGTTACTATCATTATCATATCTTAATTCTCTCAATCTTTCTCATTGTAACTTCTTCAAAGGGTTTTATGCCGTAATTCTTTCCCTCACTTTTTTGGGTCAAAATATACTCTTCATTTTTGATATACCCAAACCACGACTTTCATTAAATAATACCTATTTATCCTATTCATCCTTATAATTACTTAATTTAAATTAGATCATTAATTTAATTTATTTTACAGATAAAATTAGAATTTCAAAATACAAAATAAATAATAAAAAATAAAAGGCAACATTTTCCCGCCAACATTTTTTTTTATATTAACAAAAACGTTTCGCAAGTAAAGCCTTAGTCTACTTTAACGGAATACTGGATAAAGATTTTTCCAATGCAGTTAATTAAATGTACAAAATAAAATAATTCAATCTTTTCTGAATCGTTTGGTCACAAAGTTTATACGAAAATGATAATTATTAATTATAAAAATAATTATTTAATTTAATCAACACAAAAAAATACTAGCCTAACAGCTGCTTTATGTACCGACGTGGTCTGCGCATATCCATAGTGGGGAGAAGTTGCGCGCGTCGCCATGACTTATTTTAATTCCAAGCGCGTGAATTATTTTATTTCAGGCAATTATTTATTTTAATATTATATACTCAATTAATTAATGGAAAAATTTATTACAATGGATGAAATTATTAAAATATAATTTAGTAATATATAAAAAAAAGCTTTTACTTTCACAAAAATTATTACTTTCCTAATCATTTAAAATAGGAATTTTAAATAACTCATGGCAACGCGCGCAACTTTTCCCCACTATGGATATGCGTAGACCACGTCGGTACATAAAGCAGCTGTTAGGCTGGTATTTTTTCGTGTTGATTGAATTAAATAATTATTTTCATAATTAATAATTAACATTTTCGTATAAACTTTGTGACCAAACGATTCAGAAAAGATTGAATTATTTTATTTTGTACATTTAATTAACTGGATGGGGAAAATCTTTATCCAGTATTCCGTTCAAGTAGACTAAAGCTTTACTTGCAAAACGTTTTTGTTAATAACAAAAAAAATTACACCTTTTTTGCTAGGTTTTTGTACCGGAAGATTCACCAGATTTTTCTATATTTTATTCAATTTTTTATTTGACTACGGCAATTTTTCGCCACAAAGTTTCGTAGTAGGGCAAGTAGACTAATTAAAAGTATTTGATGGTTAACCACTCATGTTGAAATTGATAGATTATCATGAAAACTAAACACCCTGTAAAAAAGCAGTGTTTAACTAGACTCATTTCACCATCAGTATGTTGTTAAAATGCGAACTCACGTCGGTGGAGCGGTGTTATTTAGCAGTGTAATTGAACTGGTGTTAAAACGGTGCACATGCTGAGTAATGTAACTCCGATCGAAGTATGAGGAATTGAGTATGTGTTTCAAGGTCTACAAAAAAAAAAAATAATAATAACAATATTTCGTTGAAATAATGAATGTATCGTTAATTGACATAGACACAATTTTACTACCTTTAAAATAAGAAGAGTCACTTTAATTACACTGAACAAATTGCATTAATTCTTGATCACTTATCAAATCAAATATTAAGGAGTAACATAATAATTATTTTTATTAAAACATTAATGTTTTTCATTAAGTGATAACTGATTTAACCTTTAAGCAGTAAGCTTAAAAATTTGCACGCGAACGGGTAATGCCGGGTTGACGGACTGCTATTAAAACGTACACTCCGTTTTTTTTTACTTTTGAGAAGGGGACTATCTATTTTACGATTAAAACTATATCTTCATAAAAAAGATATGATTCAATGATATTATAAACTCTATTTATTTTGAAACTTCACATTAATTAATATTTTAAACTAAACATATTAAAAGAAGTTTTATTGATTTTGAATTTGATTAGCGGTCTATCAGGCCGGAGTTATCGTTTAAAGGTTAAAGATAATAAGTTAATGGTTGATGATTAAATTTTTTTTTCTTGCTGATTTTGTTTGCAAAAAAACTTGAATCATAACAATCTGTTTCCCATATTTTACACAATAACATTAAAATGTTGTGGACAATTATTTTTCAGATATCTCGAGAAATTCGTAAATCTGTCGTGTCTTTTTAAAACAAATTTCCGTTTTTATTATGATAAATTTAAAAAAAATGCTCTACAGTTATATACTCTCTTAAAATGAACCAGTGAATTTCCACTGATTCAACCAGTGAACTTTTAGTCACTGGTTAAACCAGTGAATTTCACTGGTTGAATCAGTAAATGTCGCGCTCATTGGTTTCAACCAGTGAACTAAAAATATGTAAGCGCGCGAGTACAGCAGCATTCTGTACATGAGTATATTTAAGTCTTTTATTGTGTCAATAAGTAAATAATATATATTTATCATCTTCATGTAATATTTCATCTAACTTTTATATAATAATCATAATTATATGACACAATTTTTACAGAGTGTAAAAATACACTAATGCAAAAAATTAAAGGAGCAGAAAAATTTTACAAATCTTTTAGTGATTTTTGGAAGGCTGTAACTTGGTGAAAAATGATCGTATCGAGATTTTAAAAAAAACATTTTACAGCTTGAAATCTCTAGTTTTGGTGCATTTTTTTCAAAATTTTTTAAAAGCTCCGGTTATTGCGCAAACATGAGAAATACCGCGAGACAAAAAATTTTTTAATTTTGATTATGATTAAACAATTAAAGGAACAAAACTTGCTCCTTTAATTGTTTAGCTAAACTTTGATCGATGATTCCCAAAAAACGGTTCGATAGATCAATTTAAAAATTTACAGGGGTCTTGGGGGTACATTAAGCTAAAAAGTCCCTGGCAACATTATTTTTTTTATCGATATTTGCAAAGTAGCGGTTGATTTACTAAAAAACCAAAAAAAGTCATTTATTTGTACTTTCTTCTGATGGATGTTAAAAATGAAAAAATTTTTTTTTTTCAAAAAATGATGACAGGGTCTTATGGGGAATTTATTCAAGTTCTTACCGCCGCCCTTCAACTTTCTGTGCGATCATTGGTACCTGAAATATCGATGATCAAAGCCAAAAGGATCATTTTCTGTTTGAAGGCTGATATCTCTGCGACAAATCGTCCTACGAGGTTAAAAAAAAAAACCAAATGGAAGCTGAATAAATTTGCTAAACGAACTATGCATCCGTTTAGTCGAAAGAATTTTTTCGCGGTCCGTAGGCTCTTCGGAAAAAAAAAAAAAAATTTAGAAATTTTTTGTCTCGCGGTGTTTCTCATGTTTGCGCAGTAACCGGAGCTTTGAAAAAATTTTGAAAAAAATGCACCAAAACTAGAGATTTGAAGCTGTAAAATGCTTTTTTCAAAATCTCGATACGATCATTTTTCACCAAGTTACAGCCTTCCAAAAATCACTAAAAAATTTATAAAATTTTTCTGCTCCTTTAATTTTTTGCATTAGTGTAAATAACTTTGGAGTAATTTCAATAGCTTGGAGCTAACCTCAAAGATGAATGACATTTTAAAATTAAAAATTCAGCAATTACTGGATTATTTAAATCCAATTATTAAGGATGATGATACTCTGACAAAACTTGAACTCCCCAGGAAAAAAAGATTTTATATGATCATATATAAGCATATATATTCATATACAATTTATATATGATCATATAAGAAATATGTAAAAATGATATATGATTACATAAAAGCTTATATGATCTTATAAAGTTCTTATAAGAATCAATAAACTCTTGTGAGGACTTTATAAAAATTGATATGATTTTATAAAACGTTATATATAACTTTATACAATTACTAGTTAAAGTTTTATATGCTTATATATAATTATATATGATCATATAAAAGTTCATATGATCTTAAATAAATCTTGTAAGAATTTATATTGTTTTATAAAAATTTATGTGATTTTATAAAAACCCGGGAAGAAGATCTTATAGTATCGTGTAAAAACATATGTCTTCATGTATGATTATATGAAAGCTTATATAATCTTATAAAATTCTTATAAAGAGTTATATACTCTTATAAGAATTTTATAAAAAATGATGGGATTTTATATAAAGTTATATATAACTTTATACCAATACCAGATGAAGTTTCATATGCTTATATATGATCAGATATGATTATATAAAAGTTCATATGATCTTATTAAATCCTTATAAGAATTTGTATAATTTTATAAGGATTTTATAATAGTTGATGTGATTTTTTATAAAGTTAAATATAACATTACTAGATAAAATTTTATAAATTATATGCAGTCATATATGATTATATAAGAACTCGTATGATCTTATAAAATTCCTGTAATAATTGGTATAATCTTATAGAATTTTTATAAAATTCCATGTGACTTCATATTAAGTTATATATAACATTATGAAATTACAAGAGCACGTTTTATACGGTTATACATAACCATGTATGATCATATATGATCATGTGATATCTTATATGACCTTATAAAATTTTTCTAAGAATTCAGATAATTAATAAAAATTTATGTGATTTTATATAAAGTTATAAATAAATTTGTATGATGACTAAAGAGTTTAATACGGTTATATAAACTCATGTATGATTATATTATAGTTTATATAGTTTAATGATTCTTATATAAAAATTTCTATGGTCTTATAAGCAGGCTATCTTAAAGAAACATCATTTTATATAAAACACAAATGTGATGAAATTTGATCATATTTAGTGCATTATTTATGTAGGGTGTATCAATTTGATCTTTTGATTTAAGTAATGCTACAGATTGTAAACAAACTTATAAGTGTAAAGCAGACTAGAGAAGCAGACGGCAATCATCAAAGTTGAGCCGCATTGAGGAAGGACATTAGTTGGATGGGTGACCCTTTAGCAAAATAGCAGTTAACCGGTGGATGTTTTTTTTTTTTTTTTTTTTCATGCATGATTGGATATAATTATATATCATCAGATCCTGACAATTTTTGGATCTAATCATATATTAGTTATTGTTTCTAAGATTAAATAAAATAATTTTTTCCCGGGCATATATAACTTTATATGATTATATAAGATTTTATGAAGTCATATAAGTTTTTATAGGACCAATTTCATTATAAAACTTTATATGGTTTTATATGGGTCACTTTTATATGATTTATATATGATCATATAAGAACTTTTTTTCCCGGGTCATTTTAAGAAAAAAAAATCTGGGCGTCGGTTGGCCCTGCGGGCCAGCCCCAAAACATCACTGCGAATATATTTTCGAGCTCTTCGAGCTCAGTGATCAGTGATCAAAATCAAGATTTGAATGAGTTTTGACTTAAGTCAGAGCAACAATATATGGAATATCCGAGAAAAACATTAAAGACTAGGTTTTTTCAATTTTTTGCTGACAATATGTTTAAAACTGAGGAACAAGTTACATGACATTTTCTGATGATCGAAAGAGACTATATTGAAAAAGAGTTGGTATGATTTCAGACACATTTTAGCACATTATATTTTGATTTATCCGGAAAAAATAACATAAAATGTTATTTTTTTAACTTTTCAGCGCCGATATCTTTTGAACTAATCAACCGATTTTGACGTTTGAGCTGGCAATCGGCGCGTTTTATTGAGTTCTAAAGCTGATTAGATTTTGAAATCGATCAGATGAGTCACTTCAAAGATCTCTTCACTTCAAAGTTCTCTCGAACAAATTAACCGATTGAGATGGTTAACAAATTAACCAATTATTTGCAATTAACTGAAAATTTAATATAATTAATTTTAAGCGACAAAATTTAGATTATTTAAGAAAATTTTCAGTTAATTGCAAATAACTTACGGCTTGTGAAAAATATCGAAAATTTTCTCCAAGATAAGTTATAGGAATAAAATGCTCTACAAAAATGTCCTATAAAATTTTCCGATAAAGTTGATGGTTGCGTCAAAAAATTCAAAAAATGAAAAAATTTATCGTCAATCCAACTTTAAATTCAAATAACTTTTGAAAAAATAAAAATATCGAAAAATTATAAGAGATCTTTTTGTAGAGCGTCAAATTTCCCTTAAGAATATGTCTTGAACATTTAAAAGTATTGGTTCCACCGTGAGCTACAAAATTCCAAAGCTTAAAAAATAAATTGTCCCATATTATTTAAACAGGAAATAGAAAATTGCGATGCGGCAGCTGTTAATATTAATATCAAGAGCTCAAACTTCCACAGTATTTTTTTTTCGTCATTTCCAACAATATTTTCGATATAAGGTAGAAAAAAAAAATTAGTCGATTTTTTTGAATCAGTCTAATATATATATAGGGTATATATATATTAGACTGGGCCAAAAAAATTGACTATTTTTTTTTTTTTAACGACACTGTGGAAATATTATTTGGGATGACAAAAAAAAGTTATTGTGAAAATTTGAGCCCTTAATTTTGATATTAAGAGGTGTATCATCGCTATTTTTTATTTTTTTTAATGAGCGGGTTTTTGTCTCATAACTCACAAACCATCGAGATAAACGAAATCGACTCAAATATATTTTTTTAAGGAAATTTAATGCTCTACAAAAAAGATCGAATTAAAATTTTTCGTCAAATAAACCGTTTCCTTATAATCATGCTTTGAACATTGTTATGATTTTAATATTCGATTGTTCAACTTTGGAATTTTGTAATTCATGTAAAAATAAGTTTCCGGAAAAAGACAATGACTATTCTTGAAGGAAATTGAATGCTCTACAAACAAAGTCTCTTCACAATTTTCGCTAAATTCACTCCTTCAAAAGTTATTCAAGGTTGAAGTTATGTAAAACGACTTAAATAATCTTGAATAACTTTTGAAGAAGTAAATTTAGCGAAAATTGTCAAGAGACTTTTTTTGTAAAGCATTCAATTTCCTTCAAGAATATTCATTGTCTTTTTCCGGAAACTTATTTTTACATGAATTACAAAATTCCAAAGTTGAACAATCAAATTTTAAAATCATACCAACGTTCAAAGCATGATTATAAGGAAACGGTTTATCTGACGAAAAATTTTAATTTGATCTTTTTTGTAGAGCATTAAATTTCCTTAAAAAAATATATTTGAGTCGATTTCGTTTATCTCGATGGTTTGTGAGTTATGAGACAAAAACCGGCTCATTAAAAAAAAATAAAAAATAGCGATGATACACCTCTTAATATCAAAATTAAGGGCTCAAATTTTCACAATAACTTTTTTTTGTCATCCCAAATAATATTTCCACAGTATCGTTAAAAAAAAAAAATAGTCGATTTTTTTGGCCCAGTCTAATATATATATATATATATATATATATATATATATATATATATATATATATATATATTATTTCACACTTTGGTATATTTAAGAGAAAACAATGATTTCATATTTCCATAACGAGATATTTGTAGATAGCAAACACATACGCAAATGCTCAGTAGACAATCGACAAGATACGCTCAATTATCAGTATTCAATATAAACAGTGAAACCTGCAGTTTGATGAGTACGTGAACTAATACTCCACTAAATTAGTGTCTATAATTCTCATCTACCAGACTCTCAAATAGCTAACCTCGCTAACTTTCCTAAGCAAGTACTCGATCGAACAATGGTGAATGTTATCGAAACCTATGTGTACATTGGAGAGGTAATAAATTTCCATTCAAAGTTTGTATGAGGTCAGTCAAGAAAATCCAGCTTATAAAAATTGACCTAAGATAATATTTAGTTTTCAAAGACTAACAGCAAGCTAATAAGTAAGACTGTAGTTTTCATATATTACGTGGTCCTTTATTTCAAAAATAAAATACAATAGCTCAAATTTTCCTTCAATTCATTTTTATCGTTATCGTTTGACTTGCTATCAATGGATAAAATCTATCGATCCAATTGAGTAATATTTTTGTATAAGGTAATAAAACCACAACGATGATTACTCTTTATCCAGAGAGAAGAATACTGCAACTTTTTTATTGATGTAGTATACATACACAAGTTGTAGGTATGGTGTAATAGTAAAAGAGACAAAAGCAACAAGCACACTTGCTACCCCGGTGGTCATTTCATCGGTAGCTATTTCTTGGTACTACTATTTTTTATTATTTTCTTCTTTCTCGATTCTATCCTCTTGTTCATCTTCTCCTAGCTTTGGACTCTCAACCTTTGGGGCGTAATTCGTACGAAGCTATCAACCTTAACGGTGCCTGGGGATTTAGTTAGGATCCAGGTTAATCGCGACGGCGTGACGACTTTTAGGCTACTATATATACTTACCGTACAAGAACCGAATCAGATTGTTACATCAGCGCTTGTCTATGTTTATTGGCCATGACTCTTGATTCTGTATTGCAAGTAGTTAACTAAATAACTTCTGCTCGGACAACAATAATCACTCGTGACGTTTATATTTTATTACTTTCATTACTTTAATTGAAATTTATATATTTTAATCCTCTACTGGTACTTATTTTTCTAACAGAAGAAAAATTAATTTGGCTAGACGAAAAGATAGTTAAACAGCAGTTTCACCTGATTGCATAAAAAGGTCAAATAACACTTGGGTAAAAAAAAAAAACACAGGCGAGACACAAGAGTAAAAGTCGTATTTTCATTAGCCACTATTTTTACAAGCATTCAATATTTTTTTTTTATGATCGTTCACGTTTTACGTTATATCCTAAACCCAAACACACTGGCACACCTCGTGCCGACTTTCTTACTGGAAAGTGGTCCTTGCAACTACCATGTGTTTCTCTATCGCCTCAGGATCTTTAACGAGATATACATACATCTATATATAGTAGACTGTATAAAAAAAAAATATTTTTTTTTCTTCATTATATCGAAAATATTGTTGGAAATGACGAAAAAAAATCTGTCTATCGGTTGACCCTGCGGGCCAGCCCCAAAACTTCCCGCTGTTTTCGAGCTCTTCGAGCTCGAAAATACTTTTGTGTGCCGTTGTTTTCGAAAAAAACCAATTTTAACATTTCTTTCTCCCATGATGTCTCAGGAACGAATCAACCGATTTTGATGGTTGAGGCGGCAATCGGCGTATTTTATTGAGTTCTAGAGCTGATAAAATTTTGAAATTGTTTAGTTCAGTTGTTACGACGATATTCGCGAAAAACCGTTTTTTACCATTTGTTTCTCCCGCGATAACTCTCGAATGAATACTCCGATTGAGATGGCTAAGGCGGAAATCGACGCATTTTATCAAGTTCTAGAGCTGATTAGATTTTGAAGTTGATCGTATAAGTCATTTCTGAGAAATCAATAAAAAACTAAAAAAAAAAAAATTTTTTTTTTCGTAATTCGACAATATTTTCGAATCTCCTCGATCAAATGATCTGAAAATTTTAGAAAAGTTGATGGCCAACAAGCTCTTTCGATTGCTGCCTTAACCATCCAAATCGGTTCATTAGTTAAAAAGTTATAAGCCGGTCACACACATACACACACACACACACACATAAATACATACAGACACTCGGACATCATTCTGAAAATAGTCAGAATAGCTTCCTAGGATCTCAAAACGTCGACATCTGATGAAATTTCGATTTTCGCAAATCGGGGTGAAAACAATAACTTCCCAATTTTTCGAAAATCGTCGATTTTCTTAGCGGGAAGTTAAAAATACTGTGAAAGTCTGAGCTCTTAATATTGATATTAACAACTGCCGCATCGCAATTTTCTATTTCCCCTTTAAATAAGATGGGAAAATTTATTTTTTAGGCTTTGGAATTTTGTGGCTCACGGAGGGGTCAATACTTTCAAATGTTCAAGACATTATCTTGTGAGAAATTTGACGCTCTACAAAAATGGTCTCTTATAATTTTTCGATATTTTTATTTCTTCAAAAGTTATTCAAAGTTAAAGTTAGATTGACGATAAATTTTTAAATTTTTTGACGCAACCATCAACTTTATGGGAAAATTTCATAGGACATTTTTTGCAGAGCATTTCATTTTCTATAACTTATCTCAAAAAATATTTTCGATATTTTTCACAAGTCGTAAGTTATTTGGAATTAACTGAAAATTTTTTTAAATAATCACTAAGTAAAATAATCACTTTAAGTAAACACTCCTCCCATCTCCAGAAATAAAGAGACTCTGCTCGAAGTGGGGCTTGGAATAGGCCCCCCATAGTACCAATTCTATGTATTGGTCGACACACCACAATTGGTCGAGAGGGGACGTAGTCTCTTTCCCCTTCCTTCCTGAGAAGACTCCCAGTTTTGTTAGCATTCATTCGCCCATACATGAACACATTCTCACACACACACCTAACTTCGGACTGACACCCGGGATGCACAGAGTCCTCACAAATCGCGAGTTCTGCACACCCATGCCCAGATGCTCTGACAACAACTGGGTGAATGCCAGTTGAATCGCGATCTAGTAGTCCTCTCCTCCTTCCTCTTGGTGTTGGAACTGACTGCTGAGCTTGTGATGGAGACAATCTTTGCTGAAACCATTAAAAATTTTAAAGTTTGGGGATGTGGCAAGAACCCGCCGATTTGTGGCCACTCCGCGACCTACCCTTCTATGCTTTAGAGCACCTCACGCTGAGGCTCGAACTCGGTGCATTTTAGCAGTAAGTGCTGAACGGTATCCCACCCTTTGTTACATTGAGGACATTTGCGATCCTTTGCGAGTCCGTACTTGAAGAGTCTATCTTTGAAACAGCCGTGACCGGTTAACATCTGGGTAAGCCAGAAGTTAGGGCTGATGTGTTTGCTCGCTAGACGTTCAGTAACGTCGGGGAAGAAGTTGAATGTCATGCGTCTTTTGTCCGTTGTGGACCACTGTTCTTGCCATCTGCAAATGGTTTCTTTTCTGAGGGAGACAAGGCTTTCTTCGTCATCTGGCTGCACGGGCACGGATCCAAGGGTTGCCTGTTTGCCAGTGCAAAGATTGTAACGGGCGCAACGTTCGTCAATCACAAGCCGAATGGGCACTGCCCCTGCAACTACACAAAGTCCCTCATTCAATGCCGTCTTGTATGAAGACATCATTGTAATCAGGGCTCGCCGCTGCAGGGCCCTGAGAGCCTTCCAATCCTCCAACCCACATAGGTCACTCCATCCTGCTGCCGCATAAGTGACAACAGGCAGGAACTAGCCCATGTCGATGATTGACATAGCCGGAAAGCGCAGTCCCCATTCAGTCCGTGCGAGACGGCGTAAACGACCAAAAGTTTTGTCTAATTTCGCGCGTCTTGTTTTTATGTGTGTTGTTGGTTTGAGGTCCTGGTCGAAGTGTACCCCTAAGTATCTAACGCTCTGTTTAAATGCTATTTTCGTTTTACCTATTGCGATTTTCGGTGGCTTTGAATCATATTTGGGCTTTTTCTGTCTTTTCGCTTCGTAGGGGTACGGACCTTTATTCTTGCGTGGACCGCGTCGGGTGTACTCTCTCTTGAGGAAAATCGTCTCGGTCTTGGATTCCGACAGCGTAAGTTTCGCAGAACGGCACCATTCCAGTATCGAATCTACCGTCCTTTGTGCTTTCCTTTCAATGTCCGTGTGTGAGGTTCCTTCTATGATGATGAGGAAGTCGTCAGCACAGGCTACAAATTAATTCCCGTGTTCTGTTAATTCTAATTCCTTAAGCAAGTCATCGAACATAATGTTCCGGAATAATGATCCTAAGACTGATCCCTGTGGACATCCCCTTGTTGGCTTTTTCTTTTCCTTCCCGAATCCCCATGACAGCACGACTATCCTATCCTCAAAGTAACTCTGTTCTACCTTGTAAATATTTTTGGGGCATTCCCGTTTCTTTAAACCC
The DNA here is from genome assembly GCF_029852145.1 of Microplitis mediator. NCBI lineage: Eukaryota > Metazoa > Arthropoda > Insecta > Hymenoptera > Braconidae > Microplitis > Microplitis mediator. The sequence goes on from NC_079970.1 coordinate 15,899,647, forward strand.
TAGAGTACTCGCGGCCACCACACGTTGTCAAAAGCGCCAGAAATATCGAAGAGAAGTCCGATTGCCAGATTCTATTTTGTCGAATCTAGCAAGCGTCGTATCTTAACGATTGCATTTTCAGTCTACCTTTTTGCTATAAAGCCAAATTGTTGACTGTAGATCTTATCCCCAGCTAAGACTGAGGTGGTGAGATTCGACTTTAATAATCTTTCAAATACCTTCCCGATTACCGAAAGTAAACATATCGGCCTGTTAGATTTGGGGTCACTCGCGTCTTTATCACTGCTCTTAAAGAGCATAATAATTCCACCCTCTTTCCATGCGGTTGGGAAGACTCCTAACTCTAGACATCTATTGTATAGTTCTAAAAATTCCCTTGATAAAATAACTAATATATATATATTAGGGTGTGCCATTTTGAGGCGACTTTTTTTTCAACCAAAAAACAGGCTGAATGCTTGAGAGAAGGTGAGAAAGGAAGCCTGTTTAAAGTAAAGCTCTCAATATTGATATTTAGAGGTGCCTATTTCTAATTTTCCATTTTCCATTTGAATCACGTGGGAAAAAAATTTTTTTTTTGGAACGAGGCTCCTTATGGGACGTTGCGGAGGAGTACCTTCACCGGCAAAAAACGTCCGTAACCCGAGAAAAAAGCGTAACCTTTTTATGTATAGTCTATGTATGATGGATATACAGTGTCTAATGTATAGTCTGTGGGATGACTGTTATTATTATTGCAATTTGGTATTATTATTATATCATTCGAGAATTACACCATCTGGTGGTCAAAAGTGGAACCATCGGATCATTATTACTACGTTAAACGCATGGAGGCTATACACAGAGTTGCGAATTCTTTAATGAGAATATTTGCAATTAAATATTAAATTTTCAATCCGTAATTGAAATTATATCGATTAAAATTACAAAGTTAATTTTTAATTTGACAACTTGAATTGAAATATTGAAAAATTAATTTAAATCTAAACACGTGGGATTAAGAGTCGAAAAACTAATTTTTAATGAGAGAAGCGAAATTGAAAATTAAAAAAGTAGTTTTTAAATTGACACATGGATTTAAAATTTCAAAAATTAATTCTAATTCAGATACGTGGGATTAAAAATTAAAAAATTACTTGTTAATTCAAACAGATGGGACCAAAAATTGGAAATTACTTTTTAATTCAGATTCGGTATGCAATCAGATAAGTAATCAAGACAAACAATTTGACAGCACTTATAATAGGAAAGAATACTGTTTTACTTGATCTTCAAGTTTAAATATTTTTAAACTTACTGTTGATCGTCAGATATAAAAGAATTTGAAATAAAAAGATGATTCATAGTTGAGACATTTGAGAATTAAATTTTTTGAATAATTTCCAGTGTAAACAGAGAATTTAAAATTAAACCAACACCAATCCAATGTTCAGAATTGAAAATATTTTATTTTATTTTTTATTCGAAAATAGAAAATTAAAAAACAGAATGTAATTTTCTAACCCCCTTTAGCAATGGCTAATTAAAATTTTTGATTGACTTTTCAATTATTAAATGTGGAATTAGAGATTAGAAAGAAATTTTTTAATCTGGTTTTCCGAATTAAAATTTTTTATTTAATGTTTTAATTGAAAACGTAGATTTAAAAATTAAGCCATTACATTTTAACGATACTTTACGAATTGAAAATTTGAAACTTAATTTTTAATCCAAAAATGTTGGATTAAAAATAAAAAAATTATTTTCAATTCAAAGATATTGGATTAGAAAATTAAAAAATCATTTTTAATTTGGTGTTTTTGGATTATGAAATATAAAAAAAAATTTAATTGAAGCACTAATGCAATTATAAATTTAATGCGCTATTTGAAACCCTGGCTATACAATATGTATAGGTATGTATTAGACTGGGCCATGAAAATTGACTATTTTGTTTTTTCGATACTATGAAAATATTATTCCTGATGACTAAAAAGAATTAATTAAATATTAATATTAAACAATGTATATTCTTAAAATAAATTGAATTGCCAACAAAAAATCTCTCTTAGTAAATTGACGTCAAATGAGCCGTTTCCTCGTAACCGTGCCTTAAACATTGATTTGTTTTTTAAATTCTTTGTTTCTATTTTGGATTTTTGTTACTAGAAATATTAAAATTTCTTTCACGCAAGATACATATTCTTGAAAAAAGTTTAATGTTCTAGAAAAAAGGTCTCTTAACATTTTTTGCTAAATTCACTCATTCGAAAGTTATTCAGGTTCCCTTATAGGAAGAAACAATAGGCCCAAGCTTGGCCGAGGCTTGGCGCAAGACTTATTAACTCTGGGGAAAGCTTCAAATCCAAGCTTGGCCCAAGTCTGTCTAAGCATCGAAATGATAACACCCAGCCAAGCTTGAGTGACAGTGTTGTGCCAAGACTGCATCTTAGTACTGGCCCAATAACCAATGCCAGTATTGTGCCAAGATTGCATCTAAGTATTGGCCCAATATCGAGAGCCAGTATTGTGCCAAGGCTGTTGCTAAATAAGCACTTATGATTATTAAAAATAAATTAAAAAAAAAAAAATATTAGTAGACATGTGCGTGATGGTAACATATGGAAATAAATTTGTACACAGAGAAATCAGGTGGATCGATGAAACTAATTTTTTTTTTTGCATTTGCTGGGTCTCGAACCTGGTCCTTCATGACTGCTAGGCAAGCCTCTTATCCACTAGGCTGTTACGCTATTCACAGAAGCCAGAGGTTTTTAGGTACCATTTGTTATTTAGACTGGTAAACCAAGGCTTGTCACTTGAGTATTGGCTGAACCTTGTCCCAAGACTGGCAAACGAAGGCTTGTCACTTGAGTATTGGCTGAACCTTGTTCCAAGACTGGCAAACCAAGGCTTGTCACTTGAGTATTGGCTGAATCTTGGCCCAAGACTGGCAAACCAAGACTCGTCACCTGAACGTTGGTTGGATCTCGGACCAACCTTGGGAGGCCGAGCCTCGGTAACCCAGTATTGTGCCAAGACTGGACCCGTTGTCAATATTTTTTTTCCTACAAGGGTTATTGAACTCGTTTTGACTCTTCAACCTTGAATAACTCTTGAAGGAGTGAATTTAGCAAGAAATGTTAAGAGACCTTTGTAAAATATTAACTTAAAAACTACATTAAATATTTAGTTTGCTGGATCGGGATGGTGAAAGAAATAAAAATTCACTTATTTGGTGTATTGTCCATTTTAATAAAAATAAATCACAGATAATAGCATAGAGTACAAGAGTCGATCACGAGTGTTATTAGAGCACTTATTGAACATTATTCGATTGCATTTGAGTTTAATTGAGTTTTATATAAATTGCATGGCACCGTACACATGAACATTATATTATATACATATAGAGCGTAGTTGAAGATCGAGTTTGTTGAGTTTAATGAATACGAGTTTATAAATTTACACGGCACCATACACGTGAATTAATTTATACAAAAGAGCGCAATAAAGAGTAAATTATTAACAATTAATGATTTACAAATATCATCAATAGTTCGAGTATACATTTTGTCACAATTAATTTTGATACGCGACATTGAGAACGAGTAAGAGCCGAGTATGAACTTAATAGATGCTTAGCGAGCCGAGTCTGAACGTATAATGATTACTGTGCAGTCACAAATAAAATTTGATATTAATTTTTGAGATTAAGATTACTGGATGACTGAATGATGACATCAGTCACACCAGTTGACATCATGTCCAAGTAAATAATTAATCGATGAGTAATGAAAGTAAATGTAATTAAGAATAATTATTTGTGGCTGCAAAGTCACGTGATTGCGAGTATGTGTATATATATATATATAGCCGGCAGGTTATTTTGACACGTGGTCAACACAAAAATGATCACAGATTTTATAAATTAAATTGAATTAATTAACTAAGCACAATAATTAGCAAGATGTAATTGGAAATTATAATAGACTTGTTGCACGTGGTGTTCTAGAACATGTGTTGTAGAATAATGCCAGTTGACGCGTAGCTGGCTATCGAGTTGAAATTCCGAGTATCAGAGGGCGCGTCGATAGCAGCACCTCTGGTATAGTAGAGCGTAGAGTTGTCAAGTGTTCTGGCGCGAACATTTGAAATTTACGCAACAACCTTTTTTGTAGAGCATTAAATTTTCTTCTAGAATATGCATCTTGACTAGAAAAAAATTTTAATATCTCTAGTAGTTACAAAAATCAAAAATAGAAACAAAGAATTTAAAAAACAAATCAATGTTTAAGGCACGGTTACAAGGAAACGGCTCGTTTTACGGCAATTTCCTAATAGTGATTTTTTGTAAGGAATTCAATTTCTTTAAGACTATACATTGCTCAAAATTTTTCAGATAAATGATTTACGAGTTTGAAGTAATACATGAAATTTCTATTAAAAAAATAGTCGTAACGATACACCTGTTAATATCAATATTAAGGGCTCAAACTTGAGCAATATTTGTTTTTGGTCATCCCCTGGTAGAAAGTGCCCGACAACCGCCCGACTGTTGACCAGCACCCGATCGGGGAGTAAAAGTAAAGCCCGATGACATGTATCCGAGAAGGTGCCAGACGGGGGACGATTTCGTTGCCCGAACTATCGAAAACCCAGTTAGGTAACTAGTCAGGGAGAATTTTGTTAGCCTCATTTCTTATACCCTTTCGGGAGCCTGTTAAGTTTGAAATTATATATCCCGAAAACCATTAACCCGATCGGGCAACTAATCGGGCAAAATGTTATGGGCCCGATTACACTAGCCCACTTGGGTGCCCGAAGTGGCTAATTGTTTGTACCCCTATAACTTATCTCCCAATCAGGTAACTAATCGGGCAAAATGTTATATAACTCTAATATATAGAATTTTTACATTTTTATTTTTTACATATCATAAATATGGTATCTCATATTATAAAAAAAAAGTAAATAAAGTAAAAAACTATACTAACAGAACAAAAAAAAAATTTCCTCAAGTTACCTATAGATTATGTAGTGCAGCTAAACCCAGTTATCACTGTCGGTTGCGTAGCCAAGTGGACGCTTTTTCCGATCGCTAAAGAATTTAACAACCATCATAGTGAGTGCAGTTATTAAAAACCAAAAATTGATTATATTACTGAACCCCAAGCGTTCTAAATCAATTTATTTAATCAATTCCATTGCAACAAGCGCACTATCAATTAAATAAAATTAAGTTTCAACTAAACGGCGAGGCTCTGCCTCTAACCGCAACCAAGATGGCGACCCAAAAACTGAAAAGGCCGAGAAGCCCCAACAATGACCCTATCAGGACACGCCCAGGAAACAAAATTCCAAAGGCTAACACTACTGTTAAAAATTCCCAACAATGGAACAAAATTTACAAGGAATCGCTGGCCAAGAATGAGCTCAAACAGCTCGGAATACACACAAACCAGTCATCTGTCAAACCGAATCTAATCATCAGCAAACGCCCTGGGGCTTCCGCGGGAACCTCTCGCAAGGACAACAATGGTTGGGTTGACTCCAAAAAGACAGCAAAGATTCGTATCAATAATAATGAGGTAAATTTCTCATTATCCAACTCATTCAGTTCGCTGAATGACAGCTTCTCATCACAAACCATGGACATGAAAACGACACCTAGCGGCGCAAACCCGAACACCCAACCAACTCACAGCGGCCCAGTCCCGACCCAACCGGCACCTACAGACGCCACAGAAGATACAGCACCAACAAAAGGTAAACCACAACCCTTTTTTACGACAACAACCAACATGTCAGACCTAATCAAGCTCCTCACAGAGGGCGGGCTAACAAATGGTGAATTTTTTATCAAACAAATTGACACCAATGACCACAACATTACCCCCAACTCAATGATTGCCTATGACAAAATCAAAAAAATCCTTGAAGATAACAAAATACCACACTACACATACACACCTAAACATCGTAGACCAATAACTGTATTCCTCAAAGGACTAAGAGGTGACATCCCAACAGCAGAGTCAATAAAAGAGGAGATAGACTCCAAAAACCTAGAAAACATAGTCATTGAAAAAATCCACAAGAATCATTTCAGCAAATCTTACCCTTCCTGGTATAACTTTATTATCCAGCTTAAACCAGGTAGTAAAACCAACGACCTTTTCAAAATCAAAGGCTTACAACACCAACCGGTTCACTGGGCCATAAAAAAAGGCGCCATGATCACCCAGTGCAAAAACTGCCAGCGATTTGACCATTTGAGCTACAATTGCTGGCTACCATACAGGTGTGTCAAATGTAGCAACACACATGAATACGGTAAATGCTCACTAACTGAACCAGACAACAAAGGTAAACTCAAATGCGCTAATTGTGAATCAACTGAGCACCCGGCAAACTATAAAGGCTGCCCTTTCTTCAAGTTCGTCTCAAATGCAAAAAAAACGGCGGCTGCTCAAAAAATAGCAGCCACTAATCAGAAAATCGAAAATATTAATAATACCATTAACCCACTCATCTCCTATGCTGAAACCGCAAGTGCTCAACACAACCACAGACAATCCCATCACCAACACCAACCATCACACCAACATCTGCCTAATCACCAACATCAACCAATCTACTCCCACCCCAACAACAACAACGCAGAGTCCCAAGACAACACCCCCCCTTGGATCCATGAACTCAATAAGGAAATAGCCTCGATGAACAGACACATGATCTCATCGGTAAACACACAATTATTACAAATCACAAACCAAGTCCAGAGTAACTCGAAAAAAATCGAGCATATTTTCAACATACTCCAAATTCAATCCAATTAAGAAAACTTCAACCAGCAAACTCCGAATTGCCGCTATTAATGTAAATTCTATACAAACTAACCAAAGACGTTACGACCTCCAGTGCTTTGCGGTGGATAATGACCTGGACGTGGTAATAGTGTCAGAAACTAAACTCAACTCGAAGCATAAACTCACATTTAAAAACTACGAAATTATTCGCACCAACAGAAAAAACGCAGTACAAGGGGGCGGTACTGCCATCCTTATAAAAAAAATATAAACCACAACATAGTCAACTATCCCACCTCCCATGCTAACTCGGTCCTGGAATTTACAATAATAAAAGTTAAAGCTAACCCGATCAGAAATCTATATATTATTGCAGCGTATGCGACCCGTAATAACAGAACAACATTCACCGACGAGCTGACCAACCTATTCAACAACTTAAACCTGCAAAACCCAGACAATCACTATATACTAGCTGGAGATCTAAACGCTAGAAGACAAGATTGGGGTGACTTCCTAACAAATGAACGTGGTCGCCAACTCCGTAACTGGGAATACGGGGAAGGGCTGAACTACAGAGCCCTATCAGTGTCTCCGAAAGAACCAACATTTTTAAGAGGCCAGTCAATCCTTGACATAGCAATAGTGGACTCAAGACTCGACTTTATCATGCAACACAACAAACAAATCACAGTAACTGACTACGATAGCGACCACAAGGCTATCCAGTTCACAATATACTGCAACCACTACATCACACCATAGACAGACAACCGTAAATATAATTTCAAATCCACCAAATGGAAAAAATTCACTTCGAACCTCGAAAGAACCTACAATCAGACAATCCCAACCGACCGCAACCTAACCATAAAGGAAATTGACGAACACCTGGAACAGATCAACACTTCTATCCATAAATCGATAGAAGACACAGTACTAAAATTCAAGAACAGCAGCAACAGCGTGGACAAATACCTCAATTCAAAAATCAAAAAACTCAAGAAAGACAAATCCAGCCTGCTATCCACCTTAATCAAGCTAATGAAAAAAGACCCCAGAGCCCATCTGTCGGCTACAAAATCGATCAAAATCCTCCTATCACAGACCAAAGCAGAAATCAAAAAAGAATTTAAAAAATCAACTGACAGCTACTGGGCTACCCAGATCAAACAAATCGACCACAGACAAGCAGAAAATTTCTTCCCGAAGATTAATAAATTACTAAGACCACGAAACTCAATTTCCATAGGAGACATCGACATCGATTTACTGGATCCGGCGGTGGCAGCCAGAGCCTCCGTCCCTGACAACGGCCACTCCAAAGTCTCAGACCCTACCGCCAAACTCAACATCATAGGCGCATACTTCGAGTCAATAAATACACCAAGACACACCAACACAGGGACAAGAATCAAGGAACTGGCAGATAAAAAAGCTGAAGAATATTCAACAGATCTGGAATCAAGAAGAGCCAACAACATAACAATTACCAATTTCACCGCCAGAAACCCAGCAACTCACCCAACTTCAGACGAAGATGACATTTTTTGTGACCCGCCAACACTTCAGCTAATCCTAAGCAAACAACCGAACAAACTCTCCAGTGGCCTCGATAACATCCCACCAATAATATTAAAACATTTACCTTTCAATGTCATCACTGCTTATGCCATACTATTTAACAACGCTATAAACAACTACTATTTCCCAGTGTCATGGAAACGAGCGAAGGTTTTACCAATATTGAAAAGCAACAAAGATCCAGCGATCCCTGCAAGCTATCGGCCTATCAGTCTGACGCCAAGTATAAGCAAGGTTTATGAAATAGTCATCAACAAAAAAATAGTCAAACACTGCGACACCAACAACATCATCTCCAACAATCAATTTGGCTTTAGATTCCGTCATTCAACAACACACACAATTCAAAAACTCTTGTCAGACATTAACGACCTCATCGGCAAAAAATTCTTAGTAGCTGCTGCCCTACTAGATCTTGAAAAGGCATTCGATTCAGCTTGGATTAAAGGACTGATATTCGTGCTACACAACAAAAAATTTAAACCTTGGCTTATACTCCTCATACTGGACATGCTGTCAGGCAAATCGTTCGTCACGTGGAATGGACTCCAAATCTCAACTCTGATCTTCTTCATCCATGAAGGTTTGCAACAGGGCACTGTTAACTCCCCAGTTCTCTTCAACATCCTAACATGCGAAATTATCAACCTATACCAGCTCAACGGAAACAATAACACCTACTCCATGGCATTTGCGGATGACACGATCTTTTATGTTGCTGGCAAAAATCCAGATACAATAAAAATCCAACTAAACAACATTGTCAATAACATCAATACTCACTACGCCTTATGGAACCTGCGAATTAACCCAGCCAAATGTGAAACTATCCTGTTCAGAAAACCAGTACATTACTTATCCACGACAACCAAGAATAAACTAAAGTCATTTAAAATCACCACCAAATCCCCTGGTACATTAATAGACACTGACATTCCGCATGTAAAGTCGGTGAAGTACCTTGGAGTCCACATCGATGAGCTTCTCAGAGGACATGCGCATTGGAACACTCAACTCACGAAAGCCAAGAAAGCTTTTAAAGCGAACAGCAGATTATTTTACAACAAACATCTGTCCAGCCGTGCCAAAATAATCTGCTATCAACTTCTAGTCAGACCCATCCTATCATATGCTGCACCAGTCTGCTGGAACACTGGTGCAGCAATGATGGAAAAAATAAGAAGCTTTGAACGGAAGTGCCTGCGAGCCTGCCTGGGACAATATAGATCAGCAGTCACAAACTACAGAGACTTCATCAGCAACAAAAACATTTATAACATGGCGAACACCCCCCGCATCGACTCTTTCCTCATCAAACTCACCCGAGATTACTACTGCAAGCTCCCAATCATCAACAACAAGCTTATCAATGATCTTGCATTAACTGACCTGAGCGACATAGATGAACGACTCAAAAATGGCTACCTCACACCACAAACATTCACCTACATCGATCACCACGGGCTCGTCCAAGACCATAATAATATACCTGTACTCTACCATTGGAGCAGGCACTAAGCCGACAAAAAAATCACCTTAACTATTAACGACATTAAATGGCGACTAAACATGGTATACTCCATGGCGATACCTACATTGGATTCCATGGACCCGAGAAGACTGGCTAGCAAATACTGGTGGCTATCCGCTAGTTCAATCCATATCAATGAACTAAAACAAAGGCTGAGTTCCAACCAAATATTCACATTATAGTGTCTAAAGTTTGTAAATATTGTAAATAATTTATCGCTTCTCTTTTTTTTTTCTTTTTCTTTTTTTTTTTTTGTCTCTTTATTAGTATTAAGATCTTATTTAACTTAATTTATTAACTTACAGTCATAGACGGTTTTTATATAAGTCTTTTTTCCGTCTTTCTCTAATATATTGACAACGTTTTTCTTTTATCATAATAATCCCCAAAACCTCAAGTGAAACAAAGCTCAAATAGCCCCCCGGCTTGCCATTAAAGCATGTGAGAGCACGTCAGTGCCTAACAGCTCCAACAATACACAATCTGTATAATTATATAAGAGTTTTTTTAAAGTTGTATTTCTACTCATAAATTAACAATGTACTGGCTAAAAGAAAATAAACTTTATTTAAAAAAAAAAAAAAAGTTGCGTAGCCAAGTCATTAAAGGGTCAGTCTTTCGTACGTAGGGTCCCAGGTTCGAATCCCACTAATGTGTGTGCGGTCGTTCATAAGTTTAGTGTTTTTTCTCCGAATTAAAATTTTCCCATTTGATTAGAAATTAAATTATCCGCAAACCTGATAGTCCCTGCATCGCGAAAACGATTGAACGGAAAATTAAAAAAAAAATCTGTCTATCGGTTGACCCTGCGGGCCAGCCCCAAAATTTCCCGCTTTTTTCGAGCTCGAAAATACTTTTGTGTGCCATTGTTTTCGAAAAAAACCGATTTTAGCATTTCTTTCTCCCATGATGTCTCAGGAACGAATCGACCGATTTTGATGGTTGAGGCGGCAATCAGCGTATTTTATTGAGTTCTAGAGCTGATAAAATTTTGAAATTGTTTAGTTCAGTTGTTACGACGATATTCGCGAAAAACCGTTTTTTACCATTTGTTTCTCCCGTGATAACTCTCGAATGAATACTCCGATTGAGATGGCTAAGGCGGAAATCGACGCATTTTATCAAGTTCTAGAGCTGATTAGATTTTGAAGTTGATCGTATAAGTCATTTCTGAGAAATCAATAAAAAACTAAAAAAAAAAAATTTTTTTTTCGTAATTCGACAATATTTTCGAGTCTACATGATCAAATGATCTGAAATTTTCAGAAAAGTTGATGGCCAACAAGCTCTTTCGATTGCTGCCTTAACCATCCAAATCGGTTCATTAATTAAAAAGTTATAGACCGGTCACACATACACACACACACACACACACACACACACACACACACACACACACACACACACACACACACACACACACACACACACACACATACACACACACACACATACATACATACAGTCACCCGGACATCATTCTGAAAATACTCAAAATAGCTTCTTAGGACCTCAATACGTCGACATCTGATGAAATTTCGATTTTCGAAAATCGGGGTGAAAACAATAACTTCCGAATTTTACGAAAATCGTCTATTTTCTTAGCGGGAAGTTAAAAATTGACTTTTTTTTCATTTAGTTAAAATTTCTATACATCCTTTTAAAGCGTACTGTATTTTAACCGTATAAATAGTCGGCGCAATTACAAAAATCCAATCAGGTTTCTGAATTCTTTCCTGATCATGCAGCAGAACGTATGCCATATATATACCCGACCGGGAACTTTTGCCGGGGCCATCTTAAAACGCATTACATTTTAGTCGGGCTAATAATCGGGGTGATTTCTCGGGCCCTTATTTTAAATCGGGCAAATTATATGAAGCTTGGTCAGGTACCCGGAATCATTTCTACCAGGGTCAGGAATAATATTTTTACAGTATCGAAAAAAAAAAAAACAATGGTCGATTTTATTGGCCCAATCTATTGTGTATGCTTATTCTTTACAGCATACACACCTATCGATAAAAAAATCATAGTAAAAATGTATACCCGAAAAATTATTTTTTTATACCTCCAATAGAACTTAAAATTAATTCGTTCCTATCTGGTGTCCCACGACACCACACGATTTTTTTTATTATTTTTCTAGCTCGGCATTTACAGCTTATATAAATAAGTCCATAGCATATTCTTGTAGAAAATTTAACGCTCTACAAAAAAGGTCTCTTATCATTTTTTGATAAATCCATCCACTCGAAAACTATTGAAGCTGGAAGTCAAATCTATAATAAATTTCCAGATCTCTTTACTTTTCCAGCAAATCTATCAGACTTATCAAAAAATTAGATAGGATCTTTTTTATAGACAATTTTATTCCCTTCTCATTATTTATAATAAAGTTTATTCAAATTCCGCATTATTTTCTAGTTATTTTCATTTTAATGTTAAGTTCTCAGAATAGATTAGAAGACTATTATTTTTACGAGCTTGGCATTAAAATGAAAATAACTAGAAATTAATGCGGAATTTGAATAAACTTTATTATAAATAATTTGTAGGGAATAAAATTGTCTATGAAAAAGATCCTATAACTTTTGTTGATAAGTCTGATAGTTGACTTTTGGGAAAAAAAGTACATGACATTTTTTATAGGAAATTTAGTCTCCTACAAAAAAGTTTTTATAATTCAAATATATTAAATCAATGTTTAAAAAGATATATGAACTTTAACTAAGTAAAATTCAAAATTTTAGCTAAATGTCAATGTTCAATACTATAAAATATATTCAGTTATTAACTTATGGTAAGTATCAATTAATGTATATTTACATAAAATCTAAAATGCCCGTAATTATTCATCGAAATTGTTCTTAAATACCAACCTCATTTGCAATTCTTTTCAAAAATTGAATGATTAAAACACAGGTTTGAAGAATCTCGTTCGAATTTTCAATTTTTTTGGGACCTAACAGATGGATTATGTTCGAAAAAACTTGGTTTATGTAATGGTTTTTAATTATAAAACCGTTAATCTTGACATTTAGCTAAAATTTTGAATTTCACTTAGTTAAAGTTCATATATCTTTTTAAATATTGATTTAATATATTTGAATTATAAGAACTTTTTTGTAAGAAGCTAAATTTCCTACAAAAAATGTCATGTACTTTTTTTCCCAAAAGTCAACCGTTTACAAGTTAACAACAAAAAACCACTAATTTCGTAGGAAATTAGACTTTTAAGGCTTCCACGAGGACTGCAGTTGAAGGTACTGCTAAGCACAGACAGGCTTTTTCAAAGAACATACAATTATCTTCCAAGAAAACTTTGAACCGATAAGATACGTGTATATGGGGCTGAGTTTTATTCGATAAAAAGAAAAGAATCAAAATTTACATGCTTTTAGCATGAGAAAACTTCAACAACGTTGTTCCAGTTCTTAAAATTGTTATTAAGAGCTCAAAATTTCACTGAATTTTTATTTTTACATGTAGAATAAGATTTTTGATGGGGAACGAAAAAAAAAAAATCTTCGTTTCAAACGGAGCACCCTAGTATATATATATATATATATATATATATATATATATATATATATATATATATATATATATATATGGGTCATTCCACCAAATAAAATTATTTTTACGGGGCGACCCTCGTCGATTTGGTTCAAACTTTGTGGAGTCGTTCTATATATTAAAAAAAAAATTCTCTGAAAATTTGAGCCTTTTATATGCAGCTGTTTCAAAGTTATGATTTTTTGAATTTTTTAAAAATTTTTGTTTTCAACTTTTTCATTAATTTTTTTAAAGGAAAAAATTTTTTTTTAAAAATGAGCACATAACAGTTTTTCGTAGGAAAAATTCTCAGCTTTCCAATAAAAATATCTATTTTTCATTTTATGTTACAAAAGACCTTTTAAAATTCGATTAAAGACGAAAAAACGATTTTTATGACTGTGCGGCGCTTGATACATCTAATTTGATATTTTTTTCTGAAAGCTGAGACTTTTTCCCACAAAATATGTAATTTTCACGATGTGCATATTTTTTGTTTGAATAAAATTAAATAAAATATAAACTCTCTATGATTAAAAAACGTTAATTCTTATTTTTTTTGAGGATGTTGATACATTTTTACCACATATATATCCTAAGCTAACAACAATAAGTAAGATAGGGTGCACTGCTTGTGTTTCTTTCACCGTTTATGACTCAAAGTATTGTACGTCCAAAACATTTATTTTCTAAAAAAAGTCATCATTCCCTGATTAAACCAAACGATTCGAAACGGTTTGTAATGTTAAATGCCCATAAAAAGGGTGATTCAAAAGTATTCAAAGTATTCAAAAGCCTTAAAAAGTATTTAAAATTTTTTTTCCAATCGTTTTAAGTCGTTTCTTTTAATAAAGGATGGTTATAACAGTGAAATCAACGCTGGTAAAATTTTGAATAGCCCGGATGTATTAACTTGCGGTGTGAGGATATGTTTTCGGGTATGTATCTGCAGTAAAGCTCTAAAAACAAAAATTATAAAACTATTTTTCATGATACCAGCATCAATGGTTCAAGTCTAGGAATTAGTAATTTGAACTTTGATTCTTGTGTTTTGTTCAATAGTGATTTCAGACCATTGATGTCATCTGCGTTGATGACAGTTCTGACTTTGTAATCAAGTTTTATAAAAATTTGTGTGCATAATAAATAGTATTTATGGTTTCTGTTTAACTATAAATTGCAAAGCATAAGTTAGGCGTACACTAATGGTTGATCGCACCATTGGGTTTAATATAACTTGATTCTAACTGGCTGCTGACACTGATAATAATTTTCAATGCAGGTAATCATGAAAAAAATTGTGTGTAACACTAGATGAAACACGACTTCAGATTGCAGTTATTGTCAGCTTTTGCCTACGGCTCGGGCAGCCTACTTTACTTTCTTCTGACATCGTTTTGTTTCATCTCTTGCCACACAATGAACTATTACAGTTTGTTAAAACTATAAAATCAATGACTTGTATTTAAATAATTATTGATTTTGTTCAAACAAAAAATATGCACATCGTGAAAATTACATATTTTGTGGGAAAAAGTCTCAGCTTTCAGAAAAAAATATCAAATTAGATGTATCAAGCGCCGCACAGTCATAAAAATCGTTTTTTCGTCTTTAATCGAATTTTAAAAGGTCTTTTGTAACATAAAATGAAAAATAGATATTTTTATTGGAAAGCTGAGAATTTTTCCTACGAAAAACTGTTATGTGCTCATTTTTAAAAAAAAATTTTTTCCTTTAAAAAAATTAATGAAAAAGTTGAAAACAAAAATTTTTAAAAAATTCAAAAAATCATAACTTTGAAACAGCTGCATATAAAAGGCTCAAATTTTCAGAGAATTTTTTTTTTAATATATAGAACGACTCCACAAAGTTTGAACCAAATCGACGAGGGTCGCCCCGTAAAAATAATTTTATTTGGTGGAATGACCCATATATATATATATATATATATATATATATATATATATATATATATATATATATATATATATATATATATATATATATATATATATATATATATATATATATATATATATATATATATATATATATATATATATATATATATATATATATATATATATATAAATAATTTAATGCAAATAAACTTTTTTATAAAAAAAAGGCCATTCGGCTGCCAAAATAGAAGGTAGATTTTCCAATTAATCTATGTATAAAGATTCATACATACATATCTTGTAATACATGATAGTGTATAGTCATGATATGAAATTAGGCTTGTTTTCTAAGGGTGAGAGTAAAAAAGGACAACAACTATTTTCGATAGAGAACTTTAGTTACTTCATATGACAAAACATGATATAGGTAATGTACCAAACTAACCTTCATGTAAACGAAGTATAGAAAATTTCATGATCGTGCATGAACGTTGCAAGAATCATGTGTGATCATTCTTTCCTTGCCATGCATTGTTATGCATGATTAAACATGGTCGTGCACGATCGTGCATACCTGCGCATGAATCATGCAAAGTCATGCCTAGATCATGTACGACCATGCGTGAATCATGCATGATCATGTATGTCAACTTTTTCTCGGGATGATGTCATCGTTCTCCACTGATTTTATTTGTTATAAAAATTTTCATGCATTACGTAATTTCATTATAAACACTGATTATTCATAAAGCTCTATGTTACAAATGACAGTTTTATTATCTGAAATAATGAAACTAGGTTGAGAAAATACAATATTTTTATATCTCATGAGATTATTGTTGTGCAGGGTATGTGGATCAAGCTAAAAAATATTTAAACTTGCTATGATAAATTTAATCATAGCATATCCAACGGGATCAAGGACGTTTGCATAGTGATAGAATTTCTGAAGATATTCGTAGATGCACGCGGGCATATACACATAAATATATACATACTCTACCACCACTTCCGCTTATACTTTCGTTATATAAATAAATATATATATATATATATATATATATATATATATATATATATATAAATATATATATATATATAACGAAAGTATAAGCGGAAGTGGTGGTAGAGTTGGGGTATACCGCGGACTAAATCCCGTCCGGTCGAATTTTAACTTGGAATTTATAGTTCAACTGAGAAATTATTGTCTCGATGATTACGTTTCAATCCGCACCTAGCGTCGTAAAAATCTGACACTCACATTATGTGAAATCGATTTTGATTGTCATTAAAATGATTTATTTTTTATCAGAAATAATATATTTATAACTTTAAAGCTAAAACATATTAAATCTCAAGAGTTTTTTCAATTCAAATAAAAAATCTATTTTTTACTACACACATCAGTAGATGAAGCATCCAAATAATGTTAAAAGTAATTATAATATATTAATCATTTTTAATACCTTTTTGATGTTGTTTATTTCAATTGTTTAAATTTAACAGTTATTTTTCCCGAGACCACTGTATAATCGCATTTAATAAATGGATTCACATCCGCGGACAAACACTAAATGTAATCCCAGCAACTCGAATCCCTGAATTCCATCTCATTCTCTGAATTTTTTAAAATAAAAAAAAAATAGAAACTAAACAAATTATTCGTTTTAAACATTTATGCAACAAGTGAATGATATTTTTTATGGTGTATTTAGAAGACTTGCACTTTATGAAATTATGGTATGAAAAATAACAAAATTTTATAGATTTTTAATATTTAAAAATATTCACTTTTGTCAATATTAAAAAAATTGAATCTTATCACAATAATACAACTGTACAGCGACTAAAGTTTAAAGAAACCATATCTTGTCGGTTTTTAAGGGAATTCGTCTAGTACAATGGACAGCTTAAGGGAGTTTTCTGTGGGATAAGTCAACATCTAGATCTAAAAGTACTTGCGAGGTATTGTAATGTCAGATGTTCAGCGATAATAGTATTTTATATTGACCATTTAAATGGAAAAACAACATAAGTTTTACTTATATTATCATTAAATTTAATAATGAAATAGAA
Organism: Microplitis mediator; assembly: GCF_029852145.1. Lineage (NCBI taxonomy): Eukaryota > Metazoa > Arthropoda > Insecta > Hymenoptera > Braconidae > Microplitis > Microplitis mediator. The sequence goes on from NC_079970.1 coordinate 15,917,088, forward strand.
TTTAATTAAAGTTTAATTTTGTAAAAAATTTGAATTTTATGAAAAAAAAAAAATGTTAAGTAGTAGCAAGTACTTGTAGAACTTGTGTCGACAGGATGAAATATATACAAGCTTAAACGCTGAAATTTGTGCCAAATCCAAATGTGGGTCAGGTCACCTGCATCGCTACATGCCCACAGGAAACCTCGTATCTTCAGACTATTTACTATCATCCCTACAGTTGTCATTTAGAATATGTAGGTTAAATGTTAGCAACATTACAGTCTGTCCAGGTAGTTAAGTTGGTTCCGTGACAAATTGCCCTCGGACAAAATATCTCCGACAAAATAACCTAGAACAAAATAACTTTGTTATAAAATAACCTGAACAACAATAACCTTCAAGTACGAATTTTATCGTTATAGATTTATGTGAATTTATTCAGGTTATTGTTGTTCAGGTTCCCGGGTAAAAATGTTTCGAACTGAAAAAAAAATAATTTTTTTTCTCGGCCGAAAAAAGGTCCAGGTAGTGAACACGAGGCTGAAACTCGCTAGGCCGAAATTCGGCCGAAACTTGTTGCGCCTAAAAATGGCCGAAAATGAAGCTTAAAAATGGCTGACGTTAGACACGAGGATTTATACTATTATTATTATTATTATTATTATTCAATTTGATTGAATAGAATAGGAATAATTGTATTTATCAAATAGTCATTTAATTGTCCAGGAAAAGTAAATTATATATGGCCATGTATTAAAATTTCCAATATATACATAGCTATGTATAGAAATTTCAACTAAATTAAAAAAAAAGACACTCAATTTCTGTTTTTTTTTTCGTTCAATCATTATGATGATGCGGGAATTATCAGATTTGTGATCAATTTAATTTCTAACCGATTGGAAATTTTTAATTTAGGGAAAAAACGCTAGAATTATCAACCACGTCTGCACACGCTTTAGTGGGATTCGAACCCGGGACCTCACGAACGAAAGACCGACGCTTTAACGACTAGGCTACGATACCGACAGTGACTAATAAATTTACTTGATCCATATGAAATTTAAAGAATACATCACTTTTAAAACAGCAAAATATAATTGAAAATCTATCATTAGTAATAACAAAAAAATTTCTCATTTTTTTTTTTTTTTCATGCGCTATAAAATTCTGTATGTAAGGAATTGTGATATGTGTAATTTTGGTTATATAGTTATGTATAAAATCGTTTAAAAAGTATATAGGCTCCATATATGGCCATGTATAGTCATATGTAACTCGTTTTTCCTAGATGATTAATTACTATGCCTACACTGTAAAAAATTTGCAGAGTAAATGCGGAATGAATACGGAGTGAACGTGGAGTAAATGATTTTCTATTTCTTTAATCCCCCGGAGTGAATTTCATTCCGAAGAGAAGTTTTAGAACATATTAATTATAAAAACAATTACTAATACATAGTGAAGTTAGGTCTTTTATATTTAGACATTTATATTGAATACGGAATAATCACGAGGTCCCTTTACCTATATTCACAAGAAATAATTGTTTAAAATTCTAATCTGTTAATAATGACAAATTTAGCTTCTTTGAAGTTAAAGAAATCGATTTTTCATTTTCGCCCATTGATATATTTTCATTCAGCCACGAACTGTCATATAACTTACATCAATTATACCACAAAAGAAAATTTTAAATTGTAACAAAATATCAACTATTCCCATAGCAACTATGTCCCTAACTATTAAATAAATAAATGTTTTCACTATGTCATATATAAAATTATAACTTAGTGAGTTACAAAAACATTTTATAAGTTGAAAATATAATTTTTCTCTAAATTTTTAAATTTCAAGTTCCATATCTTCAAGTTCCACAACTTGAAAATTTTTTATGTTCTATTTGGAGTTGCATGAAATTTTTTTCAAGCACAGTAATTTTATTTTTTAAAAAATCGGTCTATTGGGTGACCCTGCGGGCTAGCTCCAAAACTTCCCGCTGTTTTCGAGCTCCTTGAGCTTCTTCGAGCTCGAAAATGCTTTTGTATGCCATTGTTTTCAAAAAAACCATTTCTTAGCATTTCTTTCTCCCACGATATCTCGCGAACGAATTAATCGATTTTGATGGTTGAGGCGGAAATCGACGCGTTTTATTAAGTTCTAGAGCTGATTAGATTTTGAAATCGATCGATCGAGTCGTTTCTGAAAAATTAAAAAAAAACTAAAAAAAAAAAAATTTTTTATTGTCTTTCTTCAATATCTTAGAGTCTATCTAATCGATCAATCTAAAATTTTCAGGAAAGTTGACGGCTAAGAAACTCTTTCGATTGCCATCTCAACCATCTTAATCGGTCGATTTATTAAAAAGATATGCGGAGTTTACATCCATACACACACACACACACACACACACACACACACACACACACACACACACACACACACACAGACACACACACACAGATAATCGGACATCATCCTGAAAATAGTCCGAATAGCTTCCTAGGACCTCAAACCATTGACATCTGATGAAAATTCGATTTTCGAAAATCGGGATAAAAACAATAACTTCCCGAAATTTCGCAAAATTTACAATTTTCTTAACGGGAAGTTAAAAATATTATGGCCAAAAACAGGCCGATTCACCTGTCGGCCAAATTTAGGCCTGTTTTCGGCCAAAAATTTTTATTCGCTATAATTTTATTGAAAAAAAAAAAAAAAAATAGTCTCGCCGAAAATAGGCCGATTCATTTGACGGCCAAATATCGGCCAATTTTCGATCTCTTTAAGAAGAATAAATTTTTTTCGGCGTGTTTTCAGCCTCTTTCAATAAAATTTTACAGTTTCGGCGTGATTTCGGCCAAATATTTTCACCTGGGTTATTTTATAACAAAGTTTTTTTTTTCAGCTTATTTTGCTACAAGGTTATTTTCTTACGAGGTTATTTTGTCGGAGTTATTTTGACGAGGTTATTCTGTCCGAGGGTAACCGGTCGCGGCACCGTTAAGTTCTGTATCATAACAAAATGTCTACTTTTTTTTATCGAATAAAACTTACTTTTTTTGCTAATGGAAGATATTTTACTTCATTTCACAGATTTTTCATTCATTAACAAGCAACATAATTTTATGACCAAGTAGCTCCAAAATAATAGCTAATTAAAACATTAAGTATTATATAATTTAAATTCCAACGAATTTAATTTTCTTGCAGTAATATATATAACCGCCGATTTCCCGTAGACTTCACGACAGTTATAATCATTATGTATTTGCATACATATATGTGTACTTGCGAGAGCTTTTCATGACAGAAGACAAGAGTTAACTTCAAGGTGCAATAGTTAATGCAAACTATATTCGTCTGTGTTCATAATTTAAATGAGATAATCGTAACTAACCTGGTTGTTGCATATTTTGAACTTTACAGTAGATTTTCCCTTGCATGGTTTCCGCTTACATCGTCTTTGCTGTCGTGACAAACCACCGCCACAATTCCTGCAATAATTGTCACAGTTTATATAATTTGTAACTAAGATATTATTTTTGGCTCCATACCAACATAACTTTGGAAATTGAACCTTTACGATTTGAACTAGTAAAATTTAATTTTTGTAATTCGAATTTCAAACAATTTGAACAAAGTTATTTTGGTCGGGTACCTTATTTTTTTAATTTATATGTACATGTATTTTAAATTATGCTTACCTTGTACATGGTGACCATTTAGACCAAGTTGTCCATTCTCCCCAAATAGCGCTCTTAAAAAATTTTTCATAAATTGATAATTTGAAATTACAGGACTATTTTTATAATAAATATTCAACGAATAATATTTTAGACAGTATTTATATATAAATATATGATAAGTTAAACATGGATAATTACATATTAGTAAAACAGCGAGTGTGAGAAATGTAGAAGGGCTTTTTACAGGTAATATGTTTTTTAATCGTTAGAATTGATTAATATTTAAATATTTGTTAAATAGTATTTGTAATTACTATCCCGGGTCGAAAAATTTGATCTGATTTTAGTCTAACTGGACTGTATTTGGACTACTTGGTCTGTTATTGAACTTCGATAAAAATTTTAATCTGTTTTTGGTCTACCCGGACTGAAAAATTTGACCTGATTTTAGTCTGATTGGACTATTTGATCTGATTTTGATCTTTTATGAAAATTTTAAGCTGTTTTCGACCTGCTACTTTAAAAAACAAACGCGTTACGAGCAGACTAAATTAAATTAATTCGTGAACTTTAAAAAATTTTAGTTCTGAAAATTTACAAGGACAAAACTAGATTAAATCATGGACTTATAAAATTTTTATTTATGGGCAATATTTATGAAAAAATATTAAGTTGCAGAATTGATTATGTTTTATTTACTATCTTTTGTTTAAAAATGTCGGCAGTTAATGAAAATTTGACAGCTTAATTTTTTAGTTGTCTTCATTGAATATTTATATCATTGAATAAAAGTGATAAAACAACTCTTAAAATGTCAAGAATTTTCTCTTATTTACTGGATAAAATTGAAAATATTTTGGCATAAGAAAACATCAAAATTCTTGTGCTACGGAGAAAAATGTTGGCTCGAAATCTACCAATTTTTATTATGCTGTCGACCAAACTTGAAACAGAAAATAAAGTATCCAAAAAATTACTATGCTCTTATGAAAAATTATTATGCTGCATCAAAATTATTATAATGTATGGAAGTAATTGATATTGAAGCTCATCGATAAGTTTCTCGCGCGTAATAAGTAATGTGATACAGTATAATCATTTTTTGTAAGAGCACGATAATTTTTTGGATGTTTTACTCCCTGTTTCAAGTTTAGTCGACAGCATCGTAACAATTAGTAGGTTTCGAGCCAACATTTTCTCTGTGTGACATCTTATTATGGAAGCGCATTAGCATGTTTTAAATACCAAGAAAATTAAAATAAATTAATAAATCTAGATTATTATTATTATTATTATTATTATTATTATTATTATTTATATTTATAAAAAGTCCTGTATTTGTCCTTAAAAACAATTGAACACAGACTAAATATTATAGAAAATAAAGTCTGTTTTTGTCCTTAAAAAAAATTGAACACAGACCAATAATTATAATAAAAAAGTCTGTTTTTAGTCTAAACGCGATTTAAAACAGACTAAATATCATACGAAAATAAGTCTGATATTAGCCTGGATAAGGAATAGTACGGGCAAAAACAGATTAAATTCTTATATAAAATGAATACGATCTATAAACTTGAATTAAAGGAAAAATATTTGAATTTATTATTTATTTTAAAACAGATCTAATTTTTTGACCCGGGTAGGCTGTATCAAAAAAATCGACTATTTTTTTTTCTTCATTATATCGAAAATATTGTTGGAAATGACGAAAATAAAATACTGTGAAAGTTTGAGCTCTTAATATTAACATTAAGAGGTTGCGCATTGCACTTTTCTATTTTCCATAAGAATAACATAGAAAAAATTTTTTTTGCATCTTCTGATTTTTATAAGTAGCTAACGATGCGTCATAGGAATAATTGGCAGGCATATTGTTGTAGGTAATTGAATGCTCTACAAAAAAAGTTGTTTATCATTTTTCGATAAATCTATTTGTTCAAAAGTTATTTGAGGTTGGAGTCGAATTCATATTAAATTTTGAGATCTTTTTACTTTTCCGGCGAAACTATTGGACCTATTATAAAATATAATGGGAACTATTTTGTAGACAATTTTATTCCCTACAAGTTATTTTCAATAAAGTTTTTTCAAATTCCGCATTGTTTTCTAGTTATTTTTATTTTAATGTCAAGCTCTTAAAATCGATCAGAAGACTGTTTTTTGTATGAGCTTGACATTCAAATAACAATGACTAGAAAACAATGCGGAATTCGAAAAAACTTTATTGAAAATAACTTGTGTGGAATAGAATTGTCTGCAAAATAGTTCCCATGAATATTTTGTAATAGGTCCGATAGTTTCGCCGGAAAAGTAAGAAGATATCAAAATTTAATATGAATCCGACTTCAACCTCAAATAACTTTTGAACAAATAGATTTATCGAAAAATGATAGAACACTTTTTTGTAGAGCATTCAATTACCTACAATAATATGCCTGCCAATTATTCCTATGACGCATCGTTAGCTACTTATAAAAATCAGAAGATGCAAAAAAAATTTTTCTATGATATTCTTATGGAAAATAGAAAAGTGCAATGCGCAACCTCTTAATGTTAATATTAAGAGCTCAAACTTTCACAGTATTTTATTTTCGTCATTTCCAACAATATTTTCGATATAATGAAGAAAAAAAAATAGTCGATTTTTTTTTATACAGCCTAGTAATTACATATAATTTCAAGTTTTTATGTTTAAAACATTTGCGTATCATCAATTACATAAAATTATCCAAATTATATGATCTATTCCAATAATAATAAAAATTACATTTGAATAATTTTACTCAAATAAAAAACTCAGGGTAGGCAAAATTTTGAAAAGCGGTCATCCATCCAATCATTGATGGCCACCGTCAATGTTATTTAACTTTGATCATCGAAACTTCGTCATCAGATTCTATGGTTTAATATAGAGACTAAAATGTGATTCCATGTCAACTAGATATGACCAGATCTATTCAATTCTAACTTTTCACTTCAGACATGATCAGGTCCAATCATGTATGGGCCCATATATAAATCTGTATCAAATCAGATATGAGTCTATACGAGCTATTCATCATCAAATCAAATTATGTATAAAATCATGTGAAGTTGTTCATTCATCTAAATATGATTATATATGAATATATAATTAAACATTTGATCAGGTAAAATATTTTTTTCTCAGGATAATATAATTTATTTTCATCTATTTATCAATAATCAGCTATTTGATTGACTTTCGCAAGTGTTGATTTTGATAAAGCGATCAATTTAGTATCTTAAGAAGATTAATGGTATGAGTAAAGATTATCAGGGAAACTCTTGCCCGGAAAAAGTCTGTGGTAGTCGTCGCAAGTGTAAAGAGTAGAACGAAAGGAACAAATGATACCATTCTAGAGTAATCACTTTCGTATATAGAGAATAGAGAATAAAGCTAGAGAGATAGGATTCACTTCTCTAGCACAGTATAAGTGGCTTGCATCCCTCACGTACTAGATCCGTCGATGAGCAGCGACGACGGTATTCTACAGAAACGTCGACGTTGGGGGTACAAGAGCTTTTGGAGAATTTGTGCGTTTATTGATCCCTGTGAGAAGAGTGCAAGCCGTGTCTCTAGTGCTACCTCTTCTCTCTCGATTAGTCAATGAGTGGACGCTTCTACTCCATTCTGAGATATATATATATATATATATATATATATATATATATATATATATATATATATATATATGTATGTATATGTATATATGACTACTTTTTTTCATCATACTATAGTAGACGAGTAAAATAAAAAATATTCAAAGCCTACGTTGAGATCATAAGGGCTCTTGGTATGTCCGAGGTGCTGATGAAAGCATGGGGTAATTTTTAGACTATAATACAGATAGGAATAACAATAATAAATGAAGGGTAATGATAAAAACAAAAAAATATGGACGAGTGATAAAGAATCTAAGTACATGAAGGCATGTCATACTTTGATGTTTTCATAGTCTTCTTCTGTCAAATGCAGTGGCTTCCAGGATAAATAGGACCCTTTCGTTTTGTCTCGTTAGACAAGCCGCTCAATATGTCGGTGTTCCTTTATTTCATCATGAGCTTTTGAGCCGTCACTTACCTTAATTGACAGTTCAGATTCTATAGTTGATGGCTTATACTTGAAGAGTATTTTTGAAATTAGTGGTAATTTAGTGCCATGTCAATAAATTCATAAGTTCCTTTTTTTTTTTTTATTCATTTACTTTAGAGTTATTTGCAATCACGACACAATGGTTGTAATGACGTTTAAAAAATCGTTCATTAATTATAAATTTATCTCGTATTATTTTTGAATGAATCTGCGACTAGTTTGCCGGGAATGAGTTGTAACTAATTTAAAATAAAAATGAACAAAATATTTTAAGTATTAAAATTTGCTGATTGCAAGTTGATTTATTTTATCCGAGAGCCAAGCTGCTGCTTGTTGAAGATTCTAGTTACAAACTGATAATATGAAAACTTACAAAAAATTTCTTAGAGTTAACATTTTACGTAATGCTTAAGGCCCAAGTGAGTGGGAGTAAGAAAATGGGAAAACGGGAAAGCGGGAGTTGCGATTGGAGAATATGGGCCTAGGGTGGAGTGGAAAAAGTGGAAAAGAGGGTTGACCCAACGTGGGAACGTGGTAAGCGGAAGGGGCATGATGAGACTGGTCAAGAAGGACAAGGACGTCGGACCATGTGTCTAGACTGATTTTATTGCAGGGATTAAAAAATGTTCAAAATATGAACGAGAGTGGTTGTAAATCAGGAGATTGGAAATTTTACAAATTTAAAATTTAAACTTAATCCGTAAACAATGAAGCGTCTTTGAGTACTGAATTTAAGCAGTAAATATTTGGACAAACAAATGAAATAAAATTTATAATTTAAGCCTGAGCAGATGTTTTATAGTACAATATAAAAAAAGGCCATTCAGCATCCGAAATGGAAGTAGATTTCTTACGATAATTGTTCCACTTTTAATAAGTATATGTAATTTAATAATTACCCATCAAAAATTTTCAAAGATATAAACAATGGCGTTATCACCATAACACATGAGTCAATTATGTGACTTTGAACCCTTATTAAAAGTCGAACAATTATCGTAAAACAAAAAATAAAAAAAATAAAATATAGATTATTTTATCGGCTATCAAGTTCTTTTTACGTAATAAGGATAGATATACCCGTTAAAAAGTTATTTACGAAAAAAACCAAAAAAGTAGAATTTTTCGTTTTTTTTTGGAATTTCAAATGCTCACTATTTCTAAACTAGTTGACCGATTTTGCTCATCTTCGAAGTTAACCAAGCTAATCGTTCATAGAATAAGTGTACCAAGTTTCATTAAGATCCGTTAAAAATTGTGGCCGCTATTATCGCAACATGGCGCGTTATATTATATATATATATATATATATATATATATATATATATATATTATATATATATATATATATATATATATATATATATATATATATATATATATTAGGGTGGCGCAAAAAAACCGACTATTTTTTTTTTTCGATCTTGCATGAAAATTTGTTGGTTGACGATGTTTTGATAAGCCTCTCCAAAAATCAGCTCGATAAAAAATTTTCAAGAGGTCGCTCACAAATTTTGAAAATATCGAAAATGATGGAAATTCGGATTTTTATTTCTAAATTTTTTTCTTTCTCGTGGCAGCAATAGTTTATATTTGTAAAATCATAACTATGCTGAAAATTTCAGCCCAAAATTTAAAGATTTAAACGGTGCTCAAGAATTTTAAAGATTAACTGATAATATGTAACTAATAGTTCGAATTAGTTTCTATATTTTTTTATAACTCAATTATTGTCATTTCACTTAAATATAATTTTTGCATAGCTAAAAATATACAGGACAGTCTTAAACAATAAAATTTGGCAAGTTTTAAACAAGCGAAAAAACCTACAAATTGAATTAAAAAATAAAAAAGTATGTAAAAAACTTATTATTTCTATTTCTCGGGTTATATTTTCATTCATTGTCATGCAAATGATGGTGAAAAAATCAAGAAGCTTTATTATTAATATTTAAGGGTCGCTCAAAAACGTCCAAAAGACAGCACTCGGAAACATTCAAAATTCTTGAGCGAGGTTTAAATATTTAAATTTTGGGCTGAAATTCTCAGCGTGGTCACGATTTCACAAATATAAATTATTGCTGCCACGAGAAAGAAAAAAATTTAGAAATAAAAATTCGAATTTTCCATCATTTTCGGTATTGTCAAAATTCGTGAGCGACCTCTTAAACATTTTTTATCGAGCTGATTTTTGGAGAGGCTTCTTAAAACATCGTAAACCAACAAATTACCCGACTAGAATTTCTTCCTGATTTGCCTGAAGTACCATAAGGACCTTATCGGGTTAATATAAGGTTTGCCTTATTAGGGCAAACCTGACAAGTTCCTTGTCAGGACCTCATCAGGATATCCTTATTCAAAAAAAAGTTATTTTCCACCGGGTCAACCCGACGAGTTCCTGATCAGGACCTCGTCAGGATATCCTTATTCAAAAAGAAGTTATTCGCCATCGGGTCTACCTGACGAGTTCGTGATCAGGACCTCATCAGGATATCTTTATTGAAAAAAAAAAGTTATTTGCCATCGGGTCGACCTGACGAGTTCCTGATCAGGGCCTCGTCAGGATATTCTTATTAAAAAAAAAAGTTATTTGCCATCGGGTCAACCTGACAAGTTCCTGATCAGGACCTCATCAGGATATTCTTATTAAAAAAAAAGTTATTTGCCATCGGGTCAACCTGACGAGTTCCTGATCAGGACCTTATCTGGATATCCTTATTCAAAAAAAAGTTATCCCATCCCTTTAAATATTTCATTTACAGGCTAAAAATTAAAAAAAGTATAAAACAATATTATATAAAAATCACGTCAATCATTGTAGCACAGATTTTTTACTTTTTCATCATGTTCGGAAGTAACGCTGGAGCTAACAGCTGGAGCCTTCTTTGCCATTCCGCTTTACAACTCGAATCGGACGTCCGCATCGTCGGATGCTTCTCCATGGTCCGCGCCTTCTCCCACCTCGCCAACCGACGTCTCATTGGTCAACTCTTAAGATTTCCCTTTCTCCTCGAATCCGAGACTTCTCATTGGAGCGCAGATACCGACGTCTCCCACTCCTCAGAGAACCTTCTAGAACCCAGCTCTCGGGTATAAAAGAAGGAACAATCAGAGCGGCAGCGCATTAATTCTTGAGCAGTCTAACTGGCAAGAATACCTCATCTAATAGCGAGCAAGGCTATTGTTATTTCAATTCACTAACTAATCAAGTGCGCTAGCTTGATTAGTCTCCAGCTCTACTCTACAAATAAATCAGTTCTTTTTAGAACTTTTCACCGGTTGACTAGCACTTTTCAGCGCTAGCCAACAAAACCTCCGGGTTCGTAAGATAATTCTCATTGACCAGAGTTTCTCCAGCTCAGTTGACTAGCACTTCTCAGCGCTAGCCAACTCGACCTCCGGGTCAGTAAGAAAACTTATCACACTAGTTCTTCTCAGGACTTCTCTGCATCTAACGTAAAATCTCAAACCAACGGTCTTTCTCAAGACCAAATCGGCCTTTCTCAAGGCCACCACATCAATTAAACGTACGAATTCCTCTTCATTACAACCTAATTCACCGGCAGACTACTCGTTTGAACATTTTTTGGTCCTTCGAGCCGGATTGGGTTGTATTGAAGTTGAAATTCTCAACACAGACTTCAAGAGGCCAGGGACATCTCAACTAAATCGGTCAATCTAAGCTCAACGCATTGCGGAGCACGGAGTGCTGCGGGGGGTTTAGATTGATTGTATCCTCATCGTCACCTCATCATGGCCAACTCAGCAGGAAAACTCAAGCTTCAAGAAACCAGGTTTCTTTACATCTCAGAGCTCGCAACGGAAGTCGAGACTGGAGTCATCTCAACAGTCAACATTCACGCTGCCAGAGCAAAGCTAGCCATGCTCAAGCTGAACTGGGAGAAGTTCGAGCTAGACCACGAAAAACTAGTCTCCTCAAAATCCGACGCATCTCCAGATCACAATTACTTCAAGGACAAATGGTACGATTTGTCAATGAAGGCGTTCGTACTATCTGAGGCTGCTCTGTCAACTCGTATTGCGGAATTAGAGGCAATGGAGCCTCCAACTGGTAACACTCTTGCTGACACCAGCATTCAAGGGACATCTCACCAACGACCATCTCTGCCAGGCATCTCCGTCCCGAAATTCTCCGGAAGCTTCGCCGAATGGCGACATTTTCAGGACATGTTCGTCTCGCTTGTCGGAGAAAATCCAGCCCTCTCAGCAGTAGAAAAGATGCACTACCTATGTGCCAGCTTAGAGGGAGATGCAGCCAGTCTCATCGCCAATCTCAAAATCTCAGCCGACTCGTTTGCTCCAGCATGGGATACTCTCACGGCGAGATACGAAAACAAGAGACTTCTCAAGACAGCTCACCTCAGCAAGCTCAGAGCTCTTCAACGAATGGAACACCGCTCAGCCAAGGAGCTAAACCACATCCTGACCACAGTCTCTGAGTGTTTGAATGCACTGAAAGCACTCGGATGCTCCACTCAAACCTGGGATGACCTCATTGTACATGATGTGGTACAGCTGCTAGACTTTCGCACTCGAGAGGCCTGGGAGATCAATTTGGGCTCTAGCACAGAGTTCCCGACCTATGAAGAACTCAAGACATTTCTGACTGGCTCCGCCAGAGCTCTGGAAAGCCTGGAGAGCCATCTCCCTCCTACTAAGCCACCGCCAGCAAAGAACGTCTCCTCATCGGTAGTCAGTAAAAGAAGCTACTCTCAGACTGCTCAGCGCACTCCACCCGCAAATGTTCATCTCGTCAACACTGAAGCTCAGGGAGTTAGAAATCTGAACAACTTTTGCAGCGCTTGTCAAAAGGCTCATTACATCGCCTTTTGTCCATCCTTCAGTCGACTCAGCTACGATGACAAGATGGAAGTTGTTCGAAGAGAAAGACTCTGCTTTAACTGCCTTGGCAGGCACAACGTGCGCAAGTGTGAGATTCCGAAGGGTTGCAAAATTTGTGAAGAGCGTCACCACACCCTGCTCCATCAGGGACCCAAGGCAACTCTACCAGCTACCACTGCGCCAGTAACTTCTCCAGCTACTTCTCCAGATGAAACGGAATCAACTGACAGCTCCAATCAACCGCAATGAAGGTTATGCAGGACCTCTCGGAGCCCACGCAGTCTTCTCAACAGGCAATGCAACGCGTCTACTCAGACAGAAGTCACATCTCGACCCACTGTCTCCAAGGCATCTCAAACAAGCAAGAAAGAAAAGACTTCTCAAATAACTCAAAACCCGACTTCTCAATCCGTTCAACTACAGACTTCTCAGTCACGTAATGACTCGACTTCTCAAACAAGCAAACAACGGACTTCTCATTCATTATCAATAGTCCACTCACGAGTAGCAGTGCTACTAGCCACATGCAAGGTACTTGTCTTATCCTCAGGCAATACTCAACATCATGCACGTATCCTCATAGACCCAGGATCGGAATTGACACTAGTCTCGTTACCAATTGTTAAGAAATTCGGGCTCCTTAAAAAATCATCTACAATTCCAATACTTGGAGTTGGTAGTGCTTCACCCGGCACAACTCTAGGTCTGGCTACTCTTCAATTACAGTCCACGCATTCGCCATCTCAAGTACAATTAGATGCGCACATATTGCCAAAAATCACCACTCACATTCCCTCAGTAGTGGTGGCCAACCAAGACTGGACTCATATCAACAACCTGGAGCTAGCTGATCCAGACTTCCTAACTCCAGGTCCAGTAGACATTCTCATTGGCGCAGACAATCTCAGAAGCATTCTCAAGTCACCTCGTTTAGTTATGAGAGGTTCATCGGAACCTATGGCGATACACACCGTGTTCGGCTGGGCTGTTCTCGGGCAAGCATCCACGGCATCTCAGTTGAGGCCATTGCGATCTCTTCATTTGACCAGCAATGAGGATCTCCAAGATACACTCACCAAATTTTGGGTACTCGAGGAAGCTCCAACTACATCAGAGACACACCTCAACTTGGCTGAGTCAGAGTGCGAACAACACTTCTCTGCTACTCATCATCGGGACGATTCTGGTCGTTATGTTGTACGACTACCTCTCAACTCCGATATCTCACGGTTGGGTAATTCCAAGGTAACAGCGCAACGATGCCTTCAACGTCTTCTCAAACGTCTCTCCTCTGATTCAACTCTCAAAGAGCGATATTTTAAGTTCCTTCAAGAATATGAAAGTCTCGGACACATGGTGGCTGTACCATTAGAAGCTCCAGAGCCCTCTCATACGTACTATCTCCCTCATCACGGAGTATTACGTGAGCAGAGCACCTCTACAAAGCTCAGAGTCGTTTTCAATGGATCCAGCAAGACGTCATCTCAAGTATCACTCAATGACATCATGCATACTGGTCCAAAGACTCAATCAGACATCTTTGACGTATTGCTTTACATCAGACAACACAAATACATCTTTATTACGGACATAGTAAAGATGTTCCGGCAAATAAAGGTTCATGAAGATGATTGGGACCTTCAGCGCATTCTCTGGCTAGATCAAGACTCAACTATTCGAGCCTATCAACTAACGACCGTAACATATGGCACAAGGTCAGCCCCATATCTTGCTTGTCGAGTACTGAAGCAATTAGTAGCTGATGAAGGCGCTAATTATCCACTTGCAGTAGATACCATTCTCAAAGGTAGTTATGTTGATGACATCTCGGGTGGTGCAGAAACCCTAGAACAACTCAAGAACATTGCTACTCAATTAAATGACATGTGCCTCTCAGCATGCTTACCACTTGATAAGTGGAAAAGCAATCATCCGCACTTCTCACCACCAAGTATCTCAACTCAACAAGAGCAGCCCATTCATACGTTCGAAGATCTCACGTCAAAGATACTAGGTATCACATGGCATCCTCATGAAGACATTTTCTCGTTCCAAGGAAACATCTCATTCAAGCCAGCAATTACCAAACGCGCCATTCTCTCAGAAGTGGCACAACTCTTTGATCCACTCGGACTCATTTCCCCAGTCATTATCAGAGCAAAAATCCTAATGCAACAACTCTGGCTGGAGAAGATTGGTTGGGACGACCCACTAACGCCTGAAATAATTCATCAATGGGATAAATTCAGAGAAGATCTCAACACTCTCTCGACAATCAAAATACCTCGGTGGTTACACTTGCACTCTCAAACCTATTCCATACAACTTCATGGGTTCTCAGATGCGTCTCAGTTAGCTATGGCAGCAGCAGTCTATATCAGAGTAACATATGCGGACAATTCGTCAGTTGTTACGCTAGTCTGCTCCAAAACCAAAGTGGCACCTCTCAAACGTCTCACCATTCCACGACTAGAGTTATCAGCAGCTGCTCTATTGGCAAACCTCGCAAACCATACTCAGAAGACCCTCAATCTCAGTAATGTGCCAGTATTTCTATGGACTGACTCCTCAGTCACGCTCGCATGGGTAAAGAACAATCCAATGAGATGGAAGGAGTTTGTGGGCAATCGAGTATCAGCCATTCATGAGGCTGTCCCACATGCTCATTGGAGATTTACATCCGGTAAACTCAACCCAGCTGATTGTGCTTCTCGGGGCTTAAGCGCTTCTCAACTCATTGAACACACACTGTGGTGGACTGGACCACCATGGCTCTCGCTATCTCCTGAATTTTGGCCATCAACCGTAGCACCATCTCCAGAGCATGATTTGGAAGACAGACCCGGCATCTCACTCTCAGCAACGTCACCTCCATTACTGTGGGATCTCATCGACCTACCTCAAGTCAAATCCTTCAATAAAAATCTTCCGAAACTACTCAGAATCACAGCAATCTGTCAGCGAGCCATCTCAAGATTCAAACAAGTTCCAAACTCCAGTTTAGCCATCTCACCAATTAACCCAGCTGACTTAGAGGTTGCAAAGCTGTTTTGGATACGGGAGACTCAATGTGCATACTTCTCCTCAGAAATCAAGGCTATTCAAGCTGGAAAAGGACTTCACAAGAATCATGTTCTGTCTCGACTAACTGCAATAGTTGACCATACTGGTATATTGCGAGTTGGAGGTCGTCTCCAGAACTCTCAACTGTCCGAGGACAGCAAACACCCGGCAATATTGCCCAGACACAGCAAGCTCTCAGAGCTGATAATCGCAGATGCCCACTCAAGAACTCTTCATGGTGGTACTCAACTAACTCTCTCTCACGTCAGAAAGACTTGTTGGATCATCGGTGGCAGAGCCCCCATAAAGTCATTCATTCAACGATGCCTTGTGTGTGCCAGAATACGTGGAATTCGAGCTCAACAACTCATGGCTCCACTTCCGACCTCTCGAGTCACACCTTCTCTAGTGTTTGAGAACACTGGAGTAGATTATGCCGGTCCAATCACATTAAAAACCTTTCAAGGTCGAGGTGCAAAAACCTTTAAAGGCTGGATTGCAGTCTTTGTCTGTTTCACGACCTCCGCAATACACCTAGAAGCAGTTTCAGACTACTCAGCAGAAGGCTTTCTCAAAGCTTTTAGACGTTTCACCAGTCGTCGTGGCATCTGCAAGACTATTCGAAGTGATTGCGGCACGAATTTTAAAGGTGCTGACGCCATTCTCAAAGACCTATTTCGTCAATCATCAAAGGAATCTCAAGAACTTCAACGGATTCTTGCTAATGATGGAACGAAGTGGATATTCAATCCACCTGGAGCACCTCATATGGGTGGAAAGTGGGAAGCAGCAGTTAAATCAGTAAAGCACCATCTGCAACGAACTATCTCAGACACGCTTCTCACTTTCGAAGACTTCTCTACCTTCCTCGCTCAAGTAGAAGCGGTACTCAACTCACGACCTCTCAGTGCGCTTTCAGACGACCCAGAAGACATCTCAGCCTTAACGCCAGGACACTTCATTCGTGGAGAAGCTCTGACCACGATACCAGAACCATCTCTATGTTCTGTACCTGAACCAAGACTCTCTCATTTTCAACGCATTCAAGAACGATTTCAAAAATTTTGGGATAGATGGTCAACGGAATGTCTTCAAGCGCATCAATCGATTTCGAAATGGCAGAAAACTCAAGACAACATCAAAGTGGGCTCATTAGTTCTCCTCACCGACGAGCGATTGCCTCCATCAAAGTGGCCTCTCGCTCGAGTCATTCAACTTCACCCTGGGCAGGATGGATTGTGCAGAGTAGTAACAGTCAAAACTGCCACCTCGACTCTTACTCGACCAGTAGTCAAACTCGCTCCACTGCCAATCTCTCCACATCAAGACGACTCACAAGAAGAGGATTCTAATTCCTCACCTAGTTGCGGAATTGGGGGGGAGAATGTTCGGAAGTAACGCTGGAGCTAACAGCTGGAGCCTTCTTTGCCATTCCGCTTTACAACTCGAATCGGACGTCCGCATCGTCGGATGCTTCTCCATGGTCCGCGCCTTCTCCCACCTCGCCAACCGACGTCTCATTGGTCAACTCTTAAGATTTCCCTTTCTCCTCGAATCCGAGACTTCTCATTGGAGCGCAGATACCGACGTCTCCCACTCCTCAGAGAACCTTCTAGAACCCAGCTCTCGGGTATAAAAGAAGGAACAATCAGAGCGGCAGCGCATTAATTCTTGAGCAGTCTAACTGGCAAGAATACCTCATCTAATAGCGAGCAAGGCTATTGTTATTTCAATTCACTAACTAATCAAGTGCGCTAGCTTGATTAGTCTCCAGCTCTACTCTACAAATAAATCAGTTCTTTTTAGAACTTTTCACCGGTTGACTAGCACTTTTCAGCGCTAGCCAACAAAACCTCCGGGTTCGTAAGATAATTCTCATTGACCAGAGTTTCTCCAGCTCAGTTGACTAGCACTTCTCAGCGCTAGCCAACTCGACCTCCGGGTCAGTAAGAAAACTTATCACACTAGTTCTTCTCAGGACTTCTCTGCATCTAACGTAAAATCTCAAACCAACGGTCTTTCTCAAGACCAAATCGGCCTTTCTCAAGGCCACCACATCAATTAAACGTACGAATTCCTCTTCATTACAACCTAATTCACCGGCAGACTACTCGTTTGAACACATCAGTTATTCTTTAACATCATAATGAATATTATATTTACACTTTCAAGATCACTTGTGTATGTTAGCCCAGTGGATAGCATCGAGGACTTTGAATCGAAAGGACGCAGGTTCGAGCCCAGCAGTTATCGGGATTTTTTCATCAATAAAAAATATGTTTACTTCCTTTAATTAATGCTCTCAATACAATAGATAATATTCTTGATCGAATTAAAATTCTCTTATTTTTTTTTTTGCAATTTAATATTTTTTTAAAAATAATTACTAATAAGGTAATCCTGATAAGGACGTGATGAGGATATCCTGGTAAGGTCCTGATAAGGCAATCCCGATAAGGACCTCATGGGTCTTAAGCGTTACATCCATATCAGGATCCTCGTCAGGATACCCTGAACTGGACCTTATTTGAAATAAGGTTAACCCGATAAGGACCTCGTTAGGCCCTTATGAAAAATTCTAGTCGGGTATTTTCGAGATAGAAAAAAAAAATAGTCGATTTTTTTGCGCCACCCTAATATAAATATATACATACATATATAAACTTTTGAACCAATGGTATTTTTGGAACCTACTCGATGAATTATGATAGATTATGGCAAAATTCTTTGAAAATTCCACCATGAGGACAAATGCAAAAGATAGATTTCTATGAAATCTACTAAAAAGAAAGTTTAAAAATATAATATTCCGTCTTAAAATAACTTGAAGAAAAATATTTAAAAATAATACAATTATTGAATAAAATAATTATACAAATAAATTTTTATAATTAACATCTACGTTCGCGACGGAACAATTTTTATTGAATGAATGAAAATATAAGAGATCACTGTGATGTCTAGTAAAAAATTATTGAAACCCACATAATAAAAAAATCACTTCTTAATTTGACACAAGAATATTACGTTATAATAAATATCTGAGAAGTCAAGAATAAACTTATTATTTTTATTTAAATTTATAAAAAACCACAAACATCACTAATATTAGATTGCTAAACTGTGGCCCAAGATGTTCTGAGCTCAAACATCCAGTTTTTATTTTCGTTATAAAATGAGAAAATAGCTTGATATTGCTAATGAAATTCCTTGAGATCATGGTTTGGAAAATAATTTAAAAAATAGTTGGCCCTGCGGGCCAGTTTTTTAATGTTTTGCTGTCTTTGAACTCAAAGAGCTCCATAACATTATTAGATATATGTCGTTGAGCACAAAAAAACTTAACTTATAATTTGTTCGAATTTTACTTTTGGAATAGCTCATAAACTATTGATTTTAAATTTAAAATTTGAGAATAAAAAATATTTCCAATTGAGACAAAGCACATTCAAAGCAGTTGATTTGTTTAAAAGATCTCGTTTAGCGGAATTTGATTATTTTCGCTGTACGATATCTCTTAAACTAATCAATCGATCGTTTTCAAAATTCAATCAGATCTAAGTCTTAACAAACCTTTTTGATTGCTGTAGAGAGCGTTTGGATCGGTCGATTCGTTCCAATGATAGCATATCCGACAGAAATAATTAATTTATACAGACACATGAATGTCCATCTGAAATTAATCAGGAACGATTTTTTTTATCTTGAAACGTTACCATCTGTTCGAAATTAGAGCTTCGAAAGTTACTACGAAATCAACTTTATTGATAATTTTTTTTTTTTATATCAAATTTTTATTATGAGAAGTTACATATACAGGCCTCCGGTATGAAAAAATAATATATGGTTAAAATATATAAAATCATATATGTTTGCAACAAAAAAATATATAATATACACTGGTCACAAAAATTAAGGGATAGAAAAAAAATTCGAAATTTTTGGGTGATTTTCAACATGTTCTAACTCGGTAAAAAATGGTCGTAGAAGAAAAAAAAAAAAAAAGCAAATTGTAGCTTCAAGTTTCTAGTTTTCAGATCTGCACCTCGAATTTTTTTATCATGCACGGTTCCGGAGTAATCTTAAGAAAACCGACGAAATAAAAAATTTTCAAAATTTTTGCTCGTCGTCCAACAAGTCCATAGACGATGAGCTTCGATAAATTTTTTCGGATAATTCGATCTTGTGACTCTTTAAGAAAATTTTATGCCTTGAAAAAAAAAATTTTTTTAACAAATTTTTTTTTTTCAATTTTTTTCAAGAATTACTGTTGTTGATTAAAGAAATAATGATTGTCGCTGAAAAAAAACTTTTTGACATTGAAGAAATGATTGAAAACCAAAGAATCGCTAATTATGCGATTTTTGGCAGAATCAATAAATTTAAAGCTTCGGGACACTGAGAAAGAAAAATCGCAGCGCTTGGAAATTTTCAGGGTTTTTTCAGGACACTTCGAGGTTAAAAAAAAAATACGATATCCTTTGTTCATCCGTTATATCCAAAGTTATAGCAAGATTTCCGAATATCCTTAAATATGCGAATTTTGACCTGTTTTTTAATAAACATTATCGCTTCAAAAAAAATTTTTCTATCAAAAGCCACTAATTTTGCTTTATAGAGAATTTTTTTCAGTTTTCAAAATCCTACTTTCATTCTCTGTACGACCAATACATCCGGAATTATTGATTATCAAAGCCAAAATGGACTTTTTTGCTTTGATCAATGATAACTCGGCGCCAAATTCTCGTAGAGACTTTTTTAGGCCACCAAATTAAAGAGCATAAAATTTTCTAAAAGAGCCATAAAGTCGGATTATCCAAAAAAATTTATTGAAGCCCATAGACTTGTTGAAAGACGAGCAAAAATTTAATGAATTTTTTTTTTCGTGGGTTTTCTTAAGATTACTCCGGAACCGTACATAATAAAAAAATTTGAGGTCCAGATTTGAAAACTAGAAACTTGAAGCTACAATTTGCTTTTTTTAATCGACTGCGACCATTTTTCACCGAGTTACAGCATGTTGAAAATCACCCAAAAATTTTGAATTTTTTTTCTATCGCTTAATTCTTGTGACCAGTGTATTATATTGTATATTATAAAAAATCGTATCGAGATTTGGGCCGATTTAATATAAAATTATATACAGTAGCAAATATATGTATTCCATATATGTAACTTATATGTTTTTTATATTAAGCTGCATATACATTTACATTTACCTTATAATATATTGTATTGATGTATTTCCTTTTATATTAAAAAAAAAAAATTTTTCGATCGTAAAGCACACTCTGATGCTTCACATCATGAGTCGTGCAATATAAAATTTTTATATAAAATGAAATATATGGTAGCGCATAATTTATATTATATTCCATATTCAGTGGCGACCCAGGCTCGGGCTAGGACTGGGTAACCTAGCCTTGGCCGTTATAATGATTACCCGGGCTTGGGCCAAGACTGGGTTCTCCTGTCGTGGCCGTCCAATGGAAACCTAGACTTGGGCCAGGACTGGGTAACCTAGCCTTGGTCGACTCAATGATTATCCGAGCTTAAGCCAAGACTAGGTTCCCCTGCCTTGATCATTCAATGGCAACCCAGACTTGGGCCAAGGTAGAATTATACAAGTTTGGGTATACCTATAGTTACCCATCCTTGGGCGAGAATTGGCTAACCCAGGTTTTTTATCAATTATTAAATTAACTTATTATTATAGTTTTTTAAATTAATAATTATTTATTTTTGAATTTAAATAAGTTTGAATTAATAAATATTTTAACATTCCAATTAAAATTATTTACAACTAATAATTAATCCATTTTTTAGTTCGTTATTATTTGCAATCAAAAATCGTAATTTTACAATTTTACTTATAAAAATTAGTTTAATTAAGAAATAACTTATGAATTTTTATAACAAATGTTATTTTTAATAATGATGTTAGAGCAAGATAATTGAGCTGGGTTCTTGATAAATAATCAATTAAATTTAATAAATTTTATTTTTAAAAATTATGTGATTATAATAAAAATAATGGGAAATTATTATTTTTTTTTTCTTAATCGAAAATATTAATTAAATTGCTCTTTATATTTCATATAACCGAGTGGTTGTAGGAAAATGAATAAGTAGATCATATCAAAATTTCCGTTCAACATTAGTAGGTTCGTTCGGTAGCTACCGTTCAAGCCCAGCAATGAGAAGGACGTCAGTTCGCGCTCAGAGCCCAGCAAAATTTTCACCGAGTTTTTTTCACGTCATTTACCTCACTTGAATAATTTAAACATTAATGAACACAAACTCCAGTAGGTTAATAATAATAAATTTTTATTTTAATTAATTATATTTGTTTTTTCGATGCATGGGCCAGGTCTGGCAAGCAAGCATGGGTCAGGGCTGGCAACCAGGCTTAGCACGATGTTATCATTCCAGACTTCTACCAAGGCTGGAACAAGGCTGGCTTACAAGTTTGGCCCAAAGTTCTACATAGTTGAACCAAGACTGGGCCAAGCCTGGGCCCGTTATACTTTCCTGTCTGGGATATGGCAACATATATTTTCTTTGTTATATTTAAGCATATATTTTATTCGGTGTATGTATATGTATATGACTGTATGAATAAACAAATATGAATTTTGAAAATTTCAACTGCAATTTAAAGAGTATATTAAAATTTAGATCTAATTTAATTGGAGTTGCCCCCGCATGGAAAAGCTATATATTTTTAAAAGTATATAAAAAAATTTATGATGAATATGTGATAAATATATAGCGGCAAAAATATCGATATTGAAAAATATATGTTTTTTACATATATTGGATTTTATATTTATAATAATATATTTACTTGTATATAATGTTTTGTATTTTTCTATATATATTATCTCATATAATGCTCAATATATTCTTGTCATATATGGATAGTATATATATAATTTATAAGTATAATATAATAAACTTGATATATATTTCGACATATTTTGACTCATATAATTAGTGGTATATGGTCTCTATATAATTGATTATATATGAAAGAATTTATATGTTTGAATATATGGTTTGCGGTATATATTGTAATTATATTTTTCCAATATATTAAAACTTCTATTTTTCGCAATATATTGAAAATTATATTTTTGAATATACTTTTTCCATTTCTACACAATTCCACAAAAAAAACGTCAAATTTATTATTTTTTTTTCTTTTCATTGACCTTACATTTACTGAATAACTAACGCAATAACCACAGAAAAGTAAAGAAAGTGCTATATATTTTACAATATACTGGAAACCATATATAGTTTGCAATATACTGGAACACATATATATAAAAAATATAAAAAATACTATATATTAATTAGTAATTAATATACTACTTTCAATATAAAAAGAGATATATTAAAATATGTATGTAAAACATACAAAAAAAAGTCATATATTGATAAATATATTGTTAATATCCCGGGAAAAAATGATCAGACCTGACCATGCCTGTTCATGTATGATCAGGCCTGAAATTAGACCTGATCATGCCTGTTCATGTATGATTAGGCCTGAAATTAGACATGATCAGGCCTGATCATACCTGTCTATGCCTGTCAATGCCTGATCATGCCTGTTCATGTCTTAAGCGTTAAATACAGTCAGGTCTGATCATGCCTGTTCATACCTGTCTATGCCTGATTATACCTGTTCATGTCTGAAGCGTTAAATACAGTCAGGTCTGATCATGCCTGTTCACACCTGTCCATGCCTGTTCATGCCTGGTCATGCCTGAAGCGTTAAATACGCTCATGCCTGATCATACCTGTCCATGCCTGGTCAAGTCTGTTCATGCCTGTTCATCTCTAAAGCGTTAAATACGCTCAGGTCTGATCATGCCTGTTCATACCTGTCCATGCCTGTTCATGTCTAAAGCGTTAAATACACTCAGGCCTGAGCATACCTGTCCATGCCTGTTCATGCCTGGTCATATATGTTCATGTCTGTTCATGGCTGTTCATGTCTGCTCATAGATCTAAAATTTTGTTGACCAAGAATCTATCACGTATAAGATTTTTATTACTTGAAGTTCATACGAAACTTACTTTTCAACTAAATCTCTTAGGTCAGTGGGTAGCGAGTTACACTTTCGAGCGCAAGGTCCACGGTTCAAATCCTGCACACGCCCGAATTTTTTATTTTTTTTATTTTTATAGCAATAATTATATACATGTATAATTGAATATAGTTATACATAATTCTATATAATTATATAGGGCCATTTTTCATATATAATTTTTTTACCCGGATGGGCATGAACAGACATGAACATACCTGATCAGACCTGAACATGCCTGATCAGGTCTGGTCAGACATGGTCATTTTTCATGTCTGATCAGGCCTGAAGACTCATGCCTGTTCATGTCTGATCAGGTCTGATCATTTTTTCCCGGGATGTTTTTTTTCCATATATTATCATATATTAATACGGCAAAAATATAAATATTATTTTATATATTGTACAATATATCACATTATAATATTCATATATTCTATCATATATGTTTTCACATACAAAGTTTTTTCATGCGAGTGGTCATACGAATAAAAAACTTTTTTTTTCCATACATAATATAACTATAGGTTTTTATATATGATCAGAATATATTTTTCGTATATGATAAAAATATATATTTTTATGTACGATAAAAATATAGTTTTCGATATGACAAGAATGTATATTTTCATATATGATAAAAATATAGTTTTTGTATATGATTGACATATATATTTTATGTATGCTAAACATATACGGACTCGTATATGATGAATATTATGTTTTTTAATTTTAAAAAAAATATATCAGAACATATAGTTAAAGTGGCCACATATATTTTCTGATATTTATCATATATTTGAACATATATGTTATTTTCATACGCGCTGAATTGCGCGATTTATGATGTCTGCGTTGCAAATCCTAAACGGCTGTTTATCAACCGCTATTACGAAGTTGAGTAAAGTCAAAGTAGACTTTTTCGTTTTCCACCGGTGTTGCGAAAAGTGAGTGTCATACAGAAATATTGCAACGCGTTTCAAGATTTTCGACAGAGTTCCATCTATTAAACATTATAATAAGAACTCGTTGACCGAGTATGTTCGGTTTTTTCATGTAACGTTTAAACCAATTAAACTGCCACTGTTAAAATATAAATAAATAATGATAATTTGCTTCATATAAAATAATCATAAATTAATTTTTGTAAAACCTGTAATTTTTATAGAGTCGATGGTTTGTTGTAATTTCGTGGGTGCGCCGTGTCATTAAACAGCCACAGGCTTCGCGTCGCAGATTGTCATTCATCGCGTAAATCAGGTAATTGCTGAATAAAATTCAGTGCATTGTGAGATATTCAGATAGTTTTTACTCGGCGAGCACAATAATTTCAGTACACGTCTTGGGACCGAGCATGTGACCCTACGACTCGTGTTGAGAATATTCCTCTCACCACATAAAGAGTCAGATTTCAGTAACTTAACTATGCAATATACTATTTTTATTATCAAGTAACTGAGAATAGATTTAGTTAAATAACAAGCGTCATAAAAAAAATAAGGAAGGAGAAAAACATGAACGTTGATTAGTTTAAAATAATTCTTAGGGGGATTCTATTATTCAAAAGTGAGTCTTGTATGTCTGCGGCGAATATCGATGACTCAGATAATTCACTCCTTGATGTTTTAAGATTACAACCAAAACAAAGACATGATATTATTTCTCGGCATTTTATTTTCTTTCATTTTATTGTCATGATTTTATTTTTAAACAATTCACTAAAATAATTTCTTTATGTATTAATCTTCCCTTTGCCGTCATCAAATATTTTTGATAAATGTATAAAATTAAAAAAAAAAATTTGTGCAAGGAATAAAAAAAATGAGTGACAGTAGTGACGATAGTATTTTAAACATATATGTATAAACATTGTATAGAATTAATGTATATAGTAGTGGCTTTCGTTTTGATTTTAAATCGTTTTTTCTTTTGCCACGAGAAACTCTTCCATGAAGAAGTTACTCTCCAGGCGTCCCAATTTCGTTTTCTACGATAGAAAAGAGAAACAAAGACGGTGAAAGATGCAGCAAAAGAAAAACGCTTCATCTTTGCAGCATTGCCCTCAATTGAAAATTCAATTTGCTTTGCATAAACATTGAAATATAATTCAAGCAATGAAGATAAAAAAATTTAAGCAGATAATATTGATCGAGGTATTTTAGTTTTTAATATTTCATACACTTTTATAGATATACAAACGTATATATCTATAGTATAGTGCCGGATAGCTCAACTGGTAGAGCACTCGGCGCGATACCGACATGGTCTGGGTTCGATTCCCAGTTCGGGCTATCTATATTTTTCTCAATTTATCTATAAATTGTCTTATTGAGAAGGTTTGCATGTTTAGGTTTCCACTATATTGAAATGGTGTATATGGGTCATTCCATCTCAATTCAACAACATTGCGACGGTGACCCTTTTCGATTTT
The DNA here is from genome assembly GCF_029852145.1 of Microplitis mediator. Classification (NCBI taxonomy): domain Eukaryota; kingdom Metazoa; phylum Arthropoda; class Insecta; order Hymenoptera; family Braconidae; genus Microplitis; species Microplitis mediator. The sequence goes on from NC_079970.1 coordinate 15,943,332, forward strand.
TTAATATGTTTTCATACATGTAGAAAGAAGTCTTGAGCTAAAATTTTAGCTCTTCATCTCCACCCCTTCCGGAGTTATAATTTTTGCTTAAAAAGTATATAACTTTGACTATAGTTATGATAATCTCACGTCATGGGGGCTCGTTTTGTTGGATTTTTAACGCTCTTTCCGAAAAAAAATTCAAAATCAGAAACAAAAAATTTTATAATGCTTTTGCAGTCAAAAAATTAGTTTTTCGTTCAATGGGACACTTTGAATTTTTTTCAAAAAAATTCCTACAATTCTATGTTGAAAAACAAACTTTTTGAGCCATAACCGAAGACGGGCATCGAATAACTTCCACACGGAGAAAAATATATTGTTCTGAGAAGTATACTGTATAGTTACAGTAACAATACGAAAAAGTTATCTACTAGATTGTTACTGCAACGATCTACTGTATCGTTCTGACAACAATACGGTAGATAGCTCTGAGACCTATACCGTATCATTCTGACAGCTAAACCGTATTGTTCTGAGCCCTATCTGACGTCATGTGCGTTCCAAATGATATGAGACGTTTAAAAATCTTTATCATTAATAAATACATGACAAATAAATAATTTTGATTAAATAGAATAATTAATTTATTAAATGTCTGCTAGCAACAATTATACCCGATACACAAAATAGACGCGAAAATGGATGCTTAAATAGGTTAGGTGGTGCCGTGTGAGGTGACGACTACGGAAAGTCGTATGCGGGTCACAGCTATCTAATAGATAGTTACAGGAACGATACGGTATTGTTACCATAAGTATACATCTTGTTGTGGTAACGATCTACGAGTTGCTATACTTTAGATCGTTCGAGGAACAATATTTTTTTCTCCGTCCAGTAAAAAAAGTTAAAAAACAATTTTAATTCTGTGATTTTAATTTATTTTCTTTCTAAAATCACGTGATTTCTCCAAATAGTCTTAAAATATTATCTCAAAGTAATATCCGATAAGTACTAACGATAATATCGAAGTAGATTTTAGAGTAATAAATCTGAATGATTCGATGTACAGTTGATATATTTAAATTTTAATTTAAAAAGGTACAACAAATCGCAAAAAAAGTACTTTACTCATACATTTTCGTGTAAAATATTATATTTCCCACTGAGAATACTTAGAAAAAAGTATTGCTATGCATTGTGAGAATATCTGAAAATATTATGTGATCTTAGAAGACAAATAAATCAAAATATCATAAAAAAAAACGGTTTTTTAATTTTTTTTACTAGAAGTTATTCGATGCCCATCTTGGGTTATGGCTCAATAATTTTGTTTTTCAACTTAGAATTTTAGAAATTTTTTTGAAAAAAATTGTGTCCCATTGAACGAAAAAATAATTTTTTGACTGAAAAAGCATTACAAAATTTTTTGTTTCTGATTTTGAATTTTTTTTCGGAAAGAGCGTTAAAACTCCAACAAAATGAGCCCCCCTGACGTGAGATTATCATCACTATAGTCAAAGTTATATACTTTTTAGGCAAAAATTATAACTCCGGAAGGGGTGGTGATAATGATCTAAAAATTTAGCTCAAGACATCTTTCTACACGTATGAAAACATATTAAAAAATCGAAAAGGGTCACCGTCGCAATATCGTTCAATTGAAATGGAATGACCCATATATATTAGGGTGAGCTAAAAAAACCAACCTATCGAATTTATGTCTTACAAAGGACCTATATATCGAGAAAAAAATTCTCCCATTGGGCAAAATTTTCAGCTCAATTTTAAAAGGTGTCGGTAGCCATTTGAAATTTCTCATTTAAATAACATGCAAAAAAATTTTTTTTTTTTAAATATTATATTTTTTGAACCGTGTGAGATAAAAATTCGGTCCTAGAATAATCTTGTAAAGTATTAAATTTCCTTAAAAAAAGTCCTAGATGTCGAATTTATAAACTTGATATTTTGTATACTAACAGGCCATCAAAGTCTAGGTTAAAGAGTATCATACAAATTTAAGGCTTTATTATTAAAAAATATCAATACTACGAGAAAATTCTTGTACTAAAATTTAATGAAGTAATCAATAAATTTGTTCTACATGTAGTGCAATTAAATCACCAACAATATCCACGTTGTAACAAATAATATTTTTTGTGACAGACACTTGAAATCTACGACATTTAGCGCCTATAGCCGGCAGCTAAAAATATAAGATAAGATACAGCTGGTAAAAAAGATACCTAATCGTTCTAATAGTGACGTCATCATCGGATCAGAAAATATTTTTTGGTTACATGTGCGATAGCAAACGACCGAAAAATATCGAAGTATCTTAACGAGCCATCTTGTGACAAAATTTATCATCATTTTGATTCGTCCACTTACCAACTTCTCTCTAATTTTCAACAAATACTCAAAACAATCTTACCAAATAAATAAACGCGGATTTATAACCTGCCACTACTAAATGTAGTAGATTTCAATTATCTCACAAAAACTAATGTATTTATCTAGTACAATCGAGTCTAAGACGCTCGTGTGTTAGTACCCTCGCCTTCGGCTCGGGCACCAATATTCACACTCACGTTTCAAACACAATCGCACTCGATAGATAAACTACTATTACTATCAATCAAAATAAAAAAAAGTATTTGGAAAATCAAAAAGTGCACATCTCAAACTCACACTCATTCAATATTTTGAGTAGTAAATTTACTTTTGATAATTATATAATGAATCACGTATTTCTTTTAGAGGAAAAAAAAACTGCCAGGTTACAAAAAGATCGCAATAAGTCAGAAGATTTATCTGTTTAATCAACATGAAATAATTTTTGACAGCACGATACAGACAATTCTTATTTACCTACTGAGAAAGATAGTTAAATAACTAATAGCAAAAATAATAAAAAAAAAAGAAAACCAACTTAATTGCATTTGATTTTTAATTTAATTCAAATGATCTGCTAAATGTCGTCCATAGATTTTGTCGCTACTAATAAAAACTGTATATATATATGTGTGTATGGAGAAAAAATGACAGATTTGTTATCAGTTGAGAGCATCAAATTCGGGTTTTTATTTATATAATAATAAACGGAACGGTTTACAATAGTAAAATTCAAAATGCTTCCTGAGGGTTAAAATCGAAAGTTAATAAAAAAAAAATTCAAAGTGATAAGTCGAGTTTTTCGGAAGATTTCGTGCTTACATCCATACAGACCAACTGACGTCCAAGTGAAATGTTTTTCAATTAACTTTTACTTAATAATATATAGAATATATATAGAATGTATATATATATATAGAATGTATATATAGAAATATATAGAAATTCAATTGCGAAAAATCGAAATTCGAACATATAAAATGTAATAAGTCAAAAATAAAGACGCGTAATAAGAGATGAAAATCATCGATTTTTTGAGTAAATCTGATGTGTATTGAGAGCATATAAACTAACTGTATTATATCATCAATTCATCACGTTTGTAATTGACGTTAGTAATTTTCCAATGTTATACCTGTTTTAAATAATGTCGGGTATCAAATAAAATTGTCGCTATTCATATACCGCAAAAACGTGTTATTCAATAATTCTAGTTAAAACGTTACTACTGCGCACGTATAGTTACAATAGAATATCTTGCGTCTGATATTACGTGAAAGTGAGAAAAAGAACAAATAATAGAGAACTCGAAAGAGTGGAAGAAGGGGTGATCGAATTTCGAATAGACTCACGAAACTGAATTATTCAAACGTTCTAACACTTGCTTCCTTCTGAAGGTTTTCGAGGTTCTCTCTCTCTCTCTCTCTCTCTCTCTCTCTCTCTCTCTCTCTCTCTCTCTCTCTCTCTCTCTCTCTCTTTCTCTCTCCCTTTTTTCTCTAATGTTTAGGAGTCAATATGTTCTTTCTTCACTCTCTTACCCTCACTCATTTTAAAGTAATGTAAGAGAGCCGGAGACAGGTCACGATTTCGTCTAATATTCTCACGCTCTTTCACCCCATTCGATTCCAGGCACTTTTATCCTTATACACTGTTGGAGAAGCTGACTGGGTTAAGTTCAGAGGCAGACACATTAGACTCCCAAATTATTGAAAGCAACATCACCAAGACAGATACTCTCTTTGCTAATGGCAAGCCGAAAGCACTTTGGGCAGATTCAAGATAGCCAGTAGCATAACCAACCAGAAAGTTTAAATTCACAATCATTCGGCTTATCTAATTATTTTTTTTTTATTTATTTGTATTACAGTCTTTAAGAATAATTTTTTTTTCTCCACTTACGGATCATTAATATTATCTGTCGGTAATTGACTATTTTGTTGAAAAAAATATCTAGAATGTTCCTGTTTATTTATTGCAAATAAACGGGAGTTTAGATTTATAGGTAAAATTTTAACTAAAAACTTTTAAGAATCATGTCTTGATTTTCAACTCTTGATAAAAACTCGAAAATTCTTTAATATATACTTTTGACGATCGCATAACTTGAAGTATAATGGATAAAGAAATCGCGATGTTGGTCAATAAAACCAACGGGTACTTCGCAGTTGACTTTTTATTATGAGCACTGTCTCAATATAATATACATGATCAAATATCCACAATCATGCTATTATAGACACACGACACACTTTTATTTCAAGTTATTTGTTCCTGAAGTCGTAACATGAAATAACCAAATTTCTTATTTAAAAATATGAACAAGATAATACATTAAAGCAAAGTATTTTATGATACTTTCTATATTTATGAACATGAGTTATCTCCGTAAAAGTCAAAAATTACAAAACCAAAAAACAAAAAAAGTATAGTAATCAGACCCACTCTTTAGAATCATATTCTCAATCAGTGTTCACGTTAAAAAGTCTCAAAAGTCACGTACTATAATTTTTATAAGAATGCTTGTGTAAAGAAAAGCATAAGAAATTTATTTTTGTGGTTTTTAATCATCGCACACAATTTATTTTTTATTTATTCCGAACAAACTTGTTTTGGTTTTACAATAGTTTTAATTTTAAAAAAAAGTTTGTTTCCAGGTCACAACGAAGTATTACGAGATAAAAAAAAAATTTTTTATTCCATATCTTTCAAGCTAGTTGGGTCGTGCAAGCAAAAATTCAAGCAATCTTCCAAACTTTGAATATAAGTATTTAAATGGATAATACACACGCTGTTAAAATTTAGGGACGATTCACCACGTCTAAATAAAGATATATGCAATTAAATTTTATGTTTTTTTTGTGATACCCGCTGCGAAGGTTTGATTTTCGAGCGCCATCTGACGGTAGCAAAGCGACCGATTCCCACATATCAGAATTTAGTATAATTTCGTCAATACTTTCGGCACGAATGCCGAAAGAATATACTTTCGCTACCATACGTTTCACGTTGTACCTATTTAAATGAATATTTGTGCTACAACTATTAAAAATAACGTTGATACAAAAAACTCACATAATTTATCACAATCATCAAAAATTTCTTAAAAGGGCGCCAACAGGAAGCAGTTAGCCACCAATTTTTCTGATTGGTCGGTTTGGTAGCGGGTTCTCATATCGTCTTGACACGATCATGAGCAAGATATTACAAGTGTCGGGCCCATATAGGGAGTGACCCGGCACTATTCTGACCTTGAAGTCAGGAGCGAGTTCGGCAGCTCCCGGACTAGCGAAAATGCACGAAGCTTTTGAATTTAATGAAGCTCGTGACTCAACATTCTCCCCAGCTCTGGCCACGGTGTCGACAGGATTGTCATCTGGAGAGTGAACTGGTACTACACACAATTTAGCGATTGGTCGAACAAGTTCAGTAGTAGCGGTCTTCAGGTCGACTACTTGAGTCAAGCCATCTCTCCCTGGGTGTAGTGTAAGTACTCTTGCAAACGGCCATTTTGATAGTGGGAACCTCTCATCAGTCAGCAAGACTAATGAGCCCACTTTGATGTCATTAGATGGATGGTGCCACTTAGATATAGACTGATGGCGTTGTAGCTACTCAGATGACCATCTGCTCCAAAATTTCTGGAACATTTGTTGTAGTTGTTGCCAGCGTGACAACGCAGCGGTATTGTTCTCCAGTAGCGAAGGTCCAGGTACAGCGATTAGCGGTTCACCAATGAGAAAGTGTCCGGGAGTCAGAGCGGTTAAATCTGCAGGATCTTCGGATAGCGGAGCAATCGGTCTTGAATTTAGCACAGCTTCAATCTGTGTTAACACTGTAGCGAGTTGGTCGTAAGTCAATAGCGATTCACCAATAGTTCGAATACGATGGAACTTTATTGACTTAACGGTTGCTTCCCATTTGCCACCAAAATGAGGAACGCTTGGCAGGTTAAACTTCCAGTCTGTGCCATCAGTAGCGAGTAAATACTGAAGTTCCTTTAGCTGTCTCAATCCTGCTGCGAATTCTTTTCTTAGCGTGGCGTCTGCTCCTATAAAATTTGTACCACAGTCCAAGTATAGGGTACTGCAGGCGCCTCTCCGTCTAGTAAATCTTCGAAATGCTGCGACGAAAGCGTCAGTAGAGTAATCGGTGACAATTTCAATATGTATAGCTGACGTAACGAAACAAACTAATTCAGCGATCCAACCTTTGAAAGTTTTCGCACCTCGACCTTGAAATGTCTTCAGTGTTACTGACCCAGCGTAGTCTATTCCAGTGTATAAGAATGCTTTAGATGGTCTTACACGAGCGGATGGCAATTATCCCATTAATTGTTGTGCACGAACACCTCTGTGTCTCGTGCACACGACGCAGCGAAGAATGTGAGACCTGACTGGAACACGCCCACCTTCTATCCAGACAGATCTCCGTAGATCAGCGAGAGTCAATTGAATTCCCCCGTGGAATGTTCTATGATGCGAATCTTCTATTAGTGGCGTACTTAAACGTGATGATCTTCGTAAAATAGCTGGATTTTTTTGGTCATCATCCAATAGCGAATTTTTCAAGCGACCGCCGACTCTGAGTACTCCATTGTAGTCGACGTAGGGAATCAATTTAGCGAGACGATGATTTCGTTGTAGAGTATCACCATCTTTCAGTAGTTTCAGCTCTTGCGAATAGTACTGACTTTGTGTATACTTTATCAGCAAAGTCTTTGCGAGTTCCAGGTCAACTGTAGAGAGTGGTGTGGCCAGTGTGGACTGTGGCACTTTTTTAAATTTAGCGATGGTACGTAGGCAGATTCCAAGTGTGCGAAGTAGTGGTGATAACTTAGAAAATTTGTCCAGTAGCGTGTGTAGTGGGTGTGAATCTGCCTTGACGATAATAAAAACCAGACCTGGACGTTCTTCAAGATGTGATACCGTCTGCGTAGGGATGTCAAAAGATGGCCAGTTTTCTTTTGATTGACTGAGCCACTTAGGTCCCGTCCACCATAGCGAATGCTGTTCTAGTTTAGCTGCTGTTAAACCTCTTGAAGCGCAGTCAGCTGGGTTAAGTTTCCCTGGAACAAAATCCCAGTTGACACTTGGTAGCGATTCTTGAATCTTGGTAACTCTGTTGCGAATGTAGACTTTCCATCTGGCTGGGTTATTTCGTATCCACGTTAAGGATACAGTGGAGTCTATCCACAAGAAAATTGGTACATTTTCAAGTTTCAAGACATTCTTGACGTAGAGTACCAATTGAGCGAGTAATACAGCGGCATTGAGCTCCATTCTTGGTATAGATATAGGTTTCAGTGGTGCAACTTGTGTTTTGGCACACACTAGCGAAATGTTGGAGCTTCCAGTAGCGTCAGTAACTTTTAAGTAGACAACAGCAGCCATAGCGAGTTGTGAAGCGTCAGAGAATCTATGAATTAAATCGATACACCAGTTTTTACATGATTCCAGCACGGTATCTGAATCTTCGAGATCTGATGTAGTTCATTTCGAAATAAATTCCATTCTTGAAGAAGCAACGGTGATAGCGTAGCATCCCAGTCGAAGTTCTGCAGCCATAGCTTCTGCATGAACATCTTGGCTCCTACGATGATCGGTGCCAAAATCCCAAGCGGGTCAAACAAGCGAGCAATTTCAGATAAAATTGTGCGTTTAGTTGTTGGAGATGCTTTTGGTAGCGAATAGCCAAACTGGAATTTATCCTGTGTAGAATTCCAGGTTAATCCGAGCACTTTTACTGTAGTATCCGCAAGTTCTCGTGGTGTATTTTCTTGGGTTTCAACTGGAGCGACTTGGGAGAGTAATTCCGTTGAATTACTTGCCCATTTTACAAGCGGAAAGTATCCTGCGGCACTTATATTTTTAGTTTCGAGAGCAACTTGAATTACCTCAGCGAGTTCATCTGCGCCTCCATAGATGTCGTCAACATAGCGTGTATTTGTTAGCGGTTCAACAGCCTTTGGAAATTCATTTCCTTTATCTTCAGCGAGTTGTAAAAGTGCTCTCCCATCGAGATATGGAGCTGATGTTGTTCCATAAGTAACCGTAGCGAGTGCAAAAACTGTTGGGATGTCATCTTTGTTAAACCAGAGTATGTACTGTAGGGTTCCATGCGTTTTGAGCACCTGACAAAATATCTCTGGACAAAATATCCCCAGTTTTGTGTCAGATTTTTTGGCTTTTTTCATTATTTTTGCTTTCTTTTCATAGGGATATTTATGGGGACAAAATACCCTCCATAATATTATTATGTATTAGTTGCCACTTTCACTATTTTTGCTTTCTTTTCATGGGGATATTTTGTCCAGAGATATTTTGTCGGGGATATTTTGTCAGGTGCTCAAAACGCCTGATACCGTACTGTAGATGATGATCTCCCTTGTCAACTGAAATCTGACGAACTATTTTAGTTACGTCAGTAGCGAATAGATAGCGATGACAGCGAATGCGAACAAGTACGTCACTGATGTCAACTTAAATCTTGGGGCCCACATGAAGTATCTCGTTGACTGATACGCCAGATGTTGTTTTCCAGGACCCATTGAATACCGCCCTGAGCTTGGTGGTAGTGCTCTGTTCTTTAAGAACCCCATGATGAGGCAACATGCAGCTGTTCGGTGGTAAATCCTTTAATTTTACACGTCTCATGTGTCCCAAGTCTTCATATTCTTTCAAGACGTCAAAGTACAACTTCTTGTAGACTGGATCATTCTCCAATCGTTTGCGAAGCCGTAGTAAAGCGTATTGTGCAGCTCGTAGCGAGTCACCCAGTTGACTTGGAAAAGATTTAAGCGGCAAGCGAACGACATATCGACCATCAGACTGTCTGTAGTGTGTATTGACAAAGTGTTGTTCACACTTTTCTTCATCTTCATTGTAGTGTATAGAGAATTCTGTCTGTGGCTCTTCTTGATACAAAAACTTGCTCAGCAAGTCTTGTAATTGATCATCAATAGTAACATGATGACCATAAGCTGTCAATTTCGAAGTGTTCGTTGATAATATGCGCAGCTGGTGCTGCACCCAGAATGGTGTCAATAGGTCGTGATGTTAAGAAGTCTGGATCAGCGAGTTGCAGACCTTTTATGTGCGGCCATTTCTTGTTAGTTAGCGTGAATAATGGTAAATTCACCGTCAGTAGAGCAAGCACATGAGCTTGGATAGTAATAGAAGCGTTGTTGTGTAGCGAATGCAGCGTAATCTTGCATGACCCAAGTGAATGTCCAGCTGACACATTACCAATCCCTCGTAATAGTACAGCTGCCTTATTTAGCGGTATATCCAGCTTTTTAATTAGCGAATGTGTCACAAAGGATAACACCGATCCTTGATCAATCAGTACACGAGCAGTACATGTACTTCCTGTTAGCGAATTCAACTCAACAATCGCGGTAGCGAGTAATACATTGAGCGAATGAGCTGAAAGCAGACTAGGTTAGCGAATTCAAAACAAAAGTTACCAAAATTGGAACTATTTGTTACCTTGAGTCGGTACAGTAGGTTCCTGTACGGATTTAGCAGCAGCACCATCATCGATGTGAGTAGATGTATGATGTGGCTTCTCACAACGTTAACATCTCCGCTCAGTCTTGCAGTCATCGAAGCGGTGGCGTCCCAAGCAGATGTAGCAGAGCCGGTTGTGCTGCACAATCATTTTCCGGTTTTGTGGCAACAGAACAAAATGCTTCTGTTTGCAGATTGGGCACAAGCCCCGCTCACTCGTCTTTTCTTTCGAGGTGAAAGCGGCATAACTAGCGCCCCCTCTCGAAGTCGATGCTTTGGCAGGGGTAGCGGATTTACTGGCGGCACTTTCTCTCTTGTTAGTAGCGGCTGATCGAGAATATGTTTTAGGTGATGGCGGTCTTTCAGTCACTGGTTTTGATTGAGCTGAAGTGGACAATTTGGCTCCAATCTCTGAATTTTCCCACGCACGAGCCTTTGCTTTAAGCATGTCACTGTAATTTTTTGTACGTGGGAAATTTATTGGACAACCCAAGCGAAGCCATCTATTCTACTCTCAGATCTGATGGCAAGCAACGAACAGTTAAGCGGATTAAAAAGGGGTCCAACTCACCAATTGGTATTCCCAAAGCCGTGATGGCGTCCAGCGACTTTTTATTAGCGAGTAAAGGTGCGTCCAGATCAGCAGCGGAGTGCGTAGTGAGCGGTTGACGGTCCAACAAATAATCGATGTGCATATCAAGCAATTGACGTGGATTTGTGTAGCGAGTATTCAGCAATTCCCAAGCGGGCTGGAACGCGTCATCTGTAATTCGTAAGTTAGCGAGTAACGAAGCAGCCTCACCTTTAACGTGAGTTTTCAAGTAATGCATTTTTTGTGAGCCCGTTAGCGAATCTTCGTTGATGACAAGCGAGGTGAATAGGTCTTTGAATAGTCCCATTCATTGTAGGTGCCCTGGAACGTCGGCAGCTTAATTTGAGGCAAGTTCGATTTATGTGCACCTCCAAAGTAAGCGGTCTGGTCATGATTGACCACATGGGCATCATGAGCAGGTTTTGGAGCGGGTCGTGCTGCACTAAGTCGAACTCGAAGCGACGTATATACCTCATTGGCGGTTTGAAAAGCGTTACCAGTGTGGTATTCATTCTCGATGATCTCAGGTACGTCATCATAAAGTCTCTCATGAGTTGTGTTGAAGCGAGTCCACAAGTAATTGAGGATAGTGAGTTCAGCGTCAATAGCAGGTGCACCTTGGGTAGCGAGAATGGCGTCGGTCAAGCGAGTAGACATGTTGCGCATCGTGTCGATGCGTTGCATTTGGAGAGCGACTTGAGCTTCAGCGGCCATCTTGATTACACGTAATTTACAAAATGGACGCGATACGTGAAACCGACGCTAAGTTTTAGATCTTACAAAAAAAAAAAACTAAATGTCCTTTTTACACCAGTGTGTAAAATTGATCACCCCGGGCAGCACTCTAGCAGTGCTCAGCAATGCTCACGGCACTTAGCGATTTTCACTGCACCAAACTGACCACGCACTATTTTCTCACAATTTTTTTTCAGATTTTTTTAATTTTAATAATTTTTAATTGTTAAAAAACTGCACCGAATCCGGCTCGAAGGACCAAAATGTAAAATAAGCGAATTAATCTAAAGGATCTGGTGTAGGTGATAGTAATTTTAACTAAAAATTACACACTTTTTATAGAAAATAAATTAACTGTTTGTTTACACTTTTTACATATAATTATTATTAGAAATAATTATTGATAGCGAATTCAACAGAAAATATACGCGAGAGCGAATGCGACAATAATGAAAAGAATCACGTATAAAAATGTCGACACGTGGTCGGTAGCGGTTACGTTCACGGAAATTAATTTAGTTATTAATTGCACGCGTATGAAAATTTATTTATGCTCAATAAATAGCAGCCTTAATTTACTGACTAAATATTGAGGATAAATTAGCACTAGAAATTTGTATTGGTTCACAAGAGAATTTTAATATATTGCAAAGCGGTTTTGATACACGAGGTATACGGTACAAGAGCACGTTGTAGAATTGATGATGAACCGATGGCGTCTTCCTTCGTTCCCGCTTGGAGGTAACGTCGACAGCATGACTGTCCCAGCGAATTTTCCCATTGGCTTAAAAGCGCGCCAACAGGAAGCAGTTAGCCACCAATTTTTCTGATTGGTCGGTTTGGTAGCGGGTTCTCATGTCGTCTTGACACGATCATGAGCAAGATATTACAAGTTTCGGGCCCATATAGGGAGTGACCCCGCACTATTCTCACCTTGAAGTCAGTAGCGAGTTCGGCAGCTCCCGGACTAGCGAAAATGCACGAAGCTTTTGAATTTAATGAAGCTCGTGACTGAACACGAGTGTTTAAGCTTCGATCATGTGTATAAACTATAAGTGAGTCTCGGCTGAACAAAGCGAGTAAGAGAATAAATATGCGACGTTGCCAGATTTTAAAACAGACTAATTTATCATAGTGTGAGCGTATTTGTATAGGGAATACAGTAGTATTAGGAGTACAGTCCAGTCAAAATAATATGAACTATAACTTTGGATCCGCAGGTACGCAATACATGAGTAATGATCCAAAACTTTTTGACTGGACTATAGGAAAAGAACTGCCTTAACTTCCAGCTAAGAAAATTGGAAATTTTCAAAAAAAAAAATAATAAAATTGGTTTCAGTTCCATTTTCGGAAACCGAGTTTTAAACCGATCTCGACGTTTCAAGGTCCTAGGAAGCTATCCTGACTGTTTTCAAAAAGATGTTCGAGTGTATGGTATGTATGTACGTACGTATGTAAATATTCTAGAACTTTGGAACGGGTGGACCGACTTAGATCTTTAAGGTGACATTCAAAGAAGCTTATTAATTTCTCGGCGCTGTGTGAAATTCAGCTTGATCGGTACAATACGTTTCTAGTTATTTCAAAAATTCAATTTTGTAAAAAATTTTTTTTTCGATGACTACCAGTATTCTTAATGAATTGATATCAAAATCTAATCAGCTCTAAATGGCTGTTCAATTTCAAAACACAGGAAGGGACAAATTTTTCAAAATCGATTTTTCAGTATTTTTAGTTCCAGTGGAGTCTTGTGGACATGATTCAATATATATTTCAAAAATTAGATTTTTGCTACTTACTGAGTTTTGAAATTGGGTGGCTGTAAAGCTCTATGAGCCATGGCGAATACCGTCTCAACGATCAAAATCGGACAAATGAACTCAAAAATCACAAACTGATTGATTCTAATAGTGTTTAAGCGTTAAAGGCTGAAAATCTGAGCCCAATGCTGCCTCAAACATTGACAACGGTTATTAGTTCGAAGGATATTGGCAATGAACACTTATTAAAACGACGTTTTACTACATTTTTCACGAATAGTGCATATTGTAATTCTGTATACGTTCCAAAACTCATACGGGCTCTTAAGCTTTATAGTGTTTACGGAGGTTCGAGACCCATTTCGATATAATACCAAAATTATAAAACTTTTTTCACCGAAAGAGTTATAAAAAAAAGATCACTGTTAAAATTTCAAATCGATTCACTACACCGTTTTCGAGAAATAAATTTTCAAAATTCGTCTTTAGACACGGGCGTAAATGGGAATAATTTTTCAAAGTGCTATAGTTTTCGCTACAATAATACCATCGCTATAAATTATTCAGTATCAAATAATTGAACATTTCTGAACACATTAATATTTTTTTTAAGTTTAATCATGGGTTTGTTATTAAATTATTTATAAAATAAGAAATGAATTTTAATTAATGACGTCACATGTGTCGTGAAGCTAAGAAACGACGTCAATAGCGTAAAATGACGACCGCGGGAAATTTGAATAACTAATAATCATTTGTGTCGGACCTGAGCTCCAACTAGTAATAACCCTTCTGACCAACAATAGTACACAAAAAAATTACTAAAAAATAGCGCGCTGTTGTTGTTTTCATCTTGTTAAAAATTATGAGCTTTTCAGAGCAAAAAACGTGATCCTTTAATTTTTTCAAAAATTTGATCGAGTAAAACAAATAAACGGCTGGTTGGATTGATCTGGCTCTTTGTAGGGTTTTTGTGGAAATATTGAACTGTAAAATGCACAGATAACATTATCGATTTCCACAATATTTTCGTTTCGGCGCTTGATTTTCCAATAAACCACAAAAAGCCCTTTTTTTGTTGCATTTTTTAATTCATGTGACGATAGGAAAAAATTTTGTTTTCGAAAAAGCAATGGCTAATCGTTGAAGGGTATTTATTCAAGTTTTTAAAACCCACCATTAACTTTCTGTGCGATCATTGGTTTCTGAGATATCGATAATCAAAGACAAAAGGATCCTTTTCCATTTGAAGACCGATATCTCGGCGAGAAGTGGATGTATCAAGGTCCACAAAAAAAGAAATTAAAGCTGAATAATAAAGGTATCCGATCCTCATAGTGGTTAAGCAAAAATAATTTTTTCCACGCCCGGAGACCAAAAAAAAAAAATTTTTTTAAATTTGAAAATTTTTTTGTCGCTGGTTTTTCTAAGATTACTCAAAAACTGCTGACGCTAAAAAATTTTAAAGTTCTAATCCGAGAAGTAGACACTTGGAGCTACAATTTCCTTTTTTTTTTATTTCTTGTACGACCATTTCTCTCAAAGTTAGAGCCTGTTGAAAATCGCCTAAAAATTTAGAATTTTTTTTTGATCCTTTAATTTTTTCCATTAATGTATGATCTTATAAAGCTCTTATAAGCATCAATATACTCTTGTAAGGATATTATAGAAATTGATATGATTTTATATAACGTTATATATAACTTTATAAAATTACTAGATAAAGTTTGGTATGCTTAAATATAATTATATATGATCATATATGATTCTATAAAAGCTCATATGATCTTATAAAATTCTTATAAGAATTTATATAATTTTATAGGGATTTTATAATAGTTGGTGTGATTTTTTATAAAGTTATATATGAGTTTATGATATTACTAAATAAAATTTTATAAATTATATGCAGTCATATAAGATTATATAAAAACTCATATGTTTTTATAAAATTTTTATAATAATTCGTACAATCTTATAAAATTTTCATAAAATTCCATGTAACTTCATATTAAGTTATATATAACATTATGAAATTACAAGAGCACGTTTTATATGGTTATACATAACCATGTCTGATCATATATGATCATATGAAATCTTATATGACCTTATAAAATTTTTCTAAGAATTCAGATAATTAATAAAAATTTATGTGATTTTATATAAAGTTATAAATAAATTTGTATGATTACAAAAGAGTTTTAATACGGTTATATAAACTCAGATATGATTATATAAAAGTTTAAATAGTTTTATGATTCTTATATATAAATTTCTATGGTCTTATAAGCAGGTTATCTTAAAGAAACATAATTTTACATGAAACACAAATGTGATGAAATTTGATCATATTTAGTGCATTATTTATGTAGGATGTATAAATTTGATCATTCGATTTAAGTAATGCTATAGATTGTAAAAAAACTTATGCGTAAAGCAGACTAGAGAAGCAGACGGCAATCGAGCGATCATCGAAGTTGAGCAGCAATTTCGTTATGTTATATACAACTTTATATAAAGTTACATGGAATTTTATAAAAATTTTATAAGATCATATGAGATTTGATATAATCATATATGACTGTATATAAGCATATGAAACTTTATCTGGAAATGTTATAGAATTAAATATATTTTTATATAAATTCACATCAATTGTTATAAAATCCTCAAAAGAATTTTATAAGATTATGTGAGCTTTCAAATAATCATATATGAACATATGTTTACATATGATTATATAAGAACTTCTCTCCTGGGTTTATGGGGTTAGGGGTAGTCAGAATTTTCAAAAAATCGATTTTTTTTTTTTTGCATTTTCTTAAAGTATAATATTTTAAAAATATTGTGTGAAAATTTGAAGTGAATCCGACAAATTCTTTTCGAGTTATTTAACAATGACCAAAGGACGCTCGGGTGCTACGTGGCATTCGAGTGCAGGTAGCTAGAAACAGCTGCAAGCAACCGACCTTTCGGGTTTCATTGTCATGAATATCTCCCCATTTTAATGTATTTATAATTATATATATATATATATATATATATATATATATATATATATATATATATATTCACAATTTGTAGGTAGTACAAGAACTGAAAAATAATTTTTGGTTGCCAGTATACCTGTAGTCGTTGCACTGATCAGTCGATAGTTTTGTGATAAATTATTTCTCAAGTGAATTAAATTATTAACCATGGGACGTGATTCTAGAAAGGTTTCAAGAGAACTTCGGAGTTCTGAAAAAATTAATAAGTCGCGTTCAGTCAAAAGAAAGAATGTTTTTAATCCGAAAACAGCCGAACGTGATGAAAGTATTCAGAGTACATCTTCTAAAAAATTAAAACAAAACACTGAAGATGATGTACCTGAAGACAGCAGTACTGAATTTCGAATAATAAATTTTATTCAGGTATTCACTGCAATTTCTGCTCTTATAAAATGTAAAAAATGTGATGGAAATGTAGTGTTTCAAACAGCAAGTACACGTGGGCTGGGATTCAAAATTGTAGTTGCATGTAATAACTGTGGAAATGAATATATTCCTTCCTGTTCTTTCGTTGGGCATTCTTATGAAATAAACAGACGTTTCATTTTTGTAATGAGAATACTAGGAATAGGATACGAAGGATTGTGCAAGTTTTGCGGCCTGATGGACATGCCGTCTTTTTTAGATAAATCTACGCATACAATTTTACTGAAACAGATTTTGAATTGTAGTAAAGCCGTCGCAGAAACCTTCATGACGAAAGCTGTGAATGAAGAAAAGCAAGCAATGCCAACAACTGAAAATGAAGATATAAATCATCTAACTGTATCGGGAGATGGAACCTGGCAAAAACGGGGATATACATCGTCATTTGGAGTTTCTTCTATAATTGGCTATTTTACTGGAAAGATTCTTGACATAAACATTAAAAGTGCATATTGTAAGCTATGTGAGTATTGGAAAAAAAAAACAAATACTGTTGAGTTCGAGGAATGGTATCAATCGCATGAAGATGTGTGTTCTGCTAATCATCAAGGGTCTTCTGGGAAAATGGAGGTGGATGCGATGGTCGAAATGTTTTCGTATTCTGAAACTAAATATGGAGTTAAGTATGCCAACTATATTGGTGATGGTGACTCCAAGACCTATTCAGGAATTATAAAATCAGATCCTTACGAAAATACAACTGTAAATAAAAAGGAATGTATAGGGCATGTCCAAAAGCGGATGGGGAGTCGATTACGTACGCTGAAGAGTAAACAAAAAGGTCTTGGTGGTCGAGGTAAGCTCACAGGAAAATTAATAGACAAACTAACTGTGTACTATGGTTTAGCAATACGCCGGCATTGTGATTCTATTGAAAATATGAAATCTGCTATAATGGCAACCTTTTATCACTACGGCTCGAGTGATGAAAAACCGAATCATGATATGTGTCCAAAAGGCGAAGAATCTTGGTGCTCTTACCAGCGCGCTGAAGCAAGAGGAGAGCTTGATACCTTTTCTCACGATTATTCTCCTTTACCTTCTGATGTTTTAAAAGCTATCAAGCCTATATACGAAGATCTTAGTAATGAAAATTTACTTTCAAGATGTGTAGGTGGATTCAATCAGAATAATAATGAAAGCTTTAACCAACTAGTATGGAAAATATGTCCAAAAACGGTAAATACTAGTTTTACTATCGTACAAATAGCTGCATACGTTGCTATGTGTATATTTAATGAGGGTATAAATTCATTATTAGTCTTGATGAATACACTAGGACTTAATTGTGGGCCTAATTCTCATCGGTATGCAGAAAGAATGGATGCTGCACGTATCAAAGTAGCAGATAAGCGCGCTAATGATAACACCCGAGAAGGTCGATTGCAACGTAGGCACCAGCAAATCGATATTTTGGAAGCTGCTATGTCGGCTGAAGAGCTATTATATGGTCCAGGAATAGATGACTCAGTGTAAGTTATTAAATAATTCTTATAATTCGACATAAATCCATAGCAAAACTTTAAATGCGTTTTTCTCAAAACTATGTTTTCTGAACTGGTGATCACTGTAACTTAAAAACTGCTCGGTAGATTTCAATAAAATTTATTGTACTTTTGAAATACATTAAAAACTCGTGCCTGATCGAAGGATTTTTTTTTTTTTCAAAAATTTCGATTTTTTTTTAACAATAAACTGTCGGTTTTTTTCTCGAAAATTTGAAAAAAATTTCCTGAGGCCGCCATTTTGTTAATTTCGAAAAAAAAAAAAAAAGCTTCGATCAGGCACAAGATTATCTATTAATAAAACTAATTTTTCTTGTCCGATTGATTTTAGATGAATCTCCAAGGACTTATGATGATCACCGCAAAGGACTTCGGGAGGAACGGGCTCTACAAAAACAGCGATAACTTTTTGAATTATTAATTTTTTTTTTTGAAATTTTCGTGAAGTCAAATCGAAACGTGTTCTAATAAAGCTATGTTTTTATTTTTGTCAAATAAAGTAATTAACTACAAAAAAAAAATTATTGAAAATCATCATTTTTTCATACCCCTGAGTACCCCTAACCCCTTATATAAACTCACATCAATTTTTATTAAATCCTCATAAAGCTATAAAAATTCTAATGAGATTTTTATAAGATCATATGAATTTTTATGTGATTATATATGATCATAATCATAGGGCAACCCCCATAGGGCATTCCATGCCAAATCGACCACTTTTGACACCAACACTTTTCGATTTTTCTGAAATTTATGCATCTTTCTCTGCACTATTGGAAAGAATTTTCAGAATTTTTTCAAATTTTTTTTACCCAACCAAAAAATAGTTACGAGTTATTTAAAAAATAGCTTTTTTTTGTTAAATAACCATAACTTTTTTGAAAATTGACTTATTGGAATGTTTTTTTTTTGAAAATTTTTGTTTTAAAATCTACTTTTTAAAAAAAAAATAATAATTCGGATTCATATTCAACGTTTTTTTTAAACTTTCGGAAAAAAACGAACATTTCGGGATAATTGACACTTTTGATTTTTTTTTTTTAATAAAAAACTTCAGTATTTTCTGCGAATTTCCTGAAATTTTTAAAGTGGCATTTCTTTTCTTTTTATTTTTTTTTTTTTAATAAAAAAAAAAATTTTTTTTAAATGTTTGTTTTTCGTTACACCTTTCTGACAATTTTCAACAGATTTATAAAACTTCAAAATCCGCGTAAAAAAATAATTAAAAGTGACAATCATCGATTAGATTTGATTATTTTTCAATAAATTTAGATCAAAAATTAAAAAAAGCATTGAATTTTTTTTTTCGTGAATATTCATCGAATTTAGGATATGTAAATTATTTAAACGTGTAAAAAAATAAAGTCACATTTCATTCAAGTCTACTGTTTATAAATCATCCAATAAAAACCGTTTTTAGCTGTGTAAATGAAAATAAATTCAAACAAAGGCTCTGGGACGATAAAAATACCGAATCGGCCCCAGAAAGGAATCGGGCTCATAACTTTAGGAAATATTCATACCCATGAAATACTTCGATACAGCAACTTTCAGATTTTTATCTACTACCACGTCTGAATAAATCGAAAAATACTGAAAATTAGTAAAAATTGTTATTTTCTGCGTCGTGTTAATCGAATGATCTAGTAACCGTAGTATGTTTTGAGGCATGATGGTAGCGTTTTGGAAAAAAAATAAGAGCCATATTTGTCCGTAAGAACCTAAAAAAAAACGAGGTTTTATTCTTAATTTTGATTTTTAAGCGTGTTACGATAATCGTAAAAATATGAGACTATTTTTTTTTAATTTCCCATTCAATTTCCGACGACATTATGAGCTTGGAAAATTTTTTTTAAGGGTACCACATATCGCAAAATTAACATTCGATTTTTTGCGCAAAAATCGATTTTTTTTCATGATTAACTTCTAAAATGATAAAATACAAAGCTTTTGTGAACATTGTACTGGTAAAAACAACGAAATAAATTCAGAACGCTCATATAAAAGTAATTGTTCTTTATTCAATAACGTCAATATTAATATCTAATTATAAACTATGAAAAAATATATTAATTATATTAATCTGTTAACAATAATAAATCCCGCAATTCGATTATGTTTTCACGTTTCAACCCAGTAAATATGTAAAGTCGTTCACCAGGTATATGAAAATCATCTATTTTATCAATCAACGTAGAGTCACATTCAACAGCCAAGCTTCCCATCATTTAAGTTAATTCTTACGATTTTAAAAAACTCCAATTATAATAAACTCTTAATAAATTCAAATCTTCAGCATAGAAGCGCTTTTTTATGAGATGATCGCTGCAACATCGATTTCCATCCGGAATAAAAATTCTTTTTTTAATAAAGCTTCGCATACGGGCATCTTGAGGAACAACTACCATATTCCGGTTTGAAACAGAACATACACAACAATATCTATGAGTTGCAACTGTTCTTTTAATTTGAACTTCAATACATTCTTCTGTATCATTATCACATACAAATTCTAAATTAAATGATAGATCATCAGTACTTGACTAAGACAAAGTCATCGTTGATAGGTTTCCCGATGAAAAAAGATTTTATACAATTGTGTAAAATTATATACAAAAAATGGCCTGATCCAATTGTATACAACTGTATAGAAATTGTACACAATTATATACAAATTGTATACAAGTCTATATAATTATATACAATGTTATACAAATTATATACAATTCTATATAATTGCAATATATAGAATTGTATATAATTATATAGAATTGTATACAATTTCTATACGAATTGTATACAATTGGATCGGGCCATTTTTTTTATCCAATTATAGATAGTCTATATATAACTGTATAAAATCTTTTTTCATCGGGTTGATTCAGTTCTTTCTAATAATTCACTCGAATCTGAAGGTAATTGATCCTCCAATGCTGTATCCTGATCCTCATCAAATCTCGGTTTCTTGTATTTTTTGGAACGACAATTAAAACATAAAATATTACCAACTACAATTGGATGATCAAAAATCGTTGAAAAATCTTTAACATCTTCATCAGATTGTATATGTTTCGGAGTTTCTCTCGTTTTTTTTATGAATTTTGAACAAATGCAACACTTTGAATTATTTGCTCTAGGTGTCGACATATTTTCACTTAAATAAGAATGTAACCAGATAAAATAAACTATTGAATGCAAATAAAGGCACGACCAGTTTTTGATTAGAATGTCGAATTAGCGCATTAAAATAAATCAATTGTTCCTTAAAGATATGAGTGTCTTATTCCAATTTACTAAATTCGTTTTATACTTCGATTAAGGGGTTAGGGGTAGTCAGAATTTTCAAAAAATCGATTTTTTTTTTTTTGCATTTTCTTAAAGTATAATATTTTAAAAATATTGTGTGAAAATTTGAAGTGAATCCGACAAATTCTTTTCGAGTTATTTAACAATGACCAAAGGACGCTCGGGTGCTACGTGGCATTCGAGTGCAGGTAGCTAGAAACAGCTGCAAGCAACCGACCTTTCGGGTTTCATTGTCATGAATATCTCCCCATTTTAATGTATTTATAATTATATATATATATATATATATATATATATATATATATATATATATATATATATATTCACAATTTGTAGGTAGTACAAGAACTGAAAAATAATTTTTGGTTGCCAGTATACCTGTAGTCGTTGCACTGATCAGTCGATAGTTTTGTGATAAATTATTTCTCAAGTGAATTAAATTATTAACCATGGGACGTGATTCTAGAAAGGTTTCAAGAGAACTTCGGAGTTCTGAAAAAATTAATAAGTCGCGTTCAGTCAAAAGAAAGAATGTTTTTAATCCGAAAACAGCCGAACGTGATGAAAGTATTCAGAGTACATCTTCTAAAAAATTAAAACAAAACACTGAAGATGATGTACCTGAAGACAGCAGTACTGAATTTCGAATAATAAATTTTATTCAGGTATTCACTGCAATTTCTGCTCTTATAAAATGTAAAAAATGTGATGGAAATGTAGTGTTTCAAACAGCAAGTACACGTGGGCTGGGATTCAAAATTGTAGTTGCATGTAATAACTGTGGAAATGAATATATTCCTTCCTGTTCTTTCGTTGGGCATTCTTATGAAATAAACAGACGTTTCATTTTTGTAATGAGAATACTAGGAATAGGATACGAAGGATTGTGCAAGTTTTGCGGCCTGATGGACATGCCGTCTTTTTTAGATAAATCTACGCATACAATTTTACTGAAACAGATTTTGAATTGTAGTAAAGCCGTCGCAGAAACCTTCATGACGAAAGCTGTGAATGAAGAAAAGCAAGCAATGCCAACAACTGAAAATGAAGATATAAATCATCTAACTGTATCGGGAGATGGAACCTGGCAAAAACGGGGATATACATCGTCATTTGGAGTTTCTTCTATAATTGGCTATTTTACTGGAAAGATTCTTGACATAAACATTAAAAGTGCATATTGTAAGCTATGTGAGTATTGGAAAAAAAAAACAAATACTGTTGAGTTCGAGGAATGGTATCAATCGCATGAAGATGTGTGTTCTGCTAATCATCAAGGGTCTTCTGGGAAAATGGAGGTGGATGCGATGGTCGAAATGTTTTCGTATTCTGAAACTAAATATGGAGTTAAGTATGCCAACTATATTGGTGATGGTGACTCCAAGACCTATTCAGGAATTATAAAATCAGATCCTTACGAAAATACAACTGTAAATAAAAAGGAATGTATAGGGCATGTCCAAAAGCGGATGGGGAGTCGATTACGTACGCTGAAGAGTAAACAAAAAGGTCTTGGTGGTCGAGGTAAGCTCACAGGAAAATTAATAGACAAACTAACTGTGTACTATGGTTTAGCAATACGCCGGCATTGTGATTCTATTGAAAATATGAAATCTGCTATAATGGCAACCTTTTATCACTACGGCTCGAGTGATGAAAAACCGAATCATGATATGTGTCCAAAAGGCGAAGAATCTTGGTGCTCTTACCAGCGCGCTGAAGCAAGAGGAGAGCTTGATACCTTTTCTCACGATTATTCTCCTTTACCTTCTGATGTTTTAAAAGCTATCAAGCCTATATACGAAGATCTTAGTAATGAAAATTTACTTTCAAGATGTGTAGGTGGATTCAATCAGAATAATAATGAAAGCTTTAACCAACTAGTATGGAAAATATGTCCAAAAACGGTAAATACTAGTTTTACTATCGTACAAATAGCTGCATACGTTGCTATGTGTATATTTAATGAGGGTATAAATTCATTATTAGTCTTGATGAATACACTAGGACTTAATTGTGGGCCTAATTCTCATCGGTATGCAGAAAGAATGGATGCTGCACGTATCAAAGTAGCAGATAAGCGCGCTAATGATAACACCCGAGAAGGTCGATTGCAACGTAGGCACCAGCAAATCGATATTTTGGAAGCTGCTATGTCGGCTGAAGAGCTATTATATGGTCCAGGAATAGATGACTCAGTGTAAGTTATTAAATAATTCTTATAATTCGACATAAATCCATAGCAAAACTTTAAATGCGTTTTTCTCAAAACTATGTTTTCTGAACTGGTGATCACTGTAACTTAAAAACTGCTCGGTAGATTTCAATAAAATTTATTGTACTTTTGAAATACATTAAAAACTCGTGCCTGATCGAAGGATTTTTTTTTTTTTCAAAAATTTCGATTTTTTTTTAACAATAAACTGTCGGTTTTTTTCTCGAAAATTTGAAAAAAATTTCCTGAGGCCGCCATTTTGTTAATTTCGAAAAAAAAAAAAAAAGCTTCGATCAGGCACAAGATTATCTATTAATAAAACTAATTTTTCTTGTCCGATTGATTTTAGATGAATCTCCAAGGACTTATGATGATCACCGCAAAGGACTTCGGGAGGAACGGGCTCTACAAAAACAGCGATAACTTTTTGAATTATTAATTTTTTTTTTTGAAATTTTCGTGAAGTCAAATCGAAACGTGTTCTAATAAAGCTATGTTTTTATTTTTGTCAAATAAAGTAATTAACTACAAAAAAAAAATTATTGAAAATCATCATTTTTTCATACCCCTGAGTACCCCTAACCCCTTAAATTTTATCTTTACGGTATTTGTTCATCACATATTTTAGGATATGTTAATATAGCCAACGAAATTTCAAGTTGTATTTGTAGATATACGATTGATGAGTAATGGGTTCGTTTTGATCAGCTTTCTGGCAGTGAAACTCAGAGCTGCAATGCAGAAATTGTGGAATATATGTGTGTATTTTAAGATAAAACGTGATTTTAAGCGGATGAAAAATTGGTTGCCCAAATCATAACAATAAGTCTGAAATCACGCAGTTTTATTCTTCACCACATCATTTACTATTGTTTACATAGGAAGTAATTTCGGTAGAGGTTTAAAATGTCTCCAAGCCCGATAAAATTTAAACAGTATCTAGAATCATCAAAATATGAATAAAATCTACCATGAGATTCTAAACTTCACTCTTAATTGAAGTGTTTTAATTTTAAACCCCTAATTGTTTTGATTTTAAACACCTAAGTGTTTTGTTAGCATTTAAATACATTGTAGTCACTTTCTAACCACTTGCAAACGTTTAGAAAGTGACGGCAATGTATTTAAATGGCAGAAAACACTTAGGTATTTAAATTAAAAGACTTCGATATACAGTGTTATCAACGTATTTTATGTAGCTCGACCTTCCCCAATACTTAAATACTTTACCATTCCAAGTTCATTCAATAAATATCTGAAGATTAATAATAATATATTGTGAACCAAGGGAAGAAAGTAAGTCATCCCAACCCGGACGAAAATTGTCACCCGAGCCGAAGGCTTTTTTTTTTTTTACAGAAAAGGTTATAGCTACTTAAAATAAAAAAGCCATTTTTTTCAAAAATTTATAACTTTTTTTCGGTTGGGTGAAAATAAATGAAAAAATTATGAGAAACGTTTTTGATGGAGTAGAAAAAGAGAAAAAATTTTCAGCCAAATCTAAAGGGGTCGGGTTCAAAAGTGGTCGATTTGGCGAGGAATGCCTCATATATGTTATTTTATACATTTATCAGGGCGTTTCAAAAAAAAAATTTTTTTTCTCGAAATCAGGCTCAAAATTTACGTTTAGATGACAAAATAGGCCCTCAAAAATATGAGCCCTTAATATTAATATTAAGGTTGTACGAATCGCACTTTTCGATTTCCCATAAGAATAACAGAGGAAAAAATTTTTTTTTTCTTCTGATTTTTGTAACTTGTGAACCATAAATTGCACTGTAATGTCCATCAAATATTTTTGTCGAGAATTGAACGCTCTACGCAAAAAGTCTCTTATCTTTTTTTGGTAAATCTATTTGTTCGAACGTTATTGGAGCTGCAAGTCAAATCTATAGTAAATTTTGAGATTTTTTTACTTTTCCAGCAAAAATATCAAACTTATTAAAAAATGTCATGGAACCTTTTTTGTAGACAATTTTATTCCCTACGAATTATTTCCAATGAAGTTTATTTAATTTTCACATTATTTTCTAGTTATTTTAAATTTAATGTTAAGCTCATAAAAATAATATAGTCTTCTAATCGATTTCGAGAACTTAACATTAAAATGAAAATAACTAGAAAACAATGCGGAATTTAAATAAACTTCATCGAAAGTAATTTGTAGGGAATAAAATTGTCTATAAAAAAAGTCTTACGTTTTTTTTTGATGAGTCTGATAGTTTTACTGGAAAATGAAAAAGATCTTGAAGTTTACTATAGATTTGACTTCCAGCTCCAATAACTTTCGAACAGATGGATTTATCAAAAAATAATAAGAGACTTTTTTTATAGAGCGTTCAATGCTCTACACAAATATTTGGTGGCCATTACAATGCAATTTATGGTTCATTAGTTCCAAAAATCAGAAAAAAAAAATTTTTTTCCTGTGTTCTTCTTATGGAAAAAGTGAGATCCACACAACCTTAATATTAATATAAAGGGCCCATATTTTCAGATGCCTATTTTGGCAACTAAACAAAAATTTTGAGCCTGGTTTCGAGAAAAAAAAAATTTATTTCCTTTTTTCGAAACGCACTAATATATATATATATATATATATATATATATATATATATATATATATGTATTATAGTTGAATAAAGAAATAAAAGCTTTAAAATATTCTTATACAATTTAATATAAAGACGTGTATTCAACAACAAGTAAACATATTTATTTGCTTTCTCTTATTTCTCTACTTTGTCTTTTGTATTTCCAAAGATATCTTACTCGGTTGTATTGTTGTAAAATAGAATGTAGATTTCCGAGTCTTCCGTATTGGCAAAGTTAGCTTTATGCCACCGTAGGGAACTACTGTGTCTCAGTATAGGCTACGAGAAAGGGTTAGAATGAGAAGGAAGGAGGTTATGTGCAATCAATGTTGGAGAGAATCTCAAGGATACGAGTGGATATTGATATCCAGGATGGAAAACAGCAAAGTATACTTATCTCTACGAAAATGCTCTGATAAAATCCAAGAAAAGAGACTTAAGATATAGAGAGATAACTTGTTACTGCTTCACTACATTTTGAGACATTCTTGAAAGATACAAAACCTATATAAGTTAGAGTTCAGAGTATGTGAACCGACGCGTTGCTTTGCATACAGCGATGTACATGAATTTCCTCTTGGATTGCGTACAGAGGTATATTTACCGTATGATATAGTTGAATATGTAACTCGTCTCATCTGCATCTGAAAACTAAAATTCCTGAAAAAATTAGACTTTCTTTCATTTAAGTATTTTAAAAGAGTACTTTAATTCTATTGTGCTTGTATGAAGAGAAAAACGAACATTTATTTAACAACTACTAGAATCAGTATGCCCGACAATTGATTGCATAATATATGGGTGATCAATAATAATTGTGACAAGAAAAGAAAGTGAAGATAGCTAAATGAAGTCACGTTGGCCCTCGCGGATTTGAAATCACTGTAAAATCACAATGAATTCATTTTCACCGTAAGTTTACGGTGTGTTTACGGTGATTTCAT
Source organism: Microplitis mediator (assembly GCF_029852145.1). Lineage (NCBI taxonomy): Eukaryota > Metazoa > Arthropoda > Insecta > Hymenoptera > Braconidae > Microplitis > Microplitis mediator. Next base: position 15,970,349 of record NC_079970.1, read on the forward strand.
AGTGAGATCACAGTCATTTTGTGCCATTTTGTCATTATGATTTAGTAGTGATTTCACTGTGAGTTTACAGTAATTTTACGGTTAATTTATCGTAATGTTTTGGTAGTCTCACTGTCTATTTACCACGGGCTTATGGTGATCTGATAGTGGTAACAGAGTAAGTTCGAAACAAATCCACGATAAATCAATGGTGATTTTACCATAATTCCACAGTAAATTAATGGTGATTTCACCATGAATCCACAGTAAATTTATGGTAATTTGACTATAGTTTTACGGTGATTTAACACCACAGTCATCACATCGTAGCTTTAGAGTGGGATAGTGACAATTTCTTTTTTTAACCTCGATATTCGAAAATCGAGTTTTCATTAGAACGCGAGGTTAGGAGGACCTGGACTTCTATTCATATCATTTCCCGTGTGACGTCTGTATGGCTGAGTGTATATAGAGCTTTCCTTTTAAAAAAAAATTTTATAAAATGTCAAAATAATTTTTAATAATAATAAAGTAATTCATACTTTGTAATTATTACTATTATTATTATTATTTCTTTTTTTTGTTAAATGCTCAGGGAGTTATCCCCGGTAGTCCGACTCTACCGAGGGCCTCACCTGAGCGCCAAATCGTTAATTCTACGATGCTTCATCAACAAGTTAAACGCTGATAAAACTACGGCTTCAACCTGCTCCGATTCCCCGGAAGATGTCACTACAATAAACCCTGTCAACTCATTGGCGGTCAATTTGAATCCTGAAGCTCCTGCCTTCGAGTGTGTTTCTCCAATTTTTAATTTCTCAGCTTCACATAACTATTCAACTAAATCACGCGGACGTCCCCGTAACGCTGTTTGCATCACTAACACAATCTCCTATTCTTCTCCATCTTTTACAGAGCTTTTCTGGAAAGCGTCGGTTGAAAGAACAAGATCTGAGACAGCTGGATCGGTCACTCCGTCTAAAGCCTCGCCACCTTCCAAGTTAAGTCGTTCTTCTTCATCATCTCCAGCCATACACCGCTTTCTGCTGAAAGGTCTCAAAGTAACCCAACAAGACCCGCTTTACTGTCTTCTTTAATCAACCCCAATGGTCTATCTCAGAGCTCTTCTCAAGGCTCGAATCTTGGCGTAATGAGGATAGAAGCTACTTAGATGAGATGAAGAGTAAATTACACTGCTGGAGAAAATTAAAATTTTTGAAAAATCAAAAAGTGGGAAAATTTTGAAATTTGAAAAATCGTAAAAATCAAAGCCCGCTATGAAATTTTCGGCTCATTTTTAACTTCCCGCTAAGAAAATTGTAAATTTTCAAAAATTCGGGAAGTTATTGGTTTCGGTGCGTTTTAATAAAATCAAATTTTCATCAGATGTTGACGTTTTGAGGTCCTAGGAAGCTATTCTGACTAATTTCACGATGATGTCCGAGTGTATGTATGTATGTACGTACGTACGTATGTAAATACCTGTATCTTTTGAACGGATGAACCGATTTTGAACTTTAAGGTGTCATTCGACGCGGCTTGTCAATATCTTGAAGCTGTAAGAAAATTGAGCTTGATCGGTAGGGCTCGTTTAGAGATATTCCAAAAATAAAATTTTTTCAAAAATGTTTTTTTTTGATAACTTTTAATGTGCTCGATGGATTGATTCCAAAATGGACTGGGCTCTAGAGCTTTATAAGCCGCGTCGAATGCCACCCCAACCATCAAAATCGGTTCATTCGTTCAAGAGAAACCGTTGTCGAAAGAATTAAAAAAAAAAAATTTTTTTTTTTTTTCTGAAATATCTCAAAAACGACTCGATAAATCCAATTCAAAATTTGATCAGCTTTAGAACTTGATAAAACGCGTCGATTGCCACCTGAACCGTCTCAATCGGTTTATTCGTTTGAGAGATCGTTAGAGAAAAAATGGTAAAAAACGTTATTTTTTCGACAACAACAGCATACAAACGTATTTTCGAGCTCGAAAATGTATTCACCATAATGTTTTCGAGGTTCTTGAGCTCGAAAACAGCGGGAAGTTTTGGGGCTGGCCCGCAGGGTCAACTGACAGACTGATTTTTTTTTACAGAGTACCTCTTACTAATCTTAAAATATCCTGAAATTTTCAAAAGGGTGTTTTTTTTTTCGAAGATATAAATTTTTTAATTTTGGAAAATAATTTTTTTTTTTTTTTTAAACTTCGGATGATGGTAGGAGCACTCCGCGCGATACCGACGTGGTCTGGGTTCGATTCCTAGTTCGGGCTATCTATATTTTTCCCAATTTATCTATAAATTATCTTGTTGAGAAAGTTAATTGTAAGTTTAGGTTTCACTATATTTAAAAAAATTGTGATTCGATAAATCAAATTTGATAAATATATTAATTAAATCTTGTGTGTAAATTAATTTAATTCCTCAACTTTCCTCACTCTTATAAAATTCAACGACCCTCACATTTTATTTAACATCTCCGGTTCTGGAAGGCCGAGTCTTATCTTCCAATGGCGCCCTTATCAACAACAATTAATAAAGGGACCAAACTTGGCAAGGTTGAGAAATACCCTTTTATATTGGGTATTAATTTTCTCAATAAGATAATTTATAGATAAATTGAGAAAAATATAGATAGCCCGAACTGGGAATCAAACCCAGACGATGTCGGTATCTCGCCGAGTGCACTACCAGTTGAGCTATCCGGTCCTATACTATATTCCGTAGAATTTAATCTATAACTTTTCGAGCAACACCGTCAATCGTACGGTAATACACCAATTTTTAAATATAGAGAAACCTAAAGTTACAATTAACCTTCTCAATAACACCATTTTGAAATTTCCTACGAACAATAAAAAAGCTATTTCAATTTTTAAATTATTTTTTCCTTATCATATCGTGAATTTTATTTTTTATTATTAAGGGGGATAGCCACTGTGAGGATCGAAAAAATAGGTGATTTTCGGGGATTTTTTTGACTGAAATAATAAAGGAATTTGGGGATCAGGTTTTTTTTGTTTTATAAAGTATACATCGAAGATAATTCTCCTAAATTTTTATTAAAAAATATCATGTTGTTACAAAGTTATAAGCATTTTTGTGGAGCACCCAAAAAATTTCCGCCACCACGGTGTCATCTCTAACTCAAAAACGGATTATCAGAAACAAAAAAACCAAACGGCGTTGTAATCTGTATGCATGTGGTTATCGTTCCACGTAGGGGATTTTGAAAATTTGGATTTGAAAAAAAATGGCGACATATTAAAAAATTTTTCGTTTTTTTTTCTCATTGTTTTGGATTCAAACAGCCCTAAAAAATCTTAAAAATCAAAATTTCCAAAATCCCCTACGTGCAACTTTAGCTACTGAATAGACGAATACGAAAAAAAAAATCGGTCTGTCAGTTGACCCTGCGGGCCAGCCCCAAAACTTCCCGCTGTTTTCGAGCTCGTTGAGCTCGAAAACATTATTGTGAATACATTTTCGAGCTCTTCGAGCTCGCAAATACTTTTGTACGCCATTGTTTTGTAAAAAACCATTTTTTAGCATTTCCTTTTCCCACGATATCTCGCGAACGAATTGACCGATTTTGATGGTTGAGGTGGCAATCGACGCGTTTTATCAAGTTCTGAAGCTGATCAAATTTTGAAATTGATTTATTTAGCCGTTTTTGAGAAATTTCAAAAAAACCAAGGAAAAAATTTTTTTTGAATTCTTTCGTCAACGGTTTCTCTTGAACGAATGAACCGATTTTGATGGTTGAGGTGGCATTCGACGCGGCTTATAGAGTTTCAGAGCTGATTAGATTTTGGAATCAATCGATCGAGCAAATTAAAAGTTATCCAAATAAAACATTTTCGAAAAAATTTTATTTTTGAAATATCTCTGAACGCACCCTACCGATTGAGTTCAAATTTTTACGGCCTCAAGACATTAACAAGCCGCGTCGAATGACACATCAACGATCAAAATCGGTTCATCCGTTCAAGAGTTATGAATATTTACATACATACATACGTACGTACGTACGTACGTACGTACGTACGTACACACATACATACACTCGGACATCATCGTGAAATTAGTCAGGATAGCTTCCTAGGACCTCGAAACGTCGACATCTGATGGAAATTCGATTTTCGTAAATCGGACCGAAACCAATAACTTCCCGAATTTTTGAAAATTTACAATTTTCTTAGCGGGAAGTTAAAAAGTTGCGAATCGATTCATATTTATGAAAATTACAGATGCCACCAGTTCAAAAAAAGTAGTTTCGAGAAAAACGCGTTAAAAGTTTTTAGTCGATGCAACGATCAGTTGACGTGCTCTCACAAAAATGACTATAACTTGAAAAATATTCGGAATTTTCATATAAAACTCTAGATACCTATTTTTGAACATATAAAATTCGATTTAAATTAAATAAAAAAAAAATTTTTTTTTGAAATTTCACAGTGGCTATCCCCCTTAAGAATAACAAAATTAAATAATTATTTAACTTAACATCATCCGAAGTTTAAAAAAACAAAAAAAATTTATATCTTCGAAAAAAAAACACCCTCTTGAAAGTTTCATGATATTTTAAGATTAGGAAGAGGTACTCTGTAAAAAAAAAAATGAGCCAAAAATTTCATAGCGGGCTTTGATTTTTACGATTTTTTAAATTTCAAAATTTTCCCACTTTTTGATTTTTCAAAAATTTCACCTAAAAATTTTTTTTTGTAGTCCTAAGTATCCCCTTTAAAATAAACTTCAGCCCATATCTGTAACTATGATAGTTTTCGAGATATTACAAAAATAAATTTAAAAAACATGAAAATGGTGAAATTTTGAATTTTGCATAACTTGTCGAAAAAAATTTTTCAAATTTTTTCCTGTGGCACAACTTTGTTTTATGATAAAAGCAAACTTGTGACCGAATTTCATCCGAATTGGAAGGGGTCGATTTCAACTATTGGTTGATTTAACAGGAATGACCCATATTGGAGGGGGAAGGGGGTAAAACGAGTTTCTTAAGGAAATAGTACGTTTTCGGGGACTCAAATGTGTTGAATCTTTTTATGATATTCGAAGCGGATAGAAAAAATGTTCAGCTGCCGTTAAAAGAAACATTTTCATTTTTTGCAGGCTGAATGAAGTACCCCCTAAAAAAGGTGAAAAAAGAAATTAAATAAATTTTATTAGAGTAAATTTTCTTATAAGTAATATACATGAAGAAAAATTACATTTTACATAATTATTGGATGCGATGAAAACAAAAAAAATCTTATAGTTTTTATCCTAAAACAAAAGTCATTTACATTTTTCGACTGATACTTTCGATTTTCAAAAAAGTTTAACAAAAAAAAAATATTCCAAATGAGGCTCAATTATATTTACAAAAGTAATTTTGAAATGTTTACAAACCAACCTTGCTTATAAAATTTTGGGGGTACCCCATTTTGCCCAGATTAAATTCAAATACCATTAAAAAATTTCTCAAAATTAAAGCAGCTATACTTGAAATAATGTAAACACATACTTATATATGAAATTTATTATTCAACTTCTGATTTCACTGAAATTATGAATCATTTTATCCAGATATTTTTTACAATCAATTTTCATGTGAAATCATGAACAGGGTGAATACAATAATTTTTTTTATTCTGATGGTTCTGATTGGGCCCTCAAAACGATTCCCCTCTTGGGAGTGCCCCAGTAGGACCCAATGAGGACCATATATATCCACTAGGCGATCCCAAAGTAATTTCTAGTCGGACAGTCTCGACATTTCGTCGATTTATTTTTTCATTTTTTTTTATTTTCATACAAAAACTTTGAAATATTCAGGCCTATTGACCGTTGGATGCGTTTTGGCGGGGAGAGAGTGCGCGCATTAGGCAACTAGTCCTTCGGCTGAAGAGGAGAGTCCGTATACATTTTGTTGGCACCAGGTAAATCCAACTGTTTCTTACGTATTTTGGGCCAAGGATCGCGAAAATCGGGTTCATTTTGTTCAAAAGTGGTGCACACAATTTTTAATAACAATTTAATTGTTTAAAACGAAATAACTCCCGAATGGCTGGCTTGTCGGGACAGTGTACGAAAAGAAAATGTTCAAAATGAAAAAATACACAAAAAAGTTGTCATATGTTTTTTTTGTATCTCAAATATTTCGCGAGATATAATAAAAAAACGAGCCGGCGCTCGGACCTCTCCCTCCCGCACGAGCAGCTGCCTATGCGCGAGCTCTCCGCCAAATCGCGTCAGATGCTTGATAGGCCGGAATTTTTCTAAGTTTTTTACATTAAAAATGACAGAAAAAAAAAATCGATTAAATGTCGATAGTACCAATCGACTGCACTTTTTCTGAAACGGATTTCTGACGTATCGTCAAAACACGGTTTTTTTTTCTTAACTAATGTTACAAACAAATGGATTTTTTCAAAGTCCACATTGGGTTGAGCATAGTATGGGGCTAGTTATGCATTGGCTAAAATAAACGAAATGACTATAGAATGATATCAATACAACCTAAAATTGTAATTAACAATCAAACATTTATTTATGATTGTTGTATACTTGTATTATTATTATAACTGATATTTAAAATAAAATCAAACAAAATGAAAACTTCCTAATCTTTGGATTATTATTACACTTTTTGTATTTAAAATTATATATTTAATAATAATTATCAAGTAAATAAATATCAAATCAAAGTAGTGACTAGTTATGAGACCAAAAATATTGCTAGATGATTAACGATCCCAAATTATTGAATCATTTTTGTTACTACCACAATTGCTTGTATACAAACATATAGATTAGATCAACGCTTGGCACGCATTCAATGCATTCAGCGCGCCTTGCTCAACTATCCCTAAACGAGGCAACAAAGTAAAAGTTAAATGATAAAAAGATGATAAGAGTTAAAAATAAATAACCATATATAGTCAAAAGAGCAATAATTAAGTTATCTTTGAATACTTACGTTAACACGAAAAAGTATTTTTATACGAGTATAGGAGAAAAATTCTGAAGACCTGTTTTTTTTTTGACGCAAAAAAAAACAGAGCTTCCTATTAATTAGTCTAAACACCCGATGGCAATTGATAATCATGCAATGTGTTCTCCTCCCGTAACCCTTGCCTTTCACCATTTAAAATTTTGTTGTTAGTTATCGAGATGTTTCGATTGCACAACTTGCCCTTATGATCAACTAGCCCCGCTCTACCTTACTCACGCAGGAGAAAAGATTTTATTGTCTGCTAGGTCAAAGCAACCGATGGACTCGTCTGCCTTCAGAAATATAAGTTATTAACACTACCAAGAATAACATATAGAAATTTCAAGTTTCATAAAATACATTTTAACAAAATTTTTTTTCGAAATTTTCAAAGGATCTTCCGTTTCATTTTTAAATAGTTATAATAGTATCCCAGACAGGAAAGTACAACAGGCCCAGGTTTGACCCAGGCTTGGTTCAACTATTGTAACGGGGTAATTTGGAAAAACTTAAACTACGCGGTCAAGGAGTTGGAGACTAGTGTCACTTGTGGGAGCTTATCTCTGGATAATAACGAAGGAAAAACTAAAGTTTGGGTCCTACGGTCGGTTGGAGAGTTGTTTTAGGCGCAAGCGCAGAAGTCTGAGGCAAGAGTATATGAGTCCTGGCTAGAGGTTTCTCGCTCTCTTTCGTCGTCGCACAGACACCGGTCAAAGTCAGACCATTTTGGTGAGAAGTGTCCATAAATTTGTTGGTTGGCCGTAACATTTGTTTTACGTAAGCTGAGGGGAGAGATATTTTAATTTATAAATTTGGACGACGGAAGCTGCTGGAGCGATTGTCCACAACTGCACCTGGACCACGATTCGGGAGAGTGTGAATTGGTCAAAAGGAATCATCAGGCTGGAGGTTTCCTGGACATGGAGGACTACGCCAGAAACTCACGAGACGTAGGTGTTATTGGTTGATAATTTATTATATTCGACGTTAAAGTCATCACACTTTTTGTTACGAGTGGTACTCTACAAAACCTGTGAGCTCGAGTCACAACGGGAGTGAAAATAAATTGGACAAATTGAAGTGTTATCATTGCTTAGAAATAAATTACTCAGTTAAAGTTTATATATATAAAATTGTTAATATTGAGAAAACGTGGCTGTCCCACGTCAGCGTCTGCCATCTTGGGCGACGTCTGCGTAGATTTTATTTAAGTTTAAATCAAATAATTTAATAATAAATAAATTTTGTAATTATATAGAGTCAGTGAAAATTTATCATTAATGTAAAGTCGTCTCGTTGCTTGTCGGGTAAATAAATAATAAATTGTTAATTTTCTTCATAACTGAATTAACTGTAGCCAGACATTTTTCCTAAACCTCGCTCTCAATCATCATAACGTTCCTCGTGACCAGGAAGCGGGTGAACCCAACCTGAATCCTGAGCTAGTCAATAATTATACTTGGTACCAGGAGGCCAAGTAGACCAAGATCAAAATTTAAAATCTCTTGGTGGCGCCTGTAAATAAATTTTGCAGTCGCCAACTGTAACTCGAGGCTTGGACGTGTAGGTCACACGTACACGGAAAAGTCCCGGTTATACTATGTAGAACTCTGGACCAAACTTGTATGCCGGCCTTGTTCCAGCCTTGGTAGAAGTCTGAAATGATAAAATCGTGCCAAGCCTGGTTGCCAGCCCTGACCCATGCTTGCTTGCCAAACCTGGCCCATGCTTGGTTGCCAAACTTGGCCCATGTATCGACAAAACAAATAAATTTAATTAAAAAAAATTTTATTACTATTATCCTAATAGAGTTTGTGATCAATAACGTTTAAACTATTTAAGTGAGGTAAATGACGTGAAAAAACTCGGTGAAAATTCTGCTGGGCTCTGGGCGCGAACTGCCATCCTTCTGATCGCTAGGTTTGAACGGTAGCTACTGGACGAACCTACTAATGTTGAACTGAAGCTTTTATATGTTGTACTTATTCATTTTACTACAACCACTCGGTTTTATGAAATAAAAAGAGCAATTAAATAAATACTTTCGATTAGGAAAAAAATAAAATAATTTCGTATTATTTTTATTATAATTACATCATTTTTAAAAATAAAATTTATCAAATTTAATTGATTATTTATCAAGAACCCAGTTGAATTATCTTGCCCTACCACCATTATTAAAAATAACATTTATTATAAAAATTCATGAGTTATTACTTACTTAAACTAATTTTTGTAAGTAAAATTATAAAATTACGGTTGATGATTGCAAATAATAATGAACTAAAAAATATTTTAATTAAATAATTTTAGTCGCAATATTATAATATTTATTGATTAGAACTTATTTTAATTCATAAATAAATAATTATTAATTTAAAAAACCATAGTAATAAGTTAATTGATTAATTAATAAAAAACCTAGGTTAGCCAATTCTAGCCCAAGGATGGGTAACTATAGGTAAAGCCAAACTTGGATAATCCTACTGTTGTAATAATAATTAAATAAAGACATGCCAGGACTGGTTGGTGGTTGAGATGTTAGAAAAATACGCATATTTGAAAATATAACAATATTTTTATTTGTCGCAGCATAAAATATCACTGGGTTACAAAATAAATCGTTGATATAATTTATAAATACTATAAATTATTTGAGCTCATGAACATGTAAATGATTGAATACAAATTATTGACTTGAGCTCGAGTAAATAAGTGAATTGAAATAATTGAGTTGAGTCTAAGTGAACACTGAGTTGATCGCAAAAATATCAGTATAATAGCTAACATGAATTCAGAGGTTACTGAGCGAAGTTAATTATTGAACACGTTAATTACTATTTCTAAATAGCACTAAATACATAATAATTTAATTATTGAGTTTTAATAATAATGATCACTGAATTAAATGAATTTAATGAGCTCATAATAAATTGCACTGAATTTAATTTATTCGTTGAACACGTGGTAGCATGATTGCAAAGGCTACTGAGCGAAAAATAACTTTCAATTTAATTAAAATATTGAGCATAATGATAATTAATTAATTATAATATTGAGTCTTTTAATTTTATTGAGCACTGGTAATAATTATTTAATAAAAAAGACACCTCTGATGTCTCCCGTTTGAATAACCTCTTGAGAAACGTGGTCGTCAGTCACTTGAATTCTTGAGTATTTTATTTAATTTATTTTTGAGCTCTGGTGCTCTTAATTATAAAAATAATTATATTTTTGATGAGCTTGATGATTACTTTGTTTGATTAAACAATTACTTTTATTTATTTACGCGTGATGAGCGCAAAATGATACGATTAAATATAACACGTGTTATCACTTGAATATACGTAAACCGAAAGATGATGGCGTCGGTCTTCTCGACACGAGGCGGGAAAAATCGATGCGCATGCGCCGCACTGCGCTAGTCAAGTTTGAATTTACAGACACTAGGTCCCAGTAGGTGCTGCCTCTATTTGTCGGAAGTGCAACTACATTTAAATTTGAATGTAGTTGTGATTACGAAACATCTACCTTGGCCCAAATCTGGGTTGCCATTGAATGATCAAGGCAGGGGAACCTAGTCAGCCTAAGCTCGGGTAATCATTGGGTCGGCCAAGTCTAGGTTACCCAGTCCTAGCCCAAGCCTGGGTCGCCATTTAATGGCGAAGATAGGGAAACCTAGTCTTGGCTCAGGCTCGGGTAATGATAGGAATGGCCATGATTGAGTAACCATTCTTGACCCAAGCATGGGCCAATATAGACGTACCAAAGCTAGGTTTTCCAGTGCTGAGCCAAGGAGGTCCCCTTCGTTCAACTCTGGCAGTTCCTGCATGGGATATTTTAACATATCAAAATGGCAGCTTTCCTAAAATACATTTGAGTTGGTCAAATTATCACACCTGTCACACCTGAGTGACGCTGAACCTACTGCGACTGCGCTTAGCTAGCCCCCACATCATGTTCAGTAGGTACAGTAGACTCATTAAAGAAATTTTAGGCTTTCCTAAAATATGTGTCGTCAGCCGTCTACTGTCTCTCAGACTATGAGACTTTAATTTATTCATGTATTCATGTTACATTTTATTCATGGACTTCAATTTATTGACATTGAATTACGAAATTCAAGCATATATTACGAATGATTTTTAAAATTTTAGATAATTGTTTCCTTTTATTTGTACAGATTATATCTTAAAACTTTTTTCAATTTTTTTTTTTGCGTAAAGTTTGTTCATAAATGAAGACTCTTGAAATTCACTGAACACACACGCCACTTCATCTCCCTTTTTGCTACAATGAATTCACGTTTTTATTCACGTCAAAAATGCTTGGTACTTTTCTACCAGAGGAAAATATTGACAACAACACATTCATATTTGTGTTATGTACGATTAAAAAAAAAAATAATAATATAAAAACGCTAAAATAAAAATAAAGGAAGAAAAAATTTAACAAAAAAGAGAAAAATTTAAAGAAAAAGAAAAGGTGGACAAAAAAAAATCAAATACTCTTAAGATGTATGTTTCTCTGGGTCACGAGAGACGTCGACTCTTTGACACGACTTGTCGACTAAATGTGAAGTCACGGGAAATAAGAGAAATGAAAGAAATAAAAGAAAAAATAATAAAAAGGCTGCATCAACAAAAATCTGGGTAGAAATTCTTTGGGATTTTATGCTCATAGTTGTCGTTCGTGAAGGCCATTTCCGCATTTCCGCACGGCAGAAGCTCGTGTACGTTTGTTTCATGTCGCTACCATTTGGTCGCCTGTCATAAAGAGAATGAAACTAGGTAATATAATAATAACAACTATTTTAACGTATTTTAGGAATGCATTCGAGCACCCATGAGTTTCACGGGTGTACATATAAACCCTTTTATAAATTATACAACGCATTGGCGTGAATATTATACTGGATTTATTTAGTCTGAAGTTTTGTTAAGGTTTCATCAAAGTCGCTTTATTATACAGTGACACTACAAAATATCAATCTGGAAATTTTTTTAAGGCTTCCTCTATTAAGTCCTTCGACAATCGTACTTTCAGTAGTTTCAAAGTGTACGATTTTTTTATTTTAATTAATTAAAAGTAATTACGATTAATTAAATAAGTAATAGACTAAGGAGACTTTTGTTCTTATTATTTCATTTTTTCGTACACCTCCAGCGCTAATGCGTTGAGTGTGCTTTTTTCTGTTTGAAAAGTGTCTGAAATGTGTCTTTTGAGTGAAAAATTAAATCCCTTACGGTCTTAATTAATGAAATTTATGGATTATTTTTAACTGTAACATTGAGATATGCGCTTTTGGATTGCCAAACGTTCTTTCGTTAGAAAGGGTAACTTACAGCAGAACGTTAACACTTGATCAGGAACTAATATCTGATCACTTTTGACATAGTTATCAATTTATATAATCATTATGAAAAAATTGCTTGATTAAGATGACTATAATATTAAACAACTATTCCTGAATTAAAATTTATTGTGCAATAAAATATTATAATGCTTATTACAAAGTATTCCCGGGTCGAAAAATTTGATCTGATTTTAGTTTGACTAGACTGCATTTTGGACTAATTAGTCTGGATTTAAAATAGTTGATCTGTTGTTGATCTTTTATAAAAATTTTAAGCTGTTTTGATCTGTTGTTTTCAAAAACAATTGCATTACGGGCAGACAAAACTAGATTAATTCTTGAATTTAAAAAAATTTTTGTCCAGAAAATTTGCAAGGGCAAAACTAGATTAAATCATGGACTTGTAATATTTTTTATTTATGGAAAATATTTATAAAAAATATTATAAATTTCAGTATTCATTATGTTTTGTTTACTATTCACTTAATATTTTTTGGTTTAAAAATTTCGGCAGTTAATGATACTTTTCAACTTTATTTTTTAGTTGTCTTGACCAAATATTTATAACATTGAATAAAAGTAATAAAATTATTCTTAAAATGTTAAGAAATTTATCTTATTCACTGGATAAAATCGAAAAATATTTTGTCATTAGAATTCCTAAAAATTCATGTGATATCTTATTAGTAATAGGTACATGGTACTAGGTTTTTACAAATACGTATTAGCATGTTTCAAATATTATATATTTTAGAAGAGGTGAAACCGAGGGCATCAAGGCGCGCAAGTTCAGGGCTCTTAAATATCTGTCCGTGTAGTGTATACTATTTTTCTTTATACCCGGACGAAAGTACGTTGACAAATCAAAGATGTATAGATTATATAACTACAAGAAAAGAATTTTTGTATGAATATTGCCATGTCGTTTATTCTAAAAATTACTCTAAATCGAGTAATCTTGGGCCATTACGACTTTTTACTTTTGAATTACGAAATTTTACTCTTTCAGTGAGTAAAAATCAATCAGATTAATTTTTACTCACAATTAGGAGTAAAAATGACCCCTAGCGGCTGTCTCAATAAATTCTCTCTAACTCAATTTTTACTCGTAAGTTATGGTAAAAAGTTGATGATTCAATTCATAAAATTTATGTTGAATTACAATAATAATTACAATTAATAGGCTGAAATTCCTTTAAAGAATCTAAAACCATCTAATTGCATTATAATTTGACTTAAAATAGATTTTTTGAAAAGGAATAAAAAATAAATTACTTGAATTGTGTTGAAAAAGAAAAGATACAAAATTTTTTTTGATTTTAAAATAAATATTAAGTAATAGAGAGACACAAAGATCGTCTTTTCTTCCAAGCCTACGTTTGTGTGCGTAACATGTAAGTTGTCGCGAGCAAAATAAAAGACATTTAATCGAAGCCGATAATAACCGAAGATTAAAGAAGGCTACTAAAATATTACTCTGCAGTTTAGAGTATAAAATACTTTAATAGATTCAAAATTTTATTCGAAGTACAAGTAATTTTTCATCATTACATCAATAAGTTTAAAAAAATGCTATAATGGGGAGTAAAAATTGATACACATAGAATAAATATCGGTAGATTCTGATACAACAACCCGAGGAAAAATTATTATATCATGGAAGATTTGATAAATTCCAAAGAAATTTTGTAGAATTCCCTTAAATTTTACGGACAGTAATAGTTTTTGAAATTAATTTTAAATCGCAGAAAAAAAAAATTTCATCTAGATAATTTCTATAAACTATTGGGTGAGGATATTCACTGAGAACGACCGAGTATATGTGATGTTGATGAAAAAATCCCTGCCCTCGCAGATTTGAAACACGGTGGGTTTGTTCCATTTTACCACTGTGATTACGCGGTGTATCCACCATGATTCCACGGTGGCTTTACCACCGTGTATACACGGTGTTTTCACTGTGATCACGCGGTGGATACAGCGTGGAACCACGGTGGTGAAATAGCACAAAGCCACCGTGGAATCACGGTGGATACACCGCGTAATCACAGTGGAAACACCGTGTATACACAGTGGTCAAGTCACCGTGGAATCACGGTGGATACACTGCGTAATCACAGTGGATATACTGTGTATACCCGGTGGTGAAATGGACCAAACCCACCGTGTAACCACGGTGTTTCCACCGTGATTCAAATCTGCGAGGGTGGTATCTGCTTGTCTCGAACCCGGATCCATCCGATTCTAAGTCTTTGCTGCTATCCACTGCGCTGACCTACGTGCGTGATCGCAATAAAGTAAATGGTATATTTATTGAAATATGAAAAAATAACTTATGAAAAAACGTGAAGATCATGATATCATGGTCGACTCCATAATTCATATTCGGAGTAAAATGTATTATTTAATAAACTACTTTTAGGGAGATTTATAAATAGAATAAATTAAAAATATTTTTTAAGTTCAAATGTTGTTATCATAATTTATATGATTTTTTAATAGTTGAGCGAATTTTATAAAATTTCATACTTATGGATAAAAATTTGATTTTCATAACGATTTTTTTTTGCTGGCCGTTCAAAATTTTCGAAAATTTCGTACTATTTAGGGGACTATTATGAAAATCAATCAAATTTTACGCTTAAATGAAATTGAAATCACCATGAAAAAAATAGTATGAAGTTTAATGAAAAAAAAAAAAAAAAAAAAAAAATTTTTAATAAAGAAAAAAAAAATGTAAAATTCGAATAAGAAATATCATAAAATTTTTTAATATTTTATGATATTGTGTAAACATTTATAAAAAAATTAAAATGAAATTTTAAGTAATTTTAGAAGTTCATTTTCTTACAGATTATTAGAGATATTTTAAAACCAATAAAAATTTAAAAAACAAAAAAGAATTAATCTAAGTGGGATTCGTGCCTACGCTCGCTAGGTACTATTGAGGATAATTATTATTATTATTTCAGGCCTGGTTTGATCGTAATTATTCTTATGTTTCATCTTGCACGGTCAAAACAGGCGTCTTTTTAGGCGATAAATGAAACATCAAAGTGATTGGAAACTGTTACGATTAAATCGGTTCTTGAATTTCCAGTCGGGAAATTAAACTAAAGAAATCATTTTTTCAGTTCACGATAAAATATTTTGAATTCTTTGTTTTTGGATATTTACGTACTTTTAATTTCAATTCTACACAGAAAAAACAGTTAACTTGAATCAAGGAAAATATTTTTGATTCAAGAAATTTTTTTTGATCTATTCGGAAAATAAAAATTTACTTGCCCCAAGTAAACAATTATTTTCAAAGTTTTATCTTAAATCAAAATTTTTTTTCTCACGTCAACATATTTTTACGCTTAAATCAAAAAATTTTCCCTTGTTTCAAGAGTTTATATTTCTTAAAGTAAGAGATAGTTTTTTTGGAGCAAGATAAATTATTTTTTTGTAGCAATATTGCATTTTTTTGGTTAAAGAAAATAAAATTTCTCGGAACAAGTACTATTCTTTTTACGCAAGTATTTTTGTATTCTCCGACCAAGAAAATAAAAGTTGCTTAAGCCAAGAGAAAAAATTTCTTGGGAGAAAAGATCGATATGGAGAAGGGGAAAGTCACCGGTGCTAGACAGCAGCAGCGGGAGTAGTTCGGTGCTCGCCACGAGATCGCGCCTACGACATGTAGTGTCCCTGGTGAGACATTTATTTCAGAAGTGTTATATTCCAAATTTCATTACGATTTTGTTCGGGTACTCTTCTGTCATTTGACAGAACTAGAAGTACCCTTTTGAATTGTACTATAGTGTATCCTATAATACATGATTCATGACTTTAATATTTAATATTAAAGTTACTTGAAATTCAAGTCTTGAATAATTTTGCTCGGAAAAAAAACACAAAAAATTACGTTTCAAATAAAAACAAAAAATAAAAAAAATCCACACGTCAACCTTTCGGAGAGAAAATACATTTTTGACTGAGAAAAATTTAAGTCTTCATTAAAGAAGCAAACTTTTGGAGCCGGAAACTTCCCGCTAAGAAAATTGCAAATTTTCAAAAAAGGGAAGTTATTGGTTTCGGTCCGATGTGTGTGTGTGTGTGTGTGTGTGTGTGTGTGTGTGTGTGTGTGTGTGTGTGTGTGTGTGTGTGTGTGTGTGTGTGTGTGTGTGTGTGTGTGTGTGTGCGTGCGTGTGTGTGTGTGTGTGTGTGTGTGTGTGTGTGTGCGTGTGTGTGTGTGTGTGTGTGTGTGTGTGTGTGTGTGTGTGTGTGTTTGTGTGTGAACTTTTTTTTGTCCGACGATATCTTTGGAACGGATGAACCGATTTGAACGTACTTCGTGGCGATCGAAAGAGCTCACCAAAACTTAGTCTTGATTAGATTTTGGGATAAATTGGTCATGTAGTTTACAAATTATACAAAGAATAAGAATTGAAAAATTTTTTTTATTTTAGTTTTTTATTGATTTCTCAGAAACGACTTATACGATCAATTTCAAAATCTAATCAGCTCTAGAACTCTATAAAACACGTCGATTGCCGCCTCAATCATCAAAATCAGATAATTCGTTCGAGAGTTATCGCAGGAGAAAGAAATGGTAAAAAACAGTTTTTTGCGAATATCTTCGAAACAACTGAACCAAACAATTTCAAAATTTTATCAGCTCTGGAACTCAATAAAATACGCCGATTGCCGCCGCAACCATCAAAATCGGTCAATTTATTCCTGAGATATCGTGGGAGAAAGAAATGCTAAAATCGGTTTTTTTTTAAAACAATGGCATCCAAAAGTATTTTCGAGCTCGAAGAGCTCAAAAATGTATCCACAACAATGTTTTCGAGCTCGAGGAGCTCGAAAACAACGGGAAGTTTTGGGCCTAGCCCACAGGGTCAACCGATAGACAGATTTTTTTTTCTTGACCCAAGCAACTTTTATTTTCACTTAAGCAATTTATTTTTCGGAGCAAGAGAATGTTTTTCTTGGGCCAAGAAATTTTTTTTTGGCCCAAGGGATTTTTTTTTTTCAATCAAGACGTTTATTTTTTGGAGCAAGAAAATTTTCTCCTTGGGCGAAGAAATTTTTTCTTAGCCCAAGTTAACTTTTTTTCGTTCAAAACTTTGAGTTTTTGAAGTAAGAATTTTTTTTTTCTTGGGGCAAGAAAAAGTTTTTTGGCCAAAGTTAAACTTTTTTTCGTTTAAAACGTTGATTTTTTAGCAAGAGATGAATTCTTTTCTGTAGCCAAGAATTTTTTTTCTTGAACCAAGAAATTTTCAATTTTGCTTCAAAAATAAATTTTTTTGGAGCAAGAGAATTTACTGTCTTGAACCAAAAAAAAGTTTTTGAATCAAGTTTTTTACTTTTATTAAATCAAGAAAGAAAATTCGGAAGACTATATTTTTCTTCAACCAAGTTAACTGTTTTTTCTGTGTATTTATCCTAATAAACGAGCGATAAAAAAATTGAAAATTTGCTAGCATTAAGTCAAAAAAAAAAATTGTATTTGTTAACATACAGATAACATTCTGAATCTTATAGATCAACATAAGAAAGTCGTCAAATTGTTTTTTTTTTTGTATCAAAAAACTAATTGCTGTTTGTCAATGAAAATTATACAATGTTATCTAAACGTTGCCAAAATGTTGGCAAAAAGTTGACAAATTGCTATCAAAAAGTTAAATTTTTGCTGGACATTAGTAGTGATATTTGTTGGAAAAAATCTGCCTTGTTACATAGCAAAATAAATGGTAACATTTATTTTTTAACTTCTTTGAAAAAAGAAAGTTAAGAGTTAGGCCACTTGCGACCCGGCCAAAAATAAAATTTTTCCAAGTTAGGGTTCTCCGAAATATGTCTACCTAAAAATTTTAAGCTGCTTTAAGTCATAGTTATATTAGTTAAGCAGCGCCAAAATCGGACAATTTAATGCTATATACGATGTATACATACAGATCAATTAAAGTATAATTTTTACTTAGTAATTGCGTTGAAAATCGTACAGTTATCTTTAATTAATACTTTATTATTGACAAACAATAAATTAGGCGTCAAATAATACCAACAAATGAAAAATATAATAACATTACAAAAAAAGAAAAACAAATCCTACCAAAAAAATCGGTCTGTCAGTTGACCCTGCGGGCCAGCCTCAAAACTTCCCGCGGTTTTCGAGCTCGTTGAGCTCGAAAACACTATTGTAAATACATTTTCGAGCTCTTCGAGCTCGCAAATACTTTTGTATGCCATTGTTTTGTAAAAAACCATTTTTTAGCATTTCTTTCTCCCACGATATCTCGCGAACGAATTGACCGATTTTGATGGTTGAGGCGGCAATCGACGCGTTTTGTCAAGTTCTAAAGCTGATCAAATTTTGGATTTGATTTATCGAGTCGTTTTTGAGATATATCAGGAAAAATAAAAAATTTTTTTTTTTTTAATTCTTTCGACAACGGTTTCTCTTTAACGAATGAACCGATTTTGATGGTTGAGGTGGCATTCGACGCGGCTTATAAAGCTCTAGAGCCCAGTCCATTTTGGAATTAATCCATCGAGCACATTAAAAGTTATCAAAAAAAAACATTTTTGAAAAAACTTTATTTTTGGAATATCTCTGAACGAGCCCTACCGATCAAGCTCAATTTTCTCTCGGCTTCAAGATATTGACAATCCGCGTCGAATGACACCTTAAAGTTCAAAATCGGTTCATTCGTTCAAAAGATACAGGTTTTTACATACGTACGTACATACATACATACATACACTCGGACATCATCTTGAAATTAGTCAGAATAGCTTCCTAGGACCTCAAAACGTCGACATCTGATGGAAATTCGATTTTCGTAAATCGGACCGAAACCAATAACTTCCCGAATTTTTGAAAATTTACAATTTTCTTAGCGGGAAGTTAAAAAGATTCTCTGTATAAATAAATCGCGCCAAGTACACGTTTAAAAGTAAAGAAAAATTATTTTTTACTAAAAAAAAAAGTCTAATCGAAAAAAATGCCAAATACCTTATATAATTCAAAATCATGGAAAACATTTTCATAAAATTTACAAAAAAAATTGAATAAGAAAATTTTGATGTAACTGGGTCACTTACAAAATAGTGAAAAAAAGAACATCTTTTGATTTTATCTGAAATTAACTTTGCTGGAATGAATTTAGTAACGAACATCAATCGTCAATTGATGATTAAACAGTATTAAAAAAGATTGGAATTTTTAATCGTTTCTAATCCTCATGCGGGACCAGAAATTGTAATATTATTTTACGATTCAAAACGATTCATGACAACTAAAAATTTCTAATCATCATAAATCGTTTTTATCCTCATACAGGAACAGAAATTGTAATATTATTTTACGATTAAAGACGATTCATGACAATTAAAAATTTCAAATCGACATGAATCGTCTTTAGTTGTAAAATAATAAATAATCTTTGGACGATTAGAGATGATTAAATGTGAAACACCATGACGATTATGAGTATTAAAAACGATTATTGATGATTAAATTTTTAATTGTTTTTAATCATCACAAATCATATTTTCTAATCAGGGAAATAGGAAATAAGTAAAAACTAATACCTTTTGTTTAATTATTTACTTTTGTTTTTTTTTTTTTTCAAGTTACTCGAAATTGAGTATTCTTTGTTCCATAAGCGTACAATATTTATGTAGAAACAGAAGATTAATTATTCGTCTTGACTTCATTTTACTCAGAATTAACAAGTAATATTTATAACACATAATTCTCTGCGTGTAAGTCGAGAAGGTAGGGGAAACAATTATTAGAATTCGGGTTCCAACACTATCATGCTCGAAAGCATTTTGCATTCGAACCTTGCTATACGACTATCGATGTTATGTTTTGAAAGTGAGAGATTTGTTGTGTTTTGTACTGACTTTAAGTTAGTCATAACGAGAATTGGGCGCAAAATTAAAATAAGGTAATTGGTGGGAGAACGTTTCGTACAGTTTTTAACGGATTGAGGGAAGAGTCTTATAACGAAGTAGGACTAACATTTTTATGAACGGAAATATTTTTAGAGGTAAATTTTATTTAGATCTACAGTGTAATGGTCGGATATTAGGTCTCTAATCTTATGATAAGTTATTAATCACAGAAACTACTTTAAGCAAATTTCGAGTGGTTATTATAACTAAGCAAATCATCTATATTACATCTATACCAGTTATATTGATTTTGTTATAGTGACTATGAGTTTAATAATCATGATAATACTATTTTTCAATACATGAAATAAATGTTATCTGCGAAACAATGTTAGATAATAATAAAAAACAACTTACTTGACTCACTGTAGCATAATCTACATTCCCGGTGGATGTTAATGCAGATATGTTACCGATCGTGCTGTTGTCACCGAACACCAGGCCCAAAAAACACATCTGAAAAATTTTTAGTTTATTTAGTATTTTCCTTTTTTTCTGTAAGAACTTTATCAATAAATTATAATATTGTTATTTTACTGTTTCACGTAATTTAAATTCTCATGAAGATTTCTTTCAAAAATTAGAATGAAACGATACAAGAAAAAGTTAACGTTAAAACGTCAATGTCGACGATATTTAATTTCATTCTTCATTCAACTTTATAGTATAGCAGTTGATTGACGTAAAAGGAATTGCATGCAGTATTGAGTTCACGCTACCATCAACCAAATCTAAATTAATTGTTCTTTGAATTCATTTGATTGTACATAGTTTTATTCACTGAATTAAACAAAATCAATTGAGTTTTTTTATAAAAATATTTTCTTTCTACGAACTTACCTAATTAATAAGTATTTAGTTTTCGGCATCATGCACATAGCGTATACTATGCGTATGCTTTTTAATCATTGATGCTGATACTAATTTAAAGTCTATTCAAATTTATGCAAATTAGTTATTTTTGAATAAAAGCAAAATTTGTATCTTAAAATATAATAAAATCACATGTATACAAAAGAATAATAACTAAAAAATACTTAATTATCGTACGATTGGTTAAGATAACTATGTATTATTCAGAAGAGAAAGTTTTAAGTATAAATATTGCAATATTTTATAAATGAAATAGATAGAGTAGGATAGTTTCAATCAATAAATTTAAAAATTAAATGGTTCGTAATTAAAGATTAGCGAGTAACGCCTCTTATGATCCTCCATCATTCTAAGTAAATACTTCGGTCCCTTTTAGCAAAAAATAAGAAAATAAAAAACATTTTTTTTTTTTTTTATTCACATTGGTATAGGATTTTTCAACCTTTATATCAATAATTATATATATAAATTGTGTATATTACCAGCATCCCCGTAAGAAAATAACTTATATGGTCAAAATATATGACAAAAGTCAGAAAATATATGTGGCCAATTTAACTATATTCTCTGATATATTTTTTTTTATATTAAAAAAAATAATATTCATCATAAACGAATCCGTATGTGTTTAGCATATATAAAATATGGTTCCGTCACAAAATAACTGACGACATAACAATCGCGACAAAATAACCGAGCAACAAAATAACCGTGACAAAATAACCGCGACAAAATAACTTTTGACATAACGATCGGCGACAAAATAATGGCGATAAAATATCCACGGAAAATTGACCAGAAATGAATAAATTTGCACAAACTAATCTATTACGATGTGAAAGTGAAATATATATATCGAGCTTTCAATAGAAGAGCTTATCTATATTTATTAGCTTTTGATTTTATATATTTTTTATTAGCTTCTGTAGACTAAATTTACAAACAATTCATACACGGAAAATTCGAAAAATATCGGATTCAGAATATATAAATTTACTTGCACCAAGTAAACTATTATCTTCAAATTTTTATAGGTGACACGCGTTAATACCCACGGAAAAAATAACCGCGACATAATAACTGACGACAAAAGAACCGAAAGAAAAAATAACCGAGTGATAAAATAACCTACGACATAATAACCGCGACAAAATAACTTTAAATTTCCCGCTTATTTTATTATGTTGCCATCTATTGATGTAGATATCGTGACATTGTGAGCGAGATATCCATTTTGTCGATGTATTTTTTGTTAGTATTGTGTGTCAGTGGTGTATAACCTTACCTATATCAAATATTAAAATTGTATTATTAAATCAATATTTATTATAAAAGTTCATCAAAAAAATCATTCAAATAGTTGGTCTATTTCCGAATAAACACACTCAAAATCCATGACAAAACAATACGATTCCTGCGCTTGTACAGAACGGTTTTACTGTCGCGGTTATTATGTCGTAGGTTATTTTATCACTCGGTTATCCTGTCTTTCGGTTATTTCGTCGTCAGTTATTTTGTCGCGGCTATTTTGTCGCGGTTGTTTTGTCCTCGGGCCAAATGTTACGGAACCTTTTTATATTGAATCAAAATTATTTTTCTCATGTCAACATATTTTAACGCTTAAATAACAAAATTTGCACTTGTTTCAAGAGTTTATATTACTAAAAGTAAAAGATATTTTTTTTGAAGCAAGATACATAATTTTTTTGTAGAAAATATTGCATTTATTTGGTTAAAGAAAATAAAATTTCTCGGAACAAGTACTGTACTTTTCACGCAAGTATTTTTGTATGCTCCGACCAAGAAAACAAAAGTTGCTTAAGCCAAGAAAAAAAATTTCTCGGGAGAAAAGATCGATATAGAGAAGGGGAAAGTCACCGGTGCTAGGCAGCAGCAGCAGGAGTAGTTCGGTGCTCGCTAAGAGATCGTGCCCAGCCACGTGTATAGTCCCTGGTAAGAAAGATATTCTAGAATTGTTACATTCCAAATTTCAATACGATATTGTTCGAGTACTCTTCCGTCATCTGATAGAGTGACAAGTACCTTTATGGATTGTACTATTGTATATCCTATAGCACATTATGTCTTTAATATTTACTATTAATGCACAGAAAAAACAGTTAACTTGGTTCAAGAAAAATATGGTCTTCTGAATTTTCTTTCTTGATTCAATAAAAATAAAACACTTGATTCAAAAACTTTTTTTTGGTTCAAGACAGTAAATTCTCTTGCTCCGAAAAAATTTATGTTTGAGGCAAAATTGAAAATTTCTTGGTTTAAGAGAAGAAACACTTGTCTAAAGAAAATGAGTCGTCTCTCGCCAAAAAATCAACGTTTACTTCGGCCAATAAACTTTTTCTTGCCCAAGGAAAAAATTTTCTTGCTCCAAAAAATAAACGTATTGATTGAAAAAAAATAACCCTTAGACCAAGAAAAAATCTCTTGGCCCAAGAAAAAAATTCTCTTGCTCCGAAAAATAAATTGCTTAAGTGAAAATGAAAGTTGCTTGGGCCAAGAAAAAAAAATCTGTCTATCGGTTGACCCTGCGGGCCAGCCCTAAAACTTTCCGCTGTTTTCGAGCTCCTTGAGCTCGAAAACTTTGTCGTGAATACATTTTCGAGCTCTTCGAGCTCGAAAATACTTTTGGATGCTGTTCTTTTCGAAAAAAATAGTTTTTTACCATTTTTTCTCCAACGATATCTCTCAAACGAATCAACCGATTTAGACGGTTGAGGTGGCAATCGACGCGTTTTATCAAGTTCTAAAGCTGATCGAATTTTGAAATCGATTTATCAAGTCGTTTTTAAGATATTTCGAAAAAAATAAAAAATAAATTTTTTTTAATTCTTTCGACAGCGGTTTCTCTTGAACGAATGAACCGATTTTGATGGTTGGGGTGGCATTCGACGCGGCTTATAAAGCTCTAGAGCCCAGTCCATTTTGGAATCAATCCATCGAGCACATTAAAAGTTATCCAAAAAAAACATTTTTGAAAAAACTTTATTTTTGGAATATCTCTGAACAAGCCCTACCGATCAAGCTCAATTTTCTCTCGGCTTCGAGATATTGACAAGCTGCGTCGAATGGCACCTTAAAGTTCAAAATCGGTTCATTCGTTCAAAAGATACAGGTATTTACATACGTACGTACGTACGTACGTACATACATACATACATACACTCGGACATCATCGTGAAATTAGTCAGAATAGCTTCCTAGGACCTCAAAACGTTGACATCTGATGGAAATTCGATTTTCGTAAATCGGACCGAAACCAATAACTTCCCGAATTTTTGAAAATTTACAATTTTCTTGGCGGGAAGTTAAAAATTTTTTTTTTTAGTTTTTTAGTGATTTCTCAGAAACGATTTGAACGATCGACTTCAAAATCTAATCAGCTCTAGAGTTTGATAAAACGCGTCGATTGCCGCCTTAAAACTGGTTTTTCCAAATATCTCCGCACGGAAAAAAAGGAACTATATAAATTAAGAACGACAAGTAAAAAAACGATATAGTGATCAGTAAATACTATCATTCTAAATAGTAATTTTTTAATTTATGATTAAAAACGTGAATAATTACAGGATAAATATGAAAATTTATTGTCTATGCAAGAAAAATTACTCTTTGTACTCTAAAAATCGTAACTGATACTTGGAAAATTGACGACACGTATGATAAAATTTATTATTTGGAATGTTAAAATTTCCCATATTGACACCCGGGTTCCGGGTTATTATTTCAAACACTAATTTTTATAGTTTATTTTTTTTCGTGCGACACGTCTGAACGGATCGATTTCAAATTTGTATCAGCTTTAGAATTCAAGAAAACCCGCCGATTGCCACCTTAAACGTCAAAATCGAGTTCACAAGATATCGGCGCTGAAAAGTTCAAAAAATAACATAAAATGTTATTTTTTCCGGATAAATCAAAATATAATGTACTAAATGTGTCTGAAATCATACCAACTCTTTCTGTTTATAGTCTCTTTCGATCATCATTTAATGTCATCTAACTTGTTCTTTAGTTTAAAACATATCATCAACGAAAAATTGAGAAAATCCAGTTTTTAATGTTTTTCTCGGACATTTCATATATTATTGCTCTGACCTAAGTCAAAACTCACTCAAATCTTGATTTTGATCACTGACATTGATTTCTGCCTCGATACATTTATTTCGTTGAACATAATCGAGAATAAAAATTTAAAAACCGCTTCTTCATTAACAATTTTCGATTCTTAACTTGTCAAACTTTAGCAAAAAATGCAACTTGGTAGAGCTTGAAAAGCCCATAAAAAATAATTCCAGGTAATTGCATTTTCGAGCTCGAAAATATATTCAGAGTAACGTTTTCAAGCTCCTTGAGTTCGAAAACAGCGGGAAGTTTTGGGGCTGGCCCGCAGGGTCAACCGACGCCCAGATTTTTTTCTTCATAATGATATTCCTTGGTCGAATAAATTCTTCTTAATTCAAGTAACTTTTTTTTGCGTAATAAATGATTATTTTTTTATATTATCTAGTAATATTATTCATTAGATATTAATTATTATTATTAAATAAAGTTGTTCTATTACTTTTTGTAGGCAAGCTCATTTTTGTATAAGCTATTTAATTAAAAAAAATTTTTTTTTTAATTCTAACGTTTCTCATGGAAAAAGTTAAAGGTTGAAGAAATAAGCTATAGAATACAAGAAGAATGAAATAATCAAACCCAGACCGGTACTGCCCGACGCTATCGTATCGACAAATCGGAAAGCAATTTTAAGGCACCACTAGAAGGTGGTTATCGTCTTCGGCGCTTATCCGATCGCAAATTATTTCAGGTATCGAAGACGTTCCAAATTACTCAGTTCGACCTTTAACCAATTTTTTTCGTAAAATCAACGTCAATAAGTTTAACATTATCGATAGAAGGGCACCATTTTATTGTTATCCATTTTATGACCTTTTTTTTCGCTTATACGAAAAAATATCAGCATAGAAAAAAGCGATACTAGAATAAATTTATCTGATACAAGTTTGATAATAGTGGTTGTTCTTAAATAGATTGATACTTAATTAGAGTCATTTACAGATACCACCCGGGTCAAAAATAAAACTTGATTTAGACTTGGTTCACCAAGTCGAAATTCGGAGCCGTTTTTCACAAGACAAACTCGACTCTTTTTTACGGAGATATAAAATACATTGAGTTTTCGTCTTGCTTTAGACTTAACTGGCTTACTTGGTCACGATTTAAGACGAAAAAGTTGAAATCAAGTCGAAATTGACTTGGTTTAGACTTATTCGACTTAAAATGTAAGGCGAAAAAGTCAAAACTAAGGTGAAATAATTTTTATATATTAAGACGAAAGTAAGGCAAATAAATAACTTTTTTTCGACTTGGTTCAGCAAGTCAAAAGTAAGGTGAATGACTATCGTGCTCGAAGTAAAGACGACTAAGTTGCACCTAAGAACGAAAAATACGAATAGGTTGAAATAAGTTGAAACTAAGATGAAAAAAGTTCAAAAAGTTGAAAAAAATTTAATCGAAGTCGAAAAATCGTCGGCAAATCGATAATTTCAAAAGAAAATAAGGTGAGACAAGTCTGAATCCAGTTTTATTTTTGACCCGGGCATTTTTGTATCTACCGTCATTAAGAAAGATGATTTAAAATGATTCACGATGTTAAATGTTCATACACTGTAAAAAATCGGGAGTGAATCCGGATTTAATTTCAATCCGAATTCGCTCCGCCACTCGGAGTTCCGTAGTTTTAAAAAATGTCACTCCGCATGCGGAGTGAATTGGGAGTTTTTTTTAGCGGAGTGATCTCGGAGTGACGCGGATTTTATTTCACTTCCAATCCACTCCGGTCCGGAGTTTTAACATTTAAATGAAATTATATTAATCTATATTAAACTGATAAACAGTGTGTTTGTGCGAGTTCGAGTGTGTGCGTGCGGGTGTTGTGTGTCCGAATATGTGTATGCGTGTGTGTGTGTGTGTGTGTGTGTGTGTGTGTGTGTGTGTGCGTATCAGCTGATTAGTAATGTAATACGCGAGTTTTTACTTCGATTTTATTTAGTGGAGTTATTTTTTAGGAATAATATTATCAAAACTCCTCTCCTGAGTGAATTTCACTCCAGAGGGATTCGATTAATAGAAAATTATCTACTCCGCGAAAACTAAATGAAATTCACTCCGAGGGGAGTGAATAACTAAAAATTAATTCACTCTGCATTCACTCTGGATTTAATCCACATTTACTCCGCGAATTTTTTACAGTGCAAGAGGCATATAATTTAAAATTATATGAAATAATTTATGTTCAAATCATTTCGAATCGGTCTCTTAATCAAGGTAATGTATTTCACATGATATTGAGTACCTTAAATACTATCTATGGGTCATTCCACCAAATAAAATTATTTTTACGGGGCGACCCTCGTCGATTTGGTTCAAACTTTGTGGAGTCGTTCTATATATTAAAAAAAAAAAATTCTCTAAAAATTTGAGCCTTTTATATGCAGCTGTTTCAAAGTTATGATTTTTTGAATTTTTTAAAAATTTTTGTTTTCAACTTTTTCATTAATTTTTTTGAAGGAAAAATATTTTTTTAAAAAATGAGCACATAACAGTTTTTCGTAGGAAAAATTCTCAGCTTTCCAATAAGAATATCCATTTTTTATTTTATGTTACAGAAGACCTTTCAAAATTCGATTAAAGAGAAAAAAACG
Source organism: Microplitis mediator (assembly GCF_029852145.1). Taxonomy (NCBI): domain Eukaryota; kingdom Metazoa; phylum Arthropoda; class Insecta; order Hymenoptera; family Braconidae; genus Microplitis; species Microplitis mediator. The sequence continues at coordinate 15,998,224 of NC_079970.1, forward strand.
ATTTTTATGACTGTGCGGCGCTTGATACATCTAATTTGATATTTTTGTCTGACAGCTGAGATTTTTTCCCACAAAATATGTAATTTTCACGATGTGCATATTTTTAGTTTGAACAAAATCAATAATTATTTAAATGCAAGTCATTAATTTTATAGTTTTAACAAACTGTAATAGTTCATTGTGTGGCAAGAGATGAAACAAAACGATGTCAGACGAAAGTAAAGTAGGCTGCCCAAGCCGTAGGCAAAAGCTGACAGTAACTGCAATCTGAAGTCGTGTTTCATCTAGTGTTACACACTATTGTTTTCATGATTATCTGCATTGAAAATTATTATCAGTGTCAGCAGCCAGTTAGAATCAAGTTATATTAAGACCAATGGTGTGATCAACCATTAGTGTACGCCTAACTTATGATTTTCAATTTATAACTAAACAGAAACCATAAATACTATTTATTATGTACACAAATTTTTATAAAACTTGATTACAAAGTCAGAACTGTCATTAACGCAGATGACATCAATAGTTTGAAATCACTATTGAACAAAACTCAAGAATCAAAGTTCAAATTACTAATTCCTAGACTTGAACCATTGATGCTGGTATCATGAAAAATAGTTTTATAATTTTTGTTTTTAGAGCTTTACCGCAGATAAATACCTGAAAACATATCCTCACACCACAAAATTAATACATCCGGATATTCAAAATTCTACCAGCGTTGATTTCACTGTTATAACCAACCCTTATTAAAAGAAACGACTTAAAACGATTGGAAAAAAAAATTTTAAATACTTTTTAATGCTTTTGAATACTTTTAATACTTTTGAATCGCCCTTTTTATGGGCATTTAACATTACAAATCGTTTCGAATCGTTTCGTTTAATCAGGGAATGATGACTTTTTATAGAAAATAAATGTTTTAGACGTACGATACTTGGAGTCAAATACGGTAAAAGAAACACAAGCAGTAGTGCACCCTATCTCACCTATTGTTGATAGCTTAGGATATATTTGTGTTAAAAATGTATCAACATCCTCAAAAAAAATAAGAATTAACGTTTTTTAATCATAGAGAGTTTATATTTTATTTAATTTTGTTCAAACAAAAAATATGCACATCGTAAAAATCTCAAATTTTGTGGGAAAAAGTCTCCACTTTCAGAAAAAAATATCAAATTTGATGCATCAAGCGCCGCACAGTCATAAAAATCGTTCTTTCGTCTTTAATCAGATTTTAAAAGGTCTTCTGTAACATAAAATAAAAAATATATATTTTTATTGGAAAGCTGAGAATTTTTCCTATGAAAAACTGTTATGTGCTCATTTTTAAAAAAAAAATTTTTCCTTCAAAAAAATTAATGAAAAAGTTGAAAACAAAAATTTTTAAAAAATCCAAAAAATCATAACTTTGAAACAGCTGCATATAAAAGGCTCAAATTTTCAGAGAATTTTTTTTTTAATATATAGAACGACTCCACAAAGTTTGAACCAAATCGACGAGGGTCGCCCCGTAAAAATAATTTTATTTGGTGGAATGACCCCCTATACTTTAATGCAATGATAATCTGCTAATTTGATTTTGATTTTATTTTGACACTAAATTAAAAATTAAAATTCTGTTTTTCTTGTTGATCAAATTTAAAAAAATTAAAATGTTCATTATTATTTATTTTTCTAATTTATAAATATGAAAGTCAAAATGATCAAAAATGAAATATCAATCATATATAATCTAAGTATTATTGTTTACAGTCTACGATTAATTCGAGCATGCGCAAAAACTGTGAAAATTTTGTTACTGTGGTATTAAAATCGTACCAATTGTTTGATACTGTTTTAAATTCACAGTTTTTTTCTGTTTAGAAAAAAAAATATTTAAATGCTTGTAGATAGTATATTAACTTGAATGAATATTATTTAAAATTTAAATAAAGTAATAAATCATTTTTAAATTCAATTTTATGGGTGTTATGTCTTTTAATTGAATGAAAACACAACATCAGCAGCTAATTTTAATAAGTTTTATTACGTTCGATTCATAGAATTAATAGACGGCCTAATTGATTTGTAAAATTCATTTCAAATATCTGTGGGGAACATTGAGTAGGTGCACCCTCACCGTGGGTTACAATTCTAACAATTTACAGCGCTCATCCCACTTAAAGACCACCGGCCGCTCACACAGGTCTCTAATATTTCCTTTTTTTTTTTTTTTTTTTCCATGATCTTATCTCTAATCGTTATGTTCTTATAGTTTTTAAAAGCATGGATTAATTTCTACAAGGACTACATTATCACCCGATCACATCGTTCAGCTATTTTATTTAGGGATTGGATTATTAAAATCTGAAAAAAAATCTTATGAGAGTCGAAAAAAAAAAGAATAGAAAAAGTATTTAACTTTGATACTTAATCTCTTTCGTTAATTTTTATTTGACGTGTTGATTTATTGTAAAACATTACTACAATGTGTCAAACAAATATCTTTATGTTATTTTTGATTGATAGAAAATAAAATGATTTTCGCATTCACGGGTGATCCTTGATGATATTTTAAATACAACTCAGCATCTCATTATTTTGATTTTTCCAAAGGACACAGTTACTCATGAACATCACTACATATAAATATAAAACTCAGCATTATTATTAGTTTATTTTTTATTTTACTTCATAGTTCGATGTAAGAAACAATCTCTTTTCGACAGGTAGGCGCGACAAATCGCACCCGAGATCATTATCTAGTCCTTTACGATTATTCTTTGACTAAAGAAAATAAAAAAAAAATCATTAACTGTAGAATGACTTTTACAGAGTACTTCCATGATTTTTTTTTTTACCCGAAACGCGTTCAATCTAAAAAAAAACTATAAAAAAAAGGGATGGGAAAATGACAGGAAATTGTAGAAATACCTAAACTCATTTTTTCTCATTTCCAACAAATTTTCTAACTCAGTTTTTTTTTTTGCTTTTTGTTTTTTTTTTGCTTTTTTAGTTTTTTTTTTTTTAACTTTAAAGTTTTCTTTTTACTTTCGAATTTTCTTACAAAAAAAAAAAAAAAAATAAATGGTTAGACATTAAAGAAATGTAAATGCGATGCAAATATCCAATTAGGTAACATAAAGATAAACTCTAGCGATTGTATTTGTTTTCTTCAAGTATTTTCCTTTAGTCTTTACATTTTGACTGCAATAACGAGTGATCAAAGTAAAAATATTGTTGTAATTAATAAAAGTGAAAACAATAGACTTTAAATTATAGAAAGATATAAAATGAAAATTTATTGTCAATAATGTCAAGTTTGAATATAGTGTTTTCACATTCAAATTCAAAAACATTCATATTAATAGTTATTTGGATTCCTATGAGCTTATCACTATATTTTACATCGCCTAAAGACTACCCAAAATCCATAAATCTGACGATGAAACCGCCCAGTGTCGAAAATACATACTTTGGCTTTTGGGCTACGACCTTTGCGTGTACACAATCGTAAATTTATTTCCACACAAGTAGTCAGATAATTATTAACTTTAAAGGCTTTTAAAACTATTTGTTTTAAAAAAAATTTTTTCTTATAATTTTTAATATAAACTATGATAAAACCACACAAGTTTAAAAAATAATTAATGTGGTTTTATAAAAATAAATGAATAATAAATAATAAAAACAGCGGAAAACATTTAATAATACAGGATTATATCTCGTTAACAATGCACTGTGCAGTATAACGCAGCGTGAGAAATAATAATTACACGAAGGAATAATCGCAGAAATAATAATTACAGTCGTAGAGAAAAACCCATCCCTGGTTAAATGTCGTCAGCATCGCCGTTGTCGACGTTCCAATCCAGCTCTCGTGTGATGCGAGGCATTAAATATCTCTACTCTCAATTCTCACCCCCAACACGCAGATTCCGAAACATTTTCTTTGAATTTCCAAGTACCTTTTGTAATATGCATAACTGAAGGAAGACAAAAAGTAAATAAAGTATGCATTATATGAAGTAGCTTTGAACGATTTTACCCTCAAATTTCTGTACATCATATCTTTTAACTATTTTCATGTATTTCTCTTTAAAGTTTTTTTTTTAACTCTTTTCACTCATGTGTTTGATAAACTAATAACGTTATTTCTCAACTAAAAATTTCATCTCATTAAATTGTACAAATAAAAACTTGTCATCGAATAGTATGATTTTTTAAAATAATTTTTTTTTTTTTTAACAATATTGTTTTAATAATTAATAAATTGTGAATACAACTCGAAATATATATTCAATCAATACAGCTGATGTCCCTGGAAATATTCACGAGTTTTAATTAAACATAAAAAAAATCCTTAAGTCTTTATTGGTTAAAAAAAAAACTTACCTTCATTTTTCATTCTAATCTTTTTGACACTTGCCTTATAGAATCGAAAGAACAACCATTTCCCCGCATTCATATAGCCGTTCACGATTTATTCATCACTTTGAAGTTGTATGTGTGTCATTGACAAGTAAAATACAAGTTGAAAACGATATTATAGACTTTGAAGTTATAGGTTTGCAGGTTTCTAACTTTAAGGGGTTAGGGGTAGTCAGAATTTTCAAAAAATCGATTTTTTTTTTTTTGCATTTTCTTAAAGTATAATATTTTAAAAATATTGTGTGAAAATTTGAAGTGAATCCGACAAATTCTTTTCGAGTTATTTAACAATGACCAAAGGACGCTCGGGTGCTACGTGGCATTCGAGTGCAGGTAGCTAGAAACAGCTGCAAGCAACCGACCTTTCGGGTTTCATTGTCATGAATATCTCCCCATTTTAATGTATTTATAATTATATATATATATATATATATATATATATATATATATATATATATATATATATTCACAATTTGTAGGTAGTACAAGAACTGAAAAATAATTTTTGGTTGCCAGTATACCTGTAGTCGTTGCACTGATCAGTCGATAGTTTTGTGATAAATTATTTCTCAAGTGAATTAAATTATTAACCATGGGACGTGATTCTAGAAAGGTTTCAAGAGAACTTCGGAGTTCTGAAAAAATTAATAAGTCGCGTTCAGTCAAAAGAAAGAATGTTTTTAATCCGAAAACAGCCGAACGTGATGAAAGTATTCAGAGTACATCTTCTAAAAAATTAAAACAAAACACTGAAGATGATGTACCTGAAGACAGCAGTACTGAATTTCGAATAATAAATTTTATTCAGGTATTCACTGCAATTTCTGCTCTTATAAAATGTAAAAAATGTGATGGAAATGTAGTGTTTCAAACAGCAAGTACACGTGGGCTGGGATTCAAAATTGTAGTTGCATGTAATAACTGTGGAAATGAATATATTCCTTCCTGTTCTTTCGTTGGGCATTCTTATGAAATAAACAGACGTTTCATTTTTGTAATGAGAATACTAGGAATAGGATACGAAGGATTGTGCAAGTTTTGCGGCCTGATGGACATGCCGTCTTTTTTAGATAAATCTACGCATACAATTTTACTGAAACAGATTTTGAATTGTAGTAAAGCCGTCGCAGAAACCTTCATGACGAAAGCTGTGAATGAAGAAAAGCAAGCAATGCCAACAACTGAAAATGAAGATATAAATCATCTAACTGTATCGGGAGATGGAACCTGGCAAAAACGGGGATATACATCGTCATTTGGAGTTTCTTCTATAATTGGCTATTTTACTGGAAAGATTCTTGACATAAACATTAAAAGTGCATATTGTAAGCTATGTGAGTATTGGAAAAAAAAAACAAATACTGTTGAGTTCGAGGAATGGTATCAATCGCATGAAGATGTGTGTTCTGCTAATCATCAAGGGTCTTCTGGGAAAATGGAGGTGGATGCGATGGTCGAAATGTTTTCGTATTCTGAAACTAAATATGGAGTTAAGTATGCCAACTATATTGGTGATGGTGACTCCAAGACCTATTCAGGAATTATAAAATCAGATCCTTACGAAAATACAACTGTAAATAAAAAGGAATGTATAGGGCATGTCCAAAAGCGGATGGGGAGTCGATTACGTACGCTGAAGAGTAAACAAAAAGGTCTTGGTGGTCGAGGTAAGCTCACAGGAAAATTAATAGACAAACTAACTGTGTACTATGGTTTAGCAATACGCCGGCATTGTGATTCTATTGAAAATATGAAATCTGCTATAATGGCAACCTTTTATCACTACGGCTCGAGTGATGAAAAACCGAATCATGATATGTGTCCAAAAGGCGAAGAATCTTGGTGCTCTTACCAGCGCGCTGAAGCAAGAGGAGAGCTTGATACCTTTTCTCACGATTATTCTCCTTTACCTTCTGATGTTTTAAAAGCTATCAAGCCTATATACGAAGATCTTAGTAATGAAAATTTACTTTCAAGATGTGTAGGTGGATTCAATCAGAATAATAATGAAAGCTTTAACCAACTAGTATGGAAAATATGTCCAAAAACGGTAAATACTAGTTTTACTATCGTACAAATAGCTGCATACGTTGCTATGTGTATATTTAATGAGGGTATAAATTCATTATTAGTCTTGATGAATACACTAGGACTTAATTGTGGGCCTAATTCTCATCGGTATGCAGAAAGAATGGATGCTGCACGTATCAAAGTAGCAGATAAGCGCGCTAATGATAACACCCGAGAAGGTCGATTGCAACGTAGGCACCAGCAAATCGATATTTTGGAAGCTGCTATGTCGGCTGAAGAGCTATTATATGGTCCAGGAATAGATGACTCAGTGTAAGTTATTAAATAATTCTTATAATTCGACATAAATCCATAGCAAAACTTTAAATGCGTTTTTCTCAAAACTATGTTTTCTGAACTGGTGATCACTGTAACTTAAAAACTGCTCGGTAGATTTCAATAAAATTTATTGTACTTTTGAAATACATTAAAAACTCGTGCCTGATCGAAGGATTTTTTTTTTTTTCAAAAATTTCGATTTTTTTTTAACAATAAACTGTCGGTTTTTTTCTCGAAAATTTGAAAAAAATTTCCTGAGGCCGCCATTTTGTTAATTTCGAAAAAAAAAAAAAAAGCTTCGATCAGGCACAAGATTATCTATTAATAAAACTAATTTTTCTTGTCCGATTGATTTTAGATGAATCTCCAAGGACTTATGATGATCACCGCAAAGGACTTCGGGAGGAACGGGCTCTACAAAAACAGCGATAACTTTTTGAATTATTAATTTTTTTTTTTGAAATTTTCGTGAAGTCAAATCGAAACGTGTTCTAATAAAGCTATGTTTTTATTTTTGTCAAATAAAGTAATTAACTACAAAAAAAAAATTATTGAAAATCATCATTTTTTCATACCCCTGAGTACCCCTAACCCCTTAAAAAGGACAAAACTTTGCGGACAAACCCATCAGCAAAAGTTCAAAGCTACATGAAAATAGGTGAATATGAATTTACATTCTTTGATGAAATTTCATTCGTGTCCTGAGGAATATATACGTATATGTATAAATATTCCTAACTATATTGTTTATAGTTATAAAATGGACAGCATTCATGTATATACAATACATTAGCAGTTTTTGGCAGAAATACAGTTTCAAACGTGAACATGGTCGTGCGTAATTTTTTCTCTGAAATAAAAAATATGAGCGACATTGGCGAGTTTCCAAGTGCTAAAAACCAGTGAAACTGTCCAAAGATTATTTCTTTTCTTATTTCTAAATGAGTTGTGACTCTATAAATAAAATTACATGAAAATTTATGTATTTAATCTTAATTTCTTTTTAATAAATTAATAATATTTTGTAGTAAGACTAATGACTTATATTATTCATTGTTAATTTGAATAGAAACACTATCTTAGGTTTGTAAACAATGTCGAATTATTTGTTTCGAGCCACTAATATTATGTTATTGTCCGAGTATTATTTATAATGATCTATAAATGTTCTTTACTAGATACAAACTTATTTACTGGCCAAACATTTATATTATATATAAATTTAATTATTTAGGAAAATTTGGGAAGAATTATTCATATTCTCTATGAATATAGAAGAATATTTCTTGAAATTCTTTTTTTAAGAACCATTGGAATGGAAAAAAAATTCAATTTTCAACATTTGTTTAACATTCTATTTTTCATAGTCGAAGGACTCGCTATTATCGCACTATGGATGATGGATTTTATTTAAGCGGTTTTTATGGTTCTGATAATTTCATTGGAAATTTTGACAGACACCTGTCAAGCACTAAAATATTTTTAGTTCTATAAAAATGTCAGTACACACAAGGGCGTTTCAAAAAAAACAAGAATTTTTTTTTTTTCTCGGAACCAAGCTCAAAAGTTTCGTTTAGATGCCAAAGTAGGCCTCTAAAAATATGAGCCCTTAATATTAATATTAAGGTTGTCCGCATCGCACTTTTCGATTTCCCATAAGAATAACACAGGAAAAAAATTTTTTTTTCTTCTGATTTTGGAAACTAATGAACCGTAAATTACATTGTAATGTCCATCAAATATTTTTGTAGAGAATTGGACGCTCTACAAAAAAAGTCTCTTATCATTTTTTGATAAATTCGTCTGTTCGAAAGTTATTGGAGCTGGAAGTCAAATCTACAGTAAATTTCGAGATCTTTTTACTTTTCCAGCAAAACTATCAGACTCATCAAAAAATGTCATAGGACCTTTTTTGTAGACAATTTTTCTCCCTACAAATTGTTTAATGAAATTCATTCAAATTCCACATTGTTTTCTAGTTATTTTCATTTTAATGCCAAGCTCATAAAAACGATAGTATTCTAATCGATTTTGAGAACTTAACGTTAAAATGAAAATAATTAGAAAACAATGCGGAATTTGAATAAACTTCATTGGAAATAATTTGTAAGAAATAAAATTGTCTACAAAAAAGGCTCTATGACATTTTTTGATGAGTCTGATAGTTTTGCTGGAAAAGTAAGAAAATCTCGAGATTTACTGTAGATTTGACTTTCAGCTCCAATAACTTTCGAACAAACGAATTTATCAAAAAATGATAAGAGGCTTTTTTTGAAGAGCGTTCAATTCTCTACACGGAAAGAAAATTATGGCAGCGGTTCCCATAATTTTGTGAAATTTTTTCCTATACCATCATAGGAATTACGACCATAAATTATGGGAGCGGTTCCTATAATTATAGGAATGATTCCCATAATTATAGGAATAGTTCCTATAATTATGGGAATGATACCATAACACTATAGGAATGGTTCCTATAATTATAGGAATGGTTCCTATAATTTATAGGAATACTTTCTATAATATTATGGGAATCATTCCTATAATTTATTGGAATGATTCCTATAATTTATAGGAACCATTCCCATAAATTATAGGAACCATTCCCATAATATCATGGAAATGGTTCCTATAATAGTATGGGAACTATTCCCATAATATTATGGGAATGATTCCCATAATGCAATTGGAATGGTTCCTATACCATTATGGGAATCATTCCCATAATATTATGGGAATAGTTCCCATACTATTATAGGAACCATTCCTATAATATTATGGGAATGGTTCCCATATTTTCATGAAAAAATTAATTTAAAGCAGTGTGGTAATCACTTCTACAATACACACAAATATTATTAAACATAAAAACAAAAATTCAAACATTGAAAAAAAAAATCGAATTTGGCAAAAAAACATTAAAATTTTTAATAAGAATTTTTTGTCAGCACAAAACATTCAAAAAATTTAAATTTTGGGAAATTTCTACACTATTGTGCAAAAAAAAAATTTTATGATATTATAGGGATGGTTCCCATAACATTATGGGAATAGTTCCCATAATATTGTAGGAATAGTTCCTATACCAATATGGGAACCATTCCCATAATAGTATGGGAATGATTCCCATACCATTATGGGAATGGTTCCCATAACGATATGGGAATGGTTCCTATAATATTATGGGAACCATTCCCATATCATTATGGGAACTATTCTCATACTATTATGGGGATGGTTCCCATAATATATGGGAACCATTCCTATAGTAGTATAGGTACTATTCCCATACCATTATGGGAACCATTCCCATAATGCATAGGAAAACATCCCATAATTTTCTTTCCGTGTACGAAATTATTTGATAGACATTACAATCTAATTTACGGTTCATTAGTTTCAAAAATCAGAAGAAAAAAAAATTTTTTTTCTGTGTTTTTCTTATGGAAAATCAAAAAGTGCGATGCGGACAACCTTAATATTAATATTAAGAGCTCATATTTTCAGAGGCCGATTTTGGCATCTAAACGAAACTTTTGAGCCTGGTTCTGAGAAAAAAAAAAATTCTTGTTTTTTTTTAAAAGGCCCTAGTACACACCGAAAAAAATTTACTGTTGCTGCAACATGAATGCTTCCTATTGCAGCAACAGTAATTTTTTTTCCGTGCACCCCTAAATATTACTACATAAAATATAATTTTCAATACAAAAAAGTGTTTCTCCTTACTAATAAAACTTGAATATATTTTAGGGAAAAAATTTTTTTTTACTGGCTGTTGCTTAGTTATTTGTATTATTTTCGTATATAATGGTGATAAATTGAATGTTTAAAAATAAATTGAATACGTATATACAGTTTAGGTAGATAGCGACCCTTTAATTATAAAATTAATTAAAGCGAACGAGAGCAACCGCGTGCGTGGCACGCGAGGTTGTTCAAGCATGAAATAACGAGGCTCAACCGTATCGCGAATCAACGCATCAACACCTCGTTAAATTTTGGGTGGATCATGAGGATCTATCCCGAGTTTAAATCTTCATCCTTCTATATTCGTCATATCATATGATCTACAAATTTAAATTGTTACATAAAATACTGATACAGATTCGTGATTCTAGTTTTATGACCCGTATGAAAAAACAATATATGGTTCGAATATATAAAATCATGTATGTTTGCAACAAAAAAATATATGATATATTATTAAAGGTTTATAAAGTATAAGATTTACAAGGTTAATTAAATAAAAGGTTTAAAGTATAAAATTAAAATTATATTTATTTATAATTAATCATTTTCCGGAAAAAAAACTTACAGACTCGAAATTTCAAATGAATATTACCTACGATACGCGAAAAAAAATGATGTAATTTTTTTTCAATAATCGACTCTAGTGGTGGTTTCGGGGGCGTAGGAATTGAAAATTTGTACTTTTGTTCCCCAAGAGACTGACAGATTTGTAATTTAAGATGAAAATCACCCACGATAAGAGGAAATAAATGGTGTAACTTTTTTTTATTAACCAAGAAATTTCCAATTTCGCTTAAAAAATAAATTTTTTTGGAGCAAGAGAATTTACTGTCTTGAACCGAAAAATAGTTTTTGAATCAAGTGTGTGATTTTTATTGAATCATGAAAAAAAATCGGTCTGCCAGTTGACCCTGCGGGCCAGCCCCGAAACTTCCCGCTCTTCGAGCTCGCAAATACTTTTGTATGCCATTGTTTTGTAAAAAACCATTTTTTAGCATTTCCTTCTCCCACGATATCTCGCGAACGAATTAACCGATTTTGATGGTTGAGGTGGCAATCGACGCGTTTTATCAAGTTCTGAAGCTGATCAAATTTTGAAATTGATTTATTTAGCCGTTTTTGAGAAATTTCAAAAAAACCAAGAAAAAAATTTTTTTTGAATTCTTTCGTCAACGGTTTCTCTTGACCGAATGAACCGATTTTGATGGTTGAGGTGGCATTCGACGCGGCTTATAGAGTTTTAGATCTGATTAGATTTTGGAATCAATCCATCGTGCAAATTAAAAGTTATCCAAATAAAACATTTTCGAAAAAATTTTATTTTTGAAATATCTCTGAACGCACCCTACCGATTAAGTTCAAATTTTTACGGCTTCAAGACATTAACAAGCCGCGTTGAATGACACCTCAACGATCAAAATCGGTTCATCCGTTCAAGAGTTATAAATATTTACATGCATACATACGTACGTACACACATACATACACTCGGACACCATCGTGAAATTAGTCAGGATAGCTTCCTAGGACCTCGAAACGTCGACATCTGATGGAAATTCGATTTTCGTAAATCGGACCGAAACTAATAACTTCCCGAATTTTTGAAAATTTACAATTTTCTTAGCGGGAAGTTAAAAATTGGGAAGACAATATTTTGCTTGAACCAAGTTAACTGCCCTACTAGAAATTTTTATGTGAGACCTATTGGTTCCTTATGGGGTTGCCCTATAGGGACCGCACATAGGAATGTAACGCAAAGACCTATCGGACCCTTATTGGGCAGTTCCAGCTATGCCCGAATAGGGAAATCCCCAAAAGATCCCACTAGCGCATCCCTATTAAATAAAATATTAAATTGGGAAGGAAAATTTCAATTTGATCCGAAATGTGATTTAATGTATTAGGAACATTACTTAGAGGAAGTGTACATGGATTTAATTAATGAAAAAATCCCGGTGACTGCTGGGCTCGAACCTGCATCCTTCCGATTCAAAGTCTTTGATACTATCCACTGTGCTGACCCACGTATGTGATCGCGTTGGTGTAAATAGTATATTTTTTATGACAACAAAGAATAACTGATGAAGATAGAAAAAATCCGTGATGCAATGATCGACGTACTCTTTGTATAAATATAGGGGAGCAAAACGGGGTACTTGAGGAAATATTAAGTTTTTGGGGACTCAAATACGTTGAATCTTTTTTTTTTATGATATTCGAAGAGTATAGAAAAAAATTAAAGCAGCTACACTTGAAATCAAGTAAACGTATACTTCCATATGAAATTGATTATACAACTTCTAATTTCTCTGAAATTATGAATTATTCTATCCAGATATTTTTTGCAATCAATTTTCTTGTAAAATCGTAAATAGAGTGAACACAATCATTTTCTTTTTCAAATTGGGTTTTCTCTTTATAGTCCCACATGAAACCCAATGGGGAGAAATGACAATGGTTTTTTTTATTTCCATGTTGGGTTTTCCCACTTAGGTCCCACACAGAACCTAATGGGAAAAAAAGACTATTATTTTTTATTTTCACGTAAGCCTTTCCCAATTTGATCCCACACAGAACCCAATGAAGAAAAATGATAGTAACTTTTTTATTTTCACGCTGGGTTTTCCCACTTTGATCCCACACAGAACCCAATGAGGAAAAAAGATAATAATTTTTTTATTTTCCCGTTGGGTTTTTTCCTACTTAGGTCCCACACAGAACCCAATGGGACAAAATGGCTATTATTTTTCATTTCCACGGTGGGTTTTCCCACTAAGATCCGCCACAAGCCGCAATAGGATAAAACTTACAATAATTTAATTTCTTTTCGATTCGGATTTCCCAATTGGGTTTTTATTGGGTCCTGATATGGATTTCCCTATTGGGCATGCCTTATCGGAACCCGATGAGGTCCACACGTATACTCTGGGCGATCCCACAGTACTTTCTAGCCGGGTGTTTTTTCTGTGTAATTAATTTTTATTTTAAAAATACCTCAGACAAGTTAAGTAAAATTAATTGATTTTGCATATCTTGATACTTTACATTAAACTTTGACGAAAAAGAAATTCATACAAGACCTCTTATCTACAAAGATATAAAGAGCGAATCTACATGAACCATCATCAACAAGATCAATCTGAGTTTCACGATCTCATTTAAATTTGATGCTTGAGTAATTTGTCGATTATTTCGAGTTTTCTAGATTTTTTTTTTTATTTCACGAAGGAAAAAATATATAAATTCTCCTTGACTATGTAAGACATCAATACTTTAATATTTCATAAATTGTATTGGAGAATGAAATTTCCTAGCAAATGAATAAATCGATTTTGCATAAATCTTTTTTTTTCTGTACCTCATAAAAGTATGGTAGTACATAAATATGACTATATATGTGCCTGAACAATTTTAGAGAGCGCCTAGGGCCATCAAAACTCGTGACCCGACACCATTACTCGAACCAATCGACCTCATCTCCTATCTTGATTATATAGCATCTGCAAGAAGCGTACGCTTATATCGTCCCTTGCTAAAATGTCATTACGATATTCTCCTTATTTTTTATGGGCAATCTTATATTTTCTCGTTTAAATATTTCCTAGTCCATTGCCTTAATGTTTTTTATTAAATATTATTTTTTTGCTTTATTTCATTCCTTCATTTATTTATTGTAGCAAAAGTCGATTCTGAGAAACAAGCAATGACACATGCATCCAAGCTTTCTAGCTAGGACATTAGGGAAATCTAGCTAGAGAAGTCCGCCTGGAGAGTTCAAATATTTTTCTTTATGCTTCTCAGAATTTTATCGAATTTATTTTTTATTCTCGATCTTAACTTACTTCTTTTTTCATGTGAATGATTAAAACAAAACCATGATATCAATTTTCTACTGTAGTTTATTTTTTTTCATTTTCTATATGAAGAGTATTAAATTTTAAAATCCTGGATCAGGATATGGGTTCATTGTATATTCGTTGACAGCTTTATTATAATACTCACAATGTTTTTTATTTTATTCTTTTCCTCATTGAGATTTATTTATTTCAAGGATTAAATTACAACTTTTTTTTTTCTCTAATATCATTTGACCCTTGCTTTAAAAAAAAAAAAATTGGGATAATTAATTATATAGCTGTATAAGAATAATTCAATGTTTTTTTCAATGAATTAGAAAAAGATAAATTCATCGTATAGCCATTAATAAAATTATAATCTATCTAAAATATTTACACTAAAAGGGTGAAATTATTTTAATTTTGCTGATAAATTTTTAGCTATTAGACTCATTGCGATACGTGTCTGACACTGACAATTCGTCCCTTTAATTTGTCTGCATCTGTCCTACAAGTTGGAGCTATGACACGCGTCACTATAAAATACAACAGTTGCATTTAAGATAAATTGATCGAGATAATCATGTTAATAATGAAGTCAAAAAATAGTATTGAAAAAATAGTAAGAATGATTTGAGAATTTTTAAACTAGTAGATTAAATACGTAAGAAGTGCATGGGCAAATAATATATAGTACTTACAGAAATTTTTATGAAAAAAAAAAAATAAAAATCAGAGAAATTAACGCTAATGTTGAAGCCAGATCGTTAAGTACTGTGAAAACGTGACAACATCGCAAACATGATGGAGAAACTAAACTAAACATAAAACTATAGCACATTCGAATTTCGCTATAAGATAAGTTACCTAGTAAATTTAAATATCGATAAAATACATCCGAACGTACCAATGATGATAACTTTAAAGAGGCCATCAATTTATTGTTATTAATATTATAAAAAATTGATATTTTATTATAAGATTTTTTAAAGTACTTCAGAACAATAACAAACTTAAACGTACAGAAATGCACCTTACAAAAGTTTTTAATAACGATAAAATATTTGTTCAGTCACGAGCTTAGGCAATTTGAAAAGCTTCGTGCATTTCCGCTACGATCGGGAGTAGCCGAACTCGCTACTGACTTGAATGTCAGAATAGTGCTGGGTCACTCGTTATTTGGGCCCGACACATACAATTTCTTACTCATGACCGTGTCACGGCGGCATGAGAACTCGCTACCAGCCGACCAATCAGAGAAATTGGCGGCTAACTATTTCCTGTTGGCGCGCTTTTAAGCCAATGGGAAAATTCGTTACTGCAGCCATGCTGCCACGTCACCACCAAGCAGCAACGAAGGAGGAAGACGCCGTCTCAATTTCCAATCTACATCGTGCAGTCTTACTAACTACCACGCGTGTGTACCGCTTTACTCGTCGCATTCGCTATCGCTTATCTATCTTGTCGCATTCGCTCTCTAATATTAATTCTCACCATATTTAACTGTATAAAGTGTAAATAAATAACCTAATTATTTATTGATAAAATCTGTGTAATTTTTAATTGTTAAAATTCCATCACACCTAAACCAGATCCTTTTTGCGCATTCGCTCACTTTACAATATTCGAATATTAAATTATAAGCCTGTTAGCTTTTAGGTTTTAACATAGTGAAAAATTTTTAAATAAAAAGTAAACTCACGTTTCAACTTAAAACAATAACCTCTAATTCTATCAATCTTGTAAATAATAAACACTCGCGTCAATACGCAATACACATACGCATGCTATAGTTACTACAAAGTTGGCGGAAGTTACTGCTACCAACTGTTAAAATTTTACAATGTTGTCACGTTTCACTATATAAAAATAATACTTGTTTTATTTAAATAATTTATAAAAAAAAAAGATAATTAGCGCTATCCAGGTCAATGTTTGTTTCCAAATTTTTAATGAAATATTGTTGAACAATCCCGAATCGAAATTTTAAGTCTGTTTTGATCGTATTTTTTTTATATACATTTCAGACACATATTTGACGATTAAAACAGATCTCTACTGCATTAGTATCTATACGATAGCACGCCTAGTTTCATCGTAACTAGTGGAGTTTTGTTCGAAACCCACATAGATTTTTCAATTTTTTTTTTCTTTCATTTTATAACAACCCGAGAAGAAATTATTTTATAATTGACGATTTAATGAATTCCAAATAAATTTTATAGAGTTCCCTAAAATTTTGCGGGCAGTAATTATTTTTGAAAATAATTTTAAATCGCAAAAAAAAAAATTTTATCTTGACAAATATTAGGATCTATTGAGTGAGGATATTTACTGAGATTGACCGAGTATGTGTGATGTGATTAACATAAAGTAACATAAAAAATATACTCACACACAAATTTTCTACATTAATATGTGTGTGAGTATATTTTATCGGTGGATCAATCGTCGCAAGGATCAATTGTCGCGGATTAATTGTCACGGATCAATTGTCCTTGGATCATCGGTCGTGTCACCGTGTGATATTGATGAAAAAATACCTGGTATCTGCTGGTCTCGAACCCGGATCCATCCGATCCTAAGTCCTTGCTGCTATCCACTGCGCTAACTTACGTGCGTAATCGCATTCGAGTAAATAGTATATTTATTAAAATATGAAAAAATAACTCATAAAAAAACGTTAAGATCATGATATCATAGTTGACTGCGTAATTCATATTCGGAGTAAAATATATTATTTAATAAACTACTTCTAGGGAGATTTATAAATAGAATAAATCGAAAATATTTTTAGTTCAAATGTTGTTAGCATAATTGATATGATTTTTAAATAGTTTTGCAAATTTTATAAGATTTCATACAAATGTATTAAAACTTTGATTTTCATAACGATTTTTTTTGCTGGCCGATCAAAATTTTAAAAAATTTCGTATTATTTAGGGGACTATTATGAAATAGTTCAAATTTTGCGCTTAAATGAAATTGAGATCACCGCGAAAAAAATAGTGTGAAGTTTAATAAAAAAAAATGTCGAATTCGAATAAGAAATATCATAAAATTTTTAAATATTTTATGAGATTGTGTAAAAATTTATAAAAAAATTAAAATTCTATGAAATTTTAGAAGTTCATTTTCTAACAGATTATTAGAGAGATATTTTTAAACGAATAAAATGTTAAAAGAAAAAAGAATTAATCTAAGTGGGATTCGTACCCACGCTCGTTAGGTACTTTTAAAGATAGTTGTTATTATTATTATTATTTCAGGCCTGGTTTGATCGTACTTATTGGCAGGGTGCGGAGTATAGGGTGGAGACAATCGAATCGATTGTAGTGCCTGTAGTGGACGAAATACGCGTTAAATCTCACTTGTCTTGTGAGTAGTTAAATGAAAGCAGTGTTAAAAAATAAGAACAAGTAGTTGTTGTGTTGTTAATTGCAAAAATACTGACAGAAATAGTAATTGCAAGTTTCATACATTTCCATCCATGATGTTCATCTTTGGCTAAAAATTATTACGGGGAATTTTTTAAATTACAAATTTTTAACACAAAGTATTTTTAATTATTGAGTTTTAAAATTTAAAATGACGAATAATTGAAATCACTTTAATTTCTTTACTTAATGTAAATTGATAATTTTAACTTTGAAAAAATTAAAATTATAATTATTTTAACTCATTTGTTATTATGACTATTATTGTTATTATTATTATTATTATTACAAGCTAACCTTATGTCGTTCAAAATAATATTTATTTTGTATTTATTAAAATTTTTTATATTTATTTTTTTCAGTACAATCTACTCTATATTTTTCCACCTTTCAAATGTGGTATCACACATATGTTTCGCAATCTTTAAAAATTTTAATTATTTGTTTATAAAAACTTTCCGTATTCTCTCTGTGCTTTTTGAGGATGATTTAACGTGGTCGACAGATGTCGTTTTTGTCGCGCACCCTGCCAATTCTTATGTTTCATCTTGCACGGTCAAAACAGGCGTCTTTTTGGGCGGTAAATGAAACATCAAAGTGATTGGAAACTGTTACGATTAAATCGGTTCTTGAATTTCGACTCGGGAATTTACATAATTTATTTCAGATAAATGTAAGTTATGTATTTTTTTATTTAAAGTTAGATTCAAGTTATATTCACTGCCAAAAGTTTTTGAATAATAATTACAAATATTAAAAATTTTATTACAAAATTAAGTGAAGATGGAAAATTTTGTGTTACTTTACTCTCTAAACATGAATTAGTGGAAATTTCATTAATTACGTTAGTGAAGCAGTATTCACTTCATAATCAGTGTATTTAAATAACAAATTAGTGAATTTTCGCTAATAAATTTAGTACTATAATTTTCACTAGCAAATTAGTGATTTTCACTACTGAACTAGCGATATTTTCATAATTTCTACAAGTGAAACTGTTATTCATTTCTTAATTGATGAATTTCACGATTTCACTCGTAACTTTAACTAGCAAATAATTAAATATTTTACTAGATATAAATATCATTAATAATTATGGTACTATTTTTCAAAATTTTAATAAAAAACTTTCAAAATAAAACAAAAATAGAAGTACAGAACAATAATATATTTATATGAAGAGTACGTCAATCATAACATCACGGATTATTTATTTCTTCATCAGTTATTGTTTGGGATCATAACGAATATCCTATTTACACTCACGAGATCACATGCGTAGGCCAGCGCAGTGGATAGCATCAAAGACTTTGAATTGGAAGGATGCAGGTTCGAGCCCAGCAGTCACCGGGATTTTTTCATCAATCAAAATCATGTACACTTCCTCTAAGTCATGATTCTAATACATTAATTACATTTCGGATCTAATTACAAGTGTCTTATATTTTTTTTCGCAAAATAATATATTTTATTTAACCGATGAAATCAGTGGATTCCCATATTCACTTTTCAATTTAGTGGATTCTCATATTCACTTATCAAATCAGTGAATTCCAATATTCACATATTCATTTAGTGAATATTCACTAATTCTGCGTGGTACGATTGTAGCATTGACAATTCGTGAATATTCGCTTAAAATTAGTGAAAAATCACTAATTCATATTTAGAGAGTAGGAACTTGACATGAAATATCAATTTATGACAATAAATTCGTTTACCTATATGCAATATTTACAAAGATATTCGCTAAATTGAAATTTAATTTACTTCTGTCTCCGATTGTACCTCCAAAACATCCTTAACATAAGTAACATTACAATATTGACTAGGTTTATCTGCCAAAAGCATTTTGGATACGGCAACGCAGTATGGGCCTGACCGCGATACGTTGCGGCATCCGCGACAACTATAGTCAATGTTACTATTCCCGAAATGGTCGAATCATCTATGCATACAATATTGTAGTATAATATATTACTATTACTATTACTATATATTTTACAACGTATAAAAATCTTCGATACCATACAGCATGGAGTTCACGCCCATACTGGCATAATGCTATCCGCAAAACATTTCTTACGTGTAATCAGAATAGCTTCCTAGAACCTCAAAACGTCTTCACAAGATCTGTTAGAAATCCGATTTTTGAAAATCGGACCGAAACCAATAACTTTCCTTTTTTTCGAAAATTTCAAATTTTCTTAGTAGGAAGTTAAAAATTTTAAATATTGCTCAATTATATTTACAAGAGTGATTTCGGAATGTTTAAAACAGATTTTAAAAATGAAAATTTTTTTAAATAAAATTTTGGGGGGACATCCCCCCTTTTACCCCGTTATGCCCTTCCCTCCCCTACAGTGGTGTTCAAATAAGATTTATTGATTAATAATATTCTATGACATATAAATCACTCATGATGAGTAACCGAACTGACTTTAAATATTCAAAGCTTACAAGTATAAGTATCATTGAGTTTTCAAACTTTAGATGAATCTTTGAATTTCGCCGTTCATTTCATGACTCAAAATAAATTAAATTAATTAGAAATGACATTGGGAAATTGATAAATTGATAAGTTACCTGGATTACAAATATAACTTAAATTCAACTTAAAGTTAAGTCAAATATTAGTTATTTTTTTGATCCAGTACTAATAGAAACTTATGGAGTATAACAACCGATTTTTAAAGCAGAAAATGTTGACGACTTATAAAAAAACAGATTATAATTGAAAGATCAATATCTAATAAAAAAGGCACATCTCTTGAGTCTAAAATTTTTCAGGAATAACTATATTCTAATTTATTCAGAAAGTTTTCTATCTAGTTAAACAAAACTTAAAGTTTTAAATTGAGGGTTAAATGACCCTACAAAATAGAAAAAAAACATTTTTAGTTATTTCAAGATACCTATGTTTGTAATTTTTTCCATCGAGATATGTTCTTCGTAAAATTTATAAATTTATTTTTATCATTCATGCAATATAAGTGCTATCTTAGCGCACGCTCTTTTGTTCGCCAAAAAGCTGTTTGCCCATTCAACTGTTTCCACGACATTTGTGTGCTTTAAATGATTATCTACGTGCGACAAGTAAATTTGAGTGCGACAAGTAAACTTGTCGCACAAATTTACTTCTTGTCGCATGCAGATTATCGTTTAACCCACAAATATGTCGCGGCAACAGTTGAATCAGCAAAAAGCAACTTGGAGAATAAAACAGCGAGCGCTAAGATAGTACTTATATTGCATTAATGTAAAAAAAAACTGTGTTCAATTCGTGCGGTGTTGTCGATTGCCCACGAGAGCGAAGTTGAGCGCACGAACGAAGTGAGACAAGAAGTAAAACAAGTGAGAACCACTGAGGATATGAGCCCTTTTTCTGGAGGGGCCCATTTTTCCTCCCTTCCCCCACAAGTGCTAAATATTTCATGTGATTTAACATCAAATCTGTTTCCATTTCTGTCTACATTATTTTCTAAATGAATATGTTAAAGTCCTTTGTACGTAACGAAATCGATTATTTACATATTACAAAGATATGGCGGTAAAACTTAATAAAACTTATTTTAAAATAATTAAGTTGAATTTATTTCGGAAATCTTTAGTTGAGTCATATTGTAAAAATAAAAAAGTCATAAAAGTTAATAAATAAAGCCAAAAAATGGCTGTTGTGGTTGAATGAAAGTGCTGGGTCACGCGTAAAACGACATGCTTCCCACTCGACTCTGATTTATTGCAGATTCTTTCATTACGATTCTAATATGCAGGTGGGTCGGCTCTATTGAAGAGTCTGGTGAAATGAAGATTCTCTCCATCAGTAAAATACAGTCAAGTAGAAACAGACAGTTATATATAATATGTATATAAATATATAGTACCTACAGACTTCATACATTGAGAATTGCGACAGAAAAGTAAGGGAAAAGGGAAAAATTCAGACAGCAGTTTTGCGATGCCTTGACTGGTTTAAGAGAATTTGTGACGCGCGAACCGCAAAATCAAGTGCATAGTATAGCTACCTTTCTTTCATATTCCTCTTTACTTTATTTATTTATTTCTTTTTAGCTTCACGTTCTCTCACCAACGTACTTTTATTTTTTTTTTTTTAAACTTCCTTGTGGAACTTATTTTATTGCAGCTACGAAATCCTCTTTGATAAAGAACTACTACGGCTCATTTTTCTTTGGAGTCTTCGATTCGCTTTTTTTTTTTTTTATATTTGTTCTCGATAATAATAAATATCTTCAACTAGAGGACATAAAAGCAATAACTCGTTAAGTCTGAGCAGAAGTTTTAAATATTTGTCATAGTGTCTGAGATAAACGAAATAATTATAAAAAAAAAAAATCTTGGCGTCGGTTGGCCCTGCGAAACAGCCCCAAAACGTCCCGCTGTATTCGAGCTCAAGGAGCTCGAAAATATTAGCGTGAATCTATTTTCGAGCTCTTCGAGCTTGAAAATCCTATTGCATGAAGTTGTTTTTTTGAGCTTTTCAAGCTCTAACAAGTTACGTTTTATGCTAAAGTTTAAAAATTTAAGAATCAAAAATCATTAATGAAGAACGGTTCTTCAATTTTAATTCCCGATTATGTTCAATGAAATAAATCTATTGAGAGAGAAATTTCTGTCAGAAAAAAACCGTTTTTCACCATTTCTTTCTCCAACGATATGGGTCGAAAGCATTATCTGATTGAGATGGTTGAGGCGGCGATCGATGCGTTTTATTAAGTTCTAGAGCTGATTAGATTTTAAAGTCGATCGTTCAAGTCGTTTCTGAGAAATAAATAAAAAACTTAAAAAAAAAAATTTTTTTTTTTATAATTCGCAAATATTTTCGAGTCTACTTGATCAAATGATCTGAAATTTTAAGGAAAGTTGATGGCCGACAAGCTCTTTTGATTGCCACCTTAACCATACAAATCGGTTCATTAGTTAAAAAGTTATAGACCGTTCACACACACACACCCACATCCATACAGACACTCGGACATCATTCTGAAAATAGTCAGAATAGCTTTCTAGGACCTCAAAACGTCGACATCTGACGAAAATTCTATTTTCGAAAATCGGGGTGAAAACAATAACTTCCCGAATTTTTTGAAAATCATCGATTTTCTTAGCGGGAAGTTAAAAAAAAGAAAAATAGGCGATTAAAAAATGTAAGAAAAATAATAGAGGTACAAATGTTATTGAAGAAGTTTATAATATGCAAAAAAAAAAAAATCCTTTTTGTTGATAAATAAATTATAACTGAAAGTTTAGTCGGTTATCTGTCGCCAGCAGGACTTTACATCGTACTAGGATATTAAATGTCTCTCATTGAAAATGAAAATCCGTGAAATACTGTCATAAGTGTGCCAAATAATGGACTTTCACATTTCATGATGAAAAGATAACAGCAAGCAAAAAAAAATATGGTTGGACGTTGATAGTATGGCGAGAATCCAATTGGCTAGCTTTTGAATGATATAAGTTCATTTTCTTGAAATATCTGAAACTTTTTAATTTTACTCTGATTACGTAATTGACACTATCAATGAAGATCTAAAAATATTGTTTCCATGATAATTGCAAAATACGAATAATTCCAATCAAATTAAAAAGCAATCGTTATTTTGTACAGATCAAGTGCTAACACGTTCTTTCTTAACCCTTTCTCGAAAGTGTGTATCGAAATGCATCGGAGTGAGCTCTACGGGGGTAGCGCTAATCAAAGTTCGTTGTTAAGAACGTGTGAACAACAGTTTAATCGTGTGAGTAACAGTTTAATCGTAGTAGTGCATGCATGCGCCCCCTTCTACTATTTTTTCTGCCCCTTCTCTTCTCAACAGGCTAGCGCTCTCTCGCTGTAAGACGAAGACGTACGATTCAAATTGAGAGAAGGGACTCAAGGTCAATCGGGAAAGGGTTAAATTTGAAATAGTGAAAATAGTCACTATTCATTATTTGCTACCCAGGTAAACAATAACTTAAATTCGACTTATTTGTCTCAAATTTAAGTCAATCAAGCCAAACCAAGTTTAATTTCATTTTCTACAAATTATTTCTTAAACATTTTTCGTTTAGTTATTTGCATTTAAACATCAATTTTTTTTTTTAAATCGTATTCTGATTTTGATTGATTGTAAAAATGAAAGTAGTAGATTTTTTTACCTAAATTTTTTTATCTATGCTTATCAAATCATTGAAAAAAATTAATGTACTTATTTAAGAGACAACCACAGATTGATATTATATACTTTCGCTAAAAATAATTGTTAAATAACGGGAACATTTTATCGAAGTGGAGTAAAATGTTGAATAAGTTGTTACATTCTGGGGTATCACCCCAGATTAATAAAAAATATAAATAATTTTTATTTAATTAATTTAACGTTCAAGTTTGACACTATCAGGATGTCTATAGACCCCAGGCGTGTCTTTCGGCGATTATTAGTGTTTATGATTTTTTTTAAATATTTAATTAGCGTTATATAATGAATGGTGCACCAAATTTAATAAATCTAGGTATGTTTTAATTGATAAAATTACGGGTTGAGTCAGTTAGTCATCAGATCGAGGTCCAGTGACTTGGATGTTCGTTGGCTGACTGCCTTCTCCTGACTCTTGATTTTACATGCAGTACAAATTAAAAATACATAAGACAATTATAAAATTAAATCTTACAACGTTGCATCTCAGGTTCCAGATGAAAACGTCGAGGCAGTCTTACTCTCATCCACGTAGAAAATTATCATATCTGCACGTATGAACTGCGTCGACGTTCTTAAAATGCTTATCAGCAATATATTCGTTGCAAACGAAGTTAAGTTTAATTTATTTCAATTATTATTAAATAAATTATGTTTATTTAATTAATTAATTTGAAGGGAACGTAACAAAGTGAACGTGAATTTTTTTCAATGATTTGATTATCATAGACAAAAGTCACTTAGGTAAAAAAATCTTTAATTATTATTTTTACAATCAATCAAAATCAGAATACGATTATTAACAAAAAATTGATGTTTTAATGCAAATAACTTCGGAGTGTATCGGAATTTCGAGAAAAGTTCAAGTATAAGTTGTAGGAAATGGAATTATCTACAAAAAAGGTCCCACGACATTTTGTTATAATTCGAATAGTTTCTCCAAAAAATTAAAATGACATCGAATATTATTGTACTTTGAACTTTAACTTGAAAAATTTATGAACGGGGGTGGTAAATTTATCAAACAATGTTAGGAGACCTTTTTTGTAGAGCGTTCAATTTCCTACAAAAGTGTATATTGGTCTATTCGATCTATTGATCTGTTAAGGAGTTAATAAATCTTTATTGATGCCCATACAATAGGGGTACATCAGCGGAACCCCGTTCCGCATACAAAACTCTCTTAGCCTATACCTTAACCTATATCTTAGCCTATACCTTACTACACTATAACTTAATCCTATCACAAATATCAAATTTTGACACTAACATAACCCATTCCTGGCGGTAAAAAGAAAATCCCCAGCAGGCAAAAGAAAAACTCGCTTTTTCTACGCTTGCACATATACCTTTATCCATCGCTCTCATTTCTAGAGTTTCGCTTCCACTTCACCAATTTAACCTTAACTTCGCCAACACTAATCTTTTTTCTACCTCTCCTCTCATACCTTCTATCATTTTTAACCAACCCTCCCCCTGTCCCTCCTCCCCCAAAACCTCATTCCTTACTTTCTGCCAACCCCTTTCCAACCCTAGCCCAGAGCATACCTCCCACACATGTTCCAAAGTCTCCTCATTCCACCCACATATTGCACATAACCTTTTATCCCTACTTTCCCAATATCTACCTTCTCTTAACTCGTCCTCTAACCTAAATATCGCTATTCTACTCCACCTTTCCTCACTCCATCCTTTTTTGAGATACCCTTGCACCCCGTTACCTCTTACGAATTTATAATCCCTGTTACTGCGTGACCCCAAGATCTTTTCCCACCTCTCATTCTCTTGCTTTTTCTTCTCCACCCCCACTACATGTTCTCCCCTTATCCGACCTTCCTCCCACCTCCTTTCTACCTCTTTTAACTCCTACCCTCTAGCCTTAAAGAAATCTTTTCTCTCAGCTTCCCACCCAATAAAACCTCGCCCCGCCTTAACCCTTTTCCTCATTTCCATTCTGCATCTCCATGCTAGCTTCCCCCCTTTCCCTTCCTCTAATCTTTTCTCATATCTCCAAGCCCTTGTCCCTGCCCATCCTTCCAGTAAATCCTATTGCAGCTCCTCCCTCACCATATACCCTACTACCCTTCTTGACAACCCAAGTACCCACCTCAGATATCTCTCCTGAATTTTCTCCATTTCGTCCCTTCCTTTCCAACCCTAAATTTCTACCACATAGCTAACTACCGACCATACTAATTTATCGAACAATCATATTCTTCTACCCCAATCCTTCCCGAAATTCCGTTTCCCTATACCCCAAAGCTGCCCCAGTATTTTTGCTCCTTTCCCAGCTCTTTCCCTTACATGCTCACTTTGATCCCCATTTGCCTTTACTACATACCCTAAGTAATCGTACCTATCCACTTCCTTAATCTTCTTACCCTGCCAGTTCCACCAAATCTTCCTTTTTCTCGCTCCTCCTACCCTACACCTCACTGTCTTCGTTTTATCCGTATTTACTTCTAACTCTTTCCTATTTACATACCTTTCTAACGTCTTTACCATCCCTTTTATTTCATCCTCATTCTTCGCTAACAACGCCACATTATCCGCATGCGCGAACGCATGAACTTTATCTCCCCCCGACAGTTCCGCCCCTTCCCATCGCCCTTTCTCTAACTCCTCCTCTAAATCCGCTAAAAACAACACAAACAGCAGTGGACTCAACGGACATCCCTGTCACACCCCCCTTTCCGTCCAAAATTATTTCCCTACTACATTCCCCACTCTGACCCTACCCCATGTTTCCTTAAGCACTTCCTCACACCTTCTTACGAATCCTTCTCTTACTCCTCTCTCACTTAATGCCTCTATTAGTTTCTCACGATCCACCGAATCAAACGTAGCTTTGAAATCTACGTACAAAACTAACATTTTCCCTTTCTTCTCAGCTATTTTCCTATTAATAAAATAGTTCAGTACGTAGATATAATCTATCGTTCCTCTCCCCTGCCTAAATCCCGCCCGACTCTCTGGTAACAACCTCTTATTCTCTA
Source organism: Microplitis mediator (assembly GCF_029852145.1). Lineage (NCBI taxonomy): Eukaryota > Metazoa > Arthropoda > Insecta > Hymenoptera > Braconidae > Microplitis > Microplitis mediator. The sequence goes on from NC_079970.1 coordinate 16,025,202, forward strand.
CTTCTACCTTTAGCCTGTTTTCCAAAATCCCCACGTACACTTTGTATGCGGTCTGCGTCAATGTAACCCCTCTGTAGTCCCCCACCTTATTCCCTTACCCATTTTTCAATATCGGTACCACTACCCCTTCCTTCCAATCTTCAAGCCATCCCTCTTCGTTCCATATCCTCTGACACATTTTTCACAACTCTATCATAAACCTTTCACCCCCATATTTTCAGACCTCATGTGGAATTCCATCTTCCCCCATCGCCTTATTATCTTTTAACCTTACCACTGTATCCCTAACCTCCTCTAGAGTAATGTTACCCTCTTCCTCCTTTTCATTCTCCCTCTCCCTTGCATCCACTACCCTAAATATCCTACTATCGACGCCTCCCAACAGACCTTTAAAATGAGCGCCCCAATCCTTCATTTTTATGTTCTTGTTCACTCCCTTCCTTTTCTTCCTTCGTTCATTCACCACCTTCCAAACTTGTCCTTCCGTTCTCACACTTTTTACCCACTCTTCCCATCTATATTTCTCCGCTTTCTTTTTCTCCTCACACAACCTTCCATACTTCTTTTTCTCTGTCAGATATACCTTTCTTTCTATTTCCTTCTTCCTAAACCTATGTAAGTACTTTCTCAGATTCCTTTTTTTCCTTCTACACTCTTCATCCCACCACCACGACTTTCCTTTCCCTCTAACCCTTACCTTCTCTGTTTCTTTGATAGCTATTCTTACTTTCTCTTTTAGCAGACCCCATTCCTCCTCCAGACTTCCTCCTGAACTACTCCAATTTCCGAGCTCTTTCTCAAATCTCTGTGCGTCCTCTCTTGTCCAGACTCCTCTTCCCAACCTTTCCCTTCTTTTCCCCCCTTTATCCTTCCACCCCCCTCAATTGACACTAAGTCTATCACTGAACACCCTCGCTCCCCTACAAACGTCCATTCCCCCTCTTCATCTCCTCTATAACACTCATTTACTATCACCCACTCCCTCTCATTTATGAACTTACAAAACTCTTTTGTTCCTTATTCAAACTACTATCTTCCGAGTTTCTAATCTTCTCCTTTTTCCCATTCTCCTCAATCGTTACACCCCCTTCCCCTCCTTTCCTGTTCTTAAGTTAAAATCTCCCCTATCACCACTTTTCTATTCTCATTGATTTCTTCCATCCATCTACTCGTTAACAGTTTTTTCCTCTCCAGATCTCCATTTACATACACCTCAACCACCCACCACTATTCATCCCCTAATTTTACCTCTCTTTCCATCTACCCCTCTACATCACACTTCCCTATTTGGCCTACTTCTATTTCCTCTCTCACCCCCACTACTATACCACCTTTCGTTTTCCCCTTACCTTTTGAGGCTACTGCTTCCTGAAATTTCCAATTAAATCCTCTCTTCCAACTCCCTTGTATTCCCTCCCAACCCTTTTGATCTACCCACGTGTCAATTAAGCTTGCGACATCCCAGCCTTTTAATCCTTCCCAGAAACCTTTATCTTTATTCTTTAACCCAGCCACATTCCAGAAACCTATCTTGTATTCCCTTTCGCCCTGCTTTTTCCCCACCTTTCCTTCTCCACTCCACCTTCTCCCTACTCTCTCATTTACCCCCCTTACTCGTTTCCTTTCTGAAATTTCCACTCCCGTTCCACTTTATTCCACACTCTTAGCCTCTTATTCACCCACATCTTCATGTACCCTGCTTTCACTCTATTTTCTTTCCCTCTTTCCGATAATTGCCTCCCCCATAATTACCTTTTTAACTCTCCTTTTCTCTGTTGTGAGGCCATCATCTATCCTGATTCTTTCCCCTTTCAGTTTACTCTTTGCTATTCTCACCTCCCTTTTCTTATCTAATCCCTCCATCTCAATTAACACCAACCCTTTCCCTTCCTTATCAACTGCTCCTATTTTCCTCATGCTCTTTTTGCCTCCTACCACTTCTATTTTCTCTCAGATCCTTTCAATTTGCCTCCCCCAATCCTCCCCTACTTCCATTCCTACCCCTTTCACAATAATATTTTTTCTCCTAGCTTCTCACTCGTTTCTTTCCAAACTCTGCTCTGTTTTTGTTATTCTCTTTTCAGTCTCTCTATCTAGGGTTTTATCCCCTCCCCCGCTACTTATTCCCTGTTCTTATCTAATCCTACCACCTCCAGTTTTTCTATTCTTTTTTCCAACCCTTCTAGCCTCTCATTCATCTCTCTTTTTTCCTCTTCCCACATCTTTCTCAATTCCGGCCTCTTCTTTTTTCCCTCAAACAATCCACCCTTTCACCCACCATTTCCACACTCCTCCTTTATCCTACAATCTATCTCCTCTAGCTTCCTCAGAATCCCCTCCATTTTCTCTTTATTTTCCGGAGACCTCACCAACTTCTTACTTCTTTTAAATACTCCTTTCTCCTCCAATTCTTTCGCTAGCTTTACCTCTCCTTCTAATTCTCTCTACTTCCTTTTTCCCCTTAACACTGCTTCCGTTAAGTCCCCTGCACTAGCTGCTCTGCCTAAACCTAATCTTTAAAATATAACTTTCCCGCCTTTTTCTCTTCCTTACCATCCGGCATACTCTCTTACCAACCCACAAAATCTAAATTTTCTACTGCGGACACTTTACCTACTCAGCCCCCAAATTCTAAATACGCACCTTCACCGCTACTCACATCTACCGCTTTCTACCTCTTCTACTCTTCTTACCTCCCTCCCCTCGTATCACCAAACTATATTCTAACCTTTACTCTGACACCTGCACCAAACCCTTAAATATCTCCCTGTCTACCACCCTACCCTCCCTTTTTCTATACTCCAGAAACCCTCTTACCTCTTCCCTGATAATCTAACTCATATACCCCACTGAACTCAATCCCCCATTACCCCAAAAAAACAAAAAACTGATCACCAACAACTAACACATCTGAACACAAAGTTACTGGAAACGGAAGTCAATCTGTTAAGGATTTAAAAATACTCAAAGCTTGAAAAAAAAATCGGTCTATCGGTTGACCCTGCAGGCCAGCCCTAAAACTTCCCGCTATTTTCAAGCTTCTTCAGCTCGAAAGCATTGCTGTGAATCCGTTTTCAAGCTTCTTCAGCTCGAAAGCATTGCTGTGAATCCGTTTTCGAGCTAAACGTTAAGATACTCCCGTTTTTCGAATATATGTGTTACGAAATTGAAATTTAGCGTAAACGTTTATTATGTCCTGTAGGTATCCTCCAAGGAATGGCTTTAATAGTTGACTCTTAAGAGGGTTTGTGGTGGCGTCAGACATGAATATACTCCTGTTTTTCAAATAAATACGTTACAGAGTTGAAATTCGGCATGAACGTTTATGGTCATTTAGGTATCCCTCATGAAATGGCTTTGATAAAATTGACTCCTAAGGGGGTTTGCGCTGTACGAGAATGAAATCCTGACTCATTATTACATCATAGTTGGCTCGAAATAATAATTTATATTTTTTTTTTTTTTATTTATCTAGAAAATGCAGAATTACAATCTGTCTATTGACAATGAATAATTGGGATGATAATAATTTATAGGTGGCGTTATTTTCAAGTCAAAAGACGACTCACTAGAAGCTGATGTCTGGCCATTATCTGTTATTTACAGATGGCGCTTTACGAGAATGAAATTCCGACTCATTATTACATCATAGTTGGCTCGGAATAATTATTTATAGATGGCATCGTTTCCAAGTCAAAAGATGACTCACTACAAGCTGGTTGCTGGCCATAATCTATTATTTCCAGATGGTACTGTATTGAAATAAAACGTTGGCCCATCATTACCTCACAGCTGTCTCAAAATTATTTATAGATAGCGTAGTTTCGAATTTAAAAGATGACTCACTGTAAACTCATAGCTGGCTACTATTTATTATTTACGGATAGTGATGTATAAAAAGAATTCGCTGACTTGTTACTGGTTCTTTACCAGATTATATTTTTTGTTCAATATAACCAATTTATAAACAGCTTAATAAGCATAAACTATATAAATACAATATATCAACCTAACCTCAAATAAGTATAGACGGTGCTACATAACAATATATTTGTAACTCACTAGTACATAACCGGGTACCCCTCGACTTCCGTGGTCTTGACGACGAGGCTTACGATGTCACAATTTGGACACCTATTGAACTTCATAAGTTCTTAGGGCGCCACTGTGAGTAAAATTGCACGATCTCTCAGTATCGTGTGCAAAGCAATCAAAGCAGAGAATAAAAGAAATCTCAAGAATGACTTCAAAAATCTCCTTACCGTGACTGGGTCACACAGCTGCAGAGTTAGGTTCTAAAATTAAATAAATTTAATCCCATAATGAGTGGTCGTCAGACTCAACATCATTAGTCGATTTGGTTAATTGATTTAATACACAGTATTTAGCAAAATGTATCCAAATTTATTTATAAAACTTATGTGTAACAGATATGTTCTTTAATTTGATATTCAATATTTTTAACAATAATAAATCTGTAAATTTCCTGACAATATTAACGTGTTTTTAAATTTAATTAGTTTTCAGTTTAATATAAATTTCTCAAATTATGATAACAATTATCACTTCCTTTATTCTAAATAATTTGCTGGCGAGGTAAAATATATTCTAAATCACACACACATACTCTGTCCACAACTATAATTTTTCAATGCCGAAAGTTCTGGGTTGACTTTCCAAACCTGAATTTTATTTTAATTATATTTATCCTAATGACTTTTATTTAAATAAAGTTTCCAGTGATGCGGTCGGTGAGACTCAGCACCAAGTTCACAATATTTAATAAGACGCTACCAACTAAATTTCAACACCTTCTAGAGAACGGTCTGTGGAACTCAGTATCTCTAAATGAATACCGGCTAAATTAAATTATTTCTTAATTCCAGAACTATATATGATTAATTAATTAACCAGTGGTCGTTAGAATCAACTGACTAATTAACAAATACGATGCTATCTAACAAAGACGACCCAGATACTTAAAGAAAATGGCGACCGAACGCTCTCGAACCCACGCCGTAAAATTTACTATTTCTTTTATAATTTACCCTGAATAACTTAATTATTAAATTTTCCCGATAACCGAAACTTTCTAATGAAATTTATAATGTAAACTTAAATTTCCCCTTTTTAACAATAAAACGGAACCGTTACCCGAGTAGAATTGGAACTCATAGGTGGCCAGCCCGTAGCTAACAGATTTAAGTCAAACCTCATCACTGCCTCATAGAATTGGCCAGTCATAACCTCACTATGTAACACCATCTTAGCCGATGGCTGACTGATCAGAACAAGCCAGTGGATAGGTTCAAACATATCCAATAGCTAGGTTAAAACAATGAGGTAGTGAGTGTGCGATTATAAATGGCTAATCGCTAACTCAGAAATATGAGCTAATGACAAGATATGAAAAATAGCTAGTAGCCAGCTAAAAAATATGAGTTTATCATGACTCGAAAACTATTAAAAAAAAACATTTTTTTTTTACACTGGCTTTACAATTTGTATTTAGATTAATTTTTTTATGAGTTTATCATCGAATTAACCGTGATGTCCAGTTGGGCGATGACGGGAGTTGAACCCGGATCCTTGAGATGATGAGTCTCGCCTGTTATCCACTAGGCTGCTACTGCTTGTTGGAATCGACTACAATTTGATGATCCATATATGTTTTATGTAGTGCTATCTGTAACTAATAGTGACTAGACAACTATAAGCTACTGGTGAGGTGAAATTTATTTTTTAAGCAACTCCATCTATAACTAATAAATACTGGACACCCATTAGATACTGGTGAGTTACATTTATATTTTTATGTCGCACCATCTGTAGCTAATAGCGGCTGGACAACCATGAGATGCTGATGAGTTACAATTATATGTTTATATCGCTCTATCTATAACTATTAGCGATGAAATAGCCATGAGATACTGGTAAGGTTAATTTTATTCTTCATACAGCTCCATCTGTAACTAATGCTAACTGAACAACCATGAGATGCTGATGAGTTACAGGTATATTTGTATGTAGTGCCACCTATAACTATAAGTGACGAGATAGCTATGAGATACTGATGAGTGACAGTTATAATTTTATCTAGCGCTATCTGTAACTATTATCGACGAGATATCCATGGAACGCTGATGAGTTACAGTTATAATTTTATGTAGTGCCATCTGTAAATATTAGCGACGAGATATTCATGGAATGCTGATGAGTTACAGTTATAATTTTATGTAGCGCTTTCTGTAACTATTAGCGACGAGATAACTATGAGATACTAATTAGGTAAATGTTATTTTTTGTACAGCTCTATCTGTAACTAATTTTTGATGGACAACCTTGAGACAATGGTGAGTTGCAAATATATTTTTATGTAGCGCCGTCTATACTTATTTGAGGTTAGGTTGTTTTTATATAATTTATGCTTATTAAGCTGATTATAAATTGGTTATATTGAACAAAAAATATAATCTGGTAAAGAACCAATAACAAGTCAGCCAACTATGATGTAATAATGAGTCGGAATTTCATTCTCGTAAAGCGCCATCTGTAAATAACAGATAATGGCCAGCCATCAGCTTCTAGTGAGTCGTCTTTTGACTTGAAAATAACGCCACCTATAAATTATTATTTCGAGCCAACTATGATGTAATAATGAGTCAGGATTTCATTCTCGTACAGCGCCATCTGTAAATAATAGATAATGGCCAGCTATTAGCTTATGGTGAGCTATTTTTTTATCTGAAAACAGCGACATCGATAACCAACTACTTTGAACCAGCTGTGAAGCAATGGTGAGTCAAGATTTGATTCTTGTACAGCGCCACCTGTAAATAATAAATATTGTTCACTCACGAGATATCGGTGAGCTAAAAATATTCTTGAAAAAAAAATTAGCCAACGGTGAGCTCGTTATTAGCTAAATCTGCTAGCTAGTAACGCTGAGCTAGTGACTGGCTCTAAACTCATCTTCGTTAGCCAGGATTCAACTCAGGTATATGTTACCACAATTTTCTGTTAAAACGTGGTTGACTCACCTCCGCCATTACATGTCCACTGAACGTTCTGCTGTTGTGTTTGACTCGTCGTCGTACTGATTAGCTTGTGACGTAGATCTTGTCTTTCTGAGTATAATGATATCTCAGCAACCAGGAGAATATAGAATTTATATACGCGGTCGTTAGACTCAGCATATTAATTATTTGGAAAACTGGCTTCCACTGCAGCCACAGCGTCAAAGACGTTATTTCAAAGATAATTTATTCGGGGTCAAAGAAAGTCGCACCAAGACGACGATGTTTAATACGTTAATATGAAAATGGGGTCTTTCGACTCACCATAAGCACCAACGTGATGTTAAGTCTCACTCTTATAAATACTTGTGTAATGTATGGCTGATCTTAAAAGTGACTGATCGCCAGCAGCACCAGGCAGTGAGTGTCGCAACTTGCAACTCTGAGTAGCTATGAAGTAGCGAAGTCCCCACTCTCGGATGACGTCAGTACTGTATACTTCTTTATAAAATTTATTGTCAACCTATAACAGGCAGAACTCGGGGTCCCTTATGGTACCCGTTTGTTACACGGTCAAAAGATTTTAACCAAACAATAACAGTCCCAGTATTTATTTATTTGACGGCGTGGGGGTAACGGTAATACGTGGGCCGAGAGCACAGTCGAATAAAAATTCAAACAAAATAATTAATTTAATTAAAAAAACCCTGTTACAAGTATCTCATGGTTTCCCAACAAAAATTTTTAACAAATAGAGCTGTACAAAAAATAACATTTACCGAATCAGTATCTCATAGTTATCTCGTCGCTAATAGTTACAGATAGCGCTACATAAAATTATAACTGTAACTCATCAGCATCGCATGGATATCTCGTCGCTAATATTTACAGATGGCGTGACATAAAAATATAAGTGTAACTCATCAGCATCTCATGGTTGTTCAGTTAGCATCAGTTACAGATGGAGCTGTATGAAGAATAAAATTCACCTTACCAGTATCTAATGGCTATTTTACCTCTGATAGTAATAGATAGAGCTATATAAAAATATAATTGTAACTCATCAGCGTCTCATGGTTGTCCAGCCGCTATTAGCTACAGATGGTGCGACATAAAAATATATGGATCATCAAATTGTAGTCGATTCCAACAAGCAGTAGCAGCCTAGTGGATAACAGGCGAGACTCATCATCTCAAGGATCCGGGTTCAACTCCCGTCACCGCCCAACTGGACATCACGGTTAATTCGATGATAAACTCATAAAAAAATTAATCTAAATACAAATTGTAAAGCCAGTGTAAAAAAAAAAAATGTTTTTTTAACTTCCCGCTAAGAAAATCGATGATTTTCGAAAAATTGGGAAGTTATTGTTTTCACCCCGATTTGCGAAAATCGAAATTTCATCAGATGTCGACGTTTTGAGGTTCTAGGAAGCTATTCTGACTATTTTCAGAATGATGTCCGAGTGTCTGTATGTATGTGTGTGTGTGTGTGTGTGTGTGTGTGTGTGTGTGTGTGTGTGTGTGTGTGTGTGTGTGTGTGTGTGTGTGTGTGTGTGTGTGTGTGTGTGTGTGTGTGTATGTATGTGTGTGACCGGCTTATAACTTTTTAACTAATGAACCGATTTGGATGGTTAAGGGGTTAGGGGTACTCAGGGGTATGAAAAAATGATGATTTTCAATAATTTTTTTTTTGTAGTTAATTACTTTATTTGACAAAAATAAAAACATAGCTTTATTAGAACACGTTTCGATTTGACTTCACGAAAATTTCAAAAAAAAAAATTAATAATTCAAAAAGTTATCGCTGTTTTTGTAGAGCCCGTTCCTCCCGAAGTCCTTTGCGGTGATCATCATAAGTCCTTGGAGATTCATCTAAAATCAATCGGACAAGAAAAATTAGTTTTATTAATAGATAATCTTGTGCCTGATCGAAGCTTTTTTTTTTTTTTTCGAAATTAACAAAATGGCGGCCTCAGGAAATTTTTTTCAAATTTTCGAGAAAAAAACCGACAGTTTATTGTTAAAAAAAAATCGAAATTTTTGAAAAAAAAAAAAATCCTTCGATCAGGCACGAGTTTTTAATGTATTTCAAAAGTACAATAAATTTTATTGAAATCTACCGAGCAGTTTTTAAGTTACAGTGATCACCAGTTCAGAAAACATAGTTTTGAGAAAAACGCATTTAAAGTTTTGCTATGGATTTATGTCGAATTATAAGAATTATTTAATAACTTACACTGAGTCATCTATTCCTGGACCATATAATAGCTCTTCAGCCGACATAGCAGCTTCCAAAATATCGATTTGCTGGTGCCTACGTTGCAATCGACCTTCTCGGGTGTTATCATTAGCGCGCTTATCTGCTACTTTGATACGTGCAGCATCCATTCTTTCTGCATACCGATGAGAATTAGGCCCACAATTAAGTCCTAGTGTATTCATCAAGACTAATAATGAATTTATACCCTCATTAAATATACACATAGCAACGTATGCAGCTATTTGTACGATAGTAAAACTAGTATTTACCGTTTTTGGACATATTTTCCATACTAGTTGGTTAAAGCTTTCATTATTATTCTGATTGAATCCACCTACACATCTTGAAAGTAAATTTTCATTACTAAGATCTTCGTATATAGGCTTGATAGCTTTTAAAACATCAGAAGGTAAAGGAGAATAATCGTGAGAAAAGGTATCAAGCTCTCCTCTTGCTTCAGCGCGCTGGTAAGAGCACCAAGATTCTTCGCCTTTTGGACACATATCATGATTCGGTTTTTCATCACTCGAGCCGTAGTGATAAAAGGTTGCCATTATAGCAGATTTCATATTTTCAATAGAATCACAATGCCGGCGTATTGCTAAACCATAGTACACAGTTAGTTTGTCTATTAATTTTCCTGTGAGCTTACCTCGACCACCAAGACCTTTTTGTTTACTCTTCAGCGTACGTAATCGACTCCCCATCCGCTTTTGGACATGCCCTATACATTCCTTTTTATTTACAGTTGTATTTTCGTAAGGATCTGATTTTATAATTCCTGAATAGGTCTTGGAGTCACCATCACCAATATAGTTGGCATACTTAACTCCATATTTAGTTTCAGAATACGAAAACATTTCGACCATCGCATCCACCTCCATTTTCCCAGAAGACCCTTGATGATTAGCAGAACACACATCTTCATGCGATTGATACCATTCCTCGAACTCAACAGTATTTGTTTTTTTTTTCCAATACTCACATAGCTTACAATATGCACTTTTAATGTTTATGTCAAGAATCTTTCCAGTAAAATAGCCAATTATAGAAGAAACTCCAAATGACGATGTATATCCCCGTTTTTGCCAGGTTCCATCTCCCGATACAGTTAGATGATTTATATCTTCATTTTCAGTTGTTGGCATTGCTTGCTTTTCTTCATTCACAGCTTTCGTCATGAAGGTTTCTGCGACGGCTTTACTACAATTCAAAATCTGTTTCAGTAAAATTGTATGCGTAGATTTATCTAAAAAAGACGGCATGTCCATCAGGCCGCAAAACTTGCACAATCCTTCGTATCCTATTCCTAGTATTCTCATTACAAAAATGAAACGTCTGTTTATTTCATAAGAATGCCCAACGAAAGAACAGGAAGGAATATATTCATTTCCACAGTTATTACATGCAACTACAATTTTGAATCCCAGCCCACGTGTACTTGCTGTTTGAAACACTACATTTCCATCACATTTTTTACATTTTATAAGAGCAGAAATTGCAGTGAATACCTGAATAAAATTTATTATTCGAAATTCAGTACTGCTGTCTTCAGGTACATCATCTTCAGTGTTTTGTTTTAATTTTTTAGAAGATGTACTCTGAATACTTTCATCACGTTCGGCTGTTTTCGGATTAAAAACATTCTTTCTTTTGACTGAACGCGACTTATTAATTTTTTCAGAACTCCGAAGTTCTCTTGAAACCTTTCTAGAATCACGTCCCATGGTTAATAATTTAATTCACTTGAGAAATAATTTATCACAAAACTATCGACTGATCAGTGCAACGACTACAGGTATACTGGCAACCAAAAATTATTTTTCAGTTCTTGTACTACCTACAAATTGTGAATATATATATATATATATATATATATATATATATATATATATATATATATATATATAATTATAAATACATTAAAATGGGGAGATATTCATGACAATGAAACCCGAAAGGTCGGTTGCTTGCAGCTGTTTCTAGCTACCTGCACTCGAATGCCACGTAGCACCCGAGCGTCCTTTGGTCATTGTTAAATAACTCGAAAAGAATTTGTCGGATTCACTTCAAATTTTCACACAATATTTTTAAAATATTATACTTTAAGAAAATGCAAAAAAAAAAAAATCGATTTTTTGAAAATTCTGACTACCCCTAACCCCTTAAGGCGGCAATCGAAAGAGCTTGTTGGCCATCAACTTTTCTAAAAAATTTCAGATCATTTGATCAAGTAGATTCGAAAATATTGGCGGATTACGGAAAAAAAAATTTTTTTTTTTTTTAGTTTTTTATTGATTTCTTAGAAACGACTCGAACGATCGACTTCAAAATCTAATCAGCTTTAGAACTCAATAAAACGCGTCGATTGCCACCTCAACCATCAAAATCGGTTAATTCGTTCGCGAGATATCGTGGGAGAAGGAAATGCTAAAAAATGGTTTTTTACAAAACAATGACATACAAAAGTATTTGCGAGCTCGAAGAGCGGGAAGTTTTGGGGCTGGCCCGCAGGGTCAACCGACGCCCAGATTTTTTTAATAGTTTTCGAGTCATGATAAACTCATATTTTTTAGCTAGCTACTAGCTATTTTTCATATCTTTTCATTAGCTCATATTTCTGAGTTAGCGATTAGCTATTTATAATTGCACACTCACTACTTCATTGTTTTAACCTAACTATTGGATATGTTTGAATCTATCCACTGGCTTGTTCTGATCAGTCAGCCATCGGCTAAGATGGCGTTACATAGTGAGGTTATGACTGGCCAATTCTATTAGGTAGTGATAAGGTTTGATTTAAATCAGTTAGCTACGGGCTGGCCACCTATGAGTTTCAATTCTACTCGGGTACATATCAATCTGTTAGGATAAACGTGATTTCTTTACTTATAAACTAAATCTTAAAATACATCTAATAAAAGTAACAATTAATATATAAAATATAAAATAACTTTTTCAATAGTAATAAAGTATTGTTAAGTAAATTGATAAGTGTGGTGTAAATTTCCCCGGAAGCTGCTGTACTCCGGTTCTGGTTTTGGCAATATGCAACAACGAGGATTGTCGGTGAGTGAATAAGATTCACTACATTCAATAAGACACTGGTTTCCTTTCTCTCTCGAAGTCTGTCGATTTTAAGACCTTTATCTTTACATTTGTTTATTACCTAGAATTTCATAAACTTTTACCCGTAAATTTTACTCCAATTATAATTTCAATAAATTAAATTTTTCAAGGGACACTTATAATTATACATGGGGAATTTTGGATAAATAAAATCTACTTATAGGATAAAACCCGAATTTACTTTTTTCTTTATTTTATTTCTCCAACCCCGTAGAATTAAGTTTTCTTTCCAGCCACGTGTCCGGTCAGCGATGGAGGAATCGTGCGTACCCAGAGTGCATGCCAGCAACCATAATTTATAAATTTATAATATAACAAGTTAAATTGATAGTTCACTAAATTATTAGTTAAATAAAATAAACAATTAAATAAATTAAATTAACAGTTATTAAGTGACAAAGATTCGTGATTGATGGACGCGAGCCAGTCAAGGACCTATACATGATAGTTTATCATGTATTCAAAAGTTTCATTTAGATAAAAAAAGACGCTTGTGAAAATTAGAGCTCTTAATATTAACATAAGAGGTTCCTCATCGACAAGAACTTTTTTAACTACCCGCTAGGAAAATCGACGATTTTCGAAAAATTCGGGAAGTTATTGTTTTCACCCCGATTTACAAAAATCGAAATTACATCAGATGTCGGCGTTTTGATGTCCTAGGAAGCTGTTCTGACTATTTTCAGAATGATGTCCGAGTGTATGTGTGTGTGTGTATGTATGTGTGTGTGTGTGTGTGTGTGTGTGTGTGTGTGTGTGTGTGTGTGTGTGTGTGTGTGTGTGTGTGTGTGTGTGTGTGTGTGTGTGTGTGTGTGTAAACTCTTTGTAACTTTTTAACTAATGAACCAATTTAGATGGTTAAGGTGGCAATAGAAATAGCTTGATGGCCGTCAACTTTCCTGAAATTTCAGATCATTTGATTAAGTAGACTCGAAAATATCGGCAAATTACGAAAAAAAAAAATTTTTTTTTTTTAGTTTTTTAGTGATTTCTCAGAAACGACTTGAACGATCGACTTTAAAGCTAATCAGCTCTAGAATTTGATAAAACGCGTCGATTGCCGCCTTAACCATCTCAATTGGTTAATTAGTTCGAGAGATATCGTTGGAGAAAGAAATGGTGAAAAACGGATTTGTCCAAATATCTCCGAAACGGCTCAACGGATCGATTTCAAATTTGAATCAGCTTTAAAATTCGAGAAAACGCGCCGCTTGCCTCCTCAAACGTCAAAATCGGTTCATTAGTTCAAAAGATATTGGCGCTGAGAAGTTAAAGAAATAACATTCAATGTTATTTTTTCCGGATAAATCTAAATATAATGTACTAAATGTGTCTGAAATCATACCAAATTTTTCTGTTTATAGTTTCTTGCGATCATCATTTAATGTCATCTAACTTGTTCTTTAGTTTAAATCATGTTATCAGCAAAAAATTGAGAAAACCCAGTTTTTAATATGTTTCTCGGATATTTCATATATTATTGCTCTGACCTAAGTCAAAACTCACTCAAATCTTGATTTTGATCACTGACATTGATTTCTGCCTCGATACATTTATTTCATTGAACATAATCGAGAATACAAATGTAAAAACCGCTTCTTCATTAACAATTGTCGATTCTTGACTTGTCAAACTTTAGCAAAAATCGCAACTTGGTAGAGCTTGAAAAGCTCATTAAAAATAATCGCAGGTAATAGCATTTTCAAGCTCGAAGAGCTCGAAAATATATTTAGAGTAATGTTTGAGTTCGAAAACAGCGGAAAGTTTTGGGGCTGGCCCGCAGGGTCAACCGACGCCCAGATTTTTTTGTAGAGCATTTAATTACCTACAAAAATACGCCTGCCAATTATTCCTATGACGCATCTTTAGCTACTGATAAAAATTAGAAGACGGAAAAAAAATTTTTTCCATGTTATTCTTATGGAAAATAGAAAAGTGCGATAAAGAACCTCTTAATGTTAATATTAAGAGCTCTAATTTTCACGAGCGTCTTTTTTCATCTATATAAAACTTTTGAACCTGTTTCCGAGAAAAAAAAAATAAATTTGTTATTTTTTGGATTACCCTAATTTATATACTCAAATAGGTTTTAAACATACGATATCAATTCTTTGTTTACTTTTAAACTGAATTACTCTGATAAATCTATGTTAGAAAAAACAAAAATAATTGCATTTCAATCAAAATATTAAGAACTTTCCCTTTTATCCAAGATCTTATTAGAAAGACGGGTATATTTTAAACTCAAAAAAAAAAAATAATAATAATTAGTTTCATATAGCTTATTATGATTGCAGAGTAAGTCATAGGTCGAAACCATAGTTATAGAAATAATTTTAATCATGAAAAAAAAAATCATCACCTAACTTTAATTTACGCCCAGCGAAGCGGGCGGGTAACCGCTAGTATATATATATATTAGACATTGCGATTCACGAATCAATATTGATATTCATATTTATTGTTTTTACTGACAGATTGTCCGAGAGAGATTTTTTTTTTTGAGTTAAAAATTATTAAGGTCGAAAATTAAAATCTTCGCAGTCAATTTAAAATTTTGAATACATCTCTTTTTTGACTGTAAAATATGCGATTGAGGTATGCACTTCTTTCCAACTTGTTGTACTTTATTATGTTCATGATATTTTTCCAACCATTCAACTAAAATCTACTCAGGTATCAAATTCAATCGTTTAAGTAGTTTACCAATTATTCAAAAAATAAATAATAAAAAAAATTTTCAATTTAAATAAATTTGTTTATTGAATATTTCATAAAATTATTTTTCAACGGATCTTAAATTTTCACAAAACGAAAAAAACACTAGTTTACGGTTGACGGTAATTTCCAAATAAATTAACTGACTTGCTCGGCTGTTCGGCATTTCAAAGGTTCATTAAGACTTAGATTGGATTAAGTTTGGGATTGATCGAAAAGAAGTTTATGAATTACTTAAAGAGAACAAACAAAACCTTTTCTCAATTTATCGTAAAAAAGCACGCCTTTCATTGATAAAAAAAGGACACCAATAAATAAAGATATCATTCCTAATACTGTAATTGGTCCATTTCATAGATATCGTAGAAGTTTTATTCTTCATGATAATTAGATACCATACTTCTAGTGATACAGATAGCTATACTTTTTACGAGTCATTAGACAATCCAACCGAAATGATTAATAATCATCAGTCATAAGTTACAATAACGGAAAATCCAGACAATATATAAGTACGATGTTTTTATTGATGTACACATGCGCAGCTTATATTGGATTTTTTGTACTTTTCCTCGAATAAGAGACGTATTTTCTTACTACTCGATCTAAGAACTATTGTATGGAACTGAGTCACAATGGGAATTCTAAACTCGTGTGGTGGTAACACTCACCTACAGTTTCGTGAGCCAATCCCTACTCCTTGAAAACTCATTCTTATTCGATAATACAACACATTATTATTATTATCAAATTGTTAAATACATTGTTTCAAATTTATAACTTCACAAACCAAATAACCAATTCATACACGGAAAAAACTAAGTGTAATAAATAAAATTCAATGTCTAATAATTCAAATATACTCAGTAATTAATTCAAACGATAATATCGTTATTTCAATATTTAATCAATAATAACCATCAATTAAATGGTATAATATATAGTCTAGTTGGATAAAATTACCAATTCTAACTGTAGGAAGACAAGCTGCATGTCAAAAAATTTAAGCTCGAAAAATTAGCATCGAATGCTTTAATATCTGTCGTTTAATAAATAAGAAATTAAAGTCTCAAATAGTAAAAATTTTTAATATACTGAAAAATATGTACAGTAGAAATATTATTTTCTGATTTTATGATTTAGTATCAGAGGATATAGGGCAGGCCTTTCCAAGCTCACTTCGACCAGAGTGTTTTTATTTCCTGAGATGGTAGTAGTGTTTGGCCCAAAAGAGGTATGGGCTCGTGGTGGCTGTGGTTAGATACTACGCGCGATGAGGATTTTCGATTATATCTCCGGTTAATGTCCACCCTTAGTCGTCACTTGATTATATTTTTCGACTAGGAGCGTCTGGGCGAGGGTAGGGATGCCCCGCAACGCGTGTATGCCCAAGAAGACGCGGAAACGGCCTCTCGTAAAACAGAGGTAGACTTCGGTTCCGTTAAAATGCTTAATTAATCTAGATTAGTAAAAATTTAATAGCAGTCTCAGTAGCAGTTTCATTCTAAAATAGATTTTTTACTAAATTTATTTCGAACTCACTCCCGATTTCTTACGGTGTAGCATTTATTCAATTTTTATACTAATTAATACTGGTATTTTAACACCGCAGAATTACACCGCCTAAATTGTTGTAGATCTATTTTAACACCGCTTTTTTACAGTATAACAACATGACAGGAATGTTCCCAGAACATTATTTTTCATGTTGCACTACTTAGTTATTTTTTTCCGTGTAGGATATACAAATTCAATATGGGAATAAAGCATTAGAAGCACAGTCGAACTGTAATTGTTCAATTGATTCCATAGCGTAGTGGTAAATCGTCGGTCTCTCACGCATTTAGTGTGTTAGGTGTTAGGTTCGAATCCTCCGTAGAGTAGTAGTGAAAATCAAACTCTCCGAGAGAAAAGCGAGAATGTAGATATGATATTAATTTGTTAATGCAGCATGAATATAATAACCTTGTACTTCACTTAGATTGAGAATTAAAAAAAAATCAGTTTGTTAATTTTATCATTGTTGAAATAATTAAAGTTTAAATAATTAAATCAATGAAGTAGCTAAAACCATAAATTCATAATAGTCGTTACTATATTTATATTGTGATGATAATTTTATCGAATTGGGCTGCTGACTATGGAAATATGATTGTCGTAATAATTTTCTTCTGGACATGCTGAATAAGAAATAGTTCAATTGGCTACTGAATACTCACCTTCATTGTTCTTTTCTGTCACTGTTAACTAATATCATATCAGTTAACGAAACTGTAGTCGATAGTGGAGGTCACATTCAACTATTTTTTTCTACTTCAGAGAACCATTTTTTTCTCTCAGTGTGTACTATTAGAAACAGCAAAATTTATATTTTAGAAATGAATCTGTATTACTTATTGACTCTGAAATTTTTATAAATAGAAATAGTAAAATTCAAAGTTTAAGTTTGAGTATTCTCTATAGTCACGATCATATTGAACAATGTATATAGCTCGAATCATAAGGTGATCATAATACTCTTCCGTACTTTATAATTCAAAATCAAACTGGTGAAAACAAATTTATTATTATTTTACAAATTTTTAACTTTGACGGGAGTTAAAAAAATATCAAACTGATCTGTATGTCATTCAGTTATGTATTCAGACTTCTACTGGTAATACTTGCACGCTCACGAATTCTGTCCTATGCTGTTTAGCTGAGCAAACATTTCTTCGTTTCCTTCCAGATTTATTCTCATGACTATGGTGAGTAGTAGTAAAACAGCATTATGAGTTCCGCACGTCTTGAGAATTGAAAACGATCCTAGCACGTGTCTTCAATTTAAATTAGGCTATAGAATTATTCTTCTAACGTCTATGGTGTTTGATTGACCTTTGATTACTATTCCGTTAACTCTTTGGCTAATTTACATTTGACTTTAATTGGCCCATAAAAATTTGTCATATCTTATTCGGTTTTTTTTTTTAAACTTATTTCGACAAATAGTTAAAGAGATAATAATAGTTTTATTTATTTTTTAATATAAATGAAAATTTAAGTATGAATTAAATATAAAATTATAAAAAGTTATCCTTCAAAATTTTTCCTCTTGAATGAGACACATTTGCTGTATTAAGATAGAACAAATAATGCATTATTCAAATCCCTCATCTGACATTTAAGTCTACAATAGCATGCACTTTTTTTTTTTTTTTTTTTTTTTTTCAACCTATACACCTTCTTTATCTCTTTGATCTGATGACTGAGCTTTAAAAATTTCAAGAAGTTCGAATTAAATAAACTTTGCTCAAAATACTTTTGTTTTCATTCATTCATTTAAAAGATTTTCTTATTTATGTAATCGATGATTCTCAATCAAGTAAATCCTTTTTATTTCCGGTCAATTAATCCAACAACTTTGCTGATGCATAATTATCAACTACTTGAGAAAAGTTTTCTACACTTTTTATTTCTTTAATAAGAAAACTGTTAATTTTGCATTGTAAATCAGGCACAAGTAAGAAAAGTAAAAAAAAATTAATCTATTCATCGTATATTTACTTAATTAATAAAATTAATCGTTATAATAAAAATTGTGAATAAATCTTTCACGATTTTCTTTTTTTAAATTCTAGATTTCTGAACGGATAAATGTGTAAAAGCTTGAGATATGATTTTAGGTATAAGTTAATAAAAAATAAATATGCATTTTCTTACAGTTCTGAGAAGGAAATAAAGAAGTAAAGAAAAAAAGAGAAACCAATGAAGAAGGAAAATGAATCTGAAGGCGCCAAGGCGGTGTCTGAAGTCGTATCTTGTGTGCACGAAGGGTGTGCGTCGAAAATCAAAAAGCTTGGAATAAAGTTCTAAATGCATTTTCTTATTTGATTTTTTATTTTCGTTTTCTCTGTATTTCATTTCTCTGCCATTAAATAACATTTGATATTGGCTACGAATTCATTACTGATACTTGTATTGTTATGTCAATAGAATCAAGTTAATTTATTATTATTTATTTAATTAGTGATAAAGTATCAATAAAAATTCCATTACAATAATGTGATAAAAATATCTTTAAACACATTTACAAAATTAATCACTATGTTATTGCGTATTTTACAAATTATTTTATTTTAAGTTTCTAATTGGCATAATGTTGCCAAAAATGGTACTTCCACACTATATTTCTTTCGAAAGAAATTAAAAGAAACCCAAACAAATTATTAGTTGGTTGGCATTGAAATTTCAAAATTAATTTTTAAAAATATATCGACTTTTATTCGTCTCCAGTGTTGCACTACGCAGCCGTGTTAAAAAATTTGCCCTCAATCGCAGCTCATAGAAATTTTTTAACATCTCGTTTTGCTGGATGAACAAAGTCTCATCGAGGCTGTCGTTTTTTTCAACTAGGGTATATTGAGACCTTCGACAAATTTTTAAATACAATAAAATAGATTCACTTAGTGACTTAATCGACGAGTTGATTTAACTCTTAACCCTTCAGTATTCTAGTGAAACGATTTAGTATCATTACTCTCACGATGAGAAAAACTCTCATGCCTTTTGCTCATGCGAGCGCATGCTTATAGCCCCTTTAATTTGAAAAGTCCAAAACAAGATAAATTTCTTTTTATAAAAAATATTATCTTATTTAAAAATAAAATTTGGTTTTAACTTATTTACATTAAATTAGTATAAATTAATTAAATTAGTTAAATAATATAAATTAACTTATTTTCATAGTTATTTATGCAAACTATAAATGACTAGATTGAGGTTAACTCCATAACAGCTGTTTAGACTCCATATCAGAAAATATATCACAGAGTTAATAAAATTGGTTTTATTTTTCTATGGTTTACGAAATTTTCTATGGAAAACGATTAAAATAATAATATTGCCATCTGAAATAATATTGTTTTCGGCAGATAGAAAAAAAATAACGTAGTCATTCCACTTGAAATTTAAAAGAAAATTAAAGTTATTAATGAGCGTGAGAGAAAATCTCATAGCGAGAGTGCTGAAGGGTTAATATTTAACCCTTTCCCGAAAGTGTGTATCGAAGTGTATCGGTGTGAGCTCTACGGGAGTAGCGCCAATCAAAGTTCGTTGTTGAGGCTGTGTGAGTAACGGTTTAATCGTGTGAGTAACAGTTTAATCGTAGTAGTGCATGCATGCGCCCCCTTCTACTATTTTTTCTGCCCCTTCTCTTCTCAACAGGCTAGCGCTCTCTCGCTTTAGGACAAAGACGTACGATTCAAATTGAGAGTAGGGACTCAAGGCCAACCGGGAAAGGGTTAACATATAATATTTTAACATATAACATAATATTTAGTAAGAAATACTAATGCAAATCAATGAGTATATTAGTTTTACTATCTATTACTAAATGTATAGTGAAAATCATAAAATAGTAACTAATACTATATGTTTATCTAAAAAATTGCTGTCTTATTACTTTTATTAATAATTCATTTGTATTCCTTATTAATCGAACAGATAATTTTATAATGAAAATATTAAATTATTCCTAAACATTTTGTAATACATTTCATTTCACTCCTTAACGATTGTTACTCTGCAAAAATATAAAAATTAGCTAAAAATATGCTATAATTACTCTATAGTATACAAAAATTACAATCTGTTTAAAAATTTTTGTAAGTCAGATGAATAGCGTAGTATTAAGTATTATACAGCAACTAAAAATTACTAAACAGTTTGAGATTTTTCCAAAGCAGATCGATAAAATTAAAAGTTGGTAAGGATAGAGTATACGAATATGTATTACAAGTTCAGTTATCTTTGTTCAAAGGAAAAATCGGGCCGAAAGACTAAGGAAAGGACCCGCCTGGGCGCTCTGTGTTCGAATCTCGGTCAAAACATGTGATTTTTTAAAAATAAAAATGACCATAAAAACCAATACAGCTGACATAAATAATAATAATAATAATCAAAATAATAGCAATAGTAAAAATAAAAGGTGAGAAACTAATGAAAATTTTATTTTATTTATTTCCATTCTAATACAGTAAAATTTGATTAAGATATATTCAAGTTTACTAATACAGTTTATGTTTATTTCCATATTCAAATAATAAAAATAAACCAATATAAATAAATATTAATCTCTGATGATAGTAAAAATTACACAATTTCGAATGCGTTTTAAGTTTACAATATGAATTTAGTAATTTTAACTCACATTTTTAAGTCAAGTTTCCTAAATTTTTTTCTCCGTGTATATAGTCACGTAGTACTAAAGTCTAACCAATTGATTCCGACCATATTCGAGGTGCATTATGAGACAGACAATGTTTGTACATACAAACTGGTGTGTATATATGTGCATGTAGATGTGTGTGTGCATATGTGTGTGTGTGAGTGTGAATGTATGTATATTTTCTGTAAATGGTTTTTCAGATTTGTATTTAATTAAATTTTATTACCGACCTAACCAATAATTCATATAATTCAAAAACTAACTCACGGATTTATTTTTAAATCCATTTCAACTCAGGTATTGTTCGTGATAATGAACTATCGTAAGTTTTATTGTAATTAGTTATTACTTTACATAATACGATCAAGCAATTTCTTAATTTTTAGATCGAACTATAGATAAAATATTTTTGAGTTCGATTCAAATTAACTTATTCAATAACAACATTATAGTAGTTTTTTATTAAATATTTTTTGTATTATATTAATAGAAATGTTGAAATTGTTTTTGAGACAGAGAAAAATTAATGCTAGATTTGTTTTTCTTAAGTGATATTATTTTGATGGAATATCAATTTTCTCTCATGTTTTGATTCTGTCAGTTTCGAAGCTTCAAGACTGCAATTCATATGTATGAGTGTGTCGGTCTCCTGTCAGTTACACCTTCTAGCTGCACGCGATTCTCTACACAACGTTTATAATATCCGGTACTTTAGCAATATGTTAAGATACAATTACTAATTGATTGTTCACATGAAAGTTAACATTATTGCAGCATGTAGCGTTTACAGTAGCTTCCGCACGAATTCACCGAATTTAATGGTCAAGACAATTTTTTCTAAACTTTATGTTTTCTATACCGTTTCTCCACACAAAAATAATTGCAGAGTAAACAGAAAATAATAAGTGTACAGTGGATGTTTTTTTTTTTATGTATATTAATTCTTTATATAGGTTTACTTATATTATAAAAAAGGATAATGAATTAAGTCTAAGTCAAATAATGAGTGAACTAGCACTATAAATTTCGATAGGAAAATTTCTCCGTGTAAGAACCAGAATATTCAATCTATTCATTGATGTAGGCATAATTATATTTTCCAATGTTTATAAGCCCTGCTCTACTGCTATTTTAGAATAGGATACATTAATGTGCATTTAAGTAATGTAATTTTTTGTTTTATTTCTTTTCAATGATTTTGATGTACAATATCTCACTTAAATTGTACTTTTAAGGAGGTTCGACCGAATCTAATATAAAAAGAATTTTCCAACTTTAAGATTTGAAACTTAATATACATGTAAAAAAGTACTTTATCTATGCATTCTCAAAATTTAAATATGATTCACCCGAATCGAAATTTAGAGCCTACATAGGCCTCTCTAGCCCGAAATAGATCCGATTGAGAGCCCTGTAGTCCTTTAGCTCCGACTTTGAACCCAGAGGTCCGAACGTTCACTGAGAGGTCCAATTTTGAACCTTCAAGTCCGATAATGTTAGTTCCGTAATAAATTTCGATTCATTATAATTAAATTATTTATGATGATATAAAAAATTAAAGATTTTTTAAAATTAACTGTAAGCATTATTTTTTTCACACGCAACGAAATTTATTAATGACAATAGTTAGATAAGCAGATGGTTAATTGAATTGTAAACTATTTTAATAGAGAAAATTGTAGTTTTATTCATTTACCTGATAAAAATAAAATTGCATTTATTAACAAAATTTTAATCACTCTGCGTACATATTATAATTTACTCACGTTCTTTACTGTTTATAGGAACTGCTACAAAATATTGATTATCAATTTTTGTATAAAAACATGGTGTAATAAGTGATTCAACTGAGATAGCTCTTACATGATCAGTTTCAGTGCATTTTTGTAAGAATGATCTACTGTCATATAAGAAATGATCCCCATTATCCCTTATAGGAAGAAACAATAGGCCCTTGCTTGGCCGAGGCTTGGCGCAAGACTTATTAACTTTGGGGAAAGCTTGAAATCCAAGCTTGGCCCAAATCTGTCTAAGCATCGAAATGATAACACCCAGCCAAGCTTGAGTGACAGTGTTGTGCCAAGACTGCATCTAAGTATTGGCCCAATATCGAGAGCCAGTATTGCGCCAAGACTGTTGCTAAATAAGTACCTATGCTTATTAAAAATAAATTTAAAAAAAAAAAAAAAATTAGTAGACATGTCCGTGATGGTAACATATGGAAATAAATTTGTACACAGAGAAATCAGGTGGATCGATGAAAGTAATTTTTTTTTTGCATTTGCTGGGTCTCGAACCTGGTCCTTCATGACTGCTAGGCAAGCATCTTATCCACTAAGCTGTTACGCTGTTCACAGAAGCCAGGGGTTTTTAGGTACCATTTGTTATTTAGACTGGTAAACCAAGGCTCGTCACTTGAACGTTGGTCGGATCTCGGACCAACCTTGGGAGGCCGAGCCTCGGTAGCCCAGTATTGTGCCAAGACTGGCCCCGTTGTCAATATTTTTTTTCCTACAAGGGAAGTAGTTCGGTGCTCGCCACTAGATCGCGCCTACCTCTTGTAGTGTCCCTGGTAAGGAACTTATTTCAGAATTATTATATTCTCAACTGAAAACATTTATGAGACGGGTTACCCGCTGAAAATTAACAGAGTGACGATAACCCTTTTTTGATAGTAATATAGGGGTATCCTGTATTACACTATGATATTAATACTTCCTCGAACATTTTTTGTCATAGTACAAAAAAAGGTATATGTCAAGGAAAGAAATTATTTTACTTAATATTTTGTAGTTTTCAATAATTTGTTTTGTTGGTGGATTATAAAATCCGTCGTTAAAACAACCAAATATATGATTGGCAATGGGCAATCAAACCATTGTGTTGTCATAACTAAAATTTAACTGTCAGAAAAAAATTTTTTTCTCAGTGTGGAAACAGACTCTATTTTGTGCCTCCAAGTCCGAAATAGATCCGACTTTAGAAGGTTCAAAATGGGCTCTAAATTTTGACTCGGGATATTACGCGCCGTTTCCAAGGACAGCGTCCACAATTCTACACCGATCTTAATGAAACTTAGTACACTTATTAGTCCTTCGGCTGATGAGGAGAGCCCGTATACATTTTGTTGGCACCGGCTAAATCCAACTGTTTCTTACATACTTTGGGCCAAAAATCACAAAAATCGGGTCCATTTTGTTCAAAAGTGGTGCAAATAAATTCTTAATGACAATTTAAATGTGTAAATCGAAATCACTTCCGAATCGCTGGTATGTTGGGGCAGCGTACAGGAACAAAATGTTCAGAATGAAAAAATACACAAAAAAGGTATCATAGTGTTTTTTCGTATCTCAAATATTTCGCAAGATATGACGAAAAAACGAGCCACGCGCTCGGACCTCTCGCACAAGCGGCTGCCTATGCGCATTTAATAAAATTTTGCTATTGCACTTGTTCTCCTACTTTTTATTGGTAAATTCATGAAACTGTTTGGATTAATATTATTTCTGTGTAACGCTTATAAAATCCCAACTTCTTAATTCCAGTTGGTATATTTAATTTTGTTTCATTGACAGTGTATAAATAATATGACATTGCAATAATAACAAGAATAATATTAATTATGATAATAATGTGATGGTAACCATAATGTAGCTATTTCACATATAACAATAATTTTATTCGATACAATGTTTTTTTTATCATATATTTTGTGGATAGTTCGTCCACGGATATCTAAGCATTACTTCATTTATTCGGAATAACTCATAATATTATTTATCAAATGTTTCAAAAAAATTTTCCAATCTTAGAAGTCAGAAAACTGCGTAAAATGCCATTACAAACGTCAAAGTCGGTTCATTATTTCCAAAGATGTAACTGATATAAATTTAAAAAAATTTGTAAACCGGCTGACCCTGCCGACCAGCCCCGAAACTTCCCGCTGTTTTCGAACTCAAACAGCTGGAAAACACTTTTGTCAAAATACTTATTCGTGCTCGACGAGCTCGGCAATATATTTGTATTTTGAGCTCTTCAAGTTTCAATAAGCAGTTTTTAAAGCTTTGTTTACGATTTTGCTGAATGAAATCAATGAATTCAGTAAAAATCCATAAATGTGATTTAAATAGAGTTCGATGAGTTTTGGATCAGATCAGAGAGTTAATAAATAAAATATTCGAGAAAAGTGTAAAAAACATTGATTTTTCTTACATTTTTTGGACAATATCACTTAAACTAACGACACGATTGCAATAAAATCTGTAGTGACCACAAGAGACTTTAAAATGGTAGACTTGGTTCAATTTTAGGTACATTGGATAAATTATGTAGTGAGCTATCCTGGGAAAATGATGACAGTTGTTATTCTTAAAATATTTCATCGCCGGCATTTTTTAAACTGATAGACCGATTTTGACGTTTGAGGTGGCATTCGGCGTAGTTTTTCAGTTTCTGACGCTGAAAATTTTTTGGAAATAATCAATCAAACCTTTTTCATTTTATTCAGAAAAAACACGTTTCCGAAAATTTTTCGTTAACGATATCTCTTGAACGAATAAATTAATTTCCATGGTTGAGGTGGCATTCAACGCGGCTTATAAAGTTTTAGAGCTGGTTAGATTTTGGAATCAATCCATGGAGTAAGTCAGAAGTTATACAAAAAGAACGTTTTTAAAAAAAATTATACTTTTGAAATATTTCTGAACGTACCGAACCGATTATGCTTAATTTCTGAGAATTTTGGAACTAATGAGCTGCTTCAAACGTTACCTCAAAAAGCTAAATCGGTTAATCCGTTCAAAAGATATAGAATATTTACATACAGACGTACGTACGTACACACATACATACATTCGGACATCCTCTTGAAAATAGTCAGAATAGATTCCTAGGAACTCGAAACCTCAAGATCTGTTAAAAACTCGGTTTTGGAAAATCGAACTGAAGCCAATAACCCTTTTTTTTTTTTAATTTTCAATTTTCTTAACGGGAAGTTAAAAAATCGTGATTTACTTAATTATTATTATTATTTTTTGTTATAGTGTAATACTTAAATTTTCGCAATGGAATGTATCCGGAAGCTGAAAGATTTTTTTATCCGTTTTATAATACTTTTCGAATTATATACATATTATGTTCTTGAATTTATGTCTAAAAATTATTGATTGAATAACAGTGTGACCTTTCTTATTAATGAATACATGAAAGAAAGAAACAATAGATTCATATAAAAAAATATAATTTAATTAAAAAATGATAGTTATTGAAGAAATCAATGTGTGCTAAATACAATGAAAGGTTTCTTTTGTAGTCAGTTTTACCCTCGAAGTTATTCATAATGTAATATGTGTGTAGCCGCCACATTTGAAGGTAATATGTAAATTTTTAAATTGAAATATTTATATCTCAACTAAGTGAAAATGTAGTAATTTTTTTTTTTAAATAAAGTGAATCTTTTGTATAGATATTATTGTAATCTTTTTTCGTTTTGATTGTACAGTTTTAGACTATCAATTTGAAGATGAAAGAAACATTAGATTATCAAATAGAAGAAGATGATAACTGTTCGTGACTTTAAAAAACTTTAAGCAATTAAGTTAAAATAGTTCTATCAAATTTTTTTGCGCTATCGCTATGATTATTTTTTACTATTATTATTTTTTATTAGTATAATTTATAACACTAATCAAAGTGTTGAGGCCTTTATTAATGATATAACACACCGATCCTTATTTCTCATCATTCAAAATTACTGAAAAATCCTGTATCGATGTCATTTTATCTCATATTTGTTTCTTCAACAATAATTTTTCAAACTTTATACTTTTTGCTCTTATACATGAGTCTAATCGTTGACTTTTGTATTTGATCCCTTAGTTTAGCCACCCTTGATGCTGGTGATACTGTGGAAGAGACATAGTGGCGCCAGACTCCGGATATATGTGTACACAATGTATAGAATGAAATAGAAAACAGGTCAGTAGATGACAGATAAAAAGATATAGGGAAACAACTTTTGGTACAGTAAAGAAATGAGTGTGTGCTTGACTTAAACTAACTAAGTAAAATATTAAAGAAAATGTTTCGTAAGAGGATGGAAAAATTCATGGTTACTCTTTTCATTATACTTTTACATTATTACATTCTCAATTATGATATTCATCGTAATCTTCACACGAATAGTAAATATTTTCTAGTTTTATATGTGTAGATCAAATATTTTATGTTGAACTTTTTTAAGATATTCTATGAACAAAAAAACTTTTCTCTTTCATTAAGTTATGATGTATTAGTTGAGTTCATCGTATTCTAATTCGTAGGATTACTCTTTCAGTTCTTTGTTTTTGATTTTCTTTTTTTTTTAATTTTCTTTTTTTTATTTGACCCAACGAATCAGAAAAAAACCGTGTGATGTCGTGGGACACCAGATAGGAACGAAGTTCCTTATTATAAAAATATTAATTTCAAGTTCTATTCGAGTTATAAAGGAAGTAATTATTCGGGTATACATTATTTATTCCAAAATTACATAAACAGACGGAGGGACCCAAGAATAACAGCCTTTTGCACCCGCGATGCCAGAAACTCAACTTGCGCTGAACAAGATGGTATTCTGGCCAGTGCAGCTACAAACGACTGATTCATCCCTCCTAGGACGCCAACGATGAGAACGACAAGTTTGACACGGTAGCCTGGGTAAAGTTTGCCCATCCCATAACATGATATAGCTCAACTAGTAGAGCACTCGGCGCGATACTGACGTGGTCTGGGTTCGATTCCCAGTTCGAGCTATCTATATTTTTCTCAATTTATCTATAAATTGTCTTATTGAGAAGGTTATTTGCATGTTTGCATGTTTAGGTTTCCACTATATTTAAATGGTGGGAACCCAGAGTTATTATTATTATTATTATTTTTTTTTTGTTTAATGCTCAGAGGGTTATCCCCGGTAGTCCGACTCTACTGAGGGCCTCACCTGAGCGCCAAATCGTTGCTGCTGCGATGCTCCATCAACAAGATGATCAGCATGCGCAGCAGGCCAAGTTTCGTTGCCTTAGGAGACGGAGGGACCCAAGAATAACAGCCTTTTGCACCCGCGATGCCAGAAACTCAACTTGCGCTGAACAAGATGGTATTCTGGCCAGTGCAGCTACAAACGACTGATTCATCCCTTCTAGGACGCCAACAATGAGTACGACAAGTTTGACACGGTAACCTGGGTGGAGTTTGCCAATTTCGAACAGGAGATACTGATATATCTCGTGTTTGTGCTCCTCTTTAACCGTGATGTTATACTCAGCAGGTGCTGAGAACTCGATGACATAAATGTCTCGTTATTATTATTATTATTATTATTATATTTTTTAATTGAGTGCGTAAAAGTCATCGTAAATACAAATGATATGTTCACAAGTACGCCATGTATTTGAGTAGATAATTTCCTCCAAATACGTGTGGCCTTTCAGCCAAAGTCGGAGCGTGTTTCGCCGTATTTAAAGTCATAAATAATTTAGACGTTAATGATCATGAACTCTACTAGGTTAATAATAATAAAATTTTTTTTCAATTAAATTTATTTGTTTCGTCGATGTATGGGCCAGCTCTGGCAACGAAGCTTGGGCCAGGTCTTGCAACGAATTATGGGCCAGATCTGGCAACCAAGCTATAACCGAGACCCCCCGTCTAGGGTGTGACCTCCTGTCCAGGAAGCCAAGATTAGATTCAGTTGATAAAATCAACTGTTTTGTGACTAGCTCTTCTACAGGGCGGGGAATACCCGATCCTGGTCACAAGGAATATTTAGAAATCCTGAGAGTATAGGAGGCTTATAAAATAAGAGGCTTGTATAGGTGATATATATATAAAATAAATGACAATTTTTATTTAACCAATTTACCCAGACAACAGACCCCACTTTACAATAATTAATTAAGTAAAACCGTGACAATAATTAACAACACAAGCTAGTGAGAGTGAAGTTGATCTCGATAATTTACTGACGCCAAAATGGCGGGTACAAAACACTGACTCGACTTTATAATTTTATCTGAATTTACTTTATAATTTTTAATTACAATATTATTTAATTTTCACTCTCGACTTTAATAAAAACTTCCAATTTACTTTATGCTCTCCAACTGAGAGTAATTATTTATAATAAATTTAATTTATATAATCCAAATGATAATATTAATCTTACCAGAGTAAGAATTAATTTATATAAAACTTTATTACTGGAAAACACCTACGTCTCGTGATTTTGCTTGGCACGTTTGGCGTCTAAATCAGCCCAGGACCACATCTCCAGGTTTCCTTTTGTGATAAATAAAATTCGGATTTCCCAATGAACTCCAACCAAACCAAAACTCCACTCCAACAAACTCCACAGGTCTTCCTGGACTCCAAAATGACTTCCTTCAGTTGTCGGATAGACGTAAACTGCTTCCCCAAGATTAATTGAAAGATATCGAGTAGAAATTATAACGTGATGATACTGGTAATAATAGTAAGCGATGTGAGCTGTACTGCTGTTTACTCAGAA
Source organism: Microplitis mediator (assembly GCF_029852145.1). Taxonomy (NCBI): domain Eukaryota; kingdom Metazoa; phylum Arthropoda; class Insecta; order Hymenoptera; family Braconidae; genus Microplitis; species Microplitis mediator. The sequence goes on from NC_079970.1 coordinate 16,055,075, forward strand.
TTGTCCATTCTGCCCCTCGGTGACTCGGTTACTACCTCGTACTCCAGACAAGCGCATGCGTCCTGCAACTTTGCCTCGTAGCAATTTCCAATTGGTGTAAGAAGATGTCAATTTATCCCTCGTTGTCCAGTTACCGTAGGCAGCCACCAGGTTCTAGTTATCTCCCGAGCATAATGTTGTAATAATAACCAAACCTCGGTTACAAAGCATAGGCCAGGTCTCTCAACCAGACTTGGCCCGAGATTATCATTCCAGACTTCTACTAAGGCTGAGCCACGACTGGCTTACAAGCTTGGCCCAGGATTCTACAGAGTTGGCCCAAGCCTGGGCCAATCTTTGGTCCGTCATACTTTTCTCCATAGATATTTCTTCTGAATTTCGGTAGAACGACTTTTTAACTTCCTGCTACGAAAATCGATGATTTTCAAAAAATCAGGAAGTTATGTTTTTACCCCGATTTTCAAAAATCGAGTTTTCATCAGATGTCGACGTTTTGAGGTTCTAAGAAGCTATTCTGACTATTTTCAGGATGATTCCCGAGTTTCTGTATGTATGTGTGTGAACGGTCTATAACTTTTTGTAAACCTTGGACTTTGAAAAATTGTTACAACTTGATGTCAGGATGTTTTTATTTTTTGAAAACTGATATAATTTAATTTGCTGCTAAATTTATATTCTAGTGTATGGAGAGTTGTAGTATGGGTGAAGTCAACCACCTTGCAATTTGTTAAGTGAAAAATGAAGGATAAAATGTAGACAACTTATTGATATGCAGACATTAACTGAGAGAAGCACTTTACCTTGCGATAGATTCTGTGCTCGATGGAGAGTAAAAGTGAAAAATAAGTTACTGATTTGTCAGTTAGTACGATAAGGTTCACTGTACTACGTTATAATACACGAAATAAAGTAAGTAAAGATTACCTTGAGGAAAGAAAGCTAGAACCACTCGTTTTATACAATACTTTTTTTCTTTTGATTGAGAAATAAAGATTTCTATTACATAATAAGCAGTAAAAAGTGTTATAATAAATTATAAATTCATAATCATTTGTAATTTTAACTTACGTCGAAAGCAAAAATTATCGTATTTCACTAATAATTAATTCATAAAAATCAATTTAATGATGAAAATAAGAAAATGATAAGTATTTCGGAAATCTAAAATTGGACACCCGTAACGCTCGTATTATATTTTTAATAATCAATTTAATTTTATTAATTATCGAAGCATGTATTCCTTATGAATAAGCAAAAAATATTCATCACTTCATCAACTAACGTGGACAATGTTATTTCGCATTATTTGTCTTATCATTAGCTGTATCTACCAGTCTTGGCCCAAAGATACATAATACCTGGTAACCATAGGTCTGGCTGAACCTGGGTTATCCAGTTCTCGACTAGAAATTTCGGTAAGGCTTGCCACAAAATCAGTTTGACCCGAACTAAGCCTGCCTAACTAAGGCAAGCCTAATTCGTATCTTATCAGATCTTCATGAGGCAAAACGTACATTGGCATGCCGAAAAAATTCAAGATTTAATTGTGATCACGAAACTCTGTGGCATTTCCGAAGTACGGCATACTATTGGAATTTCGGGACTTGTAGGTAGGTAGGACAGCAATGATAACCTAAGGCTTGCCGATGGTTGGTATGCCAAAGTCAGACGAAACTAGGAAAGTCTGTAGCAAGGCCGTACTAAGGCCTAACATTGGAATTCCTGACTGGTAGGTAGCGATGGTAACCTAAGGTTTGCCAAAGTTAGGTATGTCAAATTTGCCTATCATTAGGAAAGTCTTCGTCATTGCCTAAGTTAGGTATATTTTTAGAATTCCTAGCTGGTTCCTAATGATATTGAAATAACATAAATGAACTTAGGAGCCACAATCGGTAGTGTAGCGTATTAGTTAAAGCGTTGGTCTTTTGTGCGTATTGTCCCGGGTTTGAATCACACAATAGCCGTTTTTTGATAAGTTTCGCGCTTTCTTTGAATTAAAAATTTCTAATTCAAATGGAAATTAATATTGCATTAAATTAGCACATCTGATGATAACTGCCCTGCAAAAATAATTTTAAACGATTAAAAAAAAAGTTTTTTTATTAATTTGGTTAAATAAAATTATATGATTATTACAGCCATACATGACCATATATTGCCTATTTCGATGTATATTTTTTTTTCACAGATAGATTACAGTTTTTCGGGGCGACTTCGGTTTCTGATTATATGCCGAATTTGGCTTTCCTAATTATGCAGAGTTTCGGACGTGCGTCATTTTTGTGATGCGAGCCTTATGCGGTTGCCTCATTTGGCGCGAACTCGGTTTAAGCTACCAACAGCAAGTATGGCTTCCAAACCGCTGCCTAAGAAGAAAGCCAAACTAGGCAGGGCCTCGCAGCTACGTTACTTTCGGGATCTAGGCCTAGTTTGGTTGCCTCATTTGGCACAAGCCTGGAATTTGGCATGCCTTATTCGGGCCTAATCACTGCCTACTTAAAATTTCTAGTCGGGTTCTGCCCAAAGTTAGCTAATCATAGGAATGGCCAAGGTTGAGTCCCCAGTTATGGCTCAAGTATGAGCCAATAGAAATAAGTCCAAGCTGAGTTTCAAGTTTTCAGTTTTTTCGAGAGATATCGTGTTCACATCTGTACAGACCAATTGGCGCCCATAAAAACAATTTTTCAATTAACTGTTGTTTAATAATAGTCTAAATAAAAAAACTTATAACTATGTCGAAATTGTTTATTGGAATGCTCCATTGCCATTAACGTACTTTTTTTTACTGTATGTGCAATATTAAGTACTATTACCTCGCCGCTTCACATTCAAGGTGTAAAAAAAAAATAATACATAACAACAAAATCTTGTAATTTTAAATTGAATATGTAATAATAACAAGAGTGGACTTTTGAATAAAACTAATTTATTGTTTAACACGACACGATGTTATTTGCATGCAACATGAAGAAAATATATGAAAAAAAAAGAGTCAAGTAGAAAAGCACTAGTCAATAAATCAAATGGAAAGCAGGGAAGTTAAGTTTTATAGTAAAATTCTTCAAGAAGATACGTTCGTACTCATTTGAATACGACAGCAGTTAGTCGTGTTTATGCTACATAATATCCAGACAAATGATTACAAAGTATATTACATTCTTCATTGTTATACACTAGAACTCTTGCAATTTATTATTTATGTAAACAAAGTATGAGATTTAATATTTATAAATAAATATGGCACTATTATCAAATAAATATGTTCACCAAAATCCCTCTAAAATTTTTTATTAGTTAAATTTTTAGGAACAAATTGAGTCCTCAGAAATTTATTTTTCATATTTGATATACAAGTAACACGGACGCCTTGAGTTGATTTAGGCAATTGTTTATAAAAATTTCGAAACCTTGAACCGGCCTTTCGATTTTGTTTTAAAATAATTTAATTACAAATTTCACAATTCATAATGGAATATGAATTTCATATTAATAAAACTTGAGCCAAATAATAACAAGATAAAATTAAGTGTTTAAAACTACGTATCTTAATTGAAATTTCCTATGTCAGGATTATTTTCATCGCGGAAAAAAAGTAAGTTTAATTTTAAAAAGGAATTGAAAAAAATTCATTTTTTTAAGAGAAGCTTATTTTGCTTAACGACTAAAGTAAAGTAAAATAAGGTAAAAACAATTAAAGAGTTCAATTCCTTTTATAAGGTGCTTATTTTTTGTCTTACCCATTGAATCGTTTCATGGCTTGACTTGGTCGTTAGCGAATATTTACTTTGGCATATTATTTGTTTTCAATTCCGAAAGGGTGCTATTTTGCCCCAAACTTTGAATTTTTTTTACGATTGAGTTAAATTGCTTTCGAATACTTATTTAAGGATTCAAGAAATTAAAACTGTTGAAAAGAACATTATTAAAAATTTTTTCTTAGTGGGCTACCCCCCCCCCCCCTCTTCTATTCCGCAATTATTTTTATATTTTTTCAGAAATTATTAAAAAAATATTCTGATTAATAAAATTAATTACTTTAATTTTTGTACTTGTTTGGTAATAAAAAAGAAAGATTGTAAGATTGATAAATAAAAAAATGTTTTATTATTAAATAAAATAAATGTACTTAAACGAATGAATTTTCTGCCTAGTTTGCGACATAAGAATAACCTCTTCTCTTGAGATATATATTGGATGATGTAACTAGTCGTTCAACAATCCCTTTTGAGATATTACTTCTTTTTTCTTTTCTCGATTTCTCTATTCAGTACATTCTCTACTCGCACGGTTGACGTCCTAGTACTCTTTTAGGCGCCACGTCGGCTGCCTCTCAACAACATCCCTACCACCTATCGACTAGACTACAGTCACTAGAGGTCGATACTCTATGCTCATCTTCCCGCCGATGTCGTGCTTGAACATCACCAACTTTCGTTCTCTCTGTTCTACACTTTTTTTTCTGTTTTTTTTTTTTTTTTTTACTTCCCGCGGGTACGCCGAAACTTTTTCTGACAAATATCATGGGATTTGTTATCGTATTGTCTTTTATTTGACTGCTGATATAGGAAATAATGCTGGTGATTTGCTATTTCTTTAGAACACTTTGCAAAATTGACAAATATTTATCATATATTCTATCTTGTTTTTTTTTTTTTTTTTTTTTTTTTTTCTAATAAAATAAACTTTCTAATTTCATTAATCACGCAATTAGTAACTCTTTAGATTTTTTGTTTTATCAATACGTTGAAATAATTATTTTAATTTTAATTGAAAAATAAAAATATGTAACTCACTAAAAGTTTGAAAAAGTACATCTTGATGCAGTATCTGCGTTATGTATTGATCCAGGTGCCGGATAATAAATATATCATTTCTGTAACATAAATTTGTAATTATGAATTAGAAAATTATAAATAAGTTGTTGATATATCAAACTGAAATAAAATGAGGAATAGCTATCGAATTAAGATTTACCTAAGATTTATTTTAGTTGATTTAAAATGTCTTTATATTCAGACACGTAAATATTTTTTTTTTTTCAATTTTTGATACTCATGCAACAACATAAATTTTCATTTCAATATATATATAAAATTAATTTTTTAATAAAACTGAATGATGGTGCGAATTAAATTTGATGAAAAAAAAACTAATTATATTGATTACTCGATGAAAATAAATAAATAAATAAATAAAAGAATAAAAGTCGTCGAAATAAACAAAATAATATAAAATGTAAATATTCAAGTTTTCGGTGTAAATAAACAAAACGTTAACAATTATTTACTCGCTGACAGTTGCATGGTATATATGTAGATATATGAGTGAACCAACAAACGCATTGAACATGCCGGTTTACAAATGCATGCAAGTAATACTTGTTAACTCAAAGTTTACTATATATTGTTCTCTTCTCTAACAACTTTTCGGCCAAATGAATTGTTTGGCCCAATTTTCTTAGATTACGTTTAGTGCTAATACACATACGGAATTCAACTATTAGGGTAACAAGTAATTAATTCATTATCCCGTCTTTAGTTGTAGTTTCAAAAACAAATAATTATATATGAACAGATATATATCTTATATATATTATAAAAGAGGTGTTTGTGCCTATAGTACGATTTGCAGCCAAAAATAAACATCGCGTACCAATAGTATTTGTATGTGGTAGTAGTCATGAGTCTCCCATGCTGCAAGGGGGTAGTTGCGAGTTGATAATTATAAGGATGTAAAAGATATGGGGGTTGAAAGAAAGTGAACTTTGAAAATGTGTCTATTATTGATTAAGAATGTTCTAGATTATTCTTGAAATTTCAAGAATAATCTAGACATTTCGGAAATAATCTTGAAGTCTCAGTTCTAAAATATAAATTAATTTTCTGAATTATTCGGAAATACGTTCTAATTAATCTAAAACGTTCTGGATTGTTTTAAAAATTTAGAGACACATCTGGAATGCTCCACGTCCGATTAAGTAGATTGAAATCACTTGAAATTAATTCTAATTAGTCAAGACTATTCTTGATAGTTGCAAATATTTGGATAGTATAAATAATAACAGCGATAATAGTGGTGACAATAATGAACACGGTGATGAACAAGTTGAAGTGAATTTAAAAATTATTATTATTATTATTATTATTATTATTATTATTATTATTATTGATATTATTATCATTATTATGAGTATGATTATAAAAACAAAGTTATTATTATTAATTATATTTAAAATATTATATAATTTTGAATGAATTACTTTCTTGTAAATAATAAACAATAAAAACCAAGAAATTTTAAATATTAATTATTATTAAGTAACCTCAAAATCACATCAAATAAGAGATAAATTTATTATATCATTGATCCGCTATCTTTTAGACATCAGAAAAATTTTATCTTTCTGATACCTTTTCGAAGAGATCTAAAAGATGTCAGTAGGAAGCGCATTAGATATTTTTCTGATATCTTTATGTTATCTTGAAGATGAGTCTCAAAGTTATCAGATCCAAAAAATGTTATCTTTATGAGATCTTTACCCATACAAAGTTGCCGTTAATAGAAAAAATGCCGTAGGTTGGCCGATGTCTGACTGCCATCGCTCGGCCAAGCATTGACAATTCGTAATGGCCCAAACCTGGTTAATTACCAGCGGCCATTAAATTTTTAATCAAGAAAGCGTAGTCGAATCGAAATTAATAATTTTTCAACAACGGTTATTTACAACTAACAATTAATATATTTTTTAGTTCGTTATCATTTGCAATCAACAACTGCAATTTTATAACTTTACTTATAAAAATTAATTTGATTGATAAATAAGTATAGTAAATTTTTAAAGTAAATGTCATTTTAGTAGGTTCATTTAGTAGGTTCATCCAGTAGCTACCATCAGACCCAGTAATCAGAAGGACGGCAGTTCACGCCCACATTCCAGCAGAATTTTCACCGAGTTTTTTTCACATCATTTACCTTACTTAAATAGTTTAAACGTTAATGATTACAAACTCTATTAATTTAATAATAATACATTTTTTTTTTAATTAAATTTATTTGCTTGCTTGGCCGATTGCTGGCTGCCGTTAATCGGCCGATAGACGAGCGCCATGAATGGGCTGAGGTTATCATTCTGGCTATAAGCCGTTTATCGGCCAATAAAAATTGCCATTGCTGAGCCATTAATCGACATTCTTGGCCTAGTAATGGCCCAATATAGGACCGGTTTCCAAACTTTGTATGGGTATGATAATTTTTTGCCGACCGGGATTGTATCATCACTGTGAATGATTGATCATGTCGATGGTGTAAATAATAACAGAATTTCCTGAATTCAGACAAATAAACCAACCATAAGAATTTACATGTGATTTACTTCTGTATAATTAAACTGAGTACTTTTTTAATAACAATTATAACTAATTGTTTGTTACATGATTATACTTTATTTTAAATTTAGTTTGTCATTCAATTTTCGTATTATATTTGATATACAAAATTTCTATTACATCAGCATGACTACCCGGGTCGAAAAATTAGATCTGTTTTAAAATAAATGATAAATTCAAATATTTTTTCTTTAATTCAAGTTTATAAATCGTATTTATTTTATATAGGAATTTAATCTGTTTTTGTCCGTACTAGTCATCATCCAGGCCAATATCAGACTTATTTTCGTTTGATATTTAGTCGGTTTTAAATCGGGTTTAGACTAAAAACAGACTTTTTTATTATAATTATTGCTCTGTGTTCAATTGTTTTTAAGGACAAAAACAGGACTTTTTATAAATGTAATTAATAATAATAATAATAATAATAATAATAATAATAATAATAATAATAATCTAGATTTATAAATTTATTTTAATTTTCTTGGTATTTGAAATATGCTAATGCGCTTCCGTAATGCACAAAAATTTTGATGTTTTCTAATGCCAAAATATTTTAGATTTTATCCAGTAAATAAGAGAAAATTCTTGACATTTCAAGAGTTGTTTAATCACTTTTATTCAATGATATAAATATTCAATGAAGACAACTAAAAAATTAAGCTGTCAAATTTTCATCAACTGCCGACATTTTTAAACAAAAGACAGTAAATAAATAGTAAACAAAACATAATCAATTCTGTAACTAAATATGTTTTTTATAAATATTGCCATAAATAAAAATTGTATAAGTTCAAGAATTAATCTAGTTTTGTCTGCCCGTAACGCAATTGTTTTTTAAAACAACAGGTCGAAAACAGCTTTAAATTTTTGTAAAAGATCAAAAACAGATCAAATAGTCCAATTAGACTAAAATCAAATCAAATTTTTTGATCTGGGTAGATCAAAAACAGATTAAATATTTTATAGAAGTTCAATAACAGACCAAGTAGTCCAAATACAGTACAGTTCGACTAAAATCAGATCAACTTTTTCGACCCGGGTATTTTTCTTAAATTTGAAATAGTGAAAATAGTGACTGCTCATTATTTACTAGTGAAAAGTATGTCAATAATTCGAATAGTAGTACACATGAGAAAAGATTTTCTTGACTTACGAAAATTGTTTTTGCTCCAAAAAATTTTTGCTTGCCTTTAGAAAAGTTTTTTTTTAACTTCCCGCGAAGAAAATTAAAAATTTTCAAAAATTCGAGAAGTTATTGGATTTGATCCAATTTTCGAAAACAAATTTCTATCAGATCTTGACGTTTTGAGGCTCTAGGAAGCTATTCTGACTAATTTCACGATGATGTCCGAGTGTATGTATGTGTGTACGTACGTCCATACGTACGTATGTAAACATCTGTAACTTTTGAACGGATGAACCGATTGTAATCGTTAAGGTGTCATTCAGCGCGGCTTGTTAATATCTAGAAGCTGTGAAAAATTGAGCTTGATCGGTAGGGTGCGTTCGAAGATAATCCAAAAATAAAATCTTTCTAAAATGTTATTTTTTTGATAACTTTTAATTTGCTGGTTGGATTGATTCTAAAATCTAATCAGCTCTAAAACTTTGTATGCCGAATCAAATGCTACCTCAACCATCAAAATCGGTTCATTCGTTCAAGAGAAACCTTTAACGAAAGAATTAGAAAAAAAATTGTTTTTTTAGTTTTTTTGAAATTCACGATGGCCTACTGCTAAATATATGCAATGTCTTCATTGATCTTGGCAATACAGTCGTCTATATCCCGTGGGTAATACGACAAATAGATCTGCAGATCATTCGCATACAGCAGTCTCTTACAACAATGAATACAAGAGCCAATATCATTGATGAAGAGTGAAAATAGCAGAGGTCCAAGGATTGAACCTAGTGGAACACTAATATTAGTACGAGTCCAGCCGGTAAGTTCAGCACCAGCGTGCTTCACAGCTTGCTCTCTACCAGAGACACAGGACATAATCCAGCAGGCGGCAGACGAAGAAAATCCAATTGTTATGAGCTTGCGTATTAGCAGTGTAGGGTCAACTGAGCCAAAGGCCTTGAAATAATCGAAAAGTACCAGAACGGTAACCATACGCTTATCCATATTGTATCTCACGTCATTGAGCAGTTTTAGCAAGGCTGTTTGAGTGCTATGTTCAGAGCGGAAGCCGCAATGAAGTGGATCAAGTAGATTATGGTCATCAAGTTATTGTATATCTGGTTAAAGACAACCCTTTCCAATACCTTACCCAAAATAGGTAGCAAAGCAATCAGCCGATAGTCATTAGGTGTTGAAGGTGTCGAGACCTTGTTGATTGGCACTATTATAGCCCTTTTCCAAGCGTCAGGAAAAGTATTGCCTCTTAAAGACGCATTGAAGATACACGTTATGTGATCCAGGACCGTAGGTAAGATAGCCAACAACATCTTCCTAGATATTCCATCGGCTCCAACTGCATCAGTGCTTACAGAGGTTAAGATTTTACGAACTTCATCTGCATTAGTCTCTTTAAATTGTAGCTCAGGTTGCAAGCCTGATTTGGTTGCTGGTTCTGTAAAGTGATGTACTGTAGATGACTGGGATATGGCCGCGAAAGTCATATTAAGTACAGTGGGATCAACGGTGAAGGGCTTAGGACTAGTGTCCTTGAGCAAGCCAAGCTTCCGCAGCTCCAACCACATTGCACTACTAGATAGGCCCTTTAGACGATTGGCATAAAAATCAGCTCTTGCACGATTAAGTTGAGAGCGATGAATATCACGAGCAGCACGATAATGCAACAAGTCATCACGTCTTTTGAGTCGTTGAAAGCGTCTATAGATAGCTCGAACACGCCGCTCAGAGTCATCAAGGTCCTTCGAGATCCACGGAGCAGTTTTGAGTGAGTGGACAGTGATTTTACGAACTGGTGCATACTCATCAACATGTGTCATAAGTTGTTGGGTAAGTCTAGTTGCCAATTGATCAGCCGACAGATCCGGTGATGAGACCCATGATCGGTCTCCACTGCGTAATGACTCTATAGCAGGTTGTGTAGAGAGTAAGTCAAGTTTTCGAGACAAAATTTCTTTGGGTGATGGAGCTTTAGCAGTTAGTTGAACAGCAACAGAGACCAAGTGAAGACCCGCACCCAGAGGACGATCAGATTTGCTCCATGATACAACCGTGTCAAGTTCATCAACCATGCATAGATCGAGCCAGGTTTGTGATCGCGATGTAACATGAGTAAAGCCGTGATCGATAAGCTTCAGAGAATTCATATGTAAGGAAGATCTAACACGATCAACATCATCACTGGATGACAATTGGTCAGCATTGAAGTCACCACAAATGATTTTATGGCTAAAACCCTCCATGGCTGAAGCAATAACTGTTGCGAGATCATTGTGCAGCGAAAAAGGAGCATGCGGTGGTCGGTATATAGCTGCAATGAAGACGGGTTGAGAACCATTGATGTTTAACTCGCACAGCAGAATTTCAGGTAGACCAGGTGGACCAGTCCAGATTATCGGTTGCTTGAGGATGACAGTTAAGTGTATAGATTTGTGGCAGTATATAGCAATGCCACCCCCATGCGTGTTCCGATCGTTCCTGATGATACAATAATCTGGCAAGTTGACAACCGTGCCATCAATCAAGTTGCTGAGCCAAGTTTCAGTAACCACAATGACATGGTACAAAGGTTGATTGGCCAAATACTGCTGCAAGACACATAAGTTAGCACGAAGTGAATTGATGTTGATACAGCAAGCATGCAGAACAAAGTGGTCAGTGGTATTAGATACACGGGGACCACCTGTAGATAAACTCGCTATTAGTTTTTTGGATGAAGCTGCAAAAGCTTATTAATGTCACTTTGAGTTGAGATGATGTGGACAAGTGCATCATCATTGAGCTTGGCAAAAATTGTGCCATTTTTGGCCCAGATGTATTTAAAGCCCAGCGGTTTCAGCAATTTTTTCAATTCTCCAAGAAGCTTAAAAGTTCTACTGGTTAAAAGCTCATTAACATAAATACTAAAATCACTGGACAGAATAAGTTTTAGATCACTGTTGGCAGGTAGACCGGTAACTGCCGACCACTTAAGTTGACCATACTTCTTCTTGGCATTGATGATCCTAGACACAGTATCCACATCAGCGCACTTGATGGCAATAGAAATACGTTTGTTACTCACAGAGCTAGGCGGCCGCAACAAAGCAGGAGTATCCGAAGATGTTGAGGGTGGTACATTCGAAGCTGCTTCACGTCTCAAGCATCTAACATTAGAGGAGTCAAGACCAGGCACATTGACATTGAGAGTTGTAAGTACTGCTTGCGAGAGCCTATAGTAGTTCTTTAGAAGATCGTTGTCCGGAAAACCAGATATGACCACTTCAGTGCAGCCTAATAATCTCCCAAGAGCTTTTTGTATACGTGACGTATTAGCATTGGTAGCAGCAGTTAACAAGGTCATTTGTGAATCAGAAGTAGATGATGATCCAGCAACAGAGTTTTGCTCAAGCCTATCAAGTCGAGAAATGACATCAGTCAGCATAGCTTTAAACTCAGTGTTCTCCGATTTAAGCTCTGAAGTTGATTTTTTTAGTTCAGAAATATCATGATTATAAGCTTCCAGCTTATCGTTTATGCTAGGCAGTTCTTTTAATAGATTGCTATGAACTTCAAGTACTTCTTTTATTGAATTAATACCTGCTGCAATCGTGGCAATGGAAGGATTACGACCAGTTGGTTTTTTAGGTGGTGGTATAAGTTCCCGATCATCACGTGTTCTGCCGGACTTAGATGAACTGGATGACTTATCCGAGGAGTCAGAATCAATGTGATCAACACCTTCCATATTGCGATGTTAGACTCAAGATGGCGTTGGCTGATTGTACTTATATCGATCTAGAAGAATTACAATCAATTTGAATCAGAGTACAGCCAGCTCACTGCAGATGGCGCTTAGCTACTATTCTCACTTGAATAAGGTGTCACAGTACAGCAAGCCCACTATAGATGACACTCCAGTAGCATAAACAGATGGATAATAAAAAATGAACACCAACCTCAAAATCCAGAGACCCAAGAGGAAATTAATAAAATAAATATAAAATAGGCCTTAAAATGCAATCAATAATATCTCACAACCGAGACCTGCTATTTAGGCAAGCAGAGCAACTGAAACAGGAAATGCCCGAGGGAAAATTATGCAGAATCGAGCACCAAAAGACAGAGCACAAAAAAACACACACTGTAATACTTACAGAGAGAGAGAGAGAGAGAGAAAAGCGATAAAAAGAAAAAAGATACAGCCATCTACTGCGTTTTTTGTAAATCCAATAAAATAATTATTTATAATATGAATTAAAATAATTGTTGTACTGCTAAACGAATTCGTCTTTGGCAATTAGTTGGATAAAGTAAATAAAGGGCATTCTCTAACAGTGCCCACTTTCTCAAAATATTCAATGACCTTGAACTATCACTAAGAGTATTAAAATTATTAATAGATTTCAAAAAAATTGAAGCATAAATTGCAAGAGGACAACGCAATTACAACTCGCCGGGATATACCCGGGTCGAAAAATTTGATCTGTTTTAAATCAACTAAAAATTTTAAGTTGTTTTTATTTAATTTAATTTTTTTTTTCATATTTAATTAATATGTGAATTTTAATCTAGTTTTGCCCTTACCATTTCTTATTAAGAATATTTTCAGACTTATTTTTAATAATTTTTGGTCTGTTTTTGTTCTAATCTAGATCAAAATTAGACTTTTACTGTCAATTATTTTCATTCTGTTTTTGTTCTAATCTAGATCAAAATCAGACTTTTACTATCAATTATTGCACACCTCAAGCGCGAAAGCGCTAGGGGTGCTTTACTGACGGTTCTTCCTCGTTGACAATTTTTAGTATGATTTTGATCTAGATTAAATTAAAAACAGATTAAAATTTTTTTTTATAATTATAATGATAGATAATAAATACAAAATTTAGTGAAAGTTTAATATTATTTTATGTATTAATATCAATTGATATTTATTTTATTAAATAAATTAGCCTCAATTAACATTTAGAAATTATTCAAAAAAAGTTTAACATCATCCTCCTTCTTCTCTTCTGATGGAACATCCTAGTAACTGAGGCTTTTTTTGAACATGGTTTCTGAGAAATATCAACTATTCTCCCTCTTGCTTCATCTACCTCCAACTCATTCAGTTCCTTATCATCATCTGTTAGATATTTTTATAAATATAGAAATTTATTATTATAAGTTTATACTCAATAGAAAAGAGAATTTTAATTTAAAGAAAAAGTGGTGAAATCCTTGCCACTAAAAAATAAATTATTCTAAGCAACTCAAAGATTGTGCGAAAATGAGTCATTTCAAATTAAAAAAAAAAAATAAATAACTACGCGAAAAAATTTTTTTTTAAATTCTTTGCATCATTGAAACTATTATTACAAGCCATAAATATAAATTTGCAAAATAATTAAAAAAAATCTGGGCGTCGGTTGACCCTGCGGGCCAGCCAAAACTTCCCGCTTTTTTCGAGCTCAAGGAGCTTGAAAACAACACTGTGAATATATTTTCGAGCTCTTCGAGCTCGAAAATGCTATTACATGGAATCATTTATTTATGAGCTTTTCAAGCTCTAACAAGTGACGTTTTGTGCTAGAGTTCGAAAAGTTAAGAATCGAAAATCATTAATGAAGAAGCGGCTTTTAAATTTTTATTATCGATTATGTTCTCTGAAATAAACGTGTTGAGGCAGAAATCAATGTCAGTGATCAAAATCAAGATTTGAATGAGTTTTGACTTAAGTCAGAGCAATAATATATGGAATATCCGAGAAAAACATTAAAGACTGGGTTTTTCAATTTTTTGCTGACAATATGTTTAAAACTAAGGAACAAGCTATATGACATTATCTGATGATCGAAAGAGACTATGAAGAGAAAGAGTTGGTATGATTTCAGATACATTTCAGCACATTAGATTTTGATTTATCTGGAAAAAATAACATAAAATGTTATTTTTTTAACTTTTCAGCGCCGATATTTTTTGAACTAATCAACCGATTTTGACGTTTGAGGTGGCAATCGGCGCGTTTTCTTGGATTCTGGAGCTGATTAAATTTTGATATTGATCGGATGAGTCACTTCAAAGATAATAAAAAAAAACCGTTTTTTATCATTTCTTTCGCCAACGATATCTCTCGAACAAATCAACCGATTGAAATGGTTGAGGTAGCATTCGACGCGGCTTATCAAGTTCTAGAGCTGATTAGATTTTGGAGTTGATCGTATAAGTCGTTTCTGAGAAATCAATAAAAAACTAAAAAAAAATTTTTTTTTTTTCGTAATTCGCCAATATTATCGAGTCTACTTGATCAAATGATCTGAAATTTTCAAGAAAGTTGAGGGCCAACAAGCTCTTTTGATTGCCACCTCAACCATCCAAATCGATTCATTAGTTAAAAAGTTACAAATAGTTTACACACACACACACACACACATACATGCATACACTCGGACATCATTCTGAAAATAGTCAAAATAGCTTCCTAGGACCTCAAAACGTCGACATCTGATGAAAACTCGATTTTCACGAATCGGGGTGAAAACAATAACTTCCCAATTTTTCGAAAATCGTCGATTTTCTTAGCGGGAAGTTAAAAATCTTGACTCGAGAAAGTTGTTCTTCAACCAAGAAATTTTTTAGCGGGTGGAATGAAACCCGGAAATTTCTTGAACCTAAGGAAATAATTTCTTGAATTTTGAATCTTAAATTAAGAAAAAAATTCTTAACCTGAGAAAAAAAAAAGATTTTATATGATCATATATAAACATATGTTCATATACACTTTATATATGATCATATAAGAAATATATAAAAATTAAATATGATTACATAAAAGCTTATATGATCTTATAAAGTCCTTATAAGAATTAATATACTTTTGTGAGGACTTTTTTAAATTGAAATCATTTTATATAAAGTTATATATAACTTTATAAAATTACTAGATAAAGTTTTATATGCTTATATCTCCGGCATCAATTTCGTGGCAGAAAGTCTAACATTTGTGCCATGCTGGGATTACTTGCGTGCCATCTACAGTGCTCTCTCTCTATAATTCCCTTCGCTATGATTCTACTTTCCCTCATTTTGAGGGGAATGTGTTCCCCTACTCTCGCTACATTGGATACAAAATATATTTGTGTACGTTCAGAAAGAATGCGCGCGCATTTCTCTGTTTACTACTCTTATAAAAAAGTGGGGTCCCTCTCTAAGAAGGAATTCTTAGATTTTTAGCCCCGAGTTGGGAATTATTGAGAGGGAGCACTGTATAACAGCGGGTGGCCAGAAAGTAATAGTGGGACGAAAGAGTTTTTTCGTGCACACTGTTACTGGTTATATGTACACTACCGTCACTCCGACGAGATTTGGTGACACTCTCGCTCGTTTTTATAACTTCAAAACTTGCTTACAATTAATTTGACATTTTATATGTCTGTTTTTGAAAAAGTAATATTAACTAAAGATCAATAAAAACTAAAATATTATTTTTAATAAATTGAACAATTTTTAATAACTAAAAAATTAGAAAGTATTTTTTTATATTTTTTTTAAAAATGTGTAATGATAATTTTTTTTTGTACATGGATGAATTTGATGCTTGTCCCCCCCCCCCCTCGTATTGCAATGTTACAGAGGAATATGTTGATATGGTTTTTAATGCCAGAATATTTTTCAACTTTATCCAGTGAATTAAAGAAATTTTGTTGAGATTTTAATGGCAGTTTTATTTTACTCTCATTAAATATTATTAATATTCCATCAAGACAACTAAAAAATACAGCTGTCAAATTATTATTAACTGCCGACATTTTTAAACAAAAGACACTAAATAAATAGTCAACAAAAAAAAATCAACTCAGGAACTTAGAAATTTTTTATTCCAAGTGCTTACAACTTAAAGATCTATGATTAAAATTTTTCCACGTGTTCTGCTACACGGCGGATTAAATTTTCTGTGTGTGTTTATGTCTCTAACACTAGATATCTATCTGAACCTTGTGGCTAAAGTGTGCGAAATTGATAAAAATAACATAAATTCATGCTAATTTTCAAAAATAAATTTTTCTAATAAATATAAGTAATTTTATATAATACCATAAGCACGACGGTGGCGATAGAAAGGTCTAACTATGAGCTACAAAGTTTATAAACAATTTTTGATGGTAATTCACAAATTAATATTACATATTTATTTTACGAAGAGCAATTCATTTGGATATTTAATTCCATTTGCAGAAAATTTGAAGAATAATGAGAAAAAATAATTAAAGAACTTACGCTTAAAAAATAAAAATAATGGGAATAATGCTAAACACAAAAGTACTAAGGTTAATGTATATTAAAAACATAAATTTGATTATTTTTACATTACCTTGTATGATAAAAGTATTTTCAACAAGGTTGCAGGGTAAATATGATAAGAAAACTCATAGAACACGGGTTCAACTTGAAACTTCTCAACAAAATAGGTATAATAAAAATATCAAGTGAAAAGTTTATAAATTTTTTTATGTATATATTTTTAATATTTTCCAATAGTCTCACAAAAAGATTTTATTTCAAAATATTCAAGTACGAATCTTATTTTGCTGAAAATATATTATTAAAATCATGCAAATGTTTAATTAATTAAAAACAGACGCAGAGATTTTAAAACATCAATAATTGGCGAACTGTAAATTTAAAACTTGTACAAAGAAAATAGAAGAAAATGCGATGTAAGAAAGCCTTGGACATTTTTTTTTATTCTTTCTTTATAGATAAAGTTTAAGTGCACGTGAGACTGTATCTACCCTGAGGGACAAATTTTGTCTTAGTTAAGACAATGTTCGCAGGTTAACGCGAGTCGAGCCACCATAACGAATAAACGATTGTAACTGTCTAATCTACTTTGATTGCTCGTAAATTGTTCTCGCATTTTCATGCCCTCCGGAGTTTAAATAATAATAATTCAAATATTTTTTTGAAAACTTTTTTTACTGTCTAATTTTGGTTTAAAACTAAGTTGAGAGTGTAGGGCAAAAATTTCTAAAAATTTGGGTTTTCCCACCCTATCGTACTTGTGAGCGTGATTGTGTTTTGAGTTTGAATCTGGCTATAAAACTATCGATGTTTTTGATTTCTGCAAGAGGAATTGATATTATGAACGTGGAGAGATATGTACCGTAAATATTACTACACGAAATGGAAAATAAAGTACTTTAACTATCATATATTGCAACATAGTACTCATTCTATAAAAAAATAAAAAATATTGTAAATTTCGCTGCATTTTAATATAATAAGGCCTATGTTGCCGATATATTATTTTTGAGTAATGTTAACACTGTTTTAAAATAGAAAGACTTCGCTGAATGGATCTATGCAGAAACTGTAATAATTAGTGTTAAGCGGTTGCTGCTTCATTGTAGCGATGTCAGCGCTTCCACCACTCGTCAATGGATGGTTCAGAACGGTTTAAAGGTTAACCTGTACACATTCTGGTCAGTATGAACAATTTTTCACTTAAAATATATATACTTTAAGTTAGTATTATAATATGGCTCGATGGAAAGATTTAAAAATAGAGCGTACGAAAAAAAATAAGACAGGAAAAATTGTATGGTGTGTTCGAATTGACCGCTCATCTGGGGTACTGGGCCTTCATCACCATCTTGTTTTCTTTAGCCGTGTGACCAAAGAAGTCAAAAGGGCAATATCAAGGTCCATCTGAGCAAACCAATAATTTCACGTAGTAACGCACCCTTTCGTTTAAAAAACTGTGAAAATTATAGTCTTCAATAAAATTTTCAGGATTTTACTTAATTATTGAGCTATAAGTAAATTTTAAACTGTAAAAATTACTACTGATAATTGTATTTATTAATGTTTTTATTGGAAATAGTAATTTTTACACGAAGAATTCATTCTTGATTCAAATCCTTATAGCAGAGTATATCTTAACCTTGCCAATTTTTAGCCCCTTTATTAATTGATCGCAATTAAGGGTGCCACTGGAAGATAAACTCGGCCTTCCAGAACCGGAGATGTTATTTTTTGAAAATCAGGGTCGTTGAAATATTATAAGAGTGAAGAAGGGCGAGGAATTAAATTTATTGACACAAATTTTTATTTAATATAATTAATCAATTTTATTTATCAAACAACAACTTGCCCACCGGGCTTTTATTACTTATAATTATTTTTAAATTTGTCCACCGGACTTTTATTCTTACAACTAACGAGTCCACCGGACTTTTACCCTTACAACTAGTGAGTCCCCCAGACTTTTCTAAAACGATGGCCATCGGTCTAATCCCCTGGATCAATTATTTTAAAGCATTTCCGACGGAATTTCGTTCATCTCACACGCATACGCACTTACTTCTGTCCACCGGATTTTACCCTCACACACACGGTTTACGATTAACTAAATTTACCTTTTTGCATACACTACACTTTAAATCAATCGACTAGATTTAATTATTGTTAATTATCCACTATTGATTTTTATTGTAAATTCTATGCGTTAATTCATCAACACGTTTTAATTTCACGTAAATTTTCCTTTTGGATTTATTATACTACGGAAATTTATGTGAAGTCGATGATTACACTTTAGACTATAACTTGGACTTTGAACTCATGTTCTGTTTTTCACAGTCGACTCACGCACTTATTTTCCAAACTCAATTTTACATAATTTTTACTACACAAATTATTCTAATAAAATTTTTTTATAATTTATAATTAATTGTTAAGTCCTTATTATGATAATTTTATTTAATAATTAATTCTGGATTCCTTTCCAAGAATAAAATTTTGATACGAATTAATTTAACAATTAATTCATTAGTTATTTCTGGCTCTCCTGCCAAGAAGCAATATTCGAAATAATTAAATAAATTTATTTATAGTAAATTCTGGCTTTCCTGCCGAGAATTTCTTTGACCAAAGACGCTGATTCGTCAACACTGATTTTATTGCTTTATACTCGATGTTAATTAATTTATAGTAAATTCTGGCTTTCTTGCCGAGAATTTATTTACGCGCAGCACTACTATGTTAACACTAAATTTTCAACTTTTACACTGGATGATACCCTTATGGCGTCTATTTGAATTCTCTTGGTCTTTACATGGTTTTCGGTCTCTTAGATAAAGCTCACGGCAGATGGACGTCCGTTTAGCTTGTCAGCTCGACCGACTCTACCTGGTTCAGCCACTGCCCTGTGTTTATATATCTTCAACTCGGTCATTTCTGGCAATTATCGGAAAATGGCCTTCCCACTTAATAAATTTTGGACAGAAGTCCGAGCTTCTTCAATTAGCGCGCCCGGTGACAAGTCGAAAGACTCAAACGGGGTTACGGCTTGGGTAACTGACCGGCCGCGGAAAATCACGATTGTCCCTGACGATAAATAAATTTTACCCCGTTACATCCTTGTCATAATAAGACTGGATTACGTATGCCACCTAGCAGAAATTAAAAACATGTTCATTTTAATTTCCGTTGAGTAGTCAACATACACGGAAAAAAATTCTTGTGATCGGAAGTATCTAAAGTATCGCTAGGTTTTATTTTGTTATGAGAGCAATCTGTAAAACACTTCGTAGTGGTCTGTATAGAAATCCATAGGCAGTACTATTAAACTGTAGGGTTTTAAATAAGCATTATACTTTCACCACACTGTAAAAAGTTTAGGGAATGGACGCGGATTAAATCCGGTGTAAATTCAGAGTAAATGCGGAGTGAATGACTGTTTATTTATTTATTCCGTTCGGAGTGAGATTCTCTCAAAAGAGGTATTTATTTTAATATTGAAATTCCGGTTCAGAGTGGAATTTACTTGGGAATGGAGTTTATTTCAATACTAGCTGCGAATACCCACTTCGCTGGGTTATTTAATGGTGGTGCATTTAGTTATGCGTTAAATTTTTTGAACTACTCTGAAATTTCGAAAATGATCCGAAAAAGTTCTGAAATATTCGAATGTCGAACATCACACGGAAAAAACGAATTTCGTCCTGATAACAAAAGACGGGATAGCGAAAGATTTTGTTATAATGACAAACATGATTAGCTTACGGTAACAAATGAATTTGTTATAGTAACAAATGAATTTGTGTTGTAATTAAGAAGTCGATTTGTTATGAGAACACATAGTGTTTATTATAATAATATCGTCGTATTTTAAAGCCGGCATTTGCTACCGTAAGTAATCTTAGCTTATGATTACAAAAATTTCTGTTAATGCTACAAATTCATTCTGTTACTTTAACAAACCAGTTTTTTTATTGGAACACAACAGTTTTGTTACAGTAAAAAACCGTTGCTTGGCCCAATGAAGAATTTGCTAGCATTACAAAAACATTGTGATCCCAACGAATGCTTCGTTATCCATATATTAAGGCAGAATTTTATTACCGTAAGTTATTTTATCTTGTAGTCACAAAAAAATTTTTTCCATGCACTTCAAATCAATTCTGATCGTTCTAAAATATTTTTCGATCGGGTTGCTCTGATTATTTTCGTGTAACTAACGACTTTAAAAGATTTTTTTCAATTTTTATAACATTTTCCAAATTTTCAAAACAATCCAGAGCATCCCACACCGATAAAATAATTTTTAAGTAATTTAATTTATTTACATATATATTCGAATTTTCTAGAATGTTATCTGATTTCCAGAACCTTGCAAAACATTCTAGACTAATTAGAATCATTTTTATGAGATTTGGATCAACTAACTATAATCTGGAGCTTTCCGAATGATTCTCCGAATATTCGCAACTATCGAGAACATTCTTGACTAATTAGAATGAATTTCGAGTGATTCAAATCAACTACGTTCAATTTGGAGCATTCCAGATGTGTCTCGAAATTTTTGGAACAATCCAGAAGGTTCTAGATCAATTCGAATTAATTTCCTTATAGTTATCAACTGGCAACCACCCCCTTGCACCATGGGAGACTTATGACTACTACCACATGCAAACACTATTCGTTTGCGATGTTTAGTTTCGGCTGCAAATCGTACTATAGGCACAAACACCTCTTCTTTTAATTATAAAAGAAGATATATTAATATTATTATTATTAGTATTTGTAGTGGTATATTTAAATTTAGTGGAAACCTAAACATGCAAACCTTCTCAATAAGATAATTTATAGATAAATTGAGAAAAATATAAATAGCCCGAACTGGGAATCGAACCCAGACCATGCGGGATCACGCCGAGTGCTCTACCAGTTGAGCTATCCGGCACTATACTATATTCCGTTCAATTTGATCTATAACTTATTGAGCCACACCGTCCATCGTACGGTAATACACCATTTAAATATAGTGGAAACCTAAAAATTAATATTATTATTAATATGAATATTTATATCTATAAGATTCAAACTCCGAATCGGAGTAAATGCGGATAGAAATAAAATCGAGATCACGGCGGCCCAATTTTAAAACACAGTAAGTGTCAAATTTCTTAAAATAGATTATTTAGTATTTTTAGTTCCAAGGGAGTCTTGTGAACGGTGACACGACCGATGATCCGAGGACAATTGATCCGCGACAATTGATCCTCGCGACGATTGATCCGTCGATAAAATGCGTGTAACATGAAAAATTACGCCCTTTTTTCATGTTACACGCATTTTATCGACGGATCAATCGTCAGAAGGATCAATTGTCGCGGATTAATTGTCGCGGATCAATTGTCCTCGGATCATTTGTTACGTAACCCTTGTGAACATGTGACAGTGTTTAAAAATTGGTCAGCCGATCACTCCAGAATATCTCCGCTGAAAGCGAATTCCCTATTTACTCCGTATGCGGAGGGATTTTTTTGATAACTCTGGGACTCTGAGTGATAAAGTGAATCCGGATTGAAATAGAATCCGTATCTAGTCCGAATTCACCCCCGATTTTTTACAGTGCATGCACAGAATTTTGCTCAATTTTTTCACTTCTTTAATCGCAGCACAACATCACTATATGAAACTCTAATTTTTCTTGATCATTTTTTATTTTGCGGACAATTAGTTAAAAAGCTTTCAAGACAATTTTTAACGAATTTAAAAGAAAGATCTTATAATAATTATATTCTTGTAATGAGATTAAGAGGTAATTAACATTATATCAAACAAAAAAATATTTTTCATTTTACTTAATTGAACAACTTAATGTTTAGTTAAAATTCTATAGAATTCAAATTAACTTATACATTTATTATATTAATTTTATCTATGAAACATCTATATTATTGTAACCAGTGTAGATAATTATAACTTTCATCAGAAGTTACTAGAGTTTTAATAGGAGTTTTATAGGACGTTTATTGCAGACTATATTGCACGACTCTTAATTTATTAGTTATAATTAAATAAAGTTTGTATATGTGACATTTTCCCAAGTAAGAACAGAATATAGCCGCACCAGCGCTGCACGGTTTTTGAGAGCCGCAGCACCGCTGCACTCCGACTGTTACAGTTCGGATGTTATTTTAACTGCTGCACCATAACAGTGACAAGCAAAAAAGTTTACCGACCGTTGCACCACGTCTGTGACACCTGAAGAAATACCTGCTTGCCACAGTACCACTGCATTACAGCCATAAAATTAGAAAAAAATAATCCACGAAATCCTTGGAGAAATCTATGCAAACACAATCGCTGCACCACATCTACACCGCAGCTGCACTACATTATATATTATTTTTTTTATTTAACCAAAATTATAGGATTAAAAATTTTATGCAACATAAGATAGAGCTTAGAAAATTTTCAAGTTGTGGGACATAGAAATATTTCAAAACTTCGAGAGTAAAAAATATAAAGTTAGTGATCTAAGTGATTAAACACGACTAAGGAATTAATTTTATTAAAAATATATATCTAATTATAAGATTTATATGGCCAGAAATATACTATTGTTATTATCATTATCATTATCATTATCATTATTATTATTATTATTATTATTATTATTATTATTATTATTATTATTATTATTATTATTATTATTATTATTATTATTATTATTATTATTATTATTATTATTATTATTATTATTATTATTATTATTATTATTATTATTATTATTATTATTATTATTATTATTATTATTATTATTATTATTATTATTATTATTATTATTATTATTATTATTATTATTATTATTATTATTATTATTATTATTATTATTATTATTATTATTATTATTATTATTATTATTATTATTATTATTATTATTATTATTATTATTATTATTATTATTATTATTATTATTATTATTATTATTATTATTATTATTATTATTATTATTATTATTATTATTATTATTATTATTATTATTATTATTATTATTATTATTATTATTATTATTATTATTATTATTATTATTATTATTATTATTATTATTATTATTATTATTATTATTATTATTATTATTATTATTATTATTATTATTATTATTATTATTATTATTATTATTATTATTATTATTATTATTATTATTATTATTATTATTATTATTATTATTATTATTATTATTATTATTATTATTATTATTATTATTATTATTATTATTATTATTATTATTATTATTATTATTATTATTATTATTATTATTATTATTATTATTATTATTATTATTATTATTATTATTATTATTATTATTATTATTATTATTATTATTATTATTATTATTATTATTATTATTATTATTATTATTATTATTATTATTATTATTATTATTATTATTATTATTATTATTATTATTATTATTATTATTATTATTATTATTATTATTATTATTATTATTATTATTATTATTATTATTATTATTATTATTATTATTATTATTATTATTATTATTATTATTATTATTATTATTATTATTATTATTATTATTATTATTATTATTATTATTATTATTATTATTATTATTATTATTATTATTATTATTATTATTATTATTATTATTATTATTATTATTATTATTATTATTATTATTATTATTATTATTATTATTATTATTATTATTATTATTATTATTATTATTATTATTATTATTATTATTATTATTATTATTATTATTATTATTATTATTATTATTATTATTATTATTATTATTATTATTATTATTATTATTATTATTATTATTATTATTATTATTATTATTATTATTATTATTATTATTATTATTATTATTATTATTATTATTATTATTATTATTATTATTATTATTATTATTATTGTTTCTTTTTTAAGTTAAATGCTCAGGGGGTTATCCCCGGTAGTCCGACTCTACCAAGGGCCTCAGCTGAGCGCCAAATCGTTACTGCTGCGATGCTTCATCAACAAGATGATCAGCATGCGCAGCAGGCCAAGTTTCGTTGCCTAAGTAGACGGAGGGATCCAAGAATTACAGCTTTCTGCATCCGCGATGCCAGAAACTCAACTTGCGCTGAACAAGTTGGTATTCTAGCCAGTGCAGATACAAACGACTGCTTCTCCCTCCTAGGACGCCAACAATGAGTACGACAAGTTTGAAACGGTAACCTGGATGAAGTTTGCCAATTTCGAACAGGAGATCCTCATATATCTCGTGTTTGTGCTCTTCTTTAACCGTGATGTTATATTTAGCTGGAGCAGAAAACTCAATGACATAAATGTCACGAGCGGTTTTATCGAAGAGCACAATATTAGGTTTATTGTTGTCAATCTTCCGCGTTGTTGCGAATGGCACGTTCCAATAAATACGGCAACGGCCATTCTCAACAACTTGCGAAATATCTCCTGGCAGATAAGGCAGCACTGGTGTTTTATCGATACCGTGCGTATGTCTAAGGTGGTAATAAAGTACGCGCAGAGCAGCATTATGACGCTGAATGTATGCATTTCTTGCCAACATAGTACATGCTGACAAGAGATGCATGAGCGTCTCAGGATGTTGCTTACACACCCTACACAGTGTGTCGGGTAGCTGCATCTGGAGCACTTCAGCACGGTATTCGAGAGTGTTAATTACACTACCTTGGCAGGCAAAAATATACCCTTCAGTCTCCGACATCAGGCCAGCTGACTTAAGGAAGGAAAACGTGAGCTGGGTGGACAAGCCATGATCACACACGTGTTTTAAGAACACGCTGTGCATGGATTTGTCAATGTGTGTACTAAGCAGTTTTTGCTGCTCAGTGTTCCTGATGACCCTCTTAAATTCCTCCTTGGGGAGTTCAATAAGAGGGTTTACTCTTCCAAGACCAATGGATTTTGCCGCGTACATTGCTGCCTTATATAAGAATGCTCCCTTATGCCCATTCTTATGACGATGAACAATTTGCATAAGGAAGTCGTCCTCATCTGCAGTGAAATTGACAACTTCGTATGTTACACCCAAAACCAAACGATTATTATTCATATTATTATTATTATTATCATTCACTTTTTTTCACCCGGGAAAAACAAATTGAATATGGCTATATATGGCTATATATAGTTATCTATAGTCATATATAAAATAGCACCATCAATTGTCATACATCTCACAAATTATGTATAGTGCTTTCTATGGCTTGATCAGGCCATACGTGGTTATATATAGTCATATATGACTATAGTGGGCATATATTAAAATGCAACATCTATTTTCGAATGTCTAACAGATCATATAGGGCGATTCATGGCTTTATCAAAGTACATGTGGTCATCTATGCATATGCAACTCTTAAGGTGACAATATTTATGAGACTTTTTTTAAAGTTCGAAGCTCACATAAAAATATGCTATTTTTAATATTAATAGTGCACTTATATATTTATGTATAATTGTACGGGCAATACTAGTTTCATCGCGAATTATTAAAATTTCGGATTGACAGATTAGCTTTGAGTAAACAGGGTTAGAAACGAAAATATACATACGTAACAAAATATGTGTTGATGAAAACTTACACAATTCATTAAAACTTCGAGATTTATAAATTCATTAAAATTATCGAAAACGGCGCAAGCAAATATTTAGATATTGAAATATGAAAAATTAAATATTAAGCTCAAAGATTTCTCATGAAATTAGTAGAGAATATTGATGGATTAATAAACAAATAGGTAAATAACAGTTATAATTTATATTCATCTATTCTTAATAAGTTTAAATACGAAAGGTTAAAGAAGCTCTTCGAGCTTGAAAATACTTTTGTATACCGTTCTTTTCGAAAAGGAAAACGATTCTTACCAATTTTTCTCCAACGATATCTCTCAAACGAATTGACCGATTGAGACGGTTGAGGTGACAATCAACGTTTTTTATTGAGTTCTAGAGCTGATCAGATTTTAGAATTGATTCATCTAGTCGTTTTTGAGAAATTTCAAAAATACTAAAAAAAAAATTTTTTTCTAATTCTTTCGAAAACAGTTTCGCTTGAACGAATAAACCGATTTTGATGGTTGAGGTAGGATTCGACGCGGCTTATAAAGTTTCAGAGCTTATTAGATTTTGGAATCAACCCATCGAGCACATTACAAGTTATCCAAAAAAAAGTCTTTTGAAAAAATTTTATTTTTGGAATATCTCTGAACGAGCCCTACTGATCAAGCACAATTTTTCATAGCTTTCCGATATTGACAAGCCGTGTCGAATGCCACCTTGACAATTAAAATCGGTTCATCCGTTCAAAAGTTACAGATATTTACATACGCACGTACGTACATACACTCGGATATCATCTTGAAATTAGTCAGAATAGCTTTCTAGACCCTCAAAACATCAAGATCTCTTAGAAATTCGATTTTCGAAAATCGGACTGAAACTAATAGCTTTCCGAATTTTTTAAATTTCCAATTTTCTTAGCGGGAAATTAAAAATAACTTTGTTATAAAATAACCAGAAAAACAATAACCTGAAAAAATTTACATAAATCTATTACGATGAAATTTGTACTTGAGGGTTAATGTTGTTCAGATTATTTGATAGCAAAGTTATTTTTATCCAGGTTATTTTGTTACGACGTTATTCTAGTTCAGGTTATTTTGTCGGGGTTATTTTGTCGGAGGGTAATTCGTTACGGAACCAAATAGAATACCTAGATTTAAAAAAAAATCTAGCTAAAAAAAAATTTTTTCGTTGTTACTAATAACAGGTTTTAAATTATATTTTGTTTTTTCAAAAGTAAATGTATTCTCTTAATCTGATAATCAACACTAATAACATATATGTAGCACATATATGTTATTATATAACTTTCGTTCGTAGGATCCCGAGTTCGAATCCGACTAAAGCGTGTGCGGTCATTCATAAGTCTAGCATTTTTCCTCTGAATTAAAAATTTCTGATTCGATTAGAAATTCAATTATTCGCATGTCTGATAATCCTTGAATCACCAAAATAATTGAATAAAAAATTTTAAGAAACAAAATAGGATATCCCATTTTTTTTAAATATATTTGAAATTTAAATATTGTCTTCTGTATTTCTGTATTGTTCTATATTTTTTCTTTGTCGCCCGGGTCAAAATGAAAGCGTGCAGCTATGCTTCGGCGGTGGTGCGGCTATGTTAAGGGAGTGAATATACTTCTCCAAACGGGAATTAATCTCCAAACGAGAATTAATCTCCAAACGAGAATTGTTCTCCAAACGGCGATGTTGCGGCTACATGGTGCGGGCACCGTGCAGCTACGGTACGGTAGTGGATAAAAATTTATATTTCTTTATTTAAAATTATAAATTTCTATTTTTACTTGGGCTACGGATAATAATAAAATTAATTTAATTTTAATTTATGATTCGAAGCGTAAATGCCTCATAGATATCTACATAGTCCTTTGGTTTGTCGCGTGTTGAATTGGTGTGGCAACATGAAGAGAAAGAATACATAAAAAATGAGGACAAAAATGTTGATAAAAACAGCGAAAAAGACAAGAGTTAGTATACCTGTCCCTATTTTAACCAACCACTGGTCGATGGTGTATATACTATACTGTGAGAGTTGGCCGCTACGGCAAAGTTTTTTCCAATAGACCCAATTAAACCCTCGGCTGAGAGATATATTCATCGTAAAGCGGAACGGAAGTATGAGCGAATAGTTTTTTCGAGGTTTTTTCTCAGTGATGCCCATCATTAACCGATGAACGATACTTTTCTGTTTCTTAGCATTTTTTGTTTTTAAAGAAAACATTGTTCGTTTTTATAGGAATCAAGCGTTTAAACAAATAATGAATAATTACATTTTTTAATACAAAATACATTTTTATTATCTTTTTATATCACCTGCCCTGAAACTGCAAGTTTTGATACCAGTTTTCTTAGTTGGAACAAGTTAATTTCAAACCAATGCAATTTAGAGGGCAGAAACTGATCAGTTTCTTCCCTTTGGAGGAACTCATTTGTTTCTGCCCGCTAAATTACTTTGTGACTTGAGTCCATCCCTATAAATATCGTATTTGTTTATTATAAGTCCCCAAATATTCATATTATTTTATTTACCAACCCAGAGGACAGTTGAGCTTGGAAAATTGAAAACATATATTCATAAATATTATCACAAATATCATAAATATTAAAAATAAGCAAGTATTATTATTGTTATGATTATTATTGTTTTTATAATTGATTATAATGATTATAACATAATCAGATTGCAATAAAAATAATAATAATTTTTTATGAGAATAAAATTGTCTTAAACATAAATAGTTAAAAAATTAAAAGAAAAAACATAATAAATATATGAATATTATTTAGGGGAGGGAGGAGCAAAAGGGGTACTTAAGGAAATACCAAGTTTTCGAGGACTCAAATACGCTAAATCTTTTTTTTTTTAATGATATTCAAAGTAAATAGAAGAAATTTTCAGTTACCGTTGAAAAAAAAAAAAAATTTCATTTCTGCGGGCAAAGTGGGGTACCCCCTAAAAAAGGTAAAAAAAAAAAATTTCTGGATTTTAAACGAATTTGATTAAGTTGAATTTTTTTTTAAGTAATTTACATGAAGAAAAATTATATTTTACATGTTTATTGGATACAAAAGAAGAAAAAAAATTTTTAATAGTTTTTATCATAAAACAAACGTCATTAATATTTTTCAACTGACAATTGATTTTTGAAAAAATTTACCAAATAAAATTCAAAGTAACGTTTAATTATATTTACAGAAGTGATTTTGGAATGTTTAAAAACCATTTAAAATATAAAATTTTTTTTTATCAAATTTGGGGGGTACCCCGTTTTGCCTACCCTACTCCCTTTTGCCCCCCCCCCCCTTGCCTTATATCATGACAATAATTATTAAATATTAATTTACTAATTAATAATTGAATCAATCGTGAGCCAAAGTTAGTCTATGTTTACATGCAAATTATATTAATCTAAATAATCACATTGATAACTGGTGGCACGGTTTAAAAGTAACTCCGCCTGAAATTAACCAAACTTTTAGGTTTATAAATTTTTAAATGTAAGATGGTACTGAGTCCCATCTTACATTGTAGTCAGTTAAATGTCGCATGGTCTCTGATAGCCAAGTTGGTGAGAAGCTGGCGTCAAACTAACAGCCGCAACTAGACACCAAGTTGGCCGCAAAAGTTTGTATTTCCAGAGTTGATAGATACTTTCTGAGAAAGTTGGTGGCAAAAGTTGGAATTCCAATAAGTTGACGGTCACTTTCTGAGAAAGTTTGTGGCCAAAAGTTGGCAATCCATAAGTTGACGGAAAGTAGCCTTCAATTTTCTCAGAAACCTACTTTCGAATTGCGGCTCTTCCCTGACACCAACTTTCTCAGAAAGTTGGCGGTAACCTGTAGCCAACAGTTGCAAAAGCTAGAGTTGTCGACAACTTGTCGTCAAGTTGGTCGCAAACTAATGAATACCAACTTTCTGACGAGCAACTCGTGCTATCAGGGGTAAGGCGTTTTTTCGTTGCTCATCAAGCAAAATATTGTTTTTCTTGCTGAAACAAAAATTCCTGCCAAATTTGAGCTCTTAATTCTAATCCTAAGTACTTTTCATTTGATTTCAAAGATTTCCCATTTAAAATACACGTAAATTAAATTACTTTTTTTTAAGGTTATAATACTTAGCAGCGTTTTATGATATCGACGCGGTTTTGGTCGCGAATTGTAGGGCATTTGGTGTTCTTCAAAAGTGCTCATAGTTACTTAGCTGTAATTTCAGCTGTTTCATTTGTGTCCGTTGCAGAAGTCATTTTTCCTATGAAATTGACCTTTATTGGCTTGCAGAACGTAAACCAATGAAAGTACACTAAAAATGTTAATAGAAATTTTATAGGAAATTTTATTCCCTTTTGTGTTAATTCAACACATTGCGTTTGTGTTGATCTTTAACACAAACTTTATGTTAAATACAATTGAACACATCCCTGATTAAACAACTGAATTCAACCGAATTAAACAGAATTAAATTTTTAATTCTATTTAATTCAGATTAATTCTGTTAATTCGGTACATAACTGAAAAATGAATTCTGTCTAATTCGGCAGGAAAATCAGAATTTATCCGAATTGAAACGAATTTGAAAATTTCTATTCGGTTTAATTCTGTTTAATTCGAAAATAATCTTTGAATTTCTGGTTTCGACTCCGAATTAAACTGAAATCAAAATTTTTAAATCGGTTTAATTCTGTTTAATTTAAAAATAATCCTTGAATTTCTAGTCATGACTCCGAATTAAACTGAATTAAAACGAATTCGAAATTTTTAAATCGGTTTGATTCTGTTTATTTCGAAAATAATCCTTGAATTTCTAGTTATGACTCCGAATTAAATTGAATTAAAACGAATTCGAAATTTGTTAATCGGTTCAATTCTGTTTAATCCAAAAATAATCCTCGAATTTCTGGTTCTGACTCCGAATTAAACTGAATTGAAACGGATTCGGAATTTTTAAGTCGTTCGCAAGAATCGCATGAATTATTTTCTTAAGTCAACATTTTCAAATCCAAGAAACTTCTTCTTCGCCCAAGAATATTTTGAGCTTCCTTCCCGCCCATAAAAACTTTGTTGGGTTGAGAAAAGTTATCCCGAGCTAAGTATACCTTTTGTCCTGTGTACACAGTCAACAGCAAAGATATTTATAATCACTATAATTTTTTGTCTTGAACAAGACTTTGGTAAGGAAAAATTAAAAATTGTTAACAATATTTGTCATTTGTAATGTTCGGAATATTTTATTGAATTTCAAAATCGTTAGGTTGAATACATAAATATTTCTTATAGCTATCATCATCATCAAAATTCTCAGTTTTTATACATATATACACTAATTTCTCTCTTATAGCCGATACTGGAAAATCTATTATATTTTCTGTATAACTAGTAATTATGCACATATGCTCTAAATTAGCTACCGGTGTAACATTTAAAGTTTCGACTTGCATGTGTGCATCTCCATTTTTACAAAAGAAATTACAAATTTGCACCATCTGTCTATCATGCAATAATACATGAGAGTTACTTGTTTTGATTGACTTTGTATACAACTTGGTATCGTAGACTTTACCTCCAAAAATACACCGATGATAACTTAATGCTGAAATAATTCCTGAATCATTTTCACTGTTTAATAACACTATTATTGTTAGTCCGTACACCACCTTTGGTGATCAATTTTTTTTTATTAATTTGTTCCTTACAGTAGTCCCAGGCTAAGGCATTAGATTCACTAAGTAGTCTATTTTAAAAGTATTGTATCTAAGCGAACGGCAGGCCATTTGTTTCATAGCTCCATTAGAACCACTGACTTTCAATTTTAACAGAATTAAAATTTTTAATTCGGTCGAATTCAGTTGTTTAATCAGGGATAAAATCTGTTCTTTTGACAGAAAATTTGTGTACATTTAACAGACCATTTGTGTAAATTTAACACCTTTTTCGTGTTAAAATCAACTAATAAACATAAGCACATAACCTAATCAACTCAAGTATACTGATCTACCCTCAGTAGATCTTATGTCAATTTAGCGAATAATTGAACCAGGTCAAAAATGTATGAAAGTTATCTAAATTTAATTGCAAAATGTATATGTTCAATTGTAAATAAATTATAATCCAAATTTCCCTGCAGACAATGCTGCTACAATGCTTTGCTTGGTTGTAGTAATGAAAAATCGCGCGGGAACGTGTAGTCAAACAACACAAATTTTGTGTTAATTTTCGAATAACACAAGAAATATGTTATATTCTAGATTTTCAAATCATTTAACATAAAAAATCTGATAAAGTAAAATAACACAAACGGGTTATGTCGAATTAACAGATTTCTGTGTTAAAAATCAACATAAAAAATTTAACCAAATAATTTTTTAACACAAATATACGAAATTTCTAACTGTGTGTGTTACTTTATCATCTCAAATCGATCTACTATTTAACATCTTCCCGACTAGAATTTCTTCCTGATTTGCCTGAAGTACCATAAGGACCTTATCAGGTTAATGTAAGGTTTGCCTTATTAGGGCAAACCTGACAAGTTCCTTGTCAGGACCTCATCAGGATATCCCTATTCAAAAAAAAAGTTATTTGCCATCGGGTCAACCTGACAAGTTCCTGATCAGGACATCGTCAGGATATCTCTATTAGAAAAAAAGTTATTTGCCATCGGGTCAACCTGACGAGTTCCTGATCAGAACATCGTCAGGATATCTCTATTAGAAAAAAAGTTATTTGCCATCGGGTCAACCCGACAAGTTCCTGATCAGGACCTCGTCAGGATATCCTTATTCAAAAAAAAGTTATTTGTGATCGGGTCAACCTGACGAGTTCCTGATCAGGACCGTATCTGGATATTTCTATTAAAAAAAAAGTTATTTGCCGTCGGGTCAACCTGACAAGTTCCTGATCAGGACCTCGTCAGGATATTCTTATTCAAAAAAAAGTTATTTGCGATCGGGTCAACCTGACGAGTTCCTGATCAGGACCGTATCTGGATATCCTTATTCAAAAAAAAGTTATCCCGTTCCCCCAAATATTTCATTTACAGGCTAAAAATTTAAAAAAGTACAAAAGAATATTATATAAAAATCACGTCAATCATTGTAGCACAGATTTTTTACTTCTTCATCAGTTATTCTTTGACATCATAATGAATATTATATTTACACTTTTAAGATCACTTGTCTATGTCAGGCCAGTGGATAGCATCGAGGACTTTGAATCGAAAGGACGCAGGTTCGAGCCCAGCAGTTGTCGGGATTTTTTCATCAATAAAAAATATGTTTACTTCCTCTAATTAATGCTTTCAATACAATAGATAACATTCTCGATCGAATTAATATTCTCTTATTTTTTTTTTGCAATTTAATATTTTTTTAAAAATAATTACTAATAAGGTAATCCTGATAAGGATTTGATGAGGATATCCTGGTAAGGTCTTGATAAGGCAATCCCGATAAGGACCTCGTGGGTCTTATGCGTTACATCCATATCAGGATCCTCGTCAGGATACCCTGATCGGGACCTTATTTGAAATAAGGTTAACCCGATAAGGACCTTGTCAGGCCCTTATGAAAAATTCTAGTCGGGTTAAAAGTGTTACTTAGTATAATAATCGAACTTATTAACATTCACTTAGTGTTGCTTCAAAATTAGTACGAAATTTATGTTGACAATTTAATAGATAGTCACGGAAATATTATTATAAAACTGCAAGTGAAATCGACAATTTATACAAATATCAATTTAGCTTAAAAACTTCTATTATTAACATATTAATTTACCATTTACTAGAAGCTGAAATGTTTACCATACTAATGAAGAAGATTAAGTTAAAATTTCGAATTATTTTATGTAATGTCAAAAATCACTCTTTTGCTTAGTACAAATGTTCTTTTGTTTTTTTGAAAGAAATGTATTGATTTATTACTTACGACTGGTATGAAATATTACAATGTAAAAAATCCGGAGTGAACTCGGATTGAAATTAAATCCGAATTCACTCCGCCACACGGAGTTCCGGAGTTTTAAAAAAAATCACTCCGCATGCGGAGTGAATTAGGAGTTTTTTTTTAGCGGAGTGATCTCGGAGTGACGTGAATTTTATTTCACTCCCAATTCACTCCGGTCCGGAGTTTTAATACTTAAATAAATTTATATTAATTTATATGAAACTGCTAAACAATGTGTGTGTGTGTATGTGTGCGAGTGTGTGTTTGCGTGCATGTGTGTGTTTGGGTGTGTGCTAATGTGTGCGTGTGTGCAAGTTTGTGCGTGTGTGCAAATTTGTGCATCTGTGCAAATGTGTGCGTGTGTGCAAATTTGTGCGTGTGTGCAAATGTGTGCGCGTGTACAAATGTGTGCGTGTGTGCAAATTTGTGCGTGTGTGCAAATGTGTGCATGTGTACAAATGTGTGCGTGTGTGCAAATGTGTGCAAATATGTGCGTGTGCGCAAATGTGGGCGTGTGTGTACAAATGTGTGCGTGCGTGTGTGTGCGAGTGCGCGTGTGTGCCTAAATATGTATGTGCGTATGTGTGTGCATATCAGCTGATCAATAATGTAATACGCGAATTTTTACTTCGATTTTATTATGTGGAGTTATATTTTATTAATAATATTTTCAAAACTCCGCTCCGGAGTGAATTTCACTCCGGAGGGATTAAATTAATAAAAATTATCTATTCCGCGAAAACTCCCCTGCGGAATGAATTTCACTCCGAGGGGAGTGAATAATTAAAAATTCATTCACTCCGCATTCACTCTGGATTTAATCCGCATTCACTCCGCGAATTTTTTACAGTGTACGTGTTTTTTTTTTTATTTTGACTCTTATAAAAAAATTATTTTCTATCAAAAAGTAGTTGATTGTACAAAAATAAAATTTTTTGTGTCGCCACTGACCTTTAAAAAGTGTTGAATTTAGTTCTTGTATTACCTGAATTTTGTGTTGGAATTGTAACACAAATTTTGTGTTGAAATTCAACCCAAATCGTCTGTGTCAAAAAATAACACAAACATTGTGTGAACCGTTTCTAACACACAGATTATGTTGGATTCAACACAATGTTTTTTACTGCCTGACAAAGTAATTAATTGAATAGAATTATTTTTATTTGGTATTGGAGACACAAAGAATACGATATTCCTTGTTGTGGTCTAAAAACGGACTCCACAGAAATAGCGAGAGAATGACAGAAATAGAAAAAATAAAATAACAAGAACCGATCACTTCGAAATTAGTAATGAAGAAGCTTTAAGTATTCTAGTTTTTACAGTATTATAAAACATAATAGATTTAAGTCTTGACGAACGGTTATTGGCTGCAATCGCTTGACTGATCTTAATTATTCATTTTATATACTCAGGTCATCAGTAAACTACACCTAGTAACTTGAATATTTTACTTGCATTACAAGCTGTTACATAAGCTTTTGTATATTTATTACTTTCTTAATGACCAAATAACTGTAATAATTTTTTGACACTCATGGAAGCACAAAAAAAAAATAATGTGAAATAATACCTCTCACATCGGGAAGAATTAAATAATAAATGATTCATTTTATAATATTGTCAATCCATAACTAACTTCAATACCTTTCATTTGAAGTTAACAAATTCAAAAAATTAATTAACGATTTAGTTTTAATCGAGCTAAAAAAATGATAAAAAGTTAAAGTAGTTTAATCTTTTTGGCCTCAAAAATTTTAGTATTATGAGAAACAAAGTGATGAGTCTTGGTGGTTCAATGGCTTGAAGTTACCTGCTCTATTCAGAAAAGTTTAAGTTAGTTTAAGTCGATCGTGGCTTGCTGTATAGCTTGTCAACTACAGTGATCCTCTTCCTACAACTAATAGAGATTTAAAGGGTGCAGTTTACGAGTTCCTCTCATTCGAAGGACTCAGAAAATCTTCAAGAAAGTATAATGATCTCTTAAACCAACTACTAATGAAGTTTTGCTGTTCAATAATAAAAAAAAAAAAAAATCATCATGTTTTTGAAACGCTTCCTTGTAAAATGACAGATATAAAAAATAATTGAATGCGATAACTCATATCGCGTGTTATCAACATAAAGTGTCGATGAGTAGTCCAACTACAATACAGTATAACAAGACCATCGATTTATAACCTCGACACACATGGCTCATCGCATATACAGTATATTGCGAATCATGTTTTCTCTCGACTTACAAATCCCACTGCGGCACGTACGCTCGTTCAACTCTACCTCTCTTCTTGCTCACGTGAGCTTTTCCACGTTCATATGGCCAAGTGCGATGTTACTAGATCTACTAATGCCTGCTACATATATATATTTATACATATATACCTCACAAACCCACATTAAATCACTTGTTATACTGTGAAAAATTCAGTCTTAACTTTGAGGTCATTTCACTCTATTCAAAGTTTATTTTTAATTTTTTTGGGATGTTGACAATTTAAAATTTTCCAAAACCTTTATTCCGTAATAGTAATATTGCTATGATTGACATACACACTCAGAAAAATGATTTTTTAATTCAAATACATTCATTTACAGACAAGTCTTTTAACTAAGAAAATAATTTTTTTAATAAGTGAGTATTTATTCAATTCAAGTAAAATTGATTTAAACTGGAATGATAATTTACTTTATACAAGAAAATATGTTATTGCCACTAAAATAATAAGATATATTATCGATATTTAGTCGAATCGAGTAATATTTGTTCGCAACAGCAATTTACTTTTCCCGGTGCACAAAAAATTTTCCAAAAAAAAATTATCCCGAAAATTAGTATTGCAAAGACATTTCGCGAGCATCTTAATATTTTTACGTGTGTTAAGTAAAATGGCACCTAATATGAAGGATATATTTTACAATGTGTAAAATTTAATAACATATTGTATAAACGTGAAGTTATCGCATTTAATTTGGTTTTAACAATAGAATAAATGGGTTATGGTTTTTTTTTTTTATTGATACGTCATCATTCATCAAAATAGTATTTTTCCTATGAATTTGGATAATAGAAAAGTAAAATTTGTCTTTCGTTCATTCAAATGATTTATTGGCTAAAAATTATGAGCGTCATAAATTTTAATATATATCACAGCTTTATACTATATACAAAAAGGGAAAAATTATATAATTTTAAAAGTAATAAATTACGATTTCAAACCATGTTGGAAAAAAAAACTGTCTCACTGAAATTTTAGATATCCGATTTTGCCCGTAGTAATTTTATCCGGTTCTCCCTTTCATTTTTGATTATATCTTTGGCTAAGTGCCGATAGGTATTTGAATACAGCGAAATAAAAAAAGCAGTTATCTGAAAATTTCGGCGTCGTTGGAATTACAGCATCTTGTCAATGACCAGCCTCGTTGTTCGGACTAAACTTTCTTTGATCATAAAATATTTGGTCTTTCACTAAACAAAATATAGACAATTGATTTGACCCTATTATTATCTAAGTCAAATTATCAACGTTCGAATAAATTGATTCAATTAATTGTTTGAATATACGATAAATTCGAAGGAATAATTGAATTTTTTTATACCCATTGAATTTCAAATTTCATATGTACACTAGAGTGCTTCGTTTGAGATGACTATTTTTTTTTTTCCAAGTCCTATATCAAAATATCATTATACACATTGAAAAAAAAATTTTCACCAAAGATGGGCTCTTAATTTTAATTTTAAGTACTCGCTAAATGAATTTGAAATTTTCCTATTTGATTAACACGTAAATTTTAATTTTATTTATTCAATTATCTATAGCTTTACGGCATTTCAAGATATTTGATTGACCATAGGTGTAAATCACAGAGGAATTGTTCCTCTTTGAAAGTGCTTGTAGCTAATTTATGTTTTGTAACCGAACTCACCGGTAAAAAATCTTAAAGCCAATTTTTTCTCAAATTTCATGGTTTCTTTTGATTTACTCACAAACCATCAACTTTACGACAAAATTGTACAGAACTTTTTGTGTAGGGAATTTGATTTCCTACAAAAGAAGTTATGTAAACCATTACCGTCAAGCTAGTAATTTTCGAGATAAATCCAATTAAACATCTCAAAATTTTAAAAATTGCTGTTTTATCCAAGATTTTAGTACTTTTTGATAAAATTGTGGCCGAAGAAATATATGACATATCATGGTTAATATATCATCAAAAATATGTCATGTAAAACAAAACTGTCTCCTACTACATTTCCTCCGTCTTTTCTTCATTTAATCCAATTGCCTCTCTTTGACCATCGGAAGCTTTTTTAATTACTTACTCTCTCAGTACAAATATAATTGTTTCATACTTTTTCTATTTACATATGAATGTGTAATATGTATTTTTATATTTTGTATTATATTTTTATATTTTGTTCTCATACATTATTTGTGTTTTCAGCAATGATTTTCCCAAAAAGTACTAAAATCTTGGATAAAACAGTGATTTTTAAAATTTTGAGATGTTTGTTTGGATTTATCTCGAAAATTACTAGCTCGACGGTAATGGTTTACATAACTTCTTTTGTAGGAAATCAAATTCCCTACAAAAAAAGTTCTGTACAATTTTGTCGTAAAGTTAATGGTTTGTGAGTAAAATAAAAGAAACTATGAAATTTGAGAAAAAATTGGCTTTAAGATTTTTTACCGGTGAGTTCGGTTACAAAACATAAATTAGCTACAAGCACTTGCAAAGAGGAACGATTCCTCTGTGATTTCCACCTATGGTCAATCAAATATCTTGAAATGCCGTAAAGCTATAGATAATTGAATAAATAAAATTAAAATTTACGTGTTAATCAAATGGGAAAATTTCAAATTCATTTAGCGAGTACTTAAAATTAAAATTAAGAGCTCATCTTTGGTGAGAATTTTTTTTTCAATGTGTACAATGATATTTCGACATGGGACTTAGAAAAAAAAAAAAAGTCATCTCAAACGAAGCACCCTAATGTACACATGGAGAAAAATTTACAGTAGCCATCATAATATATTATAGAAATGGTTCCCATATCGTATGGTAACAGATTTTTTAAAGTTTCGATTACAGTCATTTTAATTTAATAATTTCGATTTCTTTTAACACTAATAACAAATTTTGAATATTTAATTACTTGTTTAACAATTAACGGTGAATTGCAATCTACATATTCTCATTTTTATGCATAGTATAAAAACGAGTGAAGTGTACCATGTCAGCATAAATTGTATAATGTTCAACAAGTCAATTTAAAATTAATTAGTGTATGATATGATGGCTTCTAAATTTTAATTATATATTTTTCAATGTATTTCCGTTTTTATTTTTTTTAAAAACAAAGCGATTATATTTCATAGTATAAAAAGATAAAAAATACTGCATTAATTATAAAAATGAAGTATTATAGCTATTATTACAAGAGAGTATAATTCAAAATTAAGTAAATATAATAATGATCTTTTCAAACTTCCTAATTACCACATTTCTTGGTAAAATTGAGTAATTTTCGGAGCAATAAAAAAAAATAACTAAGTTCAAAAGATGGTTAAATGTCAAGACCAAACAATCAACAAACTTTTTACTAATCTGAAAAAACGTTTAAAAAATTTTTTTTTCATTCTCTTCAACTTATTTTTTTCAATTTTTCGCAAATAATGAGTCCAATCGATCTTGAAATTCTATGTGATTTAAATCTTGATAAACTCTTTCAATCGCCGTAAGATTCATTTGAAACGGTTGATTCGTTCACAAGAGGTCGTTAAGCCAAATGGAAAAAAAAAAGTTATTTTCATCGTACTTTATATCTCTTGATCGAATCAAACGATTTAAATAAGCCTTAAGGTAATCTAAAGGGTTAATACATTTCTCAACTTGATCAAATTTTGAGATTAATTGATTAATAGACGAGATCTGGGCACACCGGCCCACCTAATCAAGTAGGTTTTATTTCGTGGCTTTTTATCACCGGACACAAATTATTTCATCTATTTCAAATAAATATGAAGATATTTGACAATAATTTCATTGAAAACATGTTTTTTGAGACAAAATGGCGCAACCGTAAAATAGATTAAAAACAAAACAAAATATCCATAATTAATTTTGTTTTTTATTTTAATAAACTCTAATACTTTAATTTCACTTACATTAAATGAATTTCCAAAAATGTACCGATATATTTTATGTGAAACATATTTATTTACAGGGCACATTGATCTCTTGCTCAAAAAATTATACAATAAAAATAATTATTTTATAAAAACAAACTAATTCGTTAGATTTCTGATGTGTCTTATTTTACGCTGGATACTTTTATATCTTACTTCTAAGTCCCTGATAAACTCTAACTCACAAATTAACTTTTGACTTATAATTTTTTTTAACTTCCTGCTACGAAAGTTGCAAATTTTCGAAAACAGCGAGAACTTTTGGGGCTGGCCTGCAGGGTCGACTGATCTCCATATTTTTTGTCACCAATATCTTAGTGTGGGCCATCATATTCCAGATAGATTGTATGACTCTGGTACTGGAGAAATTTTTCAGACGTTTAAAGATTTGATAATAAAAAAAAATTTTTTTGGTCAACTGTCATACCCCGGTCCTCCATCTTTGAGCAGTTAATTAGATTTTAAATATTTTTTTCTGATGGGTGTATCTTGTGAAAGCTGTCAAGGATATATAAAATATATAGTAATTTCTGAGTAAATTAAAACTATAAAACAGCTAATAAATAGAATTAGCAATGCATGTTGGATAACGAAATGAAAAGTTTTTGAATACCATTAAATCTTGGTCAAATTTATCACGATAGTTGTGAAATAAGCGACTACATGCATCAGTGCATATGCAACTATAAAGTTGGATAGTGCTCATGCTCAGAGCTGCCACTTTAAACATCAGCCCGATGAGCTCTACTCTTTAGTGCAGTGCTCGGTAGTAGGGAAAATCATGATTCGTATCCCGGACTTTGTTGAACCTCTACTTCTACTTTCAGGGCTTCTACCGTAGTCGTTACTCATCTCTCTTTATGCTATACATCTACGTGCACTTTAGAACTATATACATATATACATACATACTGGTGTAAATTAAACGTCATTTAATAAAGCGCCTGAGTATTTTAAATACATGTACACTGTAAAAAATAAGGTACTGACATCAAATTCCCTAAGAGTTTGACAAATTTCCTCTTGAGAGAAACTAAATTCGTTTGAACCAACGAAAACTAGTTTGTCTCAAGAAAATCATTTTTATTGAATGAAAATCTCTACTCGATTATGAGAAATTGCTTAAGCATTTATGTTAAACTTTTTTTAGTTTGACCGTAATTAAACTAACATTTGATTGAACAGTAAAATATATTTCAATTGAAGTTTGGATGTACTGGATTTAAAAATAAAAACTTGTTGAAGGAAAACTCTTGAAACGATTAGTTTGACAACTTCACATGTTTCAATGAAACAAAAGTAGTTTCCTATAATACCGAACGTGTCGTGTCAACCGACGAATTTCTTGAGGAGAGAATCCGATGAGGTTGGAGGAATAATTTGACGCACTCACATTAAAACTGAAAAATATTCGACAAGAATATAAATGTATTCGTAACAAAATATCGAACTATATTTGAATGAAAGTCTTTATAATATCGATTAAATAAAAAAATTTATTTACAAAAAGAGTAACATAGTTATCTCGTTTGGATCAATGTTTAAGCAATTGACTGTATATATCCATTCAATATCAAAACAAAGTACTAGAAGTACAACTAAACTAAAACTCTCCTACAGGTTGCGTAGCCGAGCGGTAAAGCATCTGACTCTCGCGCGTAGGGTGCTGGGTTCGAATCCTCCGATGCCAATATTACGATTATTTAAATTTTCACTAAAAACTGGGTATGTCAGAATTATTTGTAAAGTGTAATATATAATGTAATAATAATAATAGTATAGTGTAACTGTCCCAATACTATACCATAAAAAAACAAAAATAATAATAATCAAAATAAAATCAAAAATCAAAAAATACGTAAGAAAAGAAAAAATTTTTTTTGCATTAATTATTGATGAAATAATTAAAAGCAATATTCATTTGATTCAGATTACTGTTTTTTTTTTTTTTTTTAATCATTGCAATACAGCAATTTGAAATAATTCGAATTTTTATTGAATCAATTGCAAGGACAGTTTCAACGAACCTAAAAAAATATTACTTTTAACACTAAAGTTCATTTGCTTTAATAAAAATTTGACTTAACTGAAAATTCATACCTGCAATCACCTTACAATTTACTTTGAGTGAAATTTTTAATTATTTTATATAAAACAAAAATCATTATTGTATCAACAGCATCAATGACTTGAATAAATTTCTATTTTTTTTAAATAAAAAAAGTTATTGAGTTACGTCCGATACTATAGAGTTAGTTTAAACGACTTGGTACCTTTCCTCAAGAAACTTTCAGTTGGTGCAAAATATACTGTCGAACGTAGAGGGCGGTTGCCTCAATCGCTTGACGCGCTTGGCTGTATCCAAACGCACGGAGGATTTGAGCCGAACGAATCTGGTTTGACGTTAGGAATCTTTTTTT
This sequence comes from Microplitis mediator, assembly GCF_029852145.1. Classification (NCBI taxonomy): domain Eukaryota; kingdom Metazoa; phylum Arthropoda; class Insecta; order Hymenoptera; family Braconidae; genus Microplitis; species Microplitis mediator. The sequence continues at coordinate 16,098,050 of NC_079970.1, forward strand.
ACAGTGTACGACTATTTTAACGTTCTTCAACGGCACACTCTTTTGATATTATATATTTCTTATATCAACGTTAAACAATTTTACATTTTTAGGTGAGAGCCAAGCAAAAAGAGGGTGGTAGAGAAAAAGCAAAATTTTTAGTTTCTGATTACGGTAAACATTATACTTTTTACTTAGTCCTAAAGAAAAAATCGGTCTATCGGTTGACCCTGTGGGACAGCCCTAAAACTTCTCGAGCTCGAAAATACTTTTGAATGCCGTTGTTTTCGAAAAAAAAACCGTTTTTTCAATTTTTTCTCCAACGATATTTCTCAAACGAATTGACCGATTGAGACGGCTGAGGTGGCAATCAACGCGCTTTATTGCGTTCTAGAGCTGATCAGATTTTGAAATTGATTTATCTAGTCGTTTTTGAGAAATTTCGAAAAAACTAAAAAAAAACTTTTATTTTAATTCTTTCGTTAATAGTTTTGTTTGAACGAATGGACCGATCTTGATGTTCGTGGTGGCGATCAACGCGTTTTATCGGATTCTAGAGCTGATTAAATTTTGAAAACGTTTGATTTAGCCGTTTCAAAAATATTCGTGAAAAACTGATTTTTAACATAGCTTTCTCCGACGATATCTCTCAAACGAATAAGCTGATTTTGATGTTCGAGATGGCGATCAGCGCGTCTTATTGGGTTCTAGAGCTGATTAGATTTTGAAGTTGATCGATCTAGTTGTTTCTGGAAAATTAAAAAAAAACTAAAAAAAAAAAAATTTTTTTTTTTGTAATTCTCAATTATCTTTGGGTCTACTTGATCAAATGATCGGATATTTTCAGAAAAATTAACGGCCAACAACCTCTTTCGATTGCCGCAAGAACGATTTCAATCAGTTAACTAGTTTAAAAGTTATGAAAGGTTTACACACACACACACACACACACACACACACACACACACACACACACACACACACACACACACACACACATACAGCCGCTCGGACATCATTCTGAAAATAGTCAGAATAGCTTCCTAGGACCTCAAAACGTCGACATCTGATGAAAACGCGATTTTCGAAAATCGGGATGAAACCAATAACTTCCCAATTTTTCGAAAATTTTAAATTTTCTTGGCGGGAAGTTAAAAAAGAAACATTTTCAATTGCTGTCAAATTTTTTTGTTTTAGTTCTTGAACAAATAGGGTACTTTAAAAAAAAGAAAAAATTTTGAAAAATCATCAACAAATATAGGAATTAACGTGTAATTTTTAGTTAAAAATATAAATGTAAGTACAATTGAAGAGCAAGAACGTCCAAAATGAATTTTTGAAAAAAAATTCTCGGACATCTTAATTCTATAATAGATAAATTAAGCTCCAAGTCAAAGAAGTGTCAAATTATGGTATGGGTTTTTATTTCCAGAATAAAACGATAGAATGTGCTGTGTTACCGGAGAACGAGTGGGAATCAGCGCCTAGGCTATAGGTGAGTTCTCCTGTGACACAATCCTACCCATCAGCTCATTTTGGAAATAACCTCTAATACATTTGAAACTTCTTTGACTTATTTTACGATATTTTATACTATCTATGTTTCTAAATGTTACTTTTTTGAGGAATGCATGATTGAAAACGTCACCATTCACTCCAAACTTTTTAAAATTATTGTTCTTATTATATTGATTTCATACTTATTAACACACTGTCACGTCACTTTCTAATAGAAATCTTATTTGGAGTCAAATTTATAACATTAAAACTAGCCGTGTTACTCATTTTTGGCGACATAAAAGTAAACATCGTAAAATATTTCATAACAGGACCCTTTGGAATAATACTGCGGCATAGTATAGGCACCAAGGATTAGCCATTTCTCAACCACCACCCATCGCTCCAAAATTAAACTTGCAAAGCTTAATCTACGTGAAAATAATTGTAAATGTGATTTATTTAATTATTACAATTTCGAATTATGTCTTAGTTACATTTATGGCTGTACAAATTTATTGTGAATACTAATTAATAATAATAATTAGTGATGGGAAATTTTCATCAATTAACATTTACACAACACAAATTAGATGATCTTCAGAAAAAATCTTTAAAATTTATAAGAAATTGCAAGCGTTAAAGTGTTTGCTTAGCAATATATAACTTTTTTTTTAGGCTATTACATAATATATCAAGAGGAAAAGAATTATTCATCAATTAAAAAATATTGATCGTATCAAAATTTGATACACATTTCAAGATATTGGATCTCACGGAATCTGTTTTCAGATGAAACGATTGAACTTTGATTTCTATCAATATATATAAATAAATTAATCTCCACTAAATATCAACTGTACGATCTCTGAGTCTAATGTTACATATATCTGTTTGATTATCATACATACTAAACTTTCGCCAATGTTCGAAATCGGATTTAGAATTAATTATATCATACGTAAACATATTTTTGAGAACACAAATATGCATTTGAATTTACACATAAGGGAAATCCGAATCCATACAATGGGGAGGCTAAGAAATTATTTAACATAATGTTAAAAAAAAAAAATCTGAAAACCGCCTTACCCTGCGAGCCAGCCCTTAAACTTCCCGCTTTTTTCGAGCTGCTTGAGCTCAAGGAGCTCGAAAACATTATTGTCAATACGTTTTTGAGCTCAAACTCGGAAATAGTAATGTCGCACTTTCCATTGCGAAAATTCAAGTAATAAACAATAACAAAAAAAAATTAATGAAGTAAATTGTAGTTTTTTTTATCTTATATCAGCAATATCTTTGGAAATAATGAACCGATTTTGACGTTCAAGGTGACATTCGACGCAGTATTTTAACCGCTTGTTTTAACCGTTAACGTTAAAACAAAGACTTTCATCGATTAGCTCAACAATTTGAATGTTATTCGAAAAAAATATTTTTTCGCAATTCTTCCGACAACGGTTTCTCTTAAACTAATGAACCGATTTTAATCGTTGATGTGGTATTCGACGCGTCTTGTAAAGTTTTTAAGCTGATTATATTTTGGAATCAATCCGTCGAGTACATTACAAGTTATCCGAAAAAAACATTTCATTTTCGGAATACCTCCGAATATGATGTACCGATTTTATGCTCAATTTTTCAGAAATCGTTGGAATTAATGAGTCGCTTCAAACGCCACCATGAAAAACCAAATCGATTCATCCGTTCAAAAGTTACAGAATATTTACATACGTACGTACGTACATACATACACGCATACATACAGAATAGCTTTTTAAAATCTCAAAACGTTAAAATCTGTTAATGTAATGGGTTGCCTTTATTTAATTAATTAAGGTGTAGCCTTAATTAAACAAGGACCCACACAAATATGAAATTTAAAGGTGTTTCGCTTGCCTTTGCTGTGGCTAGCTCAGATCTCAGGACAGGGTTATGCCCATACTAAGCCACGCAGTACTTAAAATTAAGAGAGAGAGAATTCTTATTTTAGTTATACTTTACTTATAAGGAAAATTATATGGATATAAATTCATTAATAATGTTGAATTCAAAATATCCCGATGAAAAAAGATTTTATACAATTGTATAGAATTATATATCAATTATATATGGACTATATATAATTATATATAGACTATATATAATTGGATAGAAAAAATGGCCCGATCCAATTGTATACAATTTGTATAAAAAATTGTATACAATTCTATACAAATTGTATATAATTATATAGACTTGTATACAATTTGTGTAGAATCGTATACGATTTCTATACAGTTATATACAATTGGATCGGGCCATTTTTTGTATATAATTTTATACAATTGTATAAAATATTTTTTCATCGGGATCAAACTATGGCATTTATTGAAGCGAGGCCGCTTTACAAATAAAAGATGAAATTATGAACTTAGATATAAGATGACTGATGAAACTGACTCGACATAACTGAAATGAAATTTTTATTGACCCGTCTAATTTCCCGGGTCAAAAAATTAGATCTGTTTTAAAATAAATGATAAATTCAAATATTTTTCCTTTAATTCAAGTTTATAGATCGTATTTATTTTATATAAGAATTTAATCTGTTTTTGCCCGTACTATTCCTTATCCAGGCTAATATCAGACTTATTTTCGTATGATATTTAGTCTGTTTTAAATCGCGTTTAGACTAAAAACAGACTTTTTTATTATAATTATTGGTCTGTGTTCAATTGTTTTTAAGGACAAAAACAGACTTTATTTTCTATAATATTTAGTCTGTGTTCAATTGTTTTTAAGGACAAATACAGGACTTTTTATAAATATAAATAATAAGAATAAGAATAATAATAATAATAATAATAATCTAGATTTATTAATTTATTTTAATTTTCTTGGTATTTAAAACATGCTAATGCGCTTCCATAATAAGATGTCACACAGAGAAAATGTTGGCTCGAAACCTACCAATTGTTACAATGCTGTCGACTAAACTTGAAACAGGGAGTAAAACATCCAAAAAATTATCGTGCTCTTACAAAAAATGATTATACTGTATCACATTACTTATTACGCGCGAGAAACTTATCGATGAGCTTCAATATCAATTACTTCCATACATTATAATAATTTTGATGCAGCATAATAATTTTTCATAAGAGCATAGTAATTTTTTGGATACTTTATTTTCTGTTTCAAGTTTGGTCGACAGCATAATAAAAATTGGTAGATTTCGAGCCAACATTTTTCTCCGTAGCACAAGAATTTTGATGTTTTCTTATGCCAAAATATTTTCAATTTTATCCAGTAAATAAGAGAAAATTCTTGACATTTTAAGAGTTGTTTTATCACTTTTATTCAATGATATAAATATTCAATGAAGACAACTAAAAAATTAAGCTGTTAAATTTTCATTAACTGCCGACATTTTTAAACAAAAGATAGTAAATAAAACATAATCAATTCTGCAACTTAATATTTTTTCATAAATATTGCCCATAAATAAAAATTTAATAAGTCCATGATTTAATCTAGTTTTGTCCTTGTAAATTTTCAGAACTAAAATTTTTTAAAGTTCACGAATTAATTTAATTTAGTCTGCTCGTAACGCGTTTGTTTTTTAAAGTAGCAGGTCGAAAACAGCTTAAAATTTTCATAAAAGATCAAAATCAGATCAAATAGTCCAATCAGACTAAAATCAGGTCAAATTTTTCAGTCCGGGTAGACCAAAAACAGATTAAAATTTTTATCGAAGTTCAATAACAGACCAAGTAGTCCAAATACAGTCCAGTTAGACTAAAATCAGATCAAATTTTTCGACCCGGGTTAATAAACCGACTCAATTGATTTAATAAACTGACTTTACTGATCCAATTGAATATTCCCAATGCCTCAACTAATTGAATTCTTCTAACTCTATAGAGTTATTTTATTTATAAATCCTCAATCCAAACTCCAACCAATTTTCAGGTCCAATCCACAATAATAATTATATAAGGTAAATGAAACTTAAATAAGGTAAACTTCCACTAGCGTGGGCTTATGAGCTCTTGGCTTTCTTAATAATGGCCGGCAGCACAGAATTACGGCAAATGGATAGTAGTTGTAGTAATAGTAGAAGTAGTAGTACACAGAAAAAACAGATATCTTGAGTCAAGAAAATATTTTTGAAGACAAACGTTTTCGGGAACCAAGTCAAGATTTTCTTGAGCCAAGAGAATTCGTCTTGGTTGGAGAAGATTTCTACTTTTTCTGAGAAAATTTAGGTCTCCAAAAAAATTTTCTTGAATCAAGAATATTTACCTTCAGTCGAGAATTTTTTTTTTGTGTGTAGTAGTCGAAGTGGTCAGGTAGAAATGTCCGTCCACAACGAGTGCCACAAGCCAAGAGAACGATAGCTTGTTGTCTCTAGCTCTCGAACGTCTCACTCTCATGTCTGCCAACTTCTAAAACACCAACTTGCCGAAAACTCGACAGTAGCGACCCCGATGATAAATAGAGTGTTGTCTTGCCGACTGTTGTTGTAGGAAGAAGCCGCTTTAATTTTTGGTGCGAGTCAATTTTTAAATTTACACTAATAAATACAATTCTACCCCGTTACAGTAGAAATTCAATTTTCGAAAATCGGACCGAAACCAATAACCCCTTTTTTTTTTGAAAATTTTCAATTTTCTTAACGGAAAGTTAAAAAATGTTTTAATGATTTATGTCTGATAATGTCAAAAGCAAGTCAAATTATTTTTTGAGAAGTTATGGCATTTCATATTCTTTTTGTTTCTCTTGAAAATCATTATATGTTAACGGTTTTCGTAAATTTCAGGCCATATTGATTCAAACTTGAAAAAAAAAAAAAACGGTCCTCATTGCAGAACTTTTCTTGTTTGCTTGGAAATCATAATTGAAATTGAAAAATAGAATATTTTTAAAGTCTTAATTTCTTAATAGGACCTACGTGCTGTGAAAATATGCATATAATATATCCAATGGTTTTAAACTTTTCAAGATGTTGTTTTAATTTTCGTTACATGGAATATTAATCAAGACATAGATCTCATTAAATTTTGAGTTTGTTTGGATAAAATTTTTTAAAATCTTCAATAAAAAGAAAAAATTACTGTTATTTTTCTCAAATATGTATATCACGATTTCACCACGGATAATTAACGGATTAAGTCAATTTCTGCAACAATAAAAAAGACTCAGTAAAACAACAAACTGAAATAATCTTTCAACTCATTAGATCAGCAGATCATTAATATAGAAAAGCAATAAGTTAAAAATTGATCCTTACAATTTCCTTATACAGTTGTTGCGTATTTTGAAGAAGACATAAAGAGGAAGAAGAGTAGATCTTGTGTGCAGTAATTTCGAATCTGTATGCAGTTGAAGTGAGAAATCCTCGAGCCAATAACACTCAGCATTATTATGCAGATTACGCGGTAACCCATATTAGTTCGTTATCGCGTCTAACATCTTGAATATAACACAGTGTGAGTCAAGCCTACAATACAACCCAAGAAGAGACTTTACTTCTCGCACGTTTGCTTTCACACACACGCCGATGTGTCACCGCCCTCAAATGAAAAAGAAATATCATATATAATATATGTTATAGCCACAATAGCGATTCAATTATGCTTTTAAGAACGTCATCATTGTAAGAATTTCATCACGATATAAAATTTCTTTGTTAAAACTTAGATATTTCTCTCCCACTCATTCTTACAGATAACTATCGATACAAACAAAAACATAAACTCATGCTTCCAAGTTGCAAAAAAAAAAAAACCATTTAAATAATATTTCGATTTACAAAAATAATGGACGAAAATGAATATATTCAAGATTAAAAAAAAAAGAAAAAGAAACATTTGATAATATCTTTCTCATGACATTTGATTTTTTTTTTTTTTGAATTTCTTATAAGGTTTTATTTGAGACCGTAGTTTTACCATTTCTATAGGTACATTCATACTAAAGTCTTGGTAGAGACAGTATCGATTATGTATCCAGGCCTTTAGGTATAATACTCTAGGGATATCTCGGCGTGTACGGCGTTCGATAAACTCACAGAGTAGAACAAATAAGGATGAGAGAGATAGAAAAAGTATGAGACAAAACAAAACAATGAGTTTATGCCCATACGTGCTACCCATATATGTAAGACTATTTCCCATATTTTTGGTTCTTGTGAACTCACTTGACAGTTTGATAGTAAATTTTATAGATATTCAACTATTCTAATTGTCCTTATGGTAGAATTTCTATAGAATTTTGTTATAATACATTTCAATGAGTCGAGTTTCAAAAATTTCATTGGTTCAAAAGTATATAATATGTATGTAATATAACACAGCTTGTAGCATCGATAGCACCCGCAATTATAAACGGATCTTGAGATAACTTTGAGCATTCTTTCGGCGATTGCCTTGATCAAGTTTTAGACTGTGAAAAAAGATTCCTGACGTAAAACCAGATTCGTTTGAGGAAAAGTACCGAGTCGTCTGAACTAACTTTGTAGTATTTGATAAAACTTAAAATCTTTTTTCATATAAAAAAAAAAAAATAGCTCAACTCATTGATGCTGTTTATACAATAATGATTTTTGTTTTATATAAATTAATTGAAAGTTTCACTCAAAGTGAATTATAAGGTGATTGAAGGTATGAATTTTTCGTTAAGTCAAAATTTTATTATAGCAAATGAACTTTAGTGTTGAAAGTAATATTTTTTTAAGTTCGTAGAAACTGTCCTTGCAATTGATTCAATGAAAAATCGATTTATTTTAAATTACTGCAGTGTATTGATCCAAAAAAACAGTAATCTGAATCAAGTGAATATTGCCTTTAATTATTTCATTAATTATTAATTCAAAAAAAATTTTTTTTCTTATGTATTTTTTTATTTTTATTATTATTATTATTTGTTTCTTTATTAAGTATTGGAACAATTACATTATATTATTATGTTATATATATTACACTTCAAAAATAATCCTAACATATTCACAGATTTTAGTGAAAAATTAAATAATCGTAATATTGGCATCCGGAGGATTGAATCGAGCACCCTATGCGCGAGAGTCAAACACTTTATCGCTACGCTATGGAGCCAGTAGGAAAGTTTTAGTTTAATTGTGCATCCAGTACTCTGTTTTCATATTGAATTAATACATACAATCAATTGCTTATACATTGATCTATACGAGATAAATATGTGACTCCTTATATAAATCAATTTCTTTATTGAATCGATACCATAAAGACTTTTATTCGAATATAGTTCGATATTTTGTAACGAATACATTTATATTCTTGTCGAATATTTTTCAGTTTTAATGTGAGTTCGTGAAATTATTTCTACAACCTCATCGGATTCTTTCCCTAAGAAGATAGTCGGTTGACACGACACGCTCGGTATTATAGGAAACTACTTTTGTTTCATTGAAACACATAAAGTTGTCAAACCAAATGTTTCAAGAGTTTCAGTTAAATTTCTCAATATTGAAAAGTTTGCTTCAACAAGTTTTTATTTTTAAATTAAGTTCATCCAAACTTCAATTGAAATATATTTTACTGTTCAATCAAATGTTAGTTTAATTACAGTCAAACTTGAAAACTTTCACATAAACGCTTAAGCAATTTCTCATAATCGAGTAGAGATTTTGCTTCAATAAAAATGATTTTCTTGAGACAAACTAGTTTTCGTTGGTTCAAACGAATTTGGTTTCACTGAAGAGGAAATTTGTCAAACTCCTAGGGAGTTTGATGTCAGTACCTTATTTTTTACAGTTTAGAGGATTGGATTTATTGATAATATTTTGGTAATGATTCAAAATCAAATTAGCTGGGCGAATGTATGTATAGATAGATATAAATGTATGCTATTTAGGATTTCAGTTAAAATTAAGTGGAAACTAAATCCGGAGTAGTAACTCTAAACCAAATCGATCTGGATAAGCTTGACGTAGTAAGGTAAATGCTATTTTATCCGACCGAATTTGCTCTATAGTATACGGTCAATCAAAATTACTTAGAAACTCATCGCGAATGTATCAATAAAGTAAGTTAATTGGTAGGTAAATATTATTTTTTGACTTTTTATGAAAATAAATGGATGTTTTTGTGATATTTTTTGTGTATTGAAAGTTCACCAATAATTTCATAGTTTGTATATAGAAAGGAAGATGCGCCGGCGCACATACAACTCATACCAAATCTATCTCTCTCAATGCAAAATACATCCAGTTTGGCTTGGATTCTATTGTTTGCATCCTGATTGAGGTATTGTATGGAAGTAAATTGACATTTCAATAGTATAGTTGTAGCTTTTGTATGAGGGCACGTTTCTCCTGTCCACTGTACTCATTTCAAATCAGTTGAGGTTTTGAGTTTAGATCATTCATACACGAAAAATCAAAAATCAAAACTTCAATAAAATCGGTCAAAATGATCATCAAATAATAAAAAAAGAATATTGAAGCTTTTATCATCAGCTTGAATGTTCTTTTTACAGAAATTAGCTTGATCTTTCTATACACAATTTATTTGGGAAAGAAGCCTCGCTAATAACGTTTTTGGTTGATTTGAAAATTTCCAATTCCTACTCTTTCTCAAGTACTCAACCGATTCACGTAATTTTTCAACTTGGTTAATGTAATCGCCCAAATTATAAGAACATAAAATTTCATTGTCAATAATCGAGAACTCTCAAAGATATAATGGTGGCATTTTTACCATAAAACAGAAACTAATTAGATAGCTCCGAAACTTTATTAAAATTAGAAAAATTATCGTCAAACAGAAAATAATTATATAGGAAATAAGGTATCGGTGGGTAATAAGGCCTAGCTAAGGGAGATTTTGAGTAGAATCGAAAGTATTGCATTTAATTATCGAAATGTATCATTAATCTTTATTTTAATACATTAGCCATAAAATATAATGAAGTAATGATAATTTTTACCATAAACAAACAAAAAATTAAACTTTTACAAAAAACATACGAACAGGCCTTATTTTACTACGATTGGGTAATAAGGCCTACGGGTTAAACGAACTGTAATAGTTAAACTATACTAAATAAAATTGTTATTAGAGATAATAATTGTTTTCCAACGGATTTTATCTAATGACAATTTCTGAGTAAATTTTATGCCGTGCGAGAGTATGAATCTTGTAAAATTTTGTAGAATAATTTAGCTACACTAAAATAGTGTAATAAAATCTGGGATAAAAGGATTTTAAAAAAATTCATTATCACAATAATCATACATACAAGGTTCATTATCAAAATTAATATACAATTAACACCGCATAGTCACGTTTGTAGCTTGGCCAAGTGGTTAGCAGTTCCGTTTCGGACGACCCGGGATCGAGCCTAGAAAACGCCACAATTTTTCCATCGTTCAAGACAGACAATTATCATTACCATAAACTCATTTCATTCAATCAGGACACGTAAATATATCATCGTGATTATTTTTTTTTTTTTTTTATAATTTTATCATTTGTTTAAAAAATATTTACTGTTTGTATATATAATTTTGTAAAATTATATTATGCCAAAATCGAGATATAATAATATAACAAATTTTTTCCGGGTATATTTGTGGAATTATTTTGTCAATACGATAAAACACGTAAGCAGTATGTCTTGAAATTCAACTACTGTATGTCCTGAAGAATTGTGGTAAAGAGAAACGGATGTCACGTCACTTTGGATCTCTACAGGCAACTCCGATTCACAAAGAAACTAGAACTCTGTCTCAAAAAATTTTGTTCACAATATCGTGATTTTTAAGATTTGCTACAGAAGGTAAAGTTTTAATTTTAATAATTATATAATGCATAAATAAATAATCAAATGTTACTGTCAGTAAATCATTAATATTTTGGATCTTAAATCTGAACTTTGGAAGAGTTTTCTGATCTGTAAATTATTTTTCATTTCGTATGACAGTAAATAATGATGATCATCGTTAAATGAATTTCAAATACGGTAGGTTTGAAAACTAGAACTTAAGACAGGGTATCAATGAACTCAAACGAACTAAGTACGAAAGTGTATATAGAAAATACATAGAATTCTATATACTGCGATCGACAATCTTATAAACTTTCTTTACTCAATACCCTGATGTGTTATACAGTGGCAGTTGTTATACACATGTTATTTAAAAAGCTAAAAAAACTATTTGTTTAATTTTATATAGATATATATTTCTTCAAATTAATAATCAATGCAACGACATTGCAAACATTATTGTTTTGTTTTTATTACGATTGCCTTTTTTTTTATGATGAAATTTCTGTAGTATCTATTATCTATTATCTATACATATTCTCCATTTTTGATGTGATTTCACGATTTTTTCACGTTATATTTAAATATAAATAAGAATATTTATCACCTTCATATTCTTTAAAGCACGATTTATGAAAAATTCATAGAATCCATATATACGTTGAATTACATTAATATATAGACGAATATATATGAAAATAATGAATACGCACCAAAGACAAAAGAATTTTACGTTTTTGCAGTGGCTCGATAAAATCAATCAGGCAATATTTATTTTTAAAGTGCGACAAGCAAATTTTTTTACGTGTTCTTTTTAGATTTTCTCATGCGAAAACTAAAACGTTCCCTCTTGTGATGGATTTTTATTTATTATTTAAACTGTGACTAGCATATATATATATATATATATATATATATATATATATATATATATATATATATATATATATATTAGCGTGTGTTTTTGTTTATATTTATTTTTTTTTTAACAAGAAAAAATATATATTTTTTTTGAGCTCCTCGATGATTACGTTCTGGTAACAGTTTTATCACAAATTGAGTTATAAATTGCACTACTGATTTTGATAAAATAAAAAAAATTTCAAATAATTTTTTTTGGTCTATTTATTTTTATTTTTTATTGATTATTATATTAAAGGAAATTCTGTGTATTATTTTTTCTAGAAAAAATACTTTCAGTGATTTGAAATAAATTGTGCTTACACTGCTAGCTACAAGAGGTAGTTCCTCCTCATTTTTCGGTTGTGTTGGCATCTAAAGAAGTGAAAAGTTTTGTCCTAAGAATATATTCAACTTCTTGCAATTTTATTGTGATTTTTTTTTCCTATCACTAAAAAACGAATACGTGAATTTTATGTAAAAGATTTAACTAATTTTTTTTTGAGTAAAACTCTTGTTAACTAAATTTGTAGTACAGTTAACATAAATAAATTTTGTCTTTCGATTGAGCTCGAGATATTTGGAGCAGGTTAATGGGAAAAGATAAACGAGGAATAAAGAGTACAGTGTCGTTATTGGTAAGAGAAGGATGTTGGTGGTAAATCTTTGTAAGTAAAATGTTGACCTAGAGCTAGGTGCCTCGAGTCTTCATTGCGGTCGAAACTTTTGCAGGCGGAAACGTTGAGGCACGTTTCGCCGCATTTATCTAGATGTATCTTCCGGTTCGGTGCAGGCTAGAAATATGGAAGTGGGAATTGAGTTTGGTGCTTTTAGTCTCAACCTTCGTTGTATAGCCTCTTGACACTATAATATCGCCGAGTGTTTTTACACTTTATGCCTTTGTTATTAACCCCCCTTGGCGTAATAATATGGCACTTGGTTGTTATTCTTATCCTATGGATATAAATTTATTTTTTCTCATCCTTGAGTATTTATTAATTATTATAGATATCATAGATCAATTTAAAGCAAGAATTATTTTAGAGAGACAAAAAAATGTTATTTTTAGAAATCGTTGAACATTTTAAATTTATATTTCTTAACCTTTTCAATTTCTTCTTACGTTTTCTTTAGGCAAAGTCTAACCGCTCACGTATGCAACACAAAATCAGAGACTTTGCAGACATTCTGTGAATGTAGAATGAAGTGAATATGAAAAAAAATAAAAGACAGTTGACTTAAGAAAGTACTGTTCAAATGAAGTAGAGAAAAAAAGATAAGTATAGGTCACATAATAGAGTAAAAGGAAATATGTAGCTGCAATGAAAGATATTGAATATAAAATAGAATAACATCTAAGTAATGTTTTTCCGTGTTTCTATGACGATACCAATCAATGAATAAAATTGTGTTTCCATCTACAGAATAAAAAACTTATAAATTAGGCTAAAATAGAGGGTATCAGCCGCCAGAAGGTAGTCCTTTTTTTGCATACAATTTTAATAATAAAAAGATAGTACTGAATCAAAGCCAAGAAAACTATTATAGATAACATATTCTATAAAAAGATAATGTTAAAAAATTAAAAATCAGTTCAACGAACGTTGACGTTTATTTTTAGCCTAGTCATTCGACATAACATTGCAAGATTTACAAACGGTCGATTATCCTCGATAGTCGATACTCGAGAAAACTCTAAGAAAATTTATGCGCATTTCCTTTTTTTCATTGCTTAAGAAAAAATAAGGTCAGCAGTTCGATCGTCTGGAATCTTGCTTGCTACACAAAAAAAAAAAAAAAACATTTCCCAAAGAAAAGACATATTGACATTTTTATTTATTTTCTTTTAAAACCATCTATCATAGTAAAATTTGTAATTTAAAATTTCTTTTAATAAATTCAAGTACACGAAAAAATAAAAAATTTTTCTTGTAAGAACATTCAGAGTATAAGAGTTTTATTTGGTAGTTTACAACAAGATGTAAAGATGATATAACTTGTAACTCGGCGTATAGCCACATGCGAAATTCGAAATGCACTTGTGTCGGGTGTTCCGTGTAAAGAACCATGGCGACAAATATGTTTTATATTCTATTTTTATCTTTGTCAACAGAACGATATCCTCAGTGATTTCGATTCATGCATCTGAATGCAAAAATGTCGTACGGGGCTATATGGAAGTCATAGCGAGTATAAGTGTAATAAAAAAATTAAGTATCAACAGAGATAAAATATTCATACTCATACTATAACGTCATCTATAATATATATATATATTCTATTCAAGTAGTTCAATAAAGTTCAGAACACATAAATGGATATCTGATATCCCATACTATCGATATCACTACTTCAATAGTTTCTTTTTATTGATTAGCTGATATAATATAATTATTTTACAGAATAATTGTGTTTTAAGCATTTTACAGCTTAGCTATTTGTGAAAATTTATTTTATTTTAAAACCATGTTAATTTTATAATTGTATTAATGTGAAATCATATTGGATAAATAAACATATTCAACTGTCGATGAATCCGTGAGATTGTACCAGCATACAAAGATTATAAATTCGCGTGGGAATTAATTATATTAACGTACGGTGGTGAATTTCAATACACGAATCGGAAATTAAACAAATCATTGTGAATGTGTAGACACACTACATAGATATTAATAATAATAATAATAACAATCAAGGTGAAACAGAACAAAAACCGATACCTGTCAGAATTTTTAATTCATTAAGAAATCAAAATATTTTAAGGAAAAAGTATTAAAAATTTCAATAACTGGCTAACTCTATAAATGAGTAAATAAAAAAATGATGTGTTGAATAAATTACGAGTTACTAAACTAATGGATTTCGAAATACGATCAGGTCTAAGCTTCAATAACCTCTTTTGATTGCGGCGAGATTAATTCTAATTGATGGATTTATCCGAGAGACATCGTGAAACGAAATTTTGTTTTGATATAGGGTAGAAGTACCGTTTGTGGCCACTGCTCTATTTTTGGAAATTTAATACTTTATTTTAATCAACGAAAAAGTATAAAATAAAATTTTAATATTAATAGTGGGATAAAGGTATCTTTGAACACATTTTTAAAATTAATTAAATTATTGCATTTTTTACAAATTATTTTATTTAAATTTTCCAAGTGTCCAAAACTGGCCCTAAAGTGGCCAAAAACGGTATCTCTACCCTAGATCTATATTCATTCATACTCAGCCATCTTTCAGATGCAATCGTACGTGCCTTCTAAGACACCAAAATGTATATATTTGTTAAAAGAATGCTATTTTCAGTGATCGGACAACATTACAGTATTTTTAGCTTTTTTTAAGAATGATTGACTTTCTGGCAAGGACCAAGGACCAATTAATAGTTGATTTAAGCTACACTGAAACGAAAGAACTGTTGCTGCAACAGGAATAGGTCATGTAGCATAAGTTTGTTGCTGCAACATGGAAGTTCTGTAGCAGCTACAGGACCAACCTTGTTACAGCGACAAGATCAGCCCTGTGGCTATAACAGGAATGTACTGCAGTATTTACAGGACTAGTCTTGTAGCAGCTACAGGAATAGTCCTGTTAGAGCTATAGGAATACCCATAAAAAGTCGCCGATAGGTTGGTCTGACTGCCGTCGCTCGGCCAAGCATTGGCAATTAGTAATATCCCAAACCTGGTTAATTACCAGCAGCCATTTAATTTTTCATTAAGATAGCGTAGTCAATTCGAAGTGAGATTTTATTAAAATTTTTGAATGTATATGATATGGCATTATTGGTTTCATATCAGAATATGACTTCCCGTATCGGAAACGACAGTCATACGACGCTGCCGATGGCTGGCCAATGAATGGCTACTTATGACTGGCCGATTATCGTTTCGCAACGTTGGGCCACTGTTGGTGAATCAGTGGTCCATGATTGATTCTTATTAAATGAAAAAATCTACTAATCAATTATTAAGTTTTTTTTTTTTTTTTTTTTTGCAAATCCACCATGTATGTAGGCAAGCGTCGCCTGTCACATGGTATACAATATTTACTCAGCTCATTTTTCCTATACCCGGTTTTTTGTGCGGCTGTGGCCCGACTTGTGCTTGTACTGTACTGCATCATTACGGTGATGCCCTTCTACCTACCTTGTGCAATGGAGGTGTAGTGGCATAGGAAAACCACAGAGAAAACCTAGCCAGTAACAGTTTTCGGTTTGAGTGAAGCTCCAGTGATCGATAAAATTCCCGTTTTACCGATCACTGGATCTTCATCCCGCGCCTAACGGTCAGAGACCTCCGTTCGAATCCGACGCGTGGCTAAGCGGTCTTCCAGCTAAGTAGTAATCATGCTCGATGCTACTTAACTTTGGTAATCGCCCGAGCCACATGCGTGCCGAACGGCTGCCTCAGCCGCCTTCAATTATTAATTATTCAGATAACTTATTATTATAGTATTCTTTAATTAATAATTATTTATTTTTGAATTAAACTAGGTCTTAATTAATAAATATTTTAATTTTCCGATGGAAGTTATTTACAACTAAAAATTGAAATATTTTTTAGTCCGTTATTATTTGCAATCAACAACCGCAATGCTATAACTACTTATAAAAATAAATTCAATTAAAAAGTAAGTCATAAATTTAAAAATTAAATGCCCTTTTTAATAACGGTGGTAGAGCAAGATAATTCAACTGGGTTATTGATAAATAATCAATTAAATTCAATAAGTTTTATTTTAAAAAATTATGTAATTATAATAAAAATAGTACGAAATACTCATATTTTTTTCTAAATAATACATAATATTAATTAAATTGGTCTTTACATTTCATAAAACCGAGTGGTTGTAGTAGAATGAATAAGTAGATCACTTAAAAGTATCAGCTCAACATTAGTAGGTTCGTCCAGTAGCTACTGTTCAGACCCAGCGATCAGGAGGACGGCATTTTGCGCCCAGAGCCTATCAGAATTTTTCATCACGGTTTTTCAACATCATTTACCTCACTTAAATAGTTTATTCGCTAATGATCATGCACTCTACTAGGATAATAATAAATTTATTTGTTAATAAAATTAATTTGCCGATAGTCAAGCGCCATTCATGGGCCGAGGTTATCATTCCGGCTATAAGCCGATTATCAGCCAATAAAAATTGCTATTGCTGAGCCATTAATCGACATTCTTGGTCCTGTAATGGCCCAATATAGGGCCGGTTTCCAAACTTTGTATGGGTATAATGGCTTTAACAGAACTAAATCCTGTAGCTCTTACTAGACCATGCCCTGTTGCAGCGACAGATCTTTTTTTTCCGTGGACAAGTCAGAGAAGTATCAAATTATGTTATGGCTGTTATTTTCACGATAAGTCAATAGAATGTGCTGGGTTACAGGATAACGGGTGGGAATTAGAGCTTGAACCGTATGCGTGTTTTCTTGTCACAAGTTCATTTAAATTCTGCATTGTTTTCTAGTTTTTTTTTTCATTTTAATGCCTAGATTATAAAAAAATAATCTTCTTATCGATTTTGAGAACTTAACATTAAAATGAAAATAACTAGAAAACAATGCGGTATTTGAACGAACTTTATTAAAAATAATTTGTAGGGAATAAAATTGTCTACAAACAAAGGTCTTATGACATTATTCGATAAGTCTGATAGTTTTGCTGGAAAAGTAAAAAGATCTCAAAATTTACTAGAGATTTGACTTTGACCTCCATTAACTTTCAAACAGATGGATTTATCAAAAAATGATCAGAGACTTTTTTTGTAGAGCGTTAAATTCTCTACAATAATTGTTAGTAGGCATTACAGTACAATTTATGGTTCATTAGTTTTGAAAATCAAAAGAAAAAAAATCGGTCTGTCAGTTGACCCTGCGGGCCAGCCCCAAAACTTCCCGCTGTTTTCGAGCTCAAGAACCTCGAAAACATTATTGTGAATACATTTTCGAGCTCTTCGAGCTCAAAAATACGTTTGTATGCTGTTGTTTTCGAAAAAAAAACATTTTTCACCATTTTTTCTCCAACGATATCTCTCAAACGAATAAACTGATTGAGACGGTTGAGGTGGCAATCGACGCGTTTTATCAAGTTCTAAAGCTGACCAAATTTTGAATTCGATTTATCGAGTCGTTTTTGAGATATTTCAGAAAAAATAAAAAAATTTTTTTTTTTCAATTCTTTCGACAACGGTTTCTCTTGAACGAATGAACCGATTTTGATGGTTGATGTGGCATTCGACGCGGCTTATAAAGCTCTAGAGCCCAGTCTATTTAGGAATTAATCCATCGAGCACATTAAAAGTTATCCAAAACAAACATTTTTGAAAAAACTTTATTTTTGGAATATCTCTGAACGAGCCCTACCGATCGAGCTCAATTTTCTCACGGCTTCAAGATATTGACAATCCGCGTCGAATGACACCTTAAAGTTCAAAATCGGTTCATCCGTTCAAAAGATACAGGTATTTACATACGTAAGTACATACATACATACATACACTCGGACATCATCTTGAAATTAGTCAGAATAGCTTCCTAGGACCTCAAAACGTCGACATCTGATGGAAATTCGATTTTCGTAAATCGGACCAAAACCAATAACTTCCCGAATTTTTGAAAATTTACAATTTTCTTAGCGGGAAGTTAAAAAAATTTTTCCTGTGTTATTCTTATGGGAAATCGAAAAGTGTGATCCGCACAACCTTAATACTAATATTAAGGGCTCATATTTTCAGAGGCCTATTTTGGCATCTGAACGAAAATTTTGAGCCTGGTTTCGAGAAAAAAAAAATTTTTTTTTTTTAAACGCCCTAATAGACATTGAGAATTAGCCGCTATTCGATCAGCATCTAATGATCTAAAATTGAACTTTCAAAGCAAAGGTTGCACACGGTAAGAAATATTTTGCGGATATCACTATGCCAGTATGGGCGTGAACGCCATCCTTTAAGGTATCGAAGATTTTTATAGGTTACAAAATTGTATGCGTAGATGATTCAACCATTGCGGGAATATTAACATTGGCAATAGTTGTCGCGGACGCCGCAATGTTAGCATGGCCGTCAGGAATATTCCTGTTGCAGCCGCAGAATCATGCTACAGGAACGATCCTGTTGCGGCGACATTTCTTTTTTTTCCATGTTTCTGTTAAAAAAATTATAGAAACCCGTTTGGCTAAAAATTATTCGTAGGTTTTCGAAGTCTAGGCAGCCCATTTTACCCCTGTCCACCCCCCAACACTTTTCATGTTAAAAATTTTGGGGGGACCATTTTGCCCCTCCCCCCCTTCCCCTATTGAAATATAATTAAATTGATATATTATACTCATTATGATTTCAAGACTATTCCTGTTGCAGCCACAGAAATATTACTGTTGCAGCAACAGGTCATCATCAACAAATCATCTTATTTCATCTTTTGCCACGCAATACACTATGAAATATTGACATGCTTTTTTTATAAATTCTATCTATTTTACTTTATTATCTAGTAATATTAACTTATAACTTCCTTTTGTTACCACACGGAAAAAAAATAGGTGCTGCAACAGCATCAAAATCTGTTGCAGCAACAGGATTTTATCCTGTTGCTCCCACAGGACTGCATCCTGTTGCAGCGCCTATTTTTTTTTCCGTGCAATCTAGAAATATTAAAAATTGAATAATTATATTCTTATAATCCTTAAGCTGTAGTATCGTTAATAATCGCAATGGAAAAAAGCTGTTTATAATAATAATAATAATAATAATAATAATAATAATAATAATAATAATAATAATAATAATAATAATAATAATAGTAATAATAATAATAATAATAGTGTTTGTAAAAGATATATCCATGTTTAATAAATGAATAATTGTACACACAAAAAAAAATTCTCGACTGAAGGTAAATATTCTTTATTCAAGAAAATTTTTTTGGAAACCTAAATTTTCTCAGATGAAGTAGAAATCTTCTCCAACCAAGACGAATTCTCTTGGCTCAAGAAAATCTTGACTTGGTTCCCGAAAACGTTTGTCTTCAAAAATATTTTCTTGACTCAAGATATCTGTTTTTTCTGTGTATATATTAATAACTGCATATAAATTAAAAAAACATATATATATAATAACTAAATACATTAGTTAAAATAATAATAAATTGTTTGGCAAGGGATATATTATATTGACACACAATAAAAAGTTAAGTGTTTTTTTGTGTTTCTTTGCACAGATCGCCCACGTTGTGAAGTTCCCGCGACTACTACCACAATTCATACGCAACGCTAAACCGTAACGCAAAATTTCTTCTTTTACTTTTATTTTATTTAGCATCTTATGTTTTACTGTACTTGTTACTTTTTTTATACTCTTACACTTCGCTTGAGTGCTGGGTACAATAAAAAATCTTAGTCGAGTATAATGAGTGAGAATTTTTTTGTTTCTGTGTACTCGAAACCCGGACCTAAAATTTTTAGGGCGGGTGTATTCTACGCTCACTACGTGCGACATAACGCGTGTGTAATTAATGAACTGGTGTTTCTTTTTTGCACTATAACCATGCGGTAAAAGTTTATGGTAGTGTCGGCATAAAAGTAAATTATATACATAGCGTGTAGCAAAATTAAACGTTCGATTGAGAAGATATATTTTACATTTTTTTTAAACTCCTATCATTTATATTTTACGAATTTTATAAAAAAAAAAAAATTATTATAATGTCAGAGGTCAATTTGTATGAGAAAATTTTTTGAGCATTAAACCTTTCAGAATGCACGTTTCGTAATCTTGACTATAATAAAATACTATCAGTTAATATAACCATGACATTGTAAAAATTATAATCTTTAAGACACTTTATAAGCATTACAATTTATATAATGATGTATTAGAATAGAATTCTGTCATCACTTATTAAAAAAAAAAATCATTTGAATTGTTGATCTATAAATGTTGATACAATTAAAAAAAAAAAATCAGTCTATCGGTTGACCCTGCGGGCCAGCCCTAAAATTTCCCGCCATTTTCGAGCTTTTTGAAATCGAAAACATTGTTGCGAATACGTTTTCAAGCTCTTCGAGCTCGAAAATACTTTTGGATGCTGTTGTTTTCGAAAAAAAAAGTTTTTTACCATTTTTTCTTCACCGATATCTCTCGAACGAATCGACCGATTGAGGTGGTTAAGGTGGCAATCGACTCGTTTTATTGAGTTCTAGAGCTGATTAGATTTTGAAATCGAATGATTCAACTTTTTTGTAGATATTTAGAAAAAAACGTTTTTCACTATTTTTTTCATCAACGATATCTCTTAAACGAGTTGACCGATTGAGACGGTTAAGGTGACAATCGACGCGTTTTATTGAGTTCTAGAGCTGATTAGATTTTGGAATTAATCGATGAAGCCATTTTTGAGAAATTTGAAAAAAAGTTTTTTTTTTTTGTTGTGTTTCTTCTATATCTGGGAGTCCATTCGATCGATCGATTTGAAATTTTTAGAAAAGTCGACGGCCAAGAAACTCTTTTGATTGCCACCTCAAACATCTTAATCGGTCAGTTCATTAAAAAGATATTAAGAGTTTACATCCATACACACACACACACACACACACACACACACACACACACACACACACACACACACACACACACACACACACACACACACACACACACACACACACACACACACACACACACACACACATACATACATACAGACACTCGGACATCCTTCTGAAAAAGTCAGAATAGCTTCCTTGGACCTCAAAACGACGACATCTGATGAAAACTCGATTTTCGAAAATCGGGGTGAATACATTAACTTGCCGAATTTTTGAAAATTAACAATTTTCTTAGCGGGAAGTTAAAAAATAATAATTTCAACTAAATCCGAGGGCTTTATATGAGATTAAAAATTATATGTTATATAACTTTGATATTATTATCTCAATAACTTTTCTTCACAGGTTTTATATAATCAGCTGAAAAAATTTAACATCAGGACTATTAAAAAATAAAAATTTTTTTTTTGGCAAGAGTAGCTTTATGCTAGAAATGTACAAAAAATTTTAATTTCACTGAATTCAATGGAGTTTTTTTCTTCTTGTATACTCTTTCACTGCATTTTATTGTATCCTAACAAAGTTCTACTTAACGCTTACAATGATTAGAAAATTACATTTAAAATTCACAGTTGCCATGAGTAGACATTATTTATTAGGTCGCATGACGATTTATGAGAATTTGATAATTATACAATACAAAAACATTAATTAAATTATTGTTCTCAGATAAATTATGAAAAATTTCCATCTTCGTTTATCAATAACGTATGAATTTACTCGAAAGATAATCTATGTTGCTCAAGGGTATGAATAATATAATTAATATGTATACTTCTATTCATTTGAAAAAAATCGATAAATTTTTGTTCTCTCCAATAATTTTTTCCCCTTGGATTTAATGATGATCGAAAAGTTGTAATATTTTCTATGACTCTTAAGCAGATTGGCTGATTGGAATCACTCTTATGGCATTCGAAAAAGCTCGTCAAAACTTAGATTTCGTGAAAATTTAAAATCAATTAATAGAGTAGATTTCGAGATATTCTAGAATAAAACTACAAAAATTATAAATAATTTTAAATTTACTTTACGTCGACGTAAAAAATATCACAAACTGCTAAGGTGTATAAGAAATACTGAGATCGAAATCTTTAAAACGTAATAATTCTGTTCCTGTTTTCTGAATAACTAATATTTTTTCACCCTAAATGTTCAAAAATATACTATTTGTCCAAGAGAGTATTTTTGAACTCGGCAATGTATGTAAAAATGAAAGTTTTTTCCATACTTGCACTGAAAGTTAAAATTTCTGTCCTATTTAGAGGTACCGTAGTCTCTTTTATGGAAAAACAAATAAATGGTATATTGCACGGTAAGGGATGAAACAAGACGATTTTAGATAAGAGTGAAGTTGACATTATCGGATGTCTCAAATCGTCTTTTATCCGGGGTCACACACTATACTATATTATTTTTTATATTACATGGATTGATACTGGGAGTCAACCATTATTCAGATTTTTTTTTTTTATTGAAGCTGATATTGATTTTTCAATTTTGCAAACGCAACTGTTAGCTCGATTGGTTATTGAAATCAAATAAACATGTAGAAGTTTTTACAATAAACAAATGTGATTTTGACAAGGGTAAAATAACATCGGGAACTAATTTAGCGGGCAGAAATAAATGAGATTTTCCCCTAGAAAATGAGCTGATCAGTTTCTATGCGCTAAATTGCATTGGTCTGAAATTAGCTTGTTTTGACTGGCAACATAAGCATAGAAACTCGCAGTTTAAATGCAGGTGGTATGAAAATAAGTTTATACATGCGTCAACCTTCCCATAAACAACAAAAATTAAACTTTCGGTTTCAGATCTGGTAAGGAATGGTATGCACATCACGGATGAAGGTAGAACTTGCCGATCCCCTGTGTTTGCCACCTTTGTCTTTGGCTCGGGTGGGCAATTATACACAAGGGTTGAAATGCCCTACTTTTCTTCTTTGGTGGATATTTTGTTATTTCGAGCTCCGTGAGCTCGAAACCGGCGGAAAGTCTTCGGGCTGGCCCGCAGGCTCAACCATTTTCCAGAATTTTTTTAAATTTTTAATTATGACTACGTTAAGTTAAATATACATAAAATTATATTTACTACACACATACATTTTAAAAATAAAATTACAAAAAAAAATTGACTTATTATTTATTTTATTTGTTAATTCATCATATCTGCAGGATGCTAAAGTATATTTTATTTATAATTCTGAAATACTGTTTTTAGTTGACATACTATTGAATAAATAAAAGCGTTATAATTAATTAATTCGAAAAAGAAAAAAAAATAATCTAAATAATTGAGAAGATAGAAACACTTTCATAATAAGTAGTTACATGTTCTTTCACTATATATAGTGACAGTAGACACTATAATTGTCTTTTCATATTTACTATCATTAAAAATTTCAAATTCTTTCTACAATATTTAACGTCACTTTAAGATATTTATCTTGTATTACAAAAACACAAATGAAAATCCTTCAAGTCACGGTCCCATACAAAGTTTGGAAACCGGCCCTTGGATGGCCCATCGTCGGGCGAGGTATGATGATTAACGGCCAGTCAATAGCAACTTTTAATGACCTATGAACGGCTGAATATACAAATGATAACCCCAGCCCATTAATGGCAATCGACTATCGGCCGATTAATGGCAGCAAGCAATCGGCCAAGCAAGCAAATAAATTTAATTTTAAAAAATTTTTATTTTTATTATCCTAGTAGAGTTCATGATCATTAACGTTTAAACTAATTAAGTGAGGTAAATGACGTTGAAAAACCTCGATGAAAAATTCGTCTGGGCTCCGGGCGCGAACTGCCGTCCTTCTGATTGCTGGGTCTGAACGGTAGCTACTGGACGAACCTACTAATATTAAGATGATACTTTTAAATGATCTACTTATTCATTCTATTACAACCACTCGGTTTTATGAAATATAAAGAGGAATTTAATTGATATTTTCGATTATTTAGAAAAAAAAAAAAAAATGTTTCATACTATATTTATTACACTGTAAAAAATCCGGAGTGAATTCGGATTGAAATTAAATCCGAATTCACTCCGCATTCACTCCGCCACTCGGAGTTCCGGAGTTTTAATACTTAAATAAATTTATATTAATTTACATTAAACTGCTAAACAATGTTTGCGTGCATGTGTGTGTTTGTGTGCGTGTGTGCAAATATGTGCGTGTGTGCAAATGTATGCGTGTGTGCAAATGTGGGCGTGTGTGTACAAATGTGTGCGTGTGTGTGTTCGAATGTGTGTGGAGGGATTAAATTAATGAAAAATTATCTACTCCGCGAAAACTCCCCTGCGGAGTGAATTTCACTTCGAGGGGAGTGAATAATTAAAAATTCATTCACTCCGCATTCACTCCGGATTTAGTCCGCATTCACTCCGCGAACTTTTTTCAGTGTATAATCACATAATTTTAAAAAATAAAACTTATTAAATTTAATTGATTATTTATCAAGGACCTAGTTGAATTATCTTGCTCTACTACTATTATCGAACATGACATTTATTATAAAAATTCATGACTTTTTTTTTAATTAAATTAATTTTTATAAATAAAGTTATAAAATTGCGGTTGTTGGTTGCAAATAATAACTAACTAAAAAATATTTTAATTGTTATTTGTAAATACCTTTAATCGGACAATTAAAATATATTATTAATTAAAAATTAGCTTAAATAAAAAATAAATAATTATTAATTAAAGATAACTATAATTATAAGTTATTTGTATAATTAACAATTGATTAGTAGATTTTTTCATTTAACAAAAATCATGGACCACTGATTCACTAACGGTAGCCCAACGTTGCGAAGCGATAATCGGCCAGTCATAAGTAGCCATTCATTGGCCAGCCATCGGCAGCGTCGCTTAAAAATTCAATCGGCTGCTGGTAATTAACCAGGTTTGGGCCATTACTAATTACCAATGCTTGGCCGAGTGACGGCAGTCAGACATCGGCCGATCTACGGCTTTTTTTTCCATTAACGGCGACTTTGTATGGACGTGGCATACTTTATGAAGATAAGTAAGCATACGCATTTATAAAGATTTCACACTAGCAATCAAGACTAAAGAACCATCCAATACTCCACACGTTATTTTACCAAGTTGCCTCAGTTAGACTGCAGAGTCAGAGAATTAATTGCATGGTAGTTTGCTCGTGGTAGTTTGTATAGGCAGTTGATGTGCATTGTAGAATAGTAATAACAGTAGAAGGATAAGAACGACAAACGATCGATGAGAAGTTGGCTATGGAAATCCGTATATGGAAAATAGTAGTAATAACACGACCTAGTGGAGTGGTCCTAGGGTGTCGATCCATCATTTATGCATAGCGGAATCGTGTAGAGTCACGAAATGTTTTAAATAACGTCTCTAGAGTCAGTTGAATCCGGTGCAGAAATACATTAAATAATCAGTGGTAACTGATATTGACACATTAAAATCCAAATACGACGAACAATCATATTTAATTAAATTTTTTTTTATATAAATAAAATTTTTTTATAATTTCTCATTTATCATTTTTTAAGGATGAATTTTAAAAGTACGACGATGTCTGATAGTATTTAGTAAATGATAATCAATATGTCACTAATATAATCCCTAGAGTCAATTACGTATTATATAGAACCCGGACACACAGACGATGGTTTAAATAATCAATTATACCATCGGATTGACTGTAGATTTATTTATAAACCCGAGGGGTTGTACTGCCATGAATTTGGGTATACGGACGACATCGAATGGATTTTGAGATATTATACGGAGAATATTGTGAGAAGAACAAGAGACAAAAGCAGCATATAATAGTGAAAATGAAGAGAGAAAGAGATATTATAAGAACAGTCATATAGTGAGTATACACCTATTGCTATCGGTCCATTAACCATCACCACTGGACGATGAAAACCGACTGGTCAATGACTATTATCCTCTCTGTTGGCACAAGATACTTGTCGTTTACTTTCCTCCCTATTTCCTTTACCATAATATTTTTTATCTCTCAACTAGTCAGTTAGCTTATTTCTGAATCATGATATTGTTCCATAGAATTTTTTAAAATATGCCATCAATGTCCTATTAGTAAAATAACTGCTCTGTATAATCCTTTTAAAAAAACACTAATCTTTTTTTCTTTATATATATTATGCATATTTTTTATAGAATACGGGTCTCACATCTTATTCTTCTCGTCTTAAAGTCACAATAATATTAAGATAAAAAGTATGTATAGAATCTGATAAAAAATAAATTTATTTCTGAATTATTGAGATACATTTGTGTAACAAAGAAATATATTTAAATATTAATACTTTTAATTTCTCTTCCAGCATCAGATTAGTGTTACAAAAAAGATGTATACGTAAAAACTTAATACATAAAAATAACATGTACTTATTTTTGTGTTGTATGACATCATAAAAATGATGAAACACATCTATATATATATATATATTTCTATTTTCTGCAGTTATAATTTAAGATTATTTCAGAACACATATTTAATTTGGTTAACTATTAAATACCTTTGGGCAAAAAAAAAAAGTTTTTTTTTTTTTTTATAAAAAAATAGTATATAAATTATGATCTATAAAAAATGATTATTTAATATTAAATCCTCTTAATAGTAAAATGACGAAATATATAATTCAACTAATGCTCTTAATCCTATATCACGTAAACATATTATCTAATTATCTAAACCTGTTGACCTGTGCAAATTAAACGATGACTTGAGAAAAATTCTAAAAAAAAAAAACTACCTCACTTTTAACGCCTTAAGGCTTGTAAGTTTTTATTTTTATCCGTTAGTATACACGTGAGAAAATACGTGATAAGTTAAACAATGATCTCTTAAATAGGACAACAACAGAAAATGAACAAAACAAGTTTTACAATTGTATACGTTAGATATATCTACAACCTTCATTTACAGGTGCCAGTAGTAATTATCGTTTGGAAGCTTTGAAAACCTTTTACAAAATAATGATCCTTAAACGTTAATCCTGCTTAATTTTATCACCTTTTTAAAAGTTAAATGATTGGATTTAGTGACGAAATGACACTTACGCTCTTAAAGTTACCGAAAAAAAAATTTTGTTGAGAAATAACAGGTGATCTAAGGAATGTTTAAAAGCATTCGTTTTACCTTTAAACGGCTCGTCTCCTGTTGCTACTAGCATCCTACCTGGAAAACAAGTGACAGGCACTGATTCGCGTCCCTTTGTGTAACTAAGAAAGTAAAAGACGACACGGCGTGTTTTTAAAGATTGCACGACGCCGATGTACTCTCAACAGGTATAAAAAAAAAAAAAAAAAACTATAGATACACGATGACATAGAATTTAACAAAAACCATAACAATAGGGGGCACGATACGGACGACAAGGGATGTCTCCACACTTGAGACGTTCTCCACAAAATTGACCGGTAAAATTTTTCAAGTAAGAGCAAAGAGTGTTTTATTTAAAACCTTGGATTTAAGATGAAGTAATTTAGTTTTTCGTAAGCTTTTGATCCATTTTTATGCCCTTGTTCAAAGCCCACTTATAAAACTTAACAAAAAAAAATACTTAATAAAAAGAAAGTATACAACATAAATTTTTCTTTCTGTTTAATGGATTTTTTTAACATCAAAGAGAAAATATTTATTAATAAATTTTGTTAAAAAGTTTTTTTGTAAAAGTTGCCCGTACATTAAGTACAGAATATTTTAATTTTTAACTACTTGTGACATAGATTTTGGAAGTTGTTAAGTTACACAACAGTAAAGAGCAGTTGTGTGTTATCAGTACTTGTTCAGCTTTCAACCCCTTTTATTATAAAAGTGTATTAGTGCGTACAACCACTACGGTCTCATCAAGACACACACTGTCTGAAACACCAGAGCGGCTTATCGAAAGCGTGAGCTGAATCGAGGACGTGAAACTTGACATTTTACTGTCTTGAAATCTACAACGTCAGTGTACCATCAACTATATGATGAGGAATGGGACTGAAGAGCATTATCTCTCACGACATTCTCTATGCCGCAAATGATTATTTCAAAACGACTAAGAAGCCTGAATGTTGACAAATTAATTCTGTGAATGCTTTAGATAATAGTAGGTTATGCAGAAGTGACGAGTGAATGGTGAAAACATAAGAAATTAAAAAATTTACTTTTACGGACAATTTGTAAAATTCAACTGATTTCAAATATGTACCTGAAGATCGGAACGTTTTTCGCGGAACGAAAATAAGAAAAAAGAAATGAAAAGTAAAAAATCTACTGGATTTAGATTTCGTAAACGTTTTACACACTACCCGGAAGTGACAAGCCACCCCCAACTACCCCTTAAGTTGCCATGAGGCACAAATTTCATGAATTATTTTCATTTTCGTTGCGTGAAAAACGTTCCGATCTTTACTCTCTTAAAATGAATCAGTGAAAAGTACTCCAATCAGTGAATATTCACTGCATAAATAGTCCCAAGTATATCACTAATTGAAGCAGTGATATACTTGGGACTGTATCGCAGTGAACATTCACTGATTTAAAGCACTTTTCACTGATTTATTTTAAGAGAGCAGGTACATTTTTAAATAAAAAATTTATTAAAATTTTATTACATTGGTTAATATAAATTGTTATTTAGATAATATACTAAACATTTATTCTAAAAGTATTAATTAACTTGTTGATCGATGTAGCAATTTATTATTTTCAATTATTTATAAATAATTGTCTAAAAAAAATTGAATAAATTAAATTTTTTTGAACTAGAATTAATAACGATTAGAATAACACTTTTCGTATCACCTGCATGGAGATAGCGAGTTGCAATACCTGCTTTGCCAGTCGGAACAAGCCAATTTCAGACCAATGCGATTTAGCGTGTAGAAACTGATCAGTTTCTCCCCATGGGATGAAACTACCTAGTTTCTACCTGTTAAATTAGTTTCCGACTTTATTTCATCCCTGTCATAATGAGATTTGTTTATTGTAAACCTCTATTTATCGTTTGTTTCCTCATGAGGAAAAAGTACGACTTTCTTCTCTCTAAGGATGAGAATTCAAACTTCCACTGACGGTATATGGTAAAAAATATTTGTCAATCTAAAAACCAACGAAACTGACAGTTGTGCTTGAAAAATCATAAAAATAATTTGAGTCCCAACAAAAGATATTATTAATTAATAAAAAACCTTTTTATTAATTAATAATTCTTTTCTTCGTTTAATTACTTAGATTTGTATATTTAAAATACAGCATTATTTTTTTTCCACACTATCGGTCAGAAATTAGCCTGTTTCGACTGTCTCCAGTCATTAAAACTCTCAGTGTCAATGCAGATCATATTGAAAAATATAGTGCGTAGCACAGAATAAAACACAGTTTTAGATTTCGGGTGATGTCAACTTTACTCTCGTCTATAATAGCCTCGTTTCATCCCTTGCCTCGCAATATACTATTTCTATCGATTGAATTATCATAATTTTCACATCAAGTAAATATTGTATTATTGAAATAAAATATATATTTTTTATTGGTGAGTAGATTTATCTTTTCTTATTATTGATGTAGAGGAAACACGCGCGACCCACGGCCTCGATTTGTTCTACTGTCATAGAGGGTTGATTCGTGTGCGCACGTGCTCTCTTTTAACTTCCCCGGTTAACCTTGTGCGCATAATTTTTTTTTAACTTATTATAACTATAATTGCTGAATTACTTACAGATGACGAGAGCAATAATTTAATAAACTTCTATAACAAAAATATTCGTGGAATATTAATTAATATATAGAATGATGAAGTGGTTTACGCTTAATATCGTGAAATTTACCTCCAAGGCTTTCTAGCGAAAGTTTTTTAAGTAAAATAAAACAAATTTATTATACCATAATGAAGTCGAAAAAATAATTGCCTACAATAAATTACATGATTTGGAAAAAAAAAAAAACTCAATATATTGTTTGATTCAATAAATTACTCACAATAATCCAGTGTAAAATTTGTTTCATGGTTCCATACAAAAAACTGATAATATATGAAAAGCTTAATGAAAGTGAAACAAACAATCCGCAGCAAGTTTTATGTCACTTAAATGCAAATTAATTTCTCAATTCAAAATTTAACACTAGTTACACGTCACCAAAGTTTACTTATATAAATATATTACAAAAAAAAAAAAAAACAACAAACGTTTAATTAATTTAACTGAATAATTTTTGATTCACTTTAGGTATAAGAAATAAACTTAATACTTATGAATAATTTAAAAATGTAAAGGAGAACGATTTAATATGCAATAATGTATCCACAATATTTATTAAATTTGTTTTTCACTCATGTTTTATTCACTTGTAAAGTCCACTAATTATTTTGTTAAATATTTTATTCAATTAAATAACCAACAACACGCTAACCATTAAGTAATCATAAAATCGTTAGTTAATGATCGACCGCGTGGTAGTTACGTCATGTAAATAAAAAGCTTTATATCCTTTAGAATCGATGCTACCGTACCGAAGTGTGGCGCGCGAGTGCCAGCTCTGCGTCGCAAGTGACGTAGATAGGGCCGATGAGGTAGAAACTGCGAGAGTGCGCGAGGAAAAAGAGGGGAGAGGGTTGTCGGCAAAGCGTAGGCACTTGTCCGCAGCCCTCTATTTCTCCTGTTATATTTGGCTTCTATTTCTATTCCCAGTTTACTCTATACTGGAGTTGCTTGACCAACCAGCTACTAGACTAGAGTTTTTAGCGAGTTGTCGCATCCCCCCGTTAAGTTGTTTTTTTTTCTTAATTTTGAGTGTTTGTAAAATATTTTATCATAATATCGTATTATAAGATATTGAAAATAAAAAAACTATTTTACAATTGAGAAAGTGAAAAGGCAGAGGAATAAAAATTAATGAGGTTGAAAAACTATTATATTTGTTTAAATTAAAATAATAATTTCAAATTTGTACAAAAAAAAAAAATATAAAAATTATTTTTAACAGCATTTTTTTAAGCATACAAAATATTGATTTAATTCAAACTCAATAATTGTCATTAACAATTTTTTTTTTTTTTCATGCTTGACGCAATGATTGTTCATACTTTTTTTTTATTGGAGTAAAAAATTGACTTACTCTCAATCCAAATAGATTTTATGACTTGAACGAAAATAAAAAAAAAATTGTGTCACGAAAAAAATGAGGGTAGAAGTACTGCAGAAATAAAAAAAAGAAATTGAGGTAAAAATCTGGAACATTTTCCAGCATTACCTCGTTGCAGTGGTTGGTGGATTATTAAATTCACGATAAGCTGATATCCGCATATTTTGCCGTTGAATTAAATCATGAATAGTATTTTCTACAAACTAATAGAAAAGTATATTAGATGATACGACGGATAATATGAAGAGGCGTTATATTATAGGGTAGTAGGGGTGTCGTAAAATGTTGCGGCTGACCACGAGACCACCAGTGAAGTGTACGTGGTCAAGTGCCACGTGTATACGAATGTACTTGTACTACTCACGTACAAACAATTCTTAATAGTCTACTCTTTGTGGTCAGTTAATTAAATTCAAGAATAATTAAAACAAGTAGCAACAATTATCATACAAACTACTATCTTAAATAAATAATTAAAACTTTTTCAAATGATATAGAAAGTAAAATTAATGGCTGTGTTATTTATATTCATATTCTTGAGCATCTACCCATTGGTTTTAATTAATTTTGTTGTTTACGATGTACAAGCGTCATGATCATGGCTTCTCTTACGCATTTTTGAGCTTCTTACCACCTAAAAATGGTTAACGATCTCTGTGATATAATTATATATGTACGCTCTGAACTCTATACACAAAAAAAAACGGTTAACTTGGTTCAAGAAAAATATTGTCTTCCGAATTTTCTTTCTTGATTCAATACAAGTAAAACACTTGATTCAAAAACTTTTTTTTGGTTCAAGACAGTAAATTCTCTTGCTCCAAAAAAATTTATTTTTGAAGCGAAATTGAAAATTTCTTGGTTTAAGAAAAAAAATTCTTGGCTAAAGAAAATAAGTCATCTCTTGCCAAAAAATCAACGTTTTGAACGAAAAAAAGTTTAACTTCGGCCAAAAAACTTTTTCTTGCCCGAAGAAAAAAAATTTCTTACTCCAAAAACTCAAAGTTTTGAACGAAAAAAAGTTAACTTGGGCTAAGAAAAAATTTCTTGGCCCAAGGAAAAAATTTTCTTGCTCCAAAAAATAAACGTCTTGATTGGAAAAAAAAATCCCTGGGGCCAAGAAAAAATCTCTTGGCCCAAGAAAAAAATTCTCTTGCTCCGAAAAATAAATTGCTTAAGTGAAAATAAAAGTTCCTTGGGCCAAAAAAAAAAAAATTTCTTGCTCCAAAAGTTTGCTTCTTTAATAAAGACTTAAGTTTTTCTCAGTCAAAAATGTATTCTCTCTCCGAAAGGTTGACGTGTAGATTTTTTTTATTTTTTGTTTTTCTTTGAAACGTAATTTTTTGTGTTTTTTTTCCGAGCAAAATTATTCAAGACTTGAATTTCAAGTAACTTTAATATTAAATATTAAAGTCATGAATCATGATGTATTATAGGATATACTATAGTACAGTTCAAAAGGGTACTTGTAGTTCTGTCAAATGACAGAAGAGTACCCGAACAAAATCGTAATGAAATTTGGAACATAACACTTCTGAAATAAATGTCTCACCAGGGACACTACATGTCGTAGGCGCGATCTCGTGGCGAGCACCGAACTACTCCCGCTGCTGCTGTCTAGCACCGGTGACTTTCCCCTTCTCCATATCGATCTTTTCTCCCAAGAAATTTTTTCTCTTGGCTTAAACAACTTTTGTTTTCTTGGTCGGAGAATACAAAAATACTTGCGTAAAAAGAATAGTACATTGTTCCGAGAAATTTTATTTTCTTTAACCAAAAAAATGCAATGTCACTACAAAAAAATAATTTATCTTGCTCCAAAAAAAATATCTCTTACTTTAAGAAATATAAACTCTTGAAACAAGTGAAAATTTTTTGATTTAAGCGTAAAAATATGTTGACGTGAGAAAAAAAATTTTGATTCAAGATAAAAATGTGAAGATAATTATTTACTTGAGGCAAGTAAATTTTTATTTTCCGAATAGATCAAAAAAAATTTCTTGAATTAAGAATATTTTCCTTGATTCAAGTTAACTGTTTTTTCTGTGTAGCGAAAATATTTTCTACTCTTTCTGTTAAGGTGCATACACTAACACTGGCTTAGAGGATAGTAAAGAAGTTGTAAGTGCTGGGTTAGATAAGCACTGTGTGCTCGAAAAATTGTAGGGTCGTTGAAAATCTTAAAATTAATTTTTCTTCATACCTCGGTCGCAAGTACGTGTCTCCGGTATCTATTTCGCGGCAGAAAGTCGAACATTTGTGTCATGCTGGTATTACTTGCGCGCCATCTATAACAGTGGGCGGAAAGAAAGTAATAGCGGGATGAAAGAGTTTTTTCGTGAACACTGTTACCGGCTTTACGTATACTACCGTCACTTCGACAAGATTACCCGGGTCAAAAAATTAGATCTGTTTTAAAATAAATAATAAATTCAAATATTTTTCCTTTAATTCAAGTTTATAGATCGTATTTATTTTATATAAGAATTTAATCTGTTTTTGCCCGTACTATTCCTTATCCAGGCTAATATCAGACTTATTTTCGTATGATATTTAGTCTGTTTTAAATCGCGTTTAGACTAAAAACAGACTTTTTTATTATATCCCTCGCAGGTTTGAATCAGGGTGAACCACGGTGGTGAAATAGCACAAAGCCACCGTGGAATCACGGTGGATACACCGCGTAATCACAGTGGAAACACCGTGTATACACAGTGGTCAAGCCACCGTGGAATCACGGTGGATACACCGCGTAATCACAGTGGATACACTGTGTATAACCGGTGGTGAAATGGAACAAACCCACCGTGTAACCACGGTGGATCCACGGTGTTTACACTTCTACGGTGTTTCCACCGTGATTCAAATCTGCGAGGGTAATTATTGGTCTGTGTTCAATTGTTTTTAAGGACAAAAACAGACTTTATTTTCTATAATATTTAGTCTGTGTTCAATTGTTTTTAAGGACAAATACAGGACTTTTTATAAATATAAGTAATAAGAATAAGAATAATAATAATAATAATAATCTAGATTTATTAATTTATTTTAATTTTCTTGGTATTTAAAACATGCTAATGCGCTTCCATAATAAGATGTCACACAGAGAAAATGTTGGCTCGAAACCTACCAATTGTTACAATGCTGTCGACTAAACTTGAAACAGGGAGTAAAACATCCAAAAAATTATCGTGCTCTTACAAAAAATGATTATACTGTATCACATTACTTATTAAGCGCGAGAAACTTATCGATGAGCTTCAATATCAATTACTTCCATACATTATAATAATTTTGATGCAGCATAATAATTTTTCATAAGAGCATAGTAATTTTTTGGATACTTTATTTTCTGTTTCAAGTTTGGTCGACCCCAGGTAGGAATCGCCAAGGCTGACCATAGGCCGAGCCTTGGCCCTATTGTCACTTGCCAAGCTCCGGCAGCTGACCATTGGCCCAAGCCTCGGCCAGGGCTTGGCCCAATGGTTTGATTACGTTAAGCCAAGTCTTGGCAGCTAACCATTGGCCCAAGTCTAGGCCGAGGCTTGGTCCAATGGTTTCGTTTAATTAAGCCGAGCCTTGGGTGGTGACCATTGGCCCGAGCCTCGGCCAGGGCCAGGCCCTATGTTTTAATTTTGGTTAAATCGAGCCTTGGCCGCTGACCATTGGCCCAAGGATTGGCCGAGGCTGGGTCCGATAGTTTAATTTTTGTCAAGCCGAGCCTTGGCAGCTGACCATTGGTCAATGCCTCAGCATGGGTTAAATTTTTATTTAATATTAAAATTATCAACTTTACATGTATCTATATATATGTATATAGAGAAGACCAGGGCATAACGGTCTACCGAGTATACGATTAATATCAAGAGTTGAAATTTTCAAAAAAGTAAAATTGTTTGATATACAATAATTTTCATTTAATTAGTTATTGCTATGTACAAAACTTTAGTTAACATGAAATTTTTATTTTCGGCGAGCGAAATGGGGTATCCTTTAAGAAAGTTGAAAAAAAAAATTTCTGAAAGTTGATCAAATTTCATTAAATTCAAATTTTTTATATGTAATATACATAAAGAAAAATTATATTTCACATCATTGGTGGATACAAAGGCAAAAAAAAAATTTTTTTGTGGGGCAGAGAGGCCCCCCTCCAATAAATGATAATTTTTTTTTTTATTAAATTGTTTTCATCATTAAGAATGTATTTCTTTCTCTTGACAATTATTTTTGGTTTTACAATACTCTAAAAAAATTTTTTTAGGTGTAATAAATCGTTTCCCCTCGATTAGCTTAATTACTAATTGTTATGTAATAAAAAAAAATAAATTCTATATTTTTTATTTGTCATTATTGTGAACCCAAAAAACGTGTTTTTTGATTTTTTAGACTACAGATGATTTTGCATTATTTCAAAAATTTTATCAATAAAAAAATAAAATACTATTTTCGAATATTTTTAGTGGCCGAATTTGTCACAGCTATAGAGAATCAGCCGAAAAATGAATTAATATATTAAATTTTTTTTAATTTGACGATAAAAATATGAAAGAATCATTTATTCAGAATTTTTGGATGGTCCATTTTGCCCCAGGTGTCATGCGTAGTGATAAAAATGCGCAAATATATCGGATTTATAGCAATTAGACGAAAAAAAACATTTTTTTTTTTTTTAATATTTTGGGGGTACTCCGTTTTGCCTACCCGACCCCCTTTTGCCCCCTCCCCCCTTCCCTAGGTGTGCTAATAAAAATATGTCATTACTCATCAGACAATTTTGTTCATTAAATAAAACTACAGTTCACCTCATCTTTACGATTTAATATTTTTGAATTAAATTGTATTTAAATAATTAACAAGCAGAAAAATCATGATTGTTTGGACATCAGATTTAGCACAGTGGATAGCGTCCCGGCCTAGTAATCAGAAGGATCTCAGTTCGAACCCCGGTAGCCCCCAAATAATTTTATTCGTTACCCAGGTAGGAATCGCCAAGGCTGACGATAGGCCGAGCATTGGCCCTGTTGTCACTTGCCAAGCTTCGGCAGCTGACCATTGGCCCAAGCCTCGGCCAGGGCTTGGCCCAATGGTTTGATTACGTTAAGCCAAGTCTTGGCAGCTAACCATTAGCCCAAGTCTAGGCCGAGGCTTGGTCCAATGGTTTCATTAAATTAAGCCGAGCCTTGGGTAGTGACCATTGGCCCGAGCCTCGGCCAGGGCCAGGCCCGATAGTTTAATTTTTGTTAAATCGAGCCTTGGCCGCTGACCATTGGCCCGAGGATCGGCCAAGGCTAGGTCCGATAGTTTAATTTTTGTCAAGCTGAGCCTTGGCAGCTGACCATTGGCCAATGCCTCAGCCTGGGTTAAATTTTTATTTAATATTAAAATTATCAACTTTGCATGTATCTATATACATATATGTATACAGAGAAGACCAGGGCATAACGGTCTACCGAGTATACTATTAATATCAAGAGTTGAAATTTTTTAAAAAGTAAAATTATTTGATATACAATAATTTTCATTTAATTAGTTATTGCTATGCACAAA